>NC_135497.1:382822971-383422971 GCF_052857255.1 Amblyomma americanum | reverse complement strand
CTACATGACCAGGTAAATAAAAAAGAAGAACGTCAAACTCCAGTCAACGGTCTAAGACGAAATCAGGCTTTTCAGGCCGACTAGACATCTTTGTTTTAGAGATTGTCTAGACAGGAGAAGAGAGCAGCTTTAAAACTTACCTCTGGATTTCTGGTCCACTGCCACAGTGTGAGGAGAGGAGGGGCGAGTCAAGCCCGCATATGCGTGCTCCCAGGGCGGAGGGGAATGAACGTTGCGGCATCGCGAAGGCCGTGTACAGCCGCCCACAGACTTAACACGAATGATGTAACACGTGGCCAGGACTTCCGTCAGCGCCTCGAAACGATAATCATTGGTGCGAGAAAATACTGTCGGTATATTTAAGGTGGCTGGCGATAGCTGGTGCGCATCTCGCTTTGACTGCAATTTGTGATTCCTGCGATAAGAAAACTGCAAAGAGCGTTGCCGGGGCCTTCGAGGCCGCATCGGTGGGCAAAAAGCGCAGAAATGGCCCCGTGACGAGCGCGCTGTCCACGCGGCAATAAGGCACAAGCGAAAAAGCAATCAAAGCTACCTGCTCACCAGCTATCGCCAGCCACAGTAAACTTTCCGCAAGCATTATCTCGCACCTGATGACTAACTATCGCTTCGTGGCGCTGACCGCAGTCCAGGCCACGCTCGTCGTTCGTGTAAAGTCTGTGGGCGACTGTACGAAGGCTAATGGGCGGCAGCCTTGACAACTGTCTCTCATGGCTGCCTCCTCTTCGCGTATGTACAAGTCATTCGCATGCAAGGTGTATAAAAGACACATTGAGTGAACATAACGTGAAGGGCAAGAAGGGCTACGAGAGCAGAGATGCGTAGAGCGACAGCGTATACGACGGGCTGAACGAACACAGCAGCGCTAGGCCGTTCCGACTGCTCAGCCATCTTCATGGGCTGCACAAGCGCAAGAACAATGGCAGGCTGAAGAAGGGAATGCCTACGATAAACGACTTTTACTGGCCTACAGAAGTGCTCAGTTGCGTCAAGGGCGAAATATAACATGTGCGATTGACCCCACTGTAGGATGAAGAGCAGTACCATAACTTACAAGAAATCCAAAAATCGCAACGCCAACGACGTGCCGCGAATACAGCTACCGCTTGGATTATCCGTTGCCGCAACGGGAAAGGCGGCTGTCAGTTTTTCGTCTGCCATTTCCACTGTCTTAATTACTTCTCAAGCTTCGCAGTTCAGTCTTCGATGCTAACCAACCTTCCTTTCCTCATAGCCTTCCTCTCATTTGGCCTCCGCCACACAAAACAGTCCTATCTTTTTACTGTCTTCCCCAGAAGTGACAAGGATGCCACTACTGCAGAAGAAGCGTTTGTTCTGCGTAGCGGCGATGGTGGAGACGCAAAAGTGATACAATGAACGTTTGGCAAAGATGGTACGTTGTTCCTTGCGTTGGATAGCATTTTCCATATGACGAGCACTGGGAGCTGTAAAAGCGGGTTAATTATACATCCCTCATGATTATACAATTCGCAGTTGCTATTCAGAGACCTTGTCAGCAACGTAAGCAGCCCAAAGCGGCGACTGTCATTCCATCGGCATGTAGTTTTTGTCTGCTCAGCTTCGTGTCCATACACGCCACCCATCGGCACCTCGTGATTAAGCGCATTTAGCGCAAAAATAGAGTATTTCATTGCCTGTAGTAGTAATCATTGATTCACAAGAAAGTTTCAGGTGGAAATAGGAGAGGGCTAAAAGTTAGATTAAAACACGGCAAGGAAAACGAGCGGTACCACGACTCGTGTTCGGCTACTGACACCCTTGCTGCACGTCATTACTGACACAACAAAAGCTTAGAAACCCAATAGTCATCACATACTTCCTGCCCGGTGGCCAACTGTAAGCCTGTAGCATCCACGAAGAATAACAATGCTATCCAGATGGAGCAAGGGGTCGGCGCTCGTGAATGCACGCATCAGCGGGCTTCTCGATTCTTCTATAAGTGCATCGCTGGTTCATTTAGCCGGCGTGACAACTTCAACTACGACTGAACAACAGTGTCACAGAAGTTGCTGCGCGCGATGTAGCAAGTACCTCAGTTCTGTTGGCTTAACCCATGAGATGCGCTGTTTTGTCTAATCCAGCCTCATTCAAAACTTTTCTTAAGCTCGACAGTTTTTCGATGTGTCACTATGGAAGCGACCGCAGACACGGGGCGAACACAGCGAGAAAGAGCCGTAAGGTGAGGCTCATTAGTGCGAACAAAATACGCTATTAGCGCAGGATTAAAAGAGCGCCGTCACCGTCGCTTCAGTGCTGCGACAGCGCTTTGTATTCACACACTTCGCCCAATTAAAAAGTTTCAGGTCAATAAAGAAAACACGTCACTAAATTGAAGTTTACAAAGGCCAAATGAATGCGAATAGCTTTTGAAACAGCGATAACAAAGCCGGACAGATATTTAGTGCCGCAGTGCAGCAGGTTATAGGATTTCAACGAGAACAGAGGAAACCGCGCTGCACGAGGAGATGGAGGACATTTTAAATAGGCGCGTCAATTGAGAATATCAGTTTTGAGACCCTCAGAAACAAAAAAAAAACACTTCGAGGTAAAATGGCTTAAAATTTTCAGTAAAATGTCCAAACTGACAACGAAATGAGGCGAATTAAATTTTCATATGATGCATATTTTGTTTCTATGCGAGGATCAATATCAATCGAAATACGTTTTTTCTATGTATATTCTTCAACGTTCTCAGAGAATTAGAGTTTTACTTAAGAGTTGGTAGCCATGTTTGTTCTCTAATAAAAACTAGGAGAAAATTGCCTGTGAACTCCAAAAACCTGGATTGTTATTAAATATGGTACAGGTTCTGCGAGTGGCGTTAATTCTTTATTCTCGCGAGCACTCGCTAACTGCCTAATATTTCACAAGGCGAGCTCTTGTGTCTTTTGTCCCAATCAGTGCACGTTATCATGTTCCGCGGGACGCTTTCCATAAGGTGGAACTTCTGCCGAACGAATGGCACAAAGGAAACATCAACACGGCATTAACCCTGACCTCAGATTCTTGCCGATTTTGAGGACCATGGTGATGTTCGTAAGGGACGTTGAGGGTCTTATTTTCCAGTGCTGTTTCTAAATCAGTGTGTATGGCATCAGGACGTCAAAGAAGAATGGTCATACGAATTAAAATTCTTACAATTATTTTTCCGATGCAGCAGTGCAAAATAGAGATCTTGTACCTTGTGTCCTTTAAGAAAGTGGTTGAGCTCATGGCCAGGCCTTTTGACTGGATAAAAATAGAAAGGACTAAGGTCAGTGACTTGAAGCGACGTAAAGTGCGAATGCATAAAAGGCACGTTGTCTGCTGAACGTATTTATCGAAATTGTCCAGCCTACATGTAAAAGCAGTCTTGAATGAGTAGTGCTGCGTGACTTACTACTCTAATCAACAGCAGTGCCCGTATTCTACAGGGATCCTTTTTTTATTTTTGTTTAGAATCCGTTTGGTAGTCTGGCATTCGTCACTGTTGTTCGATGACGTAGTTACGGCTTTCAATCGTCCGCGGGAATCGAACGGAGCATTCGGTCATTAGCGATAGGACATCGCTATTGGCTGCACATCGCAGACAATGGTTAACCGTTGCGCGCAGAGCCACGTTGACGTCAATCCAAAAAAAAACGGATATTCATTAAAATGAATCTTAATACAATACGCCCCAGATATTTTAGCCCAACAAATCAAACAATCGTTAGACACACACTGCACTATAATAAATATGTCCATCAGAGAAGGCTATACCCCTCATAGCCAGAACAAGCTTTCCGCATCTCCAGACCACATTATCATACTTCTAGTTTCAACGTTATCTTCGGCAGAACGACAACCTTACATGTATCTACGTTAAGCAGTGCCATCGAACATAATGATTTGCATGAAGGAATCGCTTCCATATCTAACAAGCAACCATTTCGCGCGAAACTGTCAAACATCACTGCATTGGTTTCTCTATACGTTCCTTTTTTTCTTTGCTTACTGATCTTTGTTGCTGCCTTCTGTGTTTCCATGACAACCTGCATTCGTTAATATTGTACAACGTTAAGCATCCTGCATACTATTCATTTTTTTTGTTTTTAACTTTTTAACTTGATTCTGCAGCTTCATGTTTGTTCATCACCTAAAATAGCCTTCTTGAATGTCTTCTGCACCTGCAGGGATTAGGTATGAGCGTGTTCAAAATTAGACTTCACTCATTAAAAAAAAATGTCAAACGCCGTACGCTAATGCCGCTTTTGCATTTTGGTAATGCGGCCAGGCGGACACAAATTGGAGTAATAGTTATCCCCGTAAATTCAATAATTTACTAAAATTCATTAATTATCTTTTTTTTATTGGCTGAAGTTAGCGTGCATGTTTATATTGGGAAATTGAAGGCAGTTGCTTTTGAGGGCTATTCGGTTTTGTACAAGTTTAGAAGCGCGCCTGTGTCTTGAGATGCGCCCGTCTAAAATTTAGCCCCAGTTCGTGTAATTACGCATGCGAGACAGCGGCCCTCGGCGTGAAGCACCTCCCTCGCACTCCGCCTTGCAAAAGTGTGCAGCGAGAGGCATCGCATCTTTGTACCGGCTGTAGAAGCGACCGTTTAAAGAAATAGCTCGCCCTTCTCGACAACTTCAGTGATTCATCGGTTTCGATCGCCAAGAAGGAAAACGCTGGCCCAGAGCAAAAAGTCACCCGAGACGCCGCTCGCTGCACACTCTTGCAATACGCAACATTTGCGTCACACGAGGAGGTGCTGCACGCCTAGAGCCGCTGTCTCGCAGGCGTAATAGAGCGAACTGGGGCGAAATTTTAGACATGCGCATCTCAGGACGCAAGCGCGTTACTAAAATTGTACCAAATGGAGTAGCCCTCAAAAGCACCTACCTCCAAGTTCTGAATATAAATATGCACCTTAACTTCAGCCATTAGAATGTTAATTACTGAATTTTAGTTAATTGCTGAATTTACGTGGACAGTTGTTACCCCAATTTGTGTCTGCCTGGCCGCATTACCAACGTGCAAAAGTGGCATTAGCGTACGCCGTTTGACCTTTAAAAAAAGAGTAAAGTCCAATTTTGAACACGCTGCATAAATTATGTACCCGCCGTTAACGACGGAGCTAAGCCCTCCCACTGTTTCGCTATGCGTGTCATCTGGTTGCGTGAGCATTTTGAGGTTTTCGTTTTCCTCCCTGTTCTTTTCTTTTTTCTGTCATTTCTCAGGTTTCTTCCTTTCGCCTAATTGGTCTTATAGGTTTATTTCCAACCACTTTTACTTATTCCATTTAAGATACTGTGGTCCACCGACTGGTAGCCGCCTTTAACAGCTGAAGTATTGCTTCGTGAAGTGACGACAACGGCATTTTGTTTTCTTTGCACGTCCTAGTTCTCGATTTGGCAACCGCTAGTGCGACATGCGCATTGTGAAGCACCGATAATTAACGCGCGAGTTGCTGAAACTAGTGTGTTCTGCAGCGTCGGCGTATCGTCAGTATGTGCTTCTTTCCTTCACTGGTGGCATTCTTCTCCAGAAGTACATGCTGTGTCCCCGTTGCGCAAATGAGGGTCGTTGATTAGTTCATGGCTGAGCGTGAAAGTGCATCGTGTTTTAAATCTTGACGTATTCTGAGTGCGAGCATATAGTTATAAGGTGTCGTTGATAAGTGCTCCATTGTTTTCCAATTTCAAAAAATATCTGTCTATGGAAAGGTTAATGTGCAGGAAAAGGCATTGCCAGACAAAGGCTTCAGGTCGCACATATTGTTCGGAGCAAAAAGGAAACAAATACCGGTTTTCTCTTTATCAACTGTCCTTGTGTCAAAGTTCAGAATAACAAAAAGTAGAAAATACGGTTTCGTTATAACACAGTGACAGGTTGTAGCATCCGTCTTTCCCTTACTCTTTGTATTGCGCTAACACAAATGCACCGTTTGCTTAGGCGGACATTTTATAGATTGTGTTCCTGGTTTGAAGTCCTAAATTTCTAGATGGCGTGAGCGTTATAGGCTGCTGAGTCCAAGATCATACGATCAAATCTCAGCTGCATTTTGGTGAACGCAAAACCCAAAAATATCCGTGTCTGGTGCTATGTGAATGGACGTTAATGAACCTAAGATAACAGAAATGAATCCTGAGCCCTTCATTATGACATCCCTCGTAGCTTGCGTACAGCTTAGGGAATTTAAACCCCATAAACCGCCATGATTTATTAGGCTGCATCACTTTCCTGTGTAATATATTGGGTAGCATGCCCAGATTTTAGCTTTGTACTTATTAGCTGGTTCTTACTATAGTGCCTATTACACCTTTCCGCTTGCCCAAAAAGCGGCTTTCCAATGCTTCCTCGGTGCTTGAGGGATTGGACAGTATATATCAAGGAGCCATTGGAAGAACGAAGAGCAGCGCAGATATGCAGAAAAGGTGCATCCTGCATAAAGCAACTAACCGAGCACATTCACCAGGTATCTGCTGGCCTGGGCCTTTGTATCATCTCATGAGTATTCCTATATTTCAAACGAGGCTTTTGATGTGGTGAATTATCTATTATTATTGCAAGAGGCCGCGTTGTTTAAAGGTATATGAGAAGGCTATTGATTCTATTGATTCGATACTGTGATATTTAGTGTTAAAATCTAAGTTAGTAACTATAAATGGATATGATAGCCTAGTAACTTGCGTAACAGGAACCCAAAGTAGCGCGAACAAAATGACGACGGCAGAGAAATGAAAGGCAATAACATGCACGTCGTTTTTTCGTTTGCGCTGGTTTGGTTTTCCGTGATGAGCCAACTAGCCCAAATTGCCACTCTTAATCAGTAACTTTCGTCACGGCAGGTGTCCTACAGGGATCAGTTTTGAGACCTTCCTTTTTAGAGCGCAACCCTTAGGCGCCCACTCGTGGATTCGCATCGTCGTAGTAGTCGTCGGAGTCAGCATTATTGGCCACCACCTGACAACTGTGGCAGGTAGCAGCAGAGCAAAGCGCCACCTGCCACGGCGAGAGCCGATGATTGCACAACCGGAAGCTGGCTGCCGCGAAAAAATCACGGAGGGCGGCTAGCAGCGTAACAGGCCCCCTGCAAGTGGTGGCAGGTCTCTTGTCAAGACATGCGCTCAAATTTCGCACTTCCGACTATCGTAATCGCCTGCCAAATTTTTTCTTGCATACATTATTGATAGGTAAAGTGTTACTTCGTGCACGCCATTTTTCGCCGATGATTTCGAGAAAAAGTGAAAAATGCCCATGATTCAAATCTTTTGCAACAATATTTAGAGATATTGCACCAGCGGTGTGAGCACAGACACATGAAACGAAACTTGCAGAAAACAGTGGATATGTGTTTCAGTAGAAAAAAGAATAAGACCGATGATGCCTACGATGCGGAGGGAATTTATTGCAAACTGTTACTGACTGCAAGTATTTAGGCGTGTTTCTGATTTTAAACTTCATCTGGCATCCTCATGTATTATGTTTCTGTCAAGGCTTGGAACATTTAGTTTTTTTTACTTTTGAGTAATAACAGGAGATACTAAAACTAAAAAGGAGATAATAAAACCATTTGTACACATCTTGTTTTAGGTTTGCGCTAAAGTGCGCAAGTACTCTGTATTGCACGAAAAGAAATTCAGATAAAAGTAAATTAGAGGGGATTAAAAAAATTGGCAGTGGTTTAGCTTTGTCTAAACCTGGAGTGACGCGGTAGCTACAGCTGGCCGAGTGGAACGTGGTCACGTGACCAACCACGGGATGAGCCACCGCGCCGCCGGTAGCTGCTCCGCATCGCGTGACCAACCACGCGACAGCGTGGCGGCGCTACGTTGAAGGCTCGAAATGCTACCGTAATGTAGCTATCGCTACAAAACTTGGCGGCCGGCTATAACTGTAGAAATTCTGTCAAGCTAACTAGTCTGTCATGTGCAAGGCAGGGTATAGGATTGGAGACTGTTTAAGTGAAGAGGAGAAAATTAAGGCTCGCATTTCTTTAGAATGTTTATAACAATATAGTTCTTATTCCAAGAGAAAGTAATTTTTACTCACACTACAGATGCGAGCATCATGACCATGACCATAAAGTCCGTAACTTCAAAGTTAGGCTGTGATTTTTCACATTCACCGTTTTTTTCGCGCACTTTTAGATAACAGAATGCATTGTATTTGTTTTGAGTTAATATTGCTGAAAAAACGTGTTTTCGTCATCAATGTAGAGAGGAGGAGGAAAGACGACATTTTTTTTTACTTAGCGCCCCCTAACTTAAATTACTGTTTAACTTGATATTTGTGTTCTATGACTCATCGCATGTCCCCAATATTTGAGTTCAAGGAAGGCTACTTTGCACCCTTGTAAGCAGACTGAATATTGCAAAGTGAGACTTGGCGAAAGAGAAAGTGGTCGAAAAGGCGGGAAATTCTGCGCAGCAGATTTTTTAAAGCTGTGCATCTCAACCGCCATGGCATGCTATATTATCGCAAGTGTTTAGATATTAGTGTATGCTTTGAGTGTTATCTTGAGAAAAGTTTTAGCATTCTTTCTCCTCCGGTAATTAAACAGAGATAGTTTAGCAGCAGGATACATACGGAGCAAAACGCGAAGTTGTAGTGTTCTTGAGGGTGTAAAGATCATGTAATGATTTGATTGCATGCTGAAAAGCTGTATTTATGTTTTCCGGTCTCCAGGATAGTCTTAACGTCCAAAACGACAACAATGGATGCCAAGTAGCGCGCAGAAAACATGAAAAAAACTCTGGAGAGGCGCAAGGAGCGCCGGTGCCATCAAACGTTTTGATGTTCCCAAAGGCGCCCACAACTGAACTCGAAAGGAAATGTGAGAGTAAGAAAAGGAGAAACTATTAAAAGGCTTGTAAACATCAGTGTCAGGGTCTGCTCGGCGGGCTTGAACAGCTATTTGTACAACACATTCTGCCAATGCAGCATGCCCTGTTACGTCTGACGAACAATAAAATTAAAAAACTGCTGTTGACACGCTATGAATCGAAGTGAATCAGGCTTAGCAACTCTGCGGGAGCAAGGCCTCGCGCTCCCTCGATGCGGACCAAGTAGCTCTCGTGGTGAAGGTTCTGGGAAAACATAACGAAAAACGTGCTGAGCATGTCGAAAATTTAAACATGCTGCAGCGCCGTACACCCCGCACTTAAGAAAGCGTGCGGCAGGTCCTAGCGATCAAAATTCACGCTAAGCTTAGCGCTTGTCAAGTCCGGACAAAGAGCGTTCCTCGAACTAAACAGGGAGTTGTCCAATGTTCCCGAGAGCAAGCCCCACGTTGGGCTGCCAGATCTGTGGATTTAACTGGGGGAAATAAATAAACAAATACGCTCTCCTATTCGCGGCTGACACAGTTTAAAACCACCCGAACCCCCGCGATCGCGGACGCTACCGAGCGCACGCCGACCACAGCGGGCCTTGCTCTGATGGAACAAAGGAACAACACTCTGGCTGGCAGAAAGAAGGCATTTATTGCTGCAACAACAATAAATCCAGCTAGCAACAAAATACGCTAAGGAATCGAGGTCATCCGACTACGCAGCAAGGTTACGAGCGAATGTTCGCCCACATTAGGGCATGGGTAAACTACGAAGGCGGACGGGACGAGATGCGGGAGCACGTCCGCCCCTCCACTACATCGCCCCGCTGGCGAAGACCGGAGCGCGCGCAGAAGAATCTCTACGTGGCAACCTTCCTATGCCGAAGAGGATGTCGTCTCCCTCGCACGCGCGCACAGAAAGCACGCCGCCCGTGGCGCTCGTGTAGCTGCGACGTTGCTGCCCTCCCTTGTTATCTACGGTAACTAACTAGGGATAGTCACGGAGTGCGCCCCTCCTCGAGGCGGGGCTGCTGCAGGGTTCACCGCAGGAAAGCAAAGCGAATTGGACGTCGTGGGAGAAAGTCCCCAAAAATATTACCATCTACGCTGCAGTTATACGATGTTGGTTGCTTCCTTCTACTGAAGGAAATAGCTACTGTCTTGCTACAATTGAGACTTATACCGTGTCACGCGCTCCATTCACATACTTAATTCACATCTTTCTGCAATTTGTTACTGTATGTTATGGCGTACACCACGCGAAAAATCTTCAGGTCATCAGTGAACTCCAATATCTTAGAGTACTTGACGCAGTCAACAATATTATTAATAAACAAATGAAATGTAGAGGTCATAAATTAGACCTCTGCGGTACACAAGTTTTAGCAGGATATTCAGATGAAAGACATCCGCCGTAGGTGACAATTTTTACGCGGTCGCAAAGGTAAATTTAAAACTATGTTCGCACAGAGATGGTGACAATCCATATTGTCGCATTTTGCATAATAGCTGATCATGACTGACAGGGTCGAAAGCTTTCCTTAAGTCAAAATATATGGCATCCACCTGGCCTCTTGTTGGGACCATTCGAGTAACAGAGTTCAAAAATCTAACAAATCTTGTCTGGAAACAACGCCCCAGAAAAACATAAATGTGGATTAGCTCAGCTATTCGAGGATAAAAAAGCGAAAGCTGTCGGCGTTCATTATTTCCATTGGCGTTCGCGTTGACAACGCTCTAGGCGCCGATGTTTTTGAGAAAATGAAGGGCACATAACTGCCTTCATGGGTCAGTGGAAGCCTCAATCGCGCTTTGAGGTAGTGGCGGGGGTGACAGAGACATGCGGGCTGCATGCATTAGCGCTGAAGACGTTGTGGCAGACACGCGGCACTGCAGCAATAGTCCGCCGCGGTCATTCGATGACCAGCGTCTCGCGACCAACTATTAGCTGCCACCTGCCAAAATGGCAGGGTGGGCGCGCTGCCTGTCCAATGTGCGGAACGCAGTCAAAGCAGGTTTTTGCAGTTGGGCACCAAGGCCACGTACATGTAAGAGAGATTGAGGTGTCCACTGACAGATGAAGCAAGTTGTGCGCCTTTCCTTTCATGGAAAATCAACAGCCTCTACAGCGTTGTCAACGCCAATGAACACAATTAACGCCGGCGGCTCTCTTGTTTTGTCTGGGTTTTCAGCTTAGGAAATGGCGCAGTAACTGTCACATTTTGTCGGACACCCGTACCGCACCGTAAAGCAAGGGATAAGGGAGGGAGGAAAGGAAGAAAAAGGAAACTGAAAATTGAAAATTTGTTTTTGAAAAAAGGGAATGGCGCATTATCTGTCTCGGATCTCGGTGAATACCTGGACCGCGCCTCAAAGGAAGGGATAAAGGAGGGAATGAGAGGAGATATGCACGCGGCGGCGGCGTTGCCAAGCTAAGGCGCAGCTCCGGTCAAATGAAGGTCAAACTGCAGCCCACGGCGAAATCGGCGCCGCTACGCCAGTAAAGCTTTTGCTTTAATAGCAACGTTCTTCAGCTTTAATTTCATTTTTTCCATAAAAGAGAACATTGATACGCAATACATGTTATAAAATTTTCGGTACAGATGATAGCGAAATAAATCTATAGTTGCTGACGTCATTCCTGGCACCATTTCTCTATACTGGTACTATCATGGATAGTATGTTCGCATTTTCGTTCAATAAGGCTGAGTGAAGGAGCAAGAACTGTGACACTAGAACAGAAAAAAAAAGTTGATTTGGCGGCATAAAATTCAAAAGCAATAAGTGTGTAGCCAAGCTACTTGCTGAGTATACTGTAGTGGTCCTTGGAACTGAACAGTGTAGGCTTCAGTTTTAGCACAGTGTCTATCGATCGAATAGGCTTCCTAAGGGTGTCTACGTTATAAACTGAAAGAGTAAAAAGGGAGCAAGCTTGTCCCTATCGCACTACCTTTTATAAGAGAGAGGGCGGTACAGGAGAGTTTACTTTCTTTTTGCTCCCATATAAGAGTGTTCGTGCTTAGAGTGCAGATGTCTATGGCACTACTCTTGTGTTTATTTTTGGCAAGGATTAGTAATATGTCTTTTTTGGAGGGGCGTTTCATTTTGTCCTGTGAGCCGTCTCATTTCGCCCCAAAAGACGGTTCAAAGTGCGACGTTTTGAAGTTCTAAATCTCATTAAATTCTGCCATGTTCGTTTAAACCTGGTCTTACTATAAATTTGCGAGCATGGTTTCAGGACGGTAGCGAATAGTGCAGCAATATTTAATAGTGCGAAAGCACTATATCACTTGCAGTCCTGGAAAAGCCGATGTCTGTCTAAAGCCTCTCAGATACCAGCAGAAATAAAATAAACACTGCCGCGACTTGTTTCGAACTCGCGGCGACGTGAAGAGATCAGCTTTGCTGGCCACTGAACGAGAGTACTGTGCTAGCGTCGCACCCGATCACGCCTCATGTTAAACTGCAAGACAGTATCGCTGTATGCACTGCGTGTCGTCGTCTACATCAGTTTCCATCTGTGCGCAAAATTCACGAAATAAAAGTAACGCATATAACGCGCCTTGAGTCGGCGGACGCCTCAATCGAGCTCTCAGCTACGGGGAAGTAGTGACAGATAGATGTATGCGGCATATGTCTGCGTTGACGTTTTGGCAGAAACGCAGAACTGGAGCAATAGGCCGCTGGCGTTCATTGGGTTCTTTGGCGTTGCTGTTGAAAACGTTGTATGCTCCGCTGATTTTGAGGAACGGAAAGGCGCATAACTTCCTCCCTGAGTCAGTGGACACCTATATCGCGCTTTCATTTAATTCCGGAGAAAACATTTGCGGGACACGAGTGCTTAGAAAAACGTTGAATGAAGCTCCACCTTGCTACCTAGTCGCCTGATATTGTACGAAGTTATTAAAAGCCTAAATGGCGCTTCCTCTGGTGACAATATCAGGCGGCTGGGTAGCGAGGTGTAGCTACAATAAACGTTTTTTTAAGCACTCGTGTCCAGCAAACTTTCGTCCCCGATAGTACGTGGCGTTGGTGTCCACCTGCGAAAACCTGCTTTCGCACAATATTTTTTGTTTATCAATACTAAACTGCCAGCAATTTTTTTAATACCTGTGGACAAATAATGAATGGCGACGATCTCCACATTTAGGTCGTATTTTGCTTCCCCTCCAATAGTTGCTTTTAATCTTCTTGTGTTTTGTATCAAGTAAATTGGCCAGTTCATTTTTGCAAATCTGAGCCAATTTGCCACAATCAGAAATCCGCCTCTTGCAGGTATTTCTATCTCCTTGGACTAAAGAAACTCGCTTGAGTTTATATGGCACGCACGACCCCTTGGAAATTATTTGCACCGAATATCCGGTTCCCCCCTTTTGGAAGGCTCATGAAGATCCTGTCACTTCCGACCTGAAACGCCGGCTATTGGCGAAATTCAGTCCTATAACCACCATAACGACGCCCCCAGAAGCCTATATTGCCTCAAGCAGAATGTCTGCCTCCTCGTAGACTTTACCGAGTTGTGTAGAAAGGTAGGAGCTTTCATGTGTAATATATGTTGGTTTGAAAGTAAAGAGAAACGCAACGCGTCGATTTACACTTCTTTTTGTAGTTTAAATGCCTGCCATCGTGAACGCCCAGAGCTTAGCGTGCTCAAGTATACACCATTTTAGCGGGGCGCTGCCAAGATTGCAGACGGAGCGCCGTCTATGATCTGGGCAATATCGTCACCAATGCGATCACAGAGTTGTGGACTCCCATGTGGGTCAGCGGCAGCTGTTTTCTTTCTACTGCGCTGTAATTCCGGTGCTGCAGTGTTCATGACGTGAGAATTTATTGTTTGAAGTTGTGTCAAGCTCGCTGATACACGTGAGTAGCTTCGAGTAGCAGCGAAGCTGCAAAAGCTCGTCGAATCGCAACATTGCACTGGCTGTGCCTTTGGTTAGCATTGGAGGTTAGTGATGACCCGTGATAAAAGCATTTGCCTTGAATGGCTTCCTAGATCGTTATATTCCGATTTTATACACTGCGCACAGCAAAAGCTCGACAGGCCTGCCGCGCCTTCAGAGATAGACATTCGCTCTGCACTGGGTCTTCGTTTCTGATCGAATGTGTGCGTGCGGAGACTTGTAAATAGGCTTATCGCACTCCAACTCTGGGTGCATACGTCCTTGTAATTATACTTACTCAACAAAATTCGCTCTTTTTATTTCACACAAATCGTAACAACGGCTGGATCGATTGCGGCCGACCCATTACTGGTGCTCCCGTTCACACGCTCATTGCGTTGGTTTATCGCTCGCTATGCAAGGCCGCGATATTAAAACTAAATATATTGGATAAAAATAGTTCCTGTAGAACGTTGGGTGCAGATACGCCAGGCACATTTATTGTGGCTTTGTTGTGTTCCGGGGGTGAGTTTAGCCCGGAAAAATCCAGTCCACATAAGACATTATCACAGGACACGCCAGCGTTCGTCTACCGGCCTGTGGTACCTGCCTTTCGTCGTTTTGTCGGCACATAAGCTGCCTTGTGGATGCGTTGGCGTCAAACTTTCATCTCAGTAAAGGTGGAATTCAACGTATATTTTTTTTGTTGAAAAACATCAATGGATCCAACATTATTGAAAAAGTTACTCCCGTTTAGTTCGTACCCAAGATGAAATATTGGCGCTGAGTTTATGTCTGTCCTTTTAACGCCGCCGAAGTGTTCCGAGCAGTAGCGAGTTGACATAGAAGGCGAGATGTCTTTTCTGTTAATGTTTGCAACCCAAAGCCGTCACTGCTCTTCATCCGCAGGAAATCTCCGAAGCCGAAAAAGCCTAAAGCGACAGTGCCGGCTCGGTTGGCAATGAGCTTCGCATGCTGCCAGCTGCAATTTTTTTCGCTTTCGGTAGTTGCTGCATCCGAATACGGCGCAATGGTTTCCAGTGGATCTTGAGTTCGTTGTCATATCGCTAACTCCAGGAAAGAGCAAAAACGTGACAAATATGCGTCAAGCGCCAATTGAGCTAGCACACTGAAAACATGGCGCTGCCCGCCGATCGCACAGGCCAGAGAAAAGGAAGGCAGTCGGCGCATTGGCGCCGACTGCCTTATAGCTGAATGTTTTATAGCTACACATTCTAGACCAAGAGTAAACAAGCTTGCACAAGGCCAAACGAAGGACGGGACTCTTCTGATTGACCGAGGCAAATTCTTTCCTGAGTACTGGTTTGAAAAAGTCCTGAGCTCGACTACAGGCCTACTGTTCTTTTTCGTTTCGATTGAGCATGGGAAGAGAGAGGACTGCGAAATGGTGCAGCCAGAACAACATTAGAGGATGTAAATATCTCATGAAAGTTTATTAGCCACGAGATTTCACAGTTGGTGCATAGTTCGCTGCACACTGATAGTCTAATGAATTTTAAAACCACATTGATGACAATTGATGTTGGCCTGTATCAATAATCTACAGCGTTTTTATGACAAAGATGCTGCTCTGGCTGAAATGGGGCTTTTGTAAGCTATACAAAACGCCAAAAATGAAATAGAGATATCGTCATCGCCAACCAGTTTAACAAGTAGGCTGTGGTGCCTCGGCACTGTTTTAGGCGCTGATCCTAGGCGCTAGATTAGACCGCCAATCACTTAAGAAAGTTATAGCAAAGTTCTTTTGAGTGCAAGCGCCGCAGATATTAATTATGTGCTGGGAAAGTGCTCCAAATGTCATTTTCAAAAAGCGTTGATGCACAGTTAGCTGCAGGACAAACATTAACAAAGCCAGAAACAGCCATATAATCAACGTTTACTAAGAATAGAACCCGGACGGACATGTGCTCATTGCCTTTCTAAATACTCGACGTGCTAGTTGATTGATTGAATAACAATAAAGCACCCCATGGAGCTAGTAGAGACAACGCACAGACGTGATAAAAATAGGTTGTAATCAAACAAACATGCCATCCAGTTATAACCTTATTACAACCCACAAACTGCTGAACACTCATATTTGAGGGACATGCTGACTGGGAAAAGGCGCAGCCGAATGCAGGATTAATTACTTGACACATCCCGTTAAACTAAGCTGGCTTCCACTCTAAGCCCTTCTTGATCGTTGATGTAGTCCGCTCCAGAACAACGCCGTACCTAAAATAATAGTGAAATTGACACGAAGTCCTCAGCTATTAGAGCTCTCAGCTAGAATATGAGTTAGCATCCCGATAGACTTATCATCATCATCATCGTCATCATCAGACTGACTACGCCCACTGTAAGGCAAAGGCCTCTCCCATGTCTCTTCAATTAACCCTGTCTTTTACTAGCTGCGCCCACACTACGCCTGCGAACTTCCTAGTCTCATCCGCCCACATTACCTTCTCTTGGAATCCACTCCACTACCTTTAAGAACCAGCGGTTATCTTCCCTTCGCATTACATGCCCTACCCAAGCCATTTCTTCCTCTTCCCATTTCTTTCCTATACACTATGTTGGTATAATTTTCCTCTTCATTAAGACCAGAAAAAAGCCGCTCCTGGCAATCAAGAGGGGCCTTGCCCGCTTCCTGCTAACAGGTAAATACCTAAAGTATGCTGTAACTCTCGTACTAGAGATTCCTATATGTTTGGAAAAGTTCACGCGGTGAGATGCTAACAGACACACACACTCTCAAACAGTCGGGAAGACAAAAAATGGGGAGGCGAGGTGCGAAATAGCGTAGCGACCTTCCTGTTTTGCGCGCTGCGCGGCATTCTCGAAAGCAAGCAGAAGGCGAGGCGAACGTGTACTGTGCATTGTAAACACGGAAACCAACAGACCGCGCTGCCATTAATCATTTCTCGTCCTACGTTAGGTCTTCCTTTCGGACCCTGACCGCCCTCTTCCCTTTTTCCCCTCGCCCCCCAGGAAAGCCTCCTGCACCTCGTGGGGCGTGGACAAGCACACTCAGAACAACAGACTTTTTCGTCAAGACACGGTCATTGTCCGCGGAAGAGATTAATTACTAATACGCGTGCCCAGTCAGCCGTTTTTCGCAACGCTCGTCCGCTCGACCACTCGATGATGGCCCATGGACGAGCTACTGAGAGCGAAAGGAGTGAAGCAGAAGACGACAGGGAACAATGTTCAATGACGAAACTCGCAGTTGCAACAAGAAGTGGGAAATAAGTGGAGTCCGTCGCAGAGACGAGAATGGTGCCGGGGGAGGAGGTTCAGGTGGAGAGAAAGAATAACTTGTTTAAGGCAACCTATATTAGCTCTCCGATGACAAACGTTTCATTACAATACACGAAATATGATATTAAGTTTCGTAGGATACAGAACCGAAGATAAGAACACCTACGCGACAAAAAGCAATAATATGCCTTTGTGGTTTTAACTACCTCTTGTTTGGTCGTTGGCATAGCTGCTTTCGCTAGAGAGCTTCAGCCATTCGGCAGGCTCCTCAACCTCATATTTTTTTTTTAGTAGAAGCTGATTCCTTTTACAGCAGGGTCGTTAGAAAGCAACACATCATTTTATATGATACGAAGAAAGGATTCGATTAATGGGAGCGAGATTGCGGTTCATTTAACACCATTCGTCAAGACAATATTTGAGTTATTGGGCTTTCTCCCTGCTTTGTAGATGGCTTTAGCGCTGTCGAGAAAAATATGTTTCTAGCCCAACGTTCAGTAATGTAAACAACTCCGGCTGAGGTCAACGCTTTACGGGCCTCATTTTATGCCTGTATGTGAAGAAGGCAAAAATCTCTCTGTCTGACCACCGCTGCGGGTCTCGGCGGTCTCGGCCATATAGCCCTTCGTCTACATCTCCCGCGTCACTGAGCATGAGTATTTGTCAAGTAGGTACAAGCAACAAAGAAAACAAGTGTAGGTCATACCTCTCGCAGAAGCACCGTCTTAGGGCATCGAAAAAAATATCTAAAGAAGTGCATTTTCTTCAGCTTCGCAAAAAACAAGGAGAAAGCGAACGAGATGACACGATACGTCCATGTTTTTGGCGCAGCTTCAATATGAATCCCCATATCTTGCCCAGTTTTCCGTCCTTATTAAAAAGAAGTGACAAAATACATTCACGGAGTTCCTCGCAGTGGTTGGGGCCCATGCATGGCAGGCCGTCGATTCCGTTAACTTCGGGAGAAATGGCTGCAGGTGCTCCATTTCGCTCACCCGAGGTAGAGACTATAATTAAAAAACAGGAGACTAAGCAAAGGCGTAAGGAAATATTATGTTTTGAGACTCAGAATTTAAGACGGGGTTCCCGCACTGGTGGCGGCCGCTGGCCGTTGAAATGTGTTGGCTTGCTTGAACACTACCTTGAACATTAACCAACAAAACCGGAAGACCTTTCAAAATGCACCTCACTGTTATTTTGTAGATTTTATAAATACGCACAATGTGCAGTAATGTCAATATGCTTGCGTTTTCCCAGTTATATCAGAAGCAATGATCCTTTAATATGGGTCATTTTTGCAATATTTCGCTTTTTTGGAACGTAGGTTATAAATAAGTACCCAATGGAACGAAAGACCGCACCTTAGAAAGCTAAATTAACATCCCCTTTAAGTACTGCAGAAGCAGCTTTTTTAGGCACAGAATATAGTTTTTCGAACAACTCGCAAGGGAAACCTGGCAAGTCGGATAAAAATGCCGGTTTATGCAATCCGTATTTTGCGGCCTCCATGCATACCAGCGTAACTGGTATTAAGAATGCATACCATTTAAATCCAAGTGCATTGCTCTTCCATACGCACTGGAACTCATTTTTCAAACAGGCGGTAGGGCCATAACTACCAAGTAAACATTGATAAAAACAGCTAGTGAGCGCCGGCAGCGCGCGCCTCTACCTTCGTTGATTCTGGGTTGCGGCAGCTCACGTATGCGAGTGTCATGAGTGGGCTGCGCGTCGACTAATCCTTTTAGTTATAGAAAGTGCACGCGGTGCACACAGCAAAAACGGACTGGTAATCAAAACGAAGTCAGCAAGTTTGCCAGTCTGGATGGACAGAGTGCTTGGTTGATCTCGGAAACTGGAACTTCGCTCCTATTGTGAGCCGACGGCCGCGAAATAAAAGCATGTATGGTCACGCGGGAGGGTGAAATACAGAACTTTTTTTCTGAATGGTCAGGGCCTCTTCCGCTGTTTCAGCAGTGACTGAGAAATACTCCTCGTGGTCTGCGGAAGCACCTGTGAGTGGGTGTGAGATCAGATTAATAGTGGTTTACCATCTTAATGTAGATTATTTCTAATCAGTGTCTTTTGCTCAGAGCGTTGTGTTGTGGCTCACGATTGGGCAGCGCCTAAACCTAGAAAATTTTATGCCATTGGTGTGTAATTGTAATTGTATAATTGATCGGTTAAGACACTTTTGCTCACTCGAGATGGATAGAACACTTTGCTTCATCTTCAAAGCGTGGCGTGGGTTACCGCCCGATGCATTTTGAATTCTAGGCGCAGTGTTAACTGTGAGCTTAATATCTTGGAAGATAATTTGAATATATTCAAAATTTTGATCAACCTACCCGTGCAAGTGCTATTGTTGACCAGATGTTTGGCAGTGTGCACGATGTTGTGTTTGAGGCACACTTTAACGCTGGCATTGTGACCACAACGGAGTTGTCTTTAAAACGAGTTACGAAGCAAAGTATAACAGTGCAGGAATGAGATCTTAGAGCGTTAGCTCTTGTTGTTGTGGCCTTCGTGACATGGCACATACCCACGACGAGGGATGGGCCAGGGTTCAGTGGGGAGACCCCATAGAACAGTATAGACTGGTGCCAAGCTAATTATTGTGCCTTGGGTGAAATTTACGAGTTCACCGCTCTTATTAGCGCGTTCCTCAGTTTCGCGCCGTAGTCGTCGTCGTCGCTGGCGTCCGCAGAAGAACCCGCCATCTGCCTCGGTCAGCAGGTGGAAAAGTTGACGGTGGGGAAACCCCTCCCCACATTTAGGGAATAGGAGCGAGTGAGGAATTAAGAGAGGGACAGAGGAATGGCAGGCCACGGATGGCATAATGGCTTAAGCATCCGCCTCGGCTGCGGGAGGTGGTTGGTTCGAACCCCACCGGACAAGGATGGGTGCAAGCGTCCACCGGCCCGGTGCCCGGCCTAGTCCTTTGCTTTCACACCCCACCTAATGCTCTAACACTCGCGTTGCACAATCGTAACCATTCTCTGATTTCTCTTTTTACAGAGCACACTGATCTGCAAAATTAAAGGGTCCCAGCTTAGCAGCTTTGGACATTTCAAAAACGCAATCCCAGTGCGTAGATCCGGCCGTTTCGATCGTATATGCAAAACATTAAAGCCATTCAAGCCCTGGACGGCAGTGAAAATTCAAATCAAAAGTCGTTAACGTTCTTTTCTAGAAAGCCAACCTCTTCATCCTCGACGCGTGAACCCGAGGCTCCGCTTTGACGATACAACATACTGCACTTCATTGGTCCATCATTATAATTCACGGCTGAATGACGGGCAACGTCACGTTCTCTGCTATTTTCTCTAGGTTTTTACTGTGCATTTCGTTTTCGCGCAGAAAAATAAAGAGCACATTTTGGTTTCTTGCAGTGGTTGCTTTATGTCTCTGCATCGTAAGAGCACTACTATGCAAGTTGTTTATCATTCAACTCGTTTATTTTTGCTCATTTTACCGCCCACGCGGGCGTATCATCTCGGGAGAAAGTTATTCGCGCGTTTTAGCGCCCCCAGCCCCCATACTAATAATCGTGTTTCAGACGTACCGCTATGCACTATGAGGCACATCCTCGAAACGATAGGTTCACATAAGTCCAACGTCTCAAATATGCCAAGATGTAAGAAAGCCAAAAAATGTCTGGCAAGGCGGGGCCAAGACCTGACGTACTTGGCGCCTCGCCCTATGTATTGAAAAAAATAGCAAAATTTAGAATTCGAAAGCTTCTCGCCCGGACAGGTGAGAGAAACCAACTTGAACATGACATGGCAGAAAGAAGTATGACGGTATCACTCGTTTGCAACGGCTGCAAAAATGCGGTTAATTGGTGTTTTCAACACATGCTTGTGGCCGTGCGTTCCAGAGACATTGCGTGAGAACCAGCAAAGTATCACAAATTTTCGACCTCAGGTTAGGAGGGTAATTTAAAAAACTGCAGGGCCACATTGGTCCCTTGAATGAGTAGCCATGGTGAAGACATTACTGACCCTTGCTTGGTATCGTTTTGAAACTGCGTATTATCGGCCGCACAGACTCGTTTATTTGGAATATTTCAGGTATTAAAATGGCAATGGGTTCCAACCGTGGAACAATAGCAGTTTGGTGCAGGTTCTTCCTAAACGTCGGTGATTTTAGTCACAAAATTACGGACCCAAATCGTTGAGATTATGTTCAAAGAGGAACACGGAAAGCACTTCTTAAACACAAAAATGAAACACTGTCGACAAAGTATTTCTTTACTTGTAGGTATGAATTTTTATGAAAAATAACGATGTTCTGCAGAATTCTCTTCCAACTGAGCGACCGCGGCGGTGATTACTATCTAATGAATTCATATATGTAGCACAAATAGGTGCGAAACTTAAATGACGCTTGCGATCAAAAACAACCCTTAATGGTGTTTTTCCTGGCGCTCACATTTATGTTTGACAGGACATACTTCTACGAGTGGCATTCAATATATTTACTGAACAATGCATTCCCAGCGGTTGGTCAGTGGGTATGGAGTTCAGTTCCTGGCCCAAGGTGCGCGGTATCAAATCCCGGTTCACCGGCTGCATTTCTACGGTGTGAATTACAAAAACAGATATGTTATGTTCAGGGTCCCTTTGTCCGAAATAACCTCAAGAGTTATAAATTAGTACGGAGGGCGCCTAAAGCGTTTTTCAAGGCCTAGCTTGTAGACGTTAGACGTGTACGCCATTCAGCCGCTCATCCTTTCCAGCGCGTCTGCTTTATCTCTGAGACGTTTGCTATATTTCTCCTTCTCATGCGCACAAAAAAGTTTCAGCTTGTGATATATCCGAATGTGAAATTCTTTTTTCAGGAAGACCGCAGAAAATTTCGTACTTCTATGCAACCAGCATATAACGCCACTTAATCTTGGAGAAACAAACTGGTGTCGGTTATTACTCAGATCGCCGCCAAGTACCCAACAAATACGTGGTAGCTATCATCTTTGAATAGTGATGCATTGCTTTCCTGTAGGTAGCTGCACATCTTTCTCTATTTCTCTTGAACGACTTCTCCCCGTACGTACAACCTCTGAAAGTTCCACACGTGATATACAGGAATCACTGCTTTTCGAATTCGTTGAAGCGTGGAGTGAGTGATCTCTCGAATGCATATACACAGAAAGCACCTGATTCAATTTCTCTTTTCGCGAGCAGTTCGGTTTTCGCGTGATATCATGAATTGGATGGGAGTGCTGGCGGATCGAAGTCTCTTTGCTTTCTTTCTTTCACTCTGTGCTGCAGGGAAATGGAACAGCTTCGCGGAATGCTCTTATTTTCCAGCTCTTCTTTGTGCGTTTTAAACCTGGTATTCGAAGTACGTGCCCAGAGGCAATCAAGCCTATTTCGTCAGTCGCTCAGCACGGAGGCTCACGGGCTTCCATAGATAGAAAATGTTCCGAGACAAGTTTCTTGATGTGGCCTAACCGAAACGTGATGCGGCTGTTGATGCGAAATGTGATGCGGATGTTGACACACTAAAGTTTGTTATACCCGAGGAGGTACACTTATGTTCTTTATACTCGAGGTCAACGCTTGAAAGCTGTTATATTCTAGGTGGCATACTTATAACTGTGTTATATTGAAGGTCACCACACGAAAGTTCCTCGTATCCGATGTGGCATGGCTCAAGTTTGTAATATAGGAGGTTCACACACTAAAGTTCGCTGTATTCGAGCCGACACACAAAGTTTCTTTATGTTAGACATACTATACTCAAGTTCGTTATATCTGAGATAGCCCTTTGTGATGTCGGTCGCCATTTTCGCTCGCACAGATTCTTCTAATGCTAACGCATTAACCATAGCAAATCAATGGTTGACAATGGTACTAAATGCGCCTTGTAAAAAATAAACTAGACATGATAAGCCTGGCGTTACTCATATTTCAAAACCAGCTCTTTTGATTTAATTAGTCATTCTATCCTTCTCAAAATGAAAAAAAAATGCGGTGTGGGAGCATTCGTGCATAAGCTTCTTAAATTTTACCTTTCAGACACTATGCAATTCCTATATCAAAACAATGTGACGTCTTCGAGGAAGCATGTTTTGGCACGTGTATCACTGCATGTATTTGTTGGCCCCTACTATGTTTTATTTACATAACTGTCATTGTACACGCCATAGATAAAGCTGCATTTGTTTCGCATGGTAATCATTCCATAATTTTTATTACAATAAATTTTAAACATATAGAACTGAAGGCAATAAATGTACTGTATTTTTCCAAAAATTGTAGGGGACACTTAAGCTCCGTCTTAAAGGTATGACGCGATAGCGTAATGGGTTAATTTCTTTGTATGCGCAAGGTCATTGTCTACTTTTTATTCAAATATCCCTGGGAGTCCTCATGCCCCTCCTGGCGCAGTGGTGCAGCAATTAAGTGATGCGCCACTGCCCTTCGATGGCAGGTGCCCCCACCAAAGGGCCGTATGCGACCCAGGTTGCTCTTCCTGAGTGGCCCACCATTGAGTTACTGCAGCCTGACAAGCTTTCCAGTTTGCTCAATATGCGATGGGCAGGTTGTGATGACGCGGCAAGGTCGCGTGACCTAGGTGGACCACCTGCCTCCTGGGTTGCTCTCTGGGGACCACGTGCTCGTGATTTTTCGCTCACAGCGCCGACATCGCTGACACCGGATTTTCTTGACAACGGGGTCTTTAACACTGTCGCGTTAAAGGTATTGGCCGCAGTAAATTGTTGAAGAACCCTTACAAAACAACAGAAATTTTCGTCTCGCCTGGAGGAAAAATATTACTGATGCAAAGAAATGTGTTTCCACACTATAATAAACTTTAAATTGTGGATTCTGTAAATATCCTTGGAGCACAATTTTCAAAGCATCTTACCGGAATTGAGCTCGTTGACTACCTCTAGCTCAAACTGTCATCTCTTGATGCTGTCACTCTAAGCAGGCGCCATATTTTTCCTCATAAGGTGAAACTTAAACTCTACGATGCTTTATTGATATATCTCTTGCAGAACTCCAGTGTGGCGTTAGGCGCGTCATGTGTGACAAATGCGACGGAACTACTTATGCTTCAGAAACGAACCATGAGATCCGCAGCCGGTGTACTCATATTGTTACTCTGCGAAACAACCTTTTTCCAATGAAAAAATACTCCCAGGTGTTTTCCTTGTGCACTAAGAGACTCATGATGCGCTATAAAACTTTTGTTAAATTTAGTATTATTGGTACATAGTACGTTTTACAAAACTACGAGCAAATGAAAGTGTGCATCAGACCAAAGGAAAAAAAAAGGTGGTTCGTACGATCTCCGAACTTCCTATCACGAACAATCCTTCTCTTGCACGCTACCGGACTGCTAAAGTTGTTAAACCGGGAAGATTTTGATCCTCCTCGCAATCACAACTTCTTTATAACGTGTGTGTGTGAACACGCTATATGTGAAGCTAGTATATTCCTCCCGCGTTTCATTAGAATCGATCGTGTCGTCGGTTCGAGGTGTTGTTGATATTGTCCCGAAGTGGTGACCGCAGTCCGGAGAGCGGAAAGGCTGCGCGGAAAGCAGAGAGGCTGCGAGAATGGTGTCTAAAGAAAAGTCTATTTTGGCTGAATTGCGCCCACAATGGACTGATTCACTCAGCAGCGGCGTAGCGACAAGCGTGCTCGGCGGTCGTCGAAAAGAATGCCCGCCGCTGTCTGCCGTGCTCAATTTAAAGCTGATACCGAACTTCCGAGATAAAGCATGCAAAGTTACTATAACACTCCGGACAACGTAGAATACACTCTGCCTGTATGCGATCAATCGAGATAAATCTGGTCGCGTCTTGCATCGCAAACAAAGCGATAAAGCGGCGTTCCCGCAGCTTTACAGAATAAATAATCTAACACTGCAAATATTTGCGGCATTACTCCCCTCTAAAAGAAGCATCGATCCGATGCTTTAATACAAATAATGCGACTAGCACCAAATAAAACAAATCATGGGAAAATAAACACAGAGTGCGTAAACACAGCGTCATTTAGCACGCATAATATGGCTTTAGGCGGACGACATGGACAACTTGTGGTCGTACACAGCGTCTCTGGGATGCAGTCATTGCGTTAGGGATGACATCATAATGAAGTTCACCTAGCCGAAGAAGAACCTTGCACGGGCTGAAATAGTGGCGCAAAGCTTTTCACTCAACCCACGGCGGCGAATAGGCGTCCAAACCCAGACTTGGTCTCCTGGCTTATATTCCGCGTAGCGTCTTCCTACGTTGTAGCGTCTGGCGTCGGTCCGCTGCTGGTATTTGACCCTTAATCGGGCAAGCCTTCGGGCTTCTTCTGCGCGTTGAAGGTTGGCGGCGACGTCGAGGCTGTCATCTTCGGTAACGTTGTGCAACATGCCGTCTAACGAGGTCGTGGCCTCCCTACCATGGACGAGCCTAAAAGGCGTGATCTGGGTGGTCTCCTGCACTGCGGTGTTGTAGGCAAGACGACGTAAGGCAGGATGACATCCCACGTTTTGTGTTCGGCATCGACATACATGACGAGCATATCGGCGATAGTTTTGCTCAGGCGCTCGGCCAATCCGTTGGCCTGCGGATGGCATGCAGTTGTCCTCCGGTTGCTTGTTTCGCCGTAACGCAGGATTGCGTGCATTAGTTCCACCGTGAATGCTGTTCCTCTGTCCGTGATGAGCACATTGGGGGCACCGTGTCGCAGAAGAATGCACTCCACGAAAAATTTGGTGACTTCTGCTGCTGTTCCGTTCGGTAGGGCTTTCGCCTCGGCGTAGCGGGTCAGGAAATCGGTCGCTATGATGACCCACATATTTCCAGAAGTTGAAATTGGGAAAGGGCCAAGCCAGCTCATGCCGATCTGCTGAAAGGGTCTTGAGGGGGGTTCAATGGGGTTCAGAAATCCTGCTGGTCGGTGGGAGGGGTCTTTTATCAATGACAATCTCTGCAGGTTTACACATCATGTGCGACATCGGATGACAGTTGGGGCCAGTAATACTCGTCTTCAATGTGGCCGAGGGTGCGAGAAAACCCGAGATGTCCTGCTGTCGGCTGGTTGAGTGAAGTCTGTAGAAATTCTTTGCGCAGACAAGCAGGTACAACAAGGAGATAGGCTGTTTAGTTCGCTGCGAATTTCTTCAGGAGAACATCATTCTACACACAGAAAGAAGACAGTCATCGCGTGAATGAGGCGGGGGGCTAGAAGCCTTGCCTTCTAAGTACTCGATGAGGCGTTTAAGGTCAGGGTCTGAGCGTTGCTGCTGTGCAAAAGAGCTGGAGCTGATGGGTACCAGGAAGGCGTCCTCATCGTCGTTCGGCGGCGGCGCATCTAGAGGGGCTCGTGAGAGGCAATAGGCGTCAGAGTGTTTGCTTCCGGACTAGTTTACGACGGTGACGTCAAACTCTAGGAGGCGCAGACTCCATCAAGCGAGGTGGCCAGAGGGGTCCTTGAAATTGGCAAGCCAGCACAGCGCGTGGCGATCGCTGACCACCTTGAATGGTCGTCGGTACAGGTAGCGGCGGAATTTCGACGTATCCCAGATGACGGCAAGGCACTCTTTCTCAGTTGTCGAATAGTTAGCCTCGGCCTTGTAAAGGGAATGGCTAGCGTATGCAATGACTTCTCCAGCCCGTCGCTTTTTTAACGAGGACGGCGCCCAGGCCCAGGCTGCTTGCGTCGGTATGAACTTCAGTATCAGAGTTTTAATCAAAATGCACGAACATCGGTGGAGACTGTAAACGACGCTGAACTTCTTGAAGGCTTCTGGTTGCGGCGCTTTTTATTTAAATGGCACGTCTGCCTTCGTCAGATGGGTCAAGGGCTCGGCGATAAGCGAAAACTTTTTAACAGATCGTCGGTAATATGCGCACAGTCCGAGAAATCTACGCACTGCTTTCTTATCGGCCGGCGGTGGAAACTGTTCAATAGCAGCTGTTTTCTGCGGGTCCGGGCGTACTCCCTCCTTGCTAGCGATGTGGCCTAGAAACAGCAGCTCTTCATAGGCAAAGTGGCACTCCTCTGACTTCAAGGTTAGGCCAGACGACTTAATGGCGTCTAGTACTGTTCGAAGTCTTTTGAGATGCTCTTCAAAGTTCGAGGCGAAGACAACGACGTCATCTAACTATACCAGACAAATTTGGAACTTCAGGCCTGCCAGCACTGCATCCATTACTCGCTGAAACGTCGCCGGTGCGAAAAAGAGACCAAAAGCACCACCTTGAACTCAAAGAGGCCATCTGGAATGATGAATGCCGTCTTCTCGCGATGTCTTTCATCGACCGCAATTTGCCAGTAGCTGCTCTTGAGGTCCATCGATGAGAAATACTTGGCTTTGCAGAGCCGGTCCAGTGTGTCGTCAGTGCGGCAGAGGGGTACACGTCCTTGTTTGTTTTGCTCTTCAAGCGGCGGTAATCAACGCAGAATCAAAGTGCGACGTCTTTTTTCTCACTAGAACAATCGGTGCCGCCCATGGGTTGGATGAAGGCGTCGCGAAGCATTTTTTTCCAGTTGGTCCCGGATGGCCTCTCGTTGTAGCCGAGACACACGGTAGGGACTATGACGGAGAGGTCGGGCGTCCTGGTGGTCGGTTATAATGCGCAGCTTTGCAATTGGCGTTTGTCGGACCTTCGGCGATGAAGAAAAACTCTCGCAGTAGCTTCGAAGCAGATTCCGGATGTGGTCATGTGTGTTCCACGACAGGGCTGGGTTGATGTCGAAAGTGGGCGAGTTCTCTTGGTCACGCGAATCTTCTACGGATGGGTCGGAGAGGGTGAATGATTGTTGTACGTCGGATATTTCGTCGAAAAAAGCAATCGTCGTTTCTCTGTTGATGTGCCGGTATTCTTCACTGAAGTTAGTGAGCAGTAATTTGGCCTGTCCATTGCGGAAATGTTCGATGCCTTTTGCGATGCTGATTCCTCGGTCTAGAAGTAACTGCATGTTCCCCTCGATAATGGCTTCAGAGTTAATGGCTTTCGTGGCGCCTACGCTCAAGATAATGCTTGAACGGGGTGAGACGCTCACTTCTTCCTCTAGAAATTCAGGGCAACGTGATTTTACAGATTTCTCATCGAAGGAATGACCTCGTCTGTCGAGAGCGTGACCAGCTTAGATCGCAGGAGGATGATCGCCTGATGCTCATTAAGGAAATCCATGCCCAAGATCACTTCGCCGGAGCATTGCCGTAGCACAACGAACATCGCAGAATAGATAAGTCTTTTGACAGCCTCCGCGTTGCATCGAACTGATAGCGTGATGAGGCGGCCCCTGCGGTGCGAATTTGTGGGCCGTCCCAAGCGGTCGTGACTTTGCGCAGCTGCACAGCGAATGTTTTATTCATCACCGAGTAATCGGCTCTTGTGTTGACTAGAGCGGTAACTTTCCGGCCGTCGATAACTGCTTCTAAGTCGGACGTCCTGGCTCTTGCGTTGTACGTCGTCTTGGGCTTCGGATCACGGGTTCGTCGGCTATGCGAATCATGGATAGAGCATGTCGTCGAAGCATTTCTCGGTAGCGGCGTCGTTTTGAAGGCGGTTTGCGTCGTGGTCGGGGTTGTCATTTTATGCGGTGTAGGCGTGTCGGGGGCGGCGTTTTCGTGCGGCATGTTCCTTGGAGGATCTTCGGTGTTTCGCTCGGGAGCAACCTCAACTCCAGAGGTTGCTGTCTTTAGTTTCGCCTACGTGGGCAGGAAGACCTTCCTCGTACCGCGGCTGCGTAGCTGCGGCGTGGCGACGCGAAGCCCGAGGCTGACGGTGGTGGTGAGCGCGAAAGGCGGTTCGGCGAGTACTCCTCTCAACACAGGTACTCGTCGATTTCTTACGGACGTTGGTTGAAGCGTGATTGTGGTGCATAAACGCAAATCGACGAAGACCGATACGTCGGTAGGGGCAGGGACGAAGAATATGTTCGGCCTCACCGCAATGGAAGCACAACGTTCGGTTATCGGAAGTCCTCCAGGCGTCGTTTTTCCTGGGGCTTGAGCGTCGTTCGTGGGCTGGGCGGGCGGGGGCAGGAGAGCGGCGTTCTGGAATAAGGGGCTCATCTCGGAGAGGACGTAGGGGCTGTCGTTGGGGCTGATGAGTACGTACTGCAAAGGCGTAGGTCATGGCATGCGGTTCTGTGGCCGTCGGGGTGCCAAGTGTCTGTCGCACTTCTTCCCTTACCACATCCATGAGATTCGCTGCTTTGGGCTGAGGGGAGGATGGCACTAATCGGCGTAGCACCTCGCGGACGATTTCACGAATGATTTCAAGCAAGTGGTCGGTGGTGGTCGTCGTGTCCGGATAGATTGCACAGACAGAGGAAGGGCGGTTGTATTGTACTGCCGAGCCCGGATGTCGAGGGTCTTCTCGATGGTGCAGGCTCCTTGCATGAATTCCTCGACGGTTTTTGGCGGCAGGTGGATGAGGCTGGCAAAGAGTTGTTCTTTGACGCCGCGCATTAAAACTGAACTTTCTTTCCCTCAGTCATATCAGGATCAGCGTGACGAAATAGGCGCTCTATTTCTTCCACTTAACCGCGTATGGGTTCGTTCAGACGCTGGAAGATGAACGCGAGGAGTCGTTCGGCTCTTTCTCTCCTCACGACACTGGTGAACGTCTTCAAAGTTCTCTCTTGAATAGCCCTCATGTCGTTAAGGAAGACTCATGGTTTTCATACCACGTGCGTGCTGAGCCTTCCAGAGCGAAAAAAACGTGCCCGCTTTTCGCCGCATCATCCCAACTGTTGAATGATGCCACGCGCTCAGATTGGTACAACCATTCTTCGGGGTCTTCGCTAGGGATCCATTGAAAGTTGGCGGCACCCACGGCTGCCGCAATATGATGAGGGTTGACATCTTTGGTGAAGTAGCGGCGCTCGTAGCATCGCCTTTTCGCTGTCTGGTGCGGTCCGGCAGGTTTCTGAACTCTGGCGGCTCTCCCTGGAGACGTCGGCTGGCTCGGTGTGCTGCTAGCTCGTCTTGAAGTGCTAAGCGCAGAGGGCTGTCTTCACGACTTGAAGGGGGTGTCTGGTACATGGAAGGCACCCCGCACCTCCACCAGATGTCACGAAGTGGTGACTGCAGTCCAGAGAGCAGAAAGGCTGCGAAAATGTTGTCTAAACAAAACTCTTTGTGTGGGTTGACTTGCGGCCACAATGGACTGAATCACTCGGCGGCGGCGTAGCGACAAGCGTGCTCGGCGGTCGTCAAACAGAATGCCCGCCGCGTCAGCTGTGCTCTGCTATAAGCTGATAACGAACTTTTGAAATAAAGCCTGCAAAGTTACTAGAACATATTGGAACAACGTACAATCAGCTCTGCTGGGATGCGATCAATCGAGATAAATCTGGTCGCGTCTTTCATCGCAAAACAAAGCGATAAAGAGGTGTGCCGGAAGCTTTGAAGAATATACAAACACTGCAAACATTCGCGGCAGTATATTGTACTCGTCCATGGTTTTTGTCGCGTTTTTCTAACACTGTTTTTACGATACGTTATACTGTATGATGCGTTTGCCCATTCTCAGCAATATTCATAAATGACTGGCTGTCGCTCTTCTGTTTTGTGAATTTGTGATGGTTTGAACCTGCTCTAGCTGTTCAGGATTTGAGACCCGTACCCCTTCTTATAAAACGAAACAGAAGTTGACTGAATCACTGGCTGACGGGCTGGCTGTGACGACTGACTGACCGACCGACCGACCGACCATGAATGACCGACTGTGACTGACTGTGACTGACTGTAAATGACACTGGCTGGCCGGCTTTCTGGCTGACTGGCTGAGTGACTGGCTGTCTGACTGCCTGATTTATTTATTTATTTATTTATTAATAAGTCATATATTGGCCTGTTTTTGCAACAGACTTTCCCAGTCTAGAACCCATTCGAGCTTTCATAAATTATTCAATTAGAGGCATTCAAATTACTGATATTATTATTCACGCGCCGCCGGTCGGAAAAAAATCCACTCCTTCCCATAGCACTTTCTTACTGACTTCAGAAACTCTCTCAGCATGTGCACGCACTAAATCAATAGAAGTCTTTAGTGCTAACTTTTCGAGTTGGATTTCTATAGATCTTTACATGCTTCCGCTAAACTCTCTGAAAAAAATACACCATTACCTCACTATTACCCATATGTCGCTGGTACTAACACCTTCAAGTAAACGTTTTTGTTTCTGTGCTGCCATTCACCTCAAGAATTCTGACTGCGTGAACTGGCACTACCCACCTAAAATCTTTTTAACCGCTTTAGAACGATATTGGTACTGTTTATAATTTTTTTAGTGTTCATTTTAGAGCACAGCTCTTAAGCCCGCTTTCCTGGGCTCCGCGTCGTCGTCGTCGGCGTTGTTGGCGTAACAAGCTACCTAACAGCCATGGCATGTAGCAGCATAGCGAAACGCCGAATGCCGCTGCGAGAGCCAAGGAATGAACAACCGGAAGCTGGCTGCCACAGAAAAATCCCAGAGGATGGCTAGCTGCGCAACGCCCCACCCGCCAGCAGTGGCAGGTGGTGTCTGAAGAGGTTTGTGGTTTGTGGGTGTTTAACGTCTCAAAGCTACTCCGACTATTGGGACGCTGTAGTGAAGACTGACATCGCACAGTACGCGCACCATTAGAATTTCGCCTCCATCGAAATTACACCGCCGCGGCCGGGATCGAACCCGCGTCTTTCGGGTCAGCAGCCGAGCGCCGTATCCACTGAGCCACCGCGGCGGCTCTTGGTGTGTGAAGAGCTGCGCTCAAATTTCGCATTACCGACTATCGTAATGTCTCTCAATTTTTTTCTTGGCAAAACAGTTCGCTGTACACCGCTGCACTGACAATTTTGCAATTTCGTTGCGCTGCACACATCCACTACTGATAGTACCACACAACGTATAAATGGACAAACGGTTTTAAAAGCTGAACCAAATCTCACTTGTGCTTAACGCAAAGTGGAAGGGCAGTTTTAAGAACTAGTACGGTGTCTGCCAACAAAAACAGCCAGCGCCTTTAAAAACCATTCGCCCTTAATCTTGACTTTCCTCATTTCTCTTTCCGTCACCCGTCTATTCACTGCAAACGAGCCCCCAGCGACTGTTTACGCCAAGCAGTCTCATCAGACATCATCCAAGTAAAACTAAATGGTCCAAGCCTGCGCCTGCCCTTGTCCCAGACCTGTGTAGATTTGTATGAATTTCCTTACTAATGTTCCATGACGACTCACGCGCAGCACTCTTGCCTAATATAGCCCCGCGGCCTCTGACATTAACGCCGAGTGCCTGTGAAATTCAATTTTATCTACAATGGAAACCAATTTAACCCCCGCGCACTGCATTCAATGCATTGTAATATAACTTCACAATAGACCTCTTGAACAATTTGTGCAAGTACCGCCGCAAAGGCTGAGTGGGTTTGGTGCTCGGCTGCGCTTCCATGCGGGCGCGGCCTTGGCATTTCGATGGAGGTGAAATAATAGAGGCGTGTGTAGTGTGTAATGTCAGTGCACATTAATGACTCCAGATGAAACAAATTATTCTGAGCCCTCCACTATGCAGCGTTCCTCATAGCCTGAGTAGTTTAAACACACAAATTAATTTTGTACATGTTTGCATGAACAAAAATTGCCTGACTTTGTGTGTGTTACGTAATTTTCTATGATATTTCCGCATTTTTCTTTCAATGTTTTTTTTCTATAATTCACCCGCGCAGCGGCTTCGTAGAAAAGTTTCCAGGCATACCAATCGATTACGTGCTTCTTCTGAACAGCAAGCTTTTCCTAAACGATCTCATGGCGAAGCTGAAGCGCTTTCTCCGTAGCACTTCATCTTTGCGCAAGGTGTTTGCTCTGCTGCACCAACTCTTTTTGACACGATGGCAAATTCTTATACCAGTCGGCATTTTGGAGTCACATGTGTCCAACCCATATTGGCTTCAAAAATATCACAAGCTATTCCCATTTCTTTTCATCGACGCTTTATTTCTTCAAAACACAGCTAAAACATATGCCCCAGCAAAACGTTCAGTTGGGCTAGTTGGTACAGATTTATAATACAAAGAGCGCAAAAGACGACGGACTAGAGAAAGGAGAACACGCGAAAAGCGCTGTCCTGTGTTCTCCTTTCTCTGGTCCGTCGTCTATTGCGCTGTTTGTATTAGGAAAGCATATGTAAACTGCAATCGGCTCCTGTGCGGTCGTAGGTTGACTCACGCTCTTTGAAATTATTCCCAGGGTAATCTACCGTGTATCACCAGAAAGAAAAATATGTTTTATAAACCAAAAAGTGACTTTCTAAAAACAAAATTAAGAGTTTTGAAAAATCGTCGTAAGAAATTCATCTCGCAGCGAATGAAAACGACCATTAGAAAAAACTGGCCAATATCTTTAGCTGCAAGTAGCCGTTGGGCCATAGAATCAAGCAATCGTAGTAGCGACAATCTTAGGCTCACTGCAGCGAACAGGCACAGCATCCCGGGCTGCTGGATACATCTTCCTTGCACGTTAAGTCACAACACTCCGCCGATGTTGAGTGGCGGTCAGCGCTGCAAGCTAATGCTGAAGTTATCGGCTCTTAGAATAGAAAGCCGCTTTACTTGGGTCCAAAAAAAAGCATCGGGAATTCAATCACCTGGCAGCGTCGTTGCATACTCCCAGTAGACACTGGTGCATCCTTTGCAACAATGTTGCAGGCAAAATTCTCGCTCTCCTCGTGGCTCCTCGTTAAGACGGTGCTTAAGTAAAGGTACTAATTTACTCACAAGCACTCTAAATGCTCGAAACAATCTAAATGGAGGCTACAGATCAGCAACAGACCGCACCTTTATTCTTCACCTTTATTCTTTGTGACAGGAGCTTTATTGAACAACTGTTTGGCTGCGAAAATATGTCGCAGTGACTCTAGTACAAAGAAGGATCCAATGTATACGGTGGGAAAGCCATAACCCGCGTTTACATGAATGTGACAGAATTCGACTCCTGTCTTCTTTTTCAGGGAAAGTGCAAAAATGTCGGGAAAGAAAGTAGAGGACGAGCCACGCCTTTTCTCCCCAAACCTGCTCTTTCCCCTCAAAAAGTTGTCCGGAGTCGTCTTCTGTCACATTCATGCACACGCGGCTACAGCTGCTATGTCGCACGAGCACTCCTCTGCGCCCGTGGCAACTTCATCGTCTCTGCTACTGAGATATGAAGTAGGGGGGGGGGGGGGGGGGGGGCATTGCTCTCAGCGGCCACGAATAACAGACGGTAGCGCCAATTTCTCCTTTATTTAGGTTTATAATGGTTGGCGGCGCAGTTACGGCGTGTTCATCTCCTTGACAACGGACGACCGAAACACGCAGGCTCAGCAGGTGTTCGCGTCGCATCTGCTCCACGCGCTGTCTCTTCAAAAATAGGGCCCGTTAGCGGAGGTGAGTGGATCTATCGTTGTCCACCTGCTATGCGCACGGCCACGCACCGCGCTTTACATGGCTTTTAGGAGACCCTTTCTTTGCTGTTGTGGCATGTTAAAATTGATGGCGCTGCTGGTCAGCAGTGGTAACCGCACCGCTGGGCCAATTTACGGAGAACAGAGATGATATTTTTACGATTTATATATATATATATATATATATATATATATATATATATATATATATATATATGCAAAGTAGAGAAACGCTTCATTTAGCCTTCATTAAGCTGAATGGCGCAAGGGAACGAACACAGGAAGACACAGAGACAGAAAGAGCGCCTCTGTCTTCCTGTGGTCGTGCCATTCAACTTTATGATGAAACAACTAGCCCAACAGCAAGTAGTTCTTCATTTAGCCATAGATTTATTTTGAGTCGACGTTTCGGGCAGAGCTTGTCCTTTCTATATATATATATATATATATATATATATATATATATATATATATATATATACCAAAAGTGATTTCTGGCAACTGATTTGGTCAATATAACAAAAGATCACCAAAAATTGAAGAAACATAACAGGATTTAATTCACGACGTTTCGGCTGGAGGACCAGCCTTTTTCGAGTGTCGAAAAAGGCTGGTCCTCCAGCCGAAACGTCGTGAATTAAATCCTGTTATGTTTCTTCAATTTTTGGTAATTTTATATATATATATATATATATATATATATATATATATATATATATAGTGAATAAACAAAGACCAACGTTTGAAAACAATGTAATTTGACGTTGCGGCCGTGGAACGGCCTTCATCAAAATAACAGAATAGGAACGGAGGACACAGAATATGACGGAGGGTGCAAAAAAAGGTACAAATATATAATGCACAGAAGATTAAAAACGTATCGCACACGTGACTAGAACGCGAATGTGGGTCACAATGGCTGAACAGGAGGGCTACGTTGCGAAATTTAGTGGGTTAACACTCTTAGCTACAGAATGCGATGACAGATGATTAAACGTGTCATCCTTACAGTGCAAAGATGAGAAACCAGAATTACTGGACAGCAAAATCTTAAGAAGCCAGAAGTTGTACGCTCTAAAAACACTAAAAAACACCGTCACTAAAAAACACAGGTCACGATAAAGCAGCCTAAACGTTAACAGTATTAGATTTTATTACATCCTCACAAAATAACTCATGACGCTATCTGCCTGTTCTGTCCGAGCACAAGAAAAGAATAACTATGAAGCATACCCGTGCGGTGAGGTAAAAAGATAAACGTAGCGAAATTTTAGCTATATGATGGAGCAGCAAGTTAACCATACAGACCGCGATTAAACGCAAACGCGGGGTGCGATATACATGAAGAAAGAGCACGAACAGAATAGCACTTAACATCGGTGGATATCATGATGTTTGAACTGGTAGGGTGCTCAATTTCCCCGTGCTTTCGTTCAAACCAGAAGATACTGTATTAAACTTATAGATCAGGAAAGACTCTCTAATTTATCGGTCGTGATTAGATTTAAATGCAGATTCCAGAATAATAGCTGTAATGTGATCAAATGAATGACCTGGGAGCTGAACATGTCTTGATAGGGGCAGGTTTGGGAGGGATTTAACATGGGCTCTGTGGTTATTGAAGCGTAATCTAAAGGGGGTTTCAGTGTGGCCTACATACTGAAGGTTATATATCTTACACTGGAGTAGGTAAATGACGTTCGCACTATCGCAGGTTAAGTCACCCTGAATTTTTAAATGAAAGTTAGAACCCGTACTGCTAACGCTCTGAGACGTAATCATATGCGGACAAACTTTACAGCGGCTCTTGTTGCAAGGGTGGCAGCCTGTGGGTTGCGGAGGACTAGTTTTTGAAGAAGTTAGTATGTCCCGTAGATTTCTCAATCTTCTATAAACAGCCCTTGGTGGTTCTACGAATATTTCCTTCAGGCGAACACTTTGCATGAGAATATTATAGTGTTTTTTAAGATTGCCGAAACATGACGTCACCGTTTCGATTCACGAAGACAGATTGACTACAACGATGTACCGAAAACCTACTGACCGCCAGCAATATTTGCACTTTGATAGTAGCCATGTCAATCATGTTAAAACCAGCATCCCCTACAGTCAAACACATCGGTTCGAACGTATCTGCTCGAAACAATCTGACTTTAAAAGCAACTGCGCCACACTTCGTAGCGCGCTCATTAAACAAAATTACCCCCCTCAGCTGATCGATGACGCCATAGAGCGCGCAGATACACAATCCCGAAGGATTCGACTCGCTTAAGAAAAACCAGATACTTCCCACTCGAATACCAACTTTGTCCTCACTCATTCTGCATCCGCACCAAAAGTTTCGGCAATCTTAAAAAAAAACACTATCATATTCTCATGCAAAGTGTTCGCCTGAAGGAAATATTCGTAGAACCACCAAGGGCTGTTTATAGAAGATTGAGAAATCTACGGGACATACTAACTTCTTCAAAAACTAGTCCTCCGCAACCCACAGGCTGCCACCCTTGCAACAAGAGCCGCTGTAAAGTTTGTCCGCATATGATTACGTCTCAGAGCGTTAGCAGTACGGGTTCTAACTTTCATTTCAAAATTCAGGGTGACTTCACCTGCGATAGTGCCAACGTCGTTTACCTACTCCAGAGTACGATATGTAACCTTCAGTATGTAGGCCACACTGAAACCCCCTTTAGATTACGCTTCAATAACCACAGAGCCCATGTTAAATCCCTCCCAAACCTGCCCCTATCAAGACATGTTCAGCTCCCAGGCCATTCATTTGATCACATTACAGCTACTATTCTGGAATCTGCATTTAAATCTAATCACGACCGATAAATTAGAGAGTCTTTCCTGATCTATAAGTTTAATACAGTATCTTCTGGTTTGAACGAAAGCACGGGGAAATTGGGCACCCTACCAGTTCAAACATCATGATATCCACCGATGTTAAGTGCTATTCTGTTCGTGCTCTTTCTTCATGTATATCGCACCCCGCGTTTGCGTTTAATCGCGGTCTGTATGGTTAACTTGCTGCTCCATCATATAGCTAAAATTTCGCTACGTTTATCTTTTTACCTCACCGCACGGGTATGCTTCATAGTTATTCTTTTCTTGTGCTCGGACAGAACAGGCAGATAGCGTCATGAGTTATTTTGTGAGGATGTAATAAAATCTAATACTGTTAACGTTTAGGCTGCTTTATCGTGACCTGTGTTTTTTAGTGACGGTGTTTTTTAGTGTTTTTAGAGCGTACAACTTCTGGCTTCTTAAGATTTTGCTGTCCAGTAATTCTGGTTTCTCATCTTTGCACTGTAAGGATGACACGTTTAATCATCTGTCATCGCATTCTGTAGCTAAGAGTGTTAACCCACTAAATTTCGCAACGTAGCCCTCCTGTTCAGCCATTGTGACCCACATTCGCGTTCTAGTCACGTGTGCGATACGTTTTTAATCTTCTGTGCATTATATATTTGTACCTTTTTTTGCACCCTCCGTCATATTCTGTGTCCTCCGTTCCTATTCTGTTATTCTGATGAAGGCCGTTCCACGGCCGAAACGTCAAATTACATTGTTTTCAAACATTGGTCTCTGTTTATTCACTACTACTGACCGTGCCAAGAAGTCTTTTTCTCTGAATTATATATATATATATATATATATATATATATATATATAAGTTTGTCAAACGGGTACTCATTTACCTTGCCTGCTATATATATATATATATATATATATATATATATATATATATATATATATATATATATATATATATATATATATATATATATGTGAAGGAACCAACATTTACCGAAACCAAGGTGCACAGGAGAATATTTTTAATATTTTTCTTTATTTTTTTATGATGGATTAATCCGTCGCTTAAAGAAAATTACTTATAAAGCAGCAGAAAAAACAACCATGCCGCCGGTGGGATCCGAACCCACGACCTCCGAATATCGCGTCCGTTGCTCTACCAAGTGAGTTATGGCAACGGCTGTCCAATCTCCTGCTCTCGTGGGTATTTATGTATATTGCATGTAAGCGAACCTTGAGAGTGTTCACCAGCGCCACCCTCGTCCATAGCGGCGAACGTAGCACGTCCTGTATTACCGCGAATGTGATGTAGAACGTCATCTAACGGCGAGGGCGGAAACTGTGCGAGAGCCCCCTTATTCTACCTATGGCATTAAAACTGCCAGGACCGAGGCCCTCGTTAAGCTATTAGCAGACAAGGTAAATGAAATGAGAGGCTCGTTTGACAAGCATATGAAGGAAGCCAACAGTCTCCGAAACTAAGGTGCACAGGGGAATAATTCGATTGTTTTCTTTAATTTTTTTTAATTACTTCGATTAATCTGTCGCTTGAAGAAAATTACTTATAAAGCAGCAGAAAAAACAACCATGCCGCCGGTGGGATCCGGAACCACGACCTCCGAATATCGCGTCCGGTGTCTACCAACTGAGCTACGGCGACGGCTGTCCAATCTACTGTTCTCATGGGTATTCATGTTCATTGCGTGTAAGCGAAACTTGAGAGTGCTCACAAGCGCCACCATCGTCCATAGCGGCGAACGTAGCACGCTCATACGCTCGAAGGTGGCAGGAGCGTTGCAGAGGCCGAAAGGCATAACTTTGAATTGGTGCAGGCCATCGGTGGTGACAAAGGCTGTCTTCTCACGATCCCGTTCGTCAACAGCAATTTGCAAGGGGTCTGAACGGAGATCAATAGGAGAAAAATAGCTGGCACCGCGCAGGCAGTCGAGGGCGTCATCAATTCTCGGAAGAGGATGGATGCCTTTCTTTGTTCTTTGTTCTTTGTTATTTGCTTAAGATGGCGATAGTCTACACAGAAGCGCCAACTCCCATCTTTCTTTTTTCGACTAACACCACAGGAGACACCCATGGACGGCTAGAAGGCTCGATAATGTTCGCCAGCATCTTGTCCACCTCCGTCTGAATGACATGGCGCTCAGGAAGGAAGACACGATAAGCCATTCTGGGCATGGGGCTAGCATCTCCCGTATATATGCGATGGATCACGACAGTAGTTTGGCAGAGAGGGTGATCCCCAAAATCGAAGACGTCACTGTAGGAAACTAACAAGGTGGAGAGCACGTGGGCGTGGTCAGGTGGCAAATCCGCCGCGATCATTGCAGAAATAAGGTCCCGACGTGAAGCAGCCGAGCGCGAATTAGGGAGACCAGACTGAGACCCAGATGCGAGAGCAAGAACTCTGCATTCGGCCAAAGGAAACAGTTCAGCGAGTGCGATTCCACGGGTAAAACTTGAGAGGCTGAAGTTCAGAATCGGAAGGTAGGTGCGGTTACCGATGACGGTCAGGACGGTGTGTGGAAGGATGACGTTTCGCTGAAGGACAACGTCCTTGACTGGGTAAGTGACGTAGGCACCATCAAGAACGGGGGAAACCAGGAACATTGGAACACAGACTGCAGCATGGCGCGGCAGGCGAGTAAATTCTGCGGCACGTAAGCGAGGTGGCTTGGAATCGGCGTTTTCTGAGCAGAGCGGCCGATCCAAACGAAGAAGGCCAGTGGACCAACCAATTAGCGCCGCGTGGGTCGTTAAAAAGTCGGAGCCGAGGATCACATCGGGGGGGGGGGGGGGGGGGAGTTGTTTAGCACAGTGAATAGGACGGCTGTAGTACGACCGGCAGTGCAAACATGTGCAGTGCACATTGCATCGACGGCAACAGCACTGCCGTCGGCGACACAAACGGCTGAAGAAACGGCGGGTGTCACAACCTTCTTCAGACGACGGTGAAAGGAGGAGCTCAAGACAGAAATTTGAGCGCCAGTGTCAATCAGAGCCGTAACTGGTGCACCGTCCACGCAGATATCGAGAAGGTTGCAGCGTGGAGCGGGGATCAGAAGAGTTTCGGGCCGGGTCGTCAATGCAGCGTCACCTCCGGGAGCTGCATTGGTTAGTTTTTCGAATGAAAGCCAGGTAAGGGCGGAGTGGCCGGGCGTTGAAGTTGTGGCGAACGGGAGCGACGGACTGAGGTGAAGGCGAGCGGCTGTACCTGCGCAGGGTCGGAGTGTCGTTGGCGTGTGAGAACTCAGGACAGGAAGATATCTGGCGTGGGCCGTAGTCGGCACCACGATCGTAATCAGAACGAGGTCCGTTGTCGACACGACGATCATAATTACAGTTAGAGTGAGGTGGGGAAACCAACGGCTGCGGCAGTGGCGGGAAATGTGGCCGACACGCGCGTAGGTGAAGCAGATAGGCCGGTAGTCTGAGGTTCGCCAGTCCGCAGGATTTCGGTAGCGGTAACGCGGCGTGATGGCCGGAGTCGGTGAAGCAGCAGCAACCAACGGAGCGATGGTTGGTGTACAGGGCGATGCAGAGGCAGGCCAGAATTGAGGCCCACGTTCGCGAACTCCTGGCGAACAACGGCCTTGATCAGGGCAATCGTAGCGTCAGGCGGCTGAGGGGCGAAGGTGACGGGAGTCATAGCCTCCAGTTCTCTCCGTACAATTCGGGTTAAATTGGCTGGATGGGACGGCTGTTGCAGCGTTGCCAGGTCTTCGTAGGAAGATGTCGCCGCCTTGTTCGGAAGGCGGTCGAAACAGGGATAAATGCGGCGGTGTTTGGCTTGCTCAAACTGCCGGCATATCTGGAGGACAGAGCCGACCGTTGCGCAGTGTTTGCAGAGGAGCAGGTTAAAAGCGTCCTTAGCGATCCCCTTGAGTATGTGGCCGACCTTGTCGGTCTCCGACATGGCGCTGTCTACCTTATGGCAAATTGCGAGAACGTCCTGGATGCAAGAGATGTAATACTTGGTGGGTGACTGATCTAGAGAAACAAGGTATTTTTTTAGCGCCGAGCTTGCATCCAATTGGCTTGCCAAATAAGTCGCGGAGCTGCTGCTTACAGGCGTCCCAAGAGGCAAGTTCTTCCTCGTGTGTCTCAAACCAGACGCGCGCCGTGCCCGCCAAGTAGAAGATCACGTTATCAAGCATGAGGGTCGCGTCCCAGAGGTTGTGCTTACTCACACGCTTATACATGGCTAGCCAATCTTCAACACTGCCGTTATCGGTGCCACAAAAGGTGCCCGGGGCGCGAGGATGTACCACGACAGCGGTCGGCGCTGGGGTTGACGCTGTGGCCGGAGGTGGGTTGGACGGCCTAGCGATGGATTCAATGTGACGACCGCTGCGGAGGTCCAGTTCGTGGTGTAGCACCCAGCACAACCTCCACCAAATGCCACAAGGTTAGTTCAGCAACAGGAACGATGGACCGTACACAGAAGGAACACCAGAATCCAGCACCAGCACCAGCTGCAGCGTCCTTGTCGTCGTCTAGTGTCCAGCGACAGACCAACTTCCTATTCGCTTCGCGCCCGTGTACCGTAACAATATACTGCTATACATGGCTCCGGTGCTTTACATTTCCGCCAGTACATAACTCAGTATTTAATATTTCGGCAAGGATAGAAGAAAGAAAACAGAAAATAGATCGGCAGAATGAAGAACTGAACGCAAAGTATACGACCTTCAAAGCTTTCCTTCCATCTGTATCCTAGCTGTCAGAGAGTTTGTGCAACATTTTGCGCAGATTGGTACAAACTATATGTCCCAATTTTTCTTATATCCATGGCAGCACGACAACGTACGACCACGGTTTCATTAACCTCATTGTTTAAAGTTTTCATCTCTATTTTAGCCTGCAATACAACCTTTTGCGTCCTCACCCATTTGCATCAAGTCAGGATTCCTGCGGCACACAAGAATATGTTGGAAAATCAGGTATACAACACGCTTAAAATTAGCGCTGCCGCGGCCAGTATTTCGCAGAATTTTCTGCGAACAGAAAGACCGAGCACCAGATATAGCAATACAAGATTAGAACCGCCCGTCACGCCCTGTGAAAGGTTTGCACGCATCCCGGCTTGAAATTACCACGGACACTGCGTTTTAGTGACGTAGACACTTTGCAAGGAGCTGCCCAAACTGGTTTCCGAATTTACACCCAGAGGCTTCCTATATAAAATGGTACATAATCCTAAATGTCTCTCAGGACTCGTGCGTTGGGATCAGTAACTTTGAGACGATTGCTTTTCATGAAAGCACATAAATATACCATAGGGGCAATTTTAACGCGATGACATGTAACTAACTGTAAAGAGACTAATATCCTGGAAAAAAAAAACGTTTCAAACGACACCAAAGGTTACGCTTTAAATAGCAGGAAAGTAAAGATTTGGTTTGTGAAACACATGCGCTTTTCATGTAAACACTGTGGATGCTATTGCTGAATATACCAAAAAATAAATCGCCTCACAGGTAAATGTCCCTTTAAAAAGAATGGGAACACCAGAAGGCTCACCTGTCTCTATTGTCCGCGGGGAGATCGAAGGATACCATGCTCCCGTGCGTGGCATACCTGCTTGTTCATATCGCCAAATTTACCACAGAACGTACATGTGACGAAAGCCAACAGCTTTTGGCTCAACAACAATGCAATCACCAGATGGTCCCAGTAATACAGCAGTCTGTTTATTTTTGAGTCGTGACCTCAACTGTTAATATTTTGCATTTCTTCTTTTAGACCGAACGGTATTGTAATTTTCTGTCGTACCAGGAGCCTCTTTCTTTCGGTGTGAATAACGCGCTACACACTAACAAAACGAAAACTGGAATGGTGGACACAGAATAGGACAAAAAAGTGAGGAGGTGCATCTAGTCAAGAAACGAAGGAGCGAGCGACACAGCCGTTGGCAATGATTTGATTGTTTCAGCATGTTAATGAATGTATTTAAATACCCTCGATCCAGAAGAAATCTCAGTTGTTAGAGCGCGCTTGTCCTGTGTGCCCCGTTCCAGTTGTGATTTTGTTAGTGTGTAGCGCGTAATTCACACCAAATGTACAATGAACTAGCCCACATTGCTGCCTTGTTAACCTTTTTCTTATTGTACTACCCTGCTATTTTGCGCTGCGGCCTCCGCGCATGCAAACAAATACATAAAACTTTCTAGCGCCCACCCTGACTAATATGCTTGATGGCTTTGTAAAATTATCAGATTTTTATTTCAAAATCTTCAGCAGGAACTTCTTTATGGTCCACACAGATGGATAGTGCAGCTAGTCGAACATTATATACATGAAAGAGCTCATTTTATAGGGAAAGAATTCACGAAAATTACCTATCCGCTTTTTTGATTTCTGCTTTTAGGGGGCAAGAATTTGTTCCGCTACTGGGGGCCCTCAGCACCGAAGGAACTCAGTTTTAAACATATTTAAATTGCCAATGTGCTTCGAAATATCCAACGTCAAAAAAACTAATTTCAAAGCTCGTTTAGTAGGCTTCCTCGCAAAGCACAGGATAGCGTCATCGGTATTTTTTATCCATCAGATACACACGCTGTCTCTTTATTTGATAACGTATCAGAAGAAAATTGGTTTCAGCGGTTATACTACGCACAGGGCCGCCAATTTATAAATCAGCAATGCGGAAAAGCCGATTCAACCACTTTTGCAATGCATATTTATAACGTTCAGTATTTCAAACCATATTGCCGATTATGAAACATACCCTAATATCCAAAATAAAAAAGTCAATTAGGGGCTGCTACTGTTCTTCATACCTGAGAAAGCTGAGGATATATTTTATGGCAATCAACAGGACCTTCCCGTATTGAAATAAACTGCCCAATACTATAGTATGTGCAGAGAGCCGTGAAGAAATCTCTCCCCTGACTGAATTGCTGAAAATAGCACTTGTACATAAGTTGTTCATGAGTTCCCTTTGTTTGTTCATGACTGGATGTCATGTGCATTTTTGCTTTCCTTTTGGAGTTAAGTATCATGAGTGTACTGTTTATGTAACTGCCCCACTCCGATAATAATAATCTCTGATAATATAGGAACTGATAATATTGTAAATAAATAAATAAATTACTAATTGTCTACTCATTGAGCTCTACCATTTACAGTGTCGTTTACTCTTAGCTTGAACCATCCGGAGGCGCGGCTGGGCTCTTGGGATGCCGACTTTGTCTGGCACAGCCACATATCGTAGCAAAGCGGCGCAGGCGTAGAGGAACCTAGAGCTGGTGCGTCTCGTCATCTGCCATTGCGCTTTGGTGCACACATGCAACGGACGCATTAGCGCTCTGAAAAGCGCAGCTATGCCGCTCGCGTGTTCAGATCAGGAGTGGAAGACCCTGTGCGTAATGTCCTCCTTGCAGTAAGTACCCTCCACCATCACAGAATGCACCGCCCAATATCCCAAAATTTTTAAAATAAAAATCTGTCCACGTGAAAAAAAAAACCTGCATAGATCCAAACTGGGTCCGTATTCCGAGTTTGTGTGATAATAAAAAGCACCATAGTCTGGCACAGCGGCCACACCGGATTGGTCGAAATGCCGGAAGCGGATGTGGTGGTTCGGTTGCAGCGAGAAGAGTCGAAGAAACCTGACCGCTGACGTCAAACACATAGCTGACCATGCGCTGCGACAACCGCAACGGAGTGACATCCTGCCGCCGCTCACTGTGGCAACCGAACCGATATCTGCTTCTGGCGTTTCGACCAATCAGGTGTTGCCGCTGCGACAGATTATGACGCTTTTTATTGTGACACGAACTCGGAATACGGCCTCAGCTCTGTGGGCCTGAACACCCTACAATCATTCCTCCCCTTCGCAACAATAGCATTGTCTTAACGCCTGTACTTTCGTTCCTCTCATTCATCTCCATCCTCCTCACCAAAGTTAGCCTTTCTGACACCATACTCTCATGGGTATGAAGCTGCATCGGTCTGGGGTAGTTCATGGTAATTATTATAAATGCAGCCTCTGTAGCAGTGGAAAATTTAACTCGTACCTCTAGGGGATTGACTGTAGAGGCACACCAAGTTAAATATGCCACTACTACTTACCGCACCAAACGGTTGAGCAGTCAGTTACTGGAGAGGTTTTCAGAGCGTGAGCTGTCATTGCTAAAGTGACCAGCAAAGTTGTAATAGTAGTCGTCGTCAGAATGTGTCCACGCATAAGACGAAAGACGGAGGCATGCGCTTTCTCGGCCGCCCCACCCATGTATTCAAAAAGGACGGCTATAAAGGAACGCCAGAGAAAGAAGACAATTTGCTACGGTATCGCGTTGGTATGACAGCTGTCGGCAAAAATTAAGTACTAGAGAAAAACAGTGTTTGCCAAAGCGGTTTGGCCTCTTCACCGGCCGGGCGAATTTTCTGTAGACAACAAACCAGCCAAAGCACGCACTTTGCGGTGACTGACCACTTTCGTCCCGTGCTATTCCCTTTCATCGCATCGTTCCATTTAGCTATGCAGCATCATGGAGAAAACGGGCGCGCAAGAGGCCGTCGACGTCTGCAACTGGCGGTTGCGACCGTCTTGAGAAAGCTCTGCCCCTCTGGTTCCGGTCTCATTATTTTGCGTAAATTAGCATGTACTCCTGACGAGGGCGGTTTCCCAAAAGGCCCCTTTCGTCTCTGGCACGGCTCCTCGATCTCCCGTGTGCGTAGCGTCTGTTCTGTCTTGTGCACTTTGACCGGACCCGGCCTGTTGCCTCGTGGGCCTAGGCGCGGCAGCCAGCAACGACTGTGCTTGGGCCAGAAATTGGGTCTGCAAGTTGCTCGTGTGATCATGCCGCTATCATTTTCACCCGAGAAAGTATCTATAACGACGGTCGACGACAGGCAATTTTTCTAGGGTATAACAGAATAGAGGTATCATCGCCGTGAGCTCAAATATACAACATTTCAAGAGACGGCTGCGAAATTGGGATTAGATTTCAGAGGCAAGCACGAGTTATTTGGGCTCCTATCTTGAACGTTGGAATTAACAAAAGAGTAGAGGAGGAGAGCAAATAAAGGTGGAGAGGTTAACCAGAAGAAGAAACCGCTTTCTCTACCCTGCACTTGGGAAAGCGGTGAGGGGATATAAAGGTGAAGAAGAAAAGGGAAATGGATAAAAAAAAATCATAAGCAAAACGACTGCGGGAAAGTCTTAGCCTATAATGCAGGCCCGACGCACTCAAGAAAGGAAACAGTGCTTGGCATGCCTTCGCCGCTGACGTTCGGCGCGGCTGCTGAACGAGAATCATCTCCGTCAGTGGCACTCCAGCGCTCGGCGTAGGACTGCTTTTCGGCACTGTGGGCTGGGTATGCAAAAATAACGTGTGCTATCGTCTCATCGCACATGCTCATAGGAAATGCATGGCTAGCAGCCATATCGATAACAAAGGAGTAGTGGCTCCTGAATGCGACATCACGCCAGAAACGACAGTACAAATTTGCTTTACGTCGTGGTAGACCGGGTGGACACCCATGCTTCTGGTCAGGGTACAGGGTTTACAAACGTAGGTTCGAAAAGTGGCATCTTCTCAAATCAGTGTTAAACGACTACTTGCTGCATCCACTGTCGAAATCAGGATCACCACATAATCGCCGGCGCGGTAGGCTGTTCGCGCTGCTTCGTCCGCAAGGCGATTTTTTGCGATGTTGTGTCCTGGTAGCCATTCGTAGACACTATCGTGTCTGTTGTTGATCGAAAAGTGATTGAGCTCTCAAACTTTCATGACTAGTTTTAAATGGGGTCCACAGCGAGGAGCGCTTTGGAAGCGACGGAGGGTTGCTTTTGAGCCAGCGAAAATTGACCACTGCTGGGGCATTTATTGATTGACGAATTCAATGGCGACACAGAGGGCACTAAGTTCTGCACCGGTCAATGAAGTGTGGTGAGATTCTGATTATGGTGGCTCGTTCTGGGATGACCACGACAGCCAACAGCCGGCATCCGTGGTTTTTATGCAAATATTTTAGAGTGAACTGTTTCAATTCGGCCGGCGATAAATCGACCTTCTTCGTTATGCCAGGTATGTAAAGAAGCACACGAGGTTCCAGGCTCTATCCAGGTCTATAGACGGGAGTAAACAGAAATGGGAGAATGGCGCAATGGGCATCAATGGGATTTTCTAACGATGTACTCGGTCTGGTAAAAGGAAGACTGGCAAGATGGCGAAAGGGAATCCGATAGAGGAGTGCTCTCACGGCGTCAACTGCGGTAAAGCAGGGAGTCATTCGACTAGTGCGTTTGCGGCCGTAGAGGCACATTTCGGCAATCCTAGGCACGTCCGAAGAACATGAGCTGAGATGCTTTCTAGAGCTCGTATGTTCGTTTTTTTTTTGCCAAGTACTGGAGGCTGTATACCGGAAGAATACCATTAATAATGTGTTGCAGAACTGCATCATCGACCGCATTGACGCTCACCGTGACGCACCTCCGTGAAAGGAGAGCACATGAGCAATCGCTCTCAGCCTCCTCTTCATTTACGAGATACAGGAGGTCCACGATAGATATCGATCGATAATTACTGCAACAAAGAGCTGGCTCCTTTCAAAGGATAGAAAACTGCCATTTACACATACGGTGTAATGAGACGTGCACTTCAGTGTAAAGGTGACAAGGGAACACTTTTTGGGAGAGATCTCCAGTCCTTGCAGGCGGAAGTAGGCAGTTTGATTATTGGTTGCCTTTCGAAGCCTCGCTAGAAACTGTACACGCGTGAGACCTGATGCCAGATACAGATGTCGTCCGCGTAGATGGAGAGTTCCGCCTACTGTGATACTAAGTCGACATGTCCAACAAGCTCAAGATCGAAGAGCGTTGGGCTCATCACTCCACCCTGTGGGGTTCCACGAAAGTGAAATGAGAAGACGGTCCTCAGTACGTAAAAAGAATAGTCTACTGGATAAATAACTGCCCATCCAGTAGAACAAGAAACCACCAACTTCGGCAGCTTCCAGAGCGTCCCGAATGGCCTGATGATCTAAGTTGTTGAGTGCGCCTTTAACATCTAGGAACAATGCTGCGGTCAAACGCTTGAAGCATTTTTGGTGCTAGACAGATTACACCAGGTCAGTAACATTGTTAATAGCCAATCGTTCTCGTCGAAACAAGGATATTACAGCGGCATATACTTGAGAGCTCTCCAGGCACCGCTCAGTATGCGTAACCACCGTAGTTTCTATCACTTTGCCGACGCAGACAGCCAATGCATTCGGACAGTACGATGTGAAGTCAAGTGATGATTTGCCAGTTTTAGCAGCGGAGCCAGGCGAGTGGAATTCCACTCGTTCGGAACTGTACCGTCATACCACGAATTCCTGAAATGGTCGAAAAGGGCACGTCGAGCTTCTTGGCAAAGGTTTCCAAGCAAAGATTGTGTTACGCTACCGGACACCAGAAATGACAGCTGCCTGCAAGAAACCAGCTCGACATCTAGGGCTTCCATAGAGAAGAGCAGATCCATTCGCCATTGTGTAGAAACGAGAAACTTCGCAGGAAGTCAGCATTATGGATGGAGTCGAGGTGCCGGCGAATTTGGCGTAGACGTCTTCACCAACCTCAACCTCGCTAAGTTTTTGTTGAAGTGAGAGGGACTTGGATTGTCCATGGAGTCGTCCGAAAGCCACGCACAACATCCCAAAATGTGTGACAGACGCTTTCGAGGGTCACGCGATCCACAACGTTCAACCTGCAGGCTTTAAATTCTGCGATGGATATTCTTCTGTTTGCGCCTTGTATCCCTGCGGATGAGAAGTGACTTTGTGCGCCTTCCTCGGCGTTCTGCTCATCGTCGAAGTGATGGAATTCGCTGTAGCTCCACATGAAAATCTGTCAACTTTGGCGTTCGTGTGAAGAAGCATGGAGTGTTTTCTATAGCCTCCTTCATTTTCTCTTCTGTATACCCATGGAAACTACTTCCCTGCATATTTCTTTCATACGTGTTTTGAACAGTGGCCAGTCAATGCATTGGAAATGTTTGCCAGATGTGGATGCGGCAAGACTAGTACTTATAGACAGTAAATAGTAGTACAGCGAAATTATTTGACGAAGTATGTTTCATGTAGTAATATCATCTTTTACCGCGTAAGAATGCGTGAGGAGAGGCGCGTCTTATGCCAAGTTGTGCGCCGAGAGTAGGCCACCTTCTGGCAGCAGATACAAACTAACATATTTCTATATCAACACAAATACACTTTAATGTATCTGAGAAAATATCAACGCTTAAGCCCTTGGTGTTGGCTGACACCAAGATTATACCAAGTAACGTTGGAATGCTCGAGTTAAACGCCAACAGGCCAATCATCACACGCCACGCAGGAGCAGCGGGAGGCAGCCCTGTCCAGCTCTGACCTGGAAGACTAGCGAAAGCTGATTAACCATGCCCGAGAAGTAGCGCAAGCAGCTAGAACCCTGAACTGAGGATGCCGATCACTATCTCCAAAAATAACCAGTAGGACTCAATGAAGCATCTATCTAGGTATACGAGGTATAATCGATGTCGCAAAACATCAGGGAACCTACTGCTGCAGCAGCTGCACACAGCAGTCATCCATCCTACATCTTTGCTGCCTATCGCTTAAGAAAATCGACAGCGGAAGGTGTCTCTGGTTTCCGCGGCGGTGCAAACGCCGCAGTCGCGCACGGAAGAGAGCACACGGGCTGCAAAGCCAGATAAGCAGCAGAAAAGCGCCCCCGAATTTTTGTTTCGCACGTGTGAACTTGGGGAGAAGTTTCTGAAACATTTTTGGGAGGGAAAGCTACATGTTTCCAGAGTTCGGTCCACGCTTTGTGAGAAGGTCACCAACCCTAAGCAAACGTCGCCGTAGCGGACGCAGTTTACCGACTGTTTATGCAGTGTGACATGACCTTTAATGACCAGCGACTCAGCATGATAGGCCGCTGGTTTGTTACCAAGCGCAGTGCTCTTCGAGGCGACCGCCACTAAGTAACTGAGAGGCGTAGCCCCTGCCGGTCACGTAGCACCCTGCAAAAGCGTAACACCCGTGGACAAGCGCCGTACGAGCTGGGGAGAGCGAGGGGAAGAGGGGAATCGAAAGAAGACAGTCGTAACCTCACTTCCTGAACATCAACGCCCCATATGCTCGTATGGAGGAGCCACTGCTCCAGAACAAGTGGCGTCACCTCACGCGCGACGCACGCGAAAAGCATTCGTGCGCGTTTTGTGCGAGGCAGCGGAAGGAACCATGAATCGCCTGCTTCCCGACAACGTCAGTGAGTAATAACAGAGCTTCGTTCAGTCGTTTTTGTGCTCTGCACTGCTCACACGCATACACCATCTGTGTGTGTAGCAAAATAATCTAAAAGCAAATCGAAGAAAGCCCCTACATGTTCACCTTAAGCGTGGCGCCGTGAGCCAATCACAGCCTTCACGCGCTAGAACTTCTGCTGGCGGCGCTTCGATTCAGAAGTTTGACTCAACACCCAAGCGATATGCCACTTACTTCAAGGCAGTAAACAAACAAGCGTGCACTGCTGCATTGTGCTCTCCGCTCAGTAGCGATGTGCCGACGAGCGGGCGAGAAGGTAGCTGGAAATAGTCATTGGGTAGGCGTTTGTAAAATCTTCAGCGGAGCTGGCAGGCCACCCACTCCCGCAGTAACACGGGTCGTATATGAATATCTGCCCGGAGGCGCCGGGCCAGTCATGTGTGCATGCGACAGGACTGCTCTGAGGACTCCGTCGCGATCCACCAGCCCCCCCAATATGGCCGTTATTTTTCCTTCCCACTTGCTTGGTCCAAACGAGGGGTCGTGCTTGAGTGCAGTAACCCAAAAGAACAGCAGGCATGGCTGGAGAAGCTCTTCTGCACGTGCTCGTATTGTGGCTTTTGGGCCACTGTAAGTGCTGACGCGTTTCTACAAACAGCGGTTTGGTGCGCTGTCGCAAATTGTACGAGGCCAAGCACGTGAGCGATGTGCTCGAAGTTTTCAGTGGAACAATGCCATCGTATAGCTTCGGGAACCATACAACCAAAATTAAAGGCGCAGTGTACGGCGTCAGATTAGAGATCAGCTTTATTCTTTCGCGGCTGTTTGGTTTACGCGGTCAAAAATGCGGTTGCGCGCACTGCATATGCGCGCTCCACATATTGGTTGCCATAGGCTGCGGTCCGGACTGAATCTGATCACGAGATGGGAGCGTATATTTTGGCACAGGCTGCAGAAAGAGTTACCAAACCTTACATACAAAACAGTGACGTGTTTACCTTTCACTCCGTATTTCTTTGGGCCAGCGCTGTCTCGTTTCACTCTCGTAAGAGTTACGTGGGAATCGAAAAACCTTGATCTTCGGCAGTTTGCGGCGCTATTCGTGTACAGCTGGTACGACAACCACAAATGCAACAGTCAATAAAGTTTCGAGTTTTGCTGCGCATTTTTTGTTCGCTCCTGCGCAAAGCCATGAGGTTATTGAGCACAGCGTCTACGTTATCTGCGGCGTTGGATCGAAACAACCGCTTTTTAATCGCCGCGTCTCCCACATTGTGTTCAGATGCAAGGCTGAAACAGCAGCCCATGAGGCCTATAGGCGTTGCCGTGCTATCTTCTTTCAGCCATTCTTGTCGGCTTTCGAGGAGTAGTACGCGCCAAAGATAGGAAATATGGAAGAAGCCCGGAGCAGGCACACACTCTTTGACAGAGGTCAATAATGCACTTGTGCATTGAAAGCGCAAGCGTTACCTTGGGCAGCCAGTCTCACCGCTCTCTCTGAAAGAAAACTCCACATACGCAACAGTTCTGGACAAAACCATTTTTGGGCGGGAAACAGTTTATGAACGCAATATTTTCATATAATGTAAGATTTAAACAAAAAACTCAATGTACCCGCCACCCACCCGACGAAAATCTTTATTTTTTTTTTGCTCTTAGCGTTTTTGCTATCCTCAAAAGCGTTCCGCTTAGTTTTCTGACAGTATCAACCACTTGATGCAATCGATGGAAACACTTTAAAGAATGATTTTGTTACACATCAGAAGAATGGACCATTCATTACCTTCAATATTTCTATAAGAGAATGTTACAATTTTAAATATTCAAAATTTTGTCCGATAATGTTGTACATGGTGTCGCATGGACAAACAATGCTGGGCCCAGTCTCGTATCCGGCAAACACCTCTCAAGCGAGCTGCCCCGCCTGCAAGAGTCAACAGTCCGCGGCAGCATCGCCGTCGCCCAAGCGTTCAAAGACAGAGCGCTCTGGTAGTCTCAAGCGCGCAGACCCCTGTGTGCGTCAGCGTGAAGGAGGAACTGGCGGGCAGAAAAAAAGGATCCCTGAAAAGGGTGTTTGAGGTGGCCTATAAAATACTCGCAATATGTAGAGGAAAGGCCAACGAGCGTTCATGCCGCATACAAGACCTCAAAAGCGAGCCGATAATTCACAATACAATTTCTAAAACTCCCGCTTCCGCGCTTAGTTGCGACCTGCGGTGCTGCGCTTACACCCGAAACCGCGCTCGTTACGTCAGCAGCGGACGGCGAGCATTGGTTCGCGTGCGTCGGCAGCCGGCGGATGGGGCGAGTGAGAGCGGCCGGCGGAGGAGTGCCGACATTTCAGCGTGCAAAAAGGGACGAGAGGAGAGGGAAAGGCGCGAAGAGGCGGAAATTCAAATTTTGAGTACAGGTAACTCAGCTTCTACGAAGCGCTTCTAAAAAAATTCTTGCTGGAGGATATTTTTGAAGTGCCGCGGTACGCGTCCTTTAGCATCCTAGGCACATCGCAAATTTGTTGAGATGCCCTTTCACAGCCCCTTTAAGTTGGATACAAGCTTACAGCAGCCGCTCTTCAAAAAAAACTATAGGACCCACAAGTGCGTCGGAGAGAGGCAGAAGCCGCCCTGTGGCGAAGCCGGCACCCAGAGGTGCACAAGCAAGAGGCCGATGCTAGCGGATTCTGCTCGGCCGCGCCGTCTACCGGACTGCTCGAATGCGACTGGATTCTTGCAACGCGAAACTTTTCCCCCGAGTGTCGCTTGCTTTGCCTCGAAGAACCTGAACGCTCAGAAAACGTTACGCCGGTCAACCGCCTTAACGTTTTCTGCTGGCTTTCATGCAGCAAGTTTTTGCGTCTTATTTACCCGGAGCGGGAATGGTTTGTTCCCAAGTAATCATTACCATGCATATTACGTTACCATGCCCATTACGTTAAGGCGGTTGACCGGCGACCCGCCGCGGTAGCTCAGCAGTTAGGGCGCTCGGCTACAGATCCGGAGTTCCCGGGCTCGAACCCGACCGCGGTGGCTGCGTTTTTATGGAGGCAAAACGCTAAGGCACCCGTGCGCTGTGCGATGTCAGTGCACGGTAAAGATCCCCAGGTGGTCGAAATTATTCCGGAGCCCTCCACTACAGCACCTCTTTCTTCCTTTCTTCTTTCACTCCCTCCTTTATCCCTTCCCTTGCGGCGCGGTTCAGGTGTCCAACGATATATGCGACAGATACTTCGCCATTTCCTTTCCCCAGAAACAAGTTATTATTATGTTATTATTACTATTTTCATTTTTATTATGACCGGCGGCGAAAAGAAGCGGACAATTGTTAGAAATGCACATGTTAAGAAAGATCACAGTGATATGTTGTGTATAACTGCAAGAAAGTGAACTCGTACTATGGTCAACGAAGTAAGGGCCACAGACATCTAACAGTGAACTGTACCGTTTCTTATGCGACGAATAATATGCTGGGAAATCGCCCTAGATAAAAGCATCTACGCACGTGCTACGCTCGACGCCTACCGCAGGGCTGCCTGCGCACCAGAAGTGAGCGGCTTCCTCTAGCCATCCTTCCTACGATTGAATAACGTCAGCAATGAACGTTTCTCCTCGTTTAGGGCCGGGCAGCAGAGGACGTGGTGGAGAGACGCGCTTGCGTAACCAAAGCGGCAGCAGCGCTCGGAGAAGCAGAATCGCTGGGAGCGGCAGCAGCGCGGCCACGACGCAGCGAAACACGATGGGACAAGCTATCTGCACGTGGTAACGGCAAGTGCTCAGTGGTGAGACGTCGCCGTGGAGTAAAGAGGATAAGCGGTCTTGTTGCGCAGTTCGGTAACCCTCCATGCGCCGGGCGGCAGCGCGACTCCAGTTTCATGCGTGAAGGCCGCTGCCTTGGTGGTTGTGCTACACCAAGGCTGAGCCATGCAGCGAAATAGGTGAAGGCAACAACACTGGCGTCCATCCGCTGTTGCGAATAGCAAAGGTTCGCGGCCAACCTTGGCGGTGGCGACAACAAAGCCGGCGGCGCTGATGACAGCAGTGATGGCCAGACGTGCTCTTCAAGGAATTGTAGAATGCGCAGCTCAGGAACAGCAGTGCGATGGTGTCACGCTAGTGGCAAGTGTGTGTATCGGATATTGATTAGCGGTCATCTCCATTAGAAAGGAGGAACATTTCAGAGGGCGAGCGGTGCCATCCGGTGCTGAACCTAAAGCCCCGTTGGTGGGGATTGTGGGTGAAAGGTATTTAACCCCGTCAGATGTAAGGGTAAGGATGGGACTTTTGGATTCGTACGTTGATGTGAACGAATAAATTTCAACTTGGAATACGATACTTGTCAGGAAAGTTTCTTCTACGTGAGAACTGATAAGAAGCAGCCGTTGGAGAAATATAACTGCACCAAGGTGCGAAAAAAAAACTCAGAGCTGCGCTCCTCCTAAAAACAGAGGCTGGGCCCGTAGTGACACGTCTGCGATGCAGCCACAAAGGAACAGTAACGTTACCGTATCCGTAATCCCACCCGCACGGCGCGAAAGTTCATTTTAAAGAGAGAAAAAGAAACTGCCATTCTGTTCATTCCGTGGATGCTGTGATGAGCTTGAATTTAAAATGTCTATCTAAAACATCTTCGTTAACTCTCACTTAAGCACAAAGAAAAAATCGGGCCGCCGCACCTTATACGGGTCGAACACTAATAAAATTGAAGGGAGTACCTTAGATATCGGTCCGCTCGAACCAAACAATTTTACTGCAGATTTTCCATGCGCGGACTAACACTAACTGCTGCTAGTGGACTACGGATGAGAGAAGATGAACAAACAGGCATCTTAGTCTTTCCAATAAAAATTTCCTTTCAGACAGGCCCGAGTTTGGATGCTGCGGGCGCAAAGTAAAGAAGAAAACTAAGAAGAGAGAAAACAAACTCACGAACACCGACCACGACCGTCTTGCGTTGCAGAATACCATGATTATTTTTATTTGGGCCGACCGGGGTTCTCTCTGTCGAATCTTTGTCAGTTCTGTAGTGAAACTGAATTCCTTGATCACGTTCTCCTCTTCTACCGGCGGTTTGCTAATGTGTGAAGAGCTTATTTGGAGTTCCCCCTCGCTCGTTTAGGACTTGCTCTTTCTATAGCGGTTCGCCTTTCGTTTGAGCCAAGCGCCAGGGTATATGTCCTAAAACCAATGTGCGATTCTCTTCATGGTTACATCATTGCGTCAGAAAGATTGTTTTGTCAGTTAAAATTTTCTAAATTATTTACATCTAACGCAAAACTACAACAATGACTAGCTAACTTAGCAACGTCCATGTGAATCTTGTGTCTGAATTCGCAACGCAACCAGGGTAATCCACACTCTGGGTATGTGCCACTCCACCGGAGGCCAACGCAAACAACAACATAAAAACATCAATAAAGGGGGCGTTGTGAAATTGTGATGCTGGGGCGCTATGAAAGAAAAGTATGAAGCAAAGACATTTTCTGCCGCTTAGCTAGAAATATCGCTAAATTTTGTTTCATGAATTTTTCAAGAACTCAATTAATAGATACGCAACAGCAATAACAGCTGCCATTAATAAATTCGTAATAAAAACACAAACAAAATATGCGCCAGCTAGCCATCGTTCAAGATCAGAAGAAAGTAGACATGGTTAACTTGAATACATCCCAAAGAGCGGCCCTCAACAAGACTTATATACTGAGAAAAGACGGCATTTTTATTGCTTCAGCGCCTTCGCCTATTTTGTACGGTTTCCTTTAGGATCTGTGTGAGTGTTCACCTCATTGCTAGCAAAGGTACGCAGCTTTGGGGCATCTATAGTTAGCACCAGCAATCAAGGGACCGAATTACGAGCGCCTACAATGAAAACTGAAAACAGCTTGTGAATGGCTTTCACATTTTTCACCGTGTGCAGCCTATCACATTTGCCTATGTAACAAGTGCCAGAAATCACGCGAGCCAGTCTTGTATACGTGAAGTTAAACCCATCGTACGCACTTCAGGACGAAGCCATTTCCAACAGAATAAAGCTCTGATTAACTGCGTGAAATTTCGGAATATCGCCAATATTAATTCAACAAGGAATTAACCAACAAAACCAGAGGATGAATCGTTTTTCGCCATCGGTATTGTGACTTCCTGAACAATGCTTTATATTTAGCATTTGTCGATACTCGTACATAAAAATCTTAACATTAACGCCAAGTACCTACCTATCTTTTAGCAATATCCCTTGAAATTGAGTCAAAGGATGCACGGTATGCATAAAAGAAAGCGCAGCCCTATGATCAATGCTTTTCTAAATGTTTTCTCGCTCTCTAATGACCAGAACACCAACCAGTGGCTCAAAGGACAGAGAAGTGTCTCCGAGATATTCACTGTTTTGTATATTAGCAGCCGACACAACTCGGCACCAGTTCACATCTAATTAGTAAAACATGTTGAGTTGTATCTATAGAGCTAACATAACGTATTGAATGCTTCTTTATTTAAAGAGATCAGAACCAACTCACAAGCTCTATCTAATTAGTAAAACATGTTGAGTTGTATCTATAGAGCTAACATAACGTATTGAATGCTTCTTTATTTAAAGAGATCAGAACCAACTCACAAGCTCTATTATGCTCGTTAAAGTAGGACTACCAGAAAGCGAACAGCGCTAATAATAAATGCATACACCATTTACGACAAACTTCATTTAAGGCACTATAGAAGAATCTGATGTAAACATTACACATGGTAGAATTTTTGCAATCAAATGAAAAGGCGCTATCCCATAATTGTCATAGGCACACAGTTCTTTGCTTTTACTTTTCCTGCTTTCCTTTCCTCATAACTTTCTGTGCACGGCGGAGGTGAGGGAAGCTGTCCTCTTGGACGGCTAACGGCGCAACAATTTCTCCTTTGTAGACTTATTTGGTAACCCGAGCAGCTTCGCGAAACATGTCCCGTAGGACATTCTTGCAGTGCGTCACAGAAGATTTATTGTAGTGCTACAAAGAACGGAATCATTTCCCGCCCTCCTGGGATCTAAAAACTATAGTGTAGCTTTTGGCCTGGGAATCACTGAAATTCCTTTCTCTAACTGAGGACCTTACTTGCCGGGTTTTGCAGTATCCCTGCAAAACCTAAAATGACAAAGTTGTTTACAGCTGGTGGGTTAGTTTCCGGACAGTTTTTGAGGCTATCGACGCGTTCATGCGTCCTTTCTTTAAACGACTGCCAGTAAACATCACGATAACGTCCTTCATACACCTGGACATTCACCGCTCATTAATCATTTCTTCTTTTTCTTCTTTTTTTTCAGTAACCACTCCCCTGTCCTCAGAGTAGCAAAACAGGTGGTTGTAACACTTCGCGCTCTTTGCTGACAACCGGTCTCCTTCTCTTGTCGGCAGGCTTTGCACGCTGCAGGACGCGGAGTTGTATTCTGTTGTGTAATACTCGCCGCCTAATGTACGACGGGCAGCAATCAACCAAAGCTTGCCCCAGCGCCCCTGTTCGAAAAAAACATGCGCACCTGGTACCTATTCCCGGCCAACTCTATCGCTTCACCCGAGACTCAGCAACAACCTGGGAAAACAGCGATACAGAGAAAAGGGCCCTTCTAGAGTTTTCGGCGTCTTATGATCATCTAAAAAAATTGATGTCTTTTTCGCAGCACAGCACCGAAAGCGCTGATAAAGAAGAAAACTGTTGTCATTAAATAAAAAGCTTGATTGGCCGCATTGCGCCCTCATTTTCTCTTGTTCTGGGAACGCCGGAACCTGGCAGTTCCTGCAGGTCAAGGTGCATTTTTATGGCCCTGCTACGTTCCCTCAATAAAAGAAAATATGGAAGGTGGTGGTGGAAGGAGGGGGCCGGGGAAGGGGGGTCTCAGTTTGCCGTTCTCTGACGATCTCTTTCGCAGGTCATTAACTCAGGCGTAAAGAAACCAGTTTTTGCCGCTAGCCACCAGGGTGTAAATACTTTTTTTGGCTTGACAAAAGACTTACACTGTTTAGGCGTAAAAACAAAACTTCTTCAATGGAAGTGGAAACCTAATATATTTAACATTTAAACAAGCACCCTTGAAGCCAAAACTGCAATGCTTGTGTCAAGCCCTAAAAGATGAAATGCTCGGTATACGGTGACGAGAGCCTAGAAAATTATAGCTTTCCGAAACGCTCCCAACTGATGCTTCACAGGAGTTTTATGAAGAAGAAAGGAATTATTGACACCCCGTCCAGCAATTATTAATCAAATGTTTCTGTCTTAAAACGTTACACGGTGAATAATAAAATTTGGTTTCGAAAAAAATATTTAAGGTGGTTAGCAGAAAAAATCAGTGAGGTCATTCTAGACACCACTTTTCGATTCGCCTGAAGATAGGTGCTCCTGCTTCTTATTACTCCACTCATTTCAGTGAGCACTGACAAAATTTAATGCCTGAACCCCACCCGCCTTGCAGTGCCCACATTACGGCATACAGTTTACTAGCCAACTACGTACAGCAAGCTACTGGGCAAGTTGGCATCACTTTTATAACACAATCGCAACCCATGGAAACCACGCATGTTCAAAAGAAAGGAGAAACAGGGATGGATTGTCGGTACGTGTATGCTTGTGTCGTTTCTTGTGAAAGTAACAATTTTGTGCTGCAGTTTGTCTTCTTCATCATGAAAGGTTCCGTTAAGTACATTACATAGGGGAGGGAGGGAGGGTGGGGAGGAGTCCGGGGTGTTCAGTTCTAGTACATACAATGAAAGGGCGAATAGGTAGCAGCACCAAAAGCCAGACAAACAAGACTTTCAAAGGTGTATCAAGTAAAACCAAAATAGGGCAAAAAGATATAGTATCACAGGCATAGAGGAAGTATTGCAGTAGGTTACGCAGTTAGGCTTGCTAAACCGCGTAACTGAAGAAAAATAAAGTGTAAAAGTTGTTATTGTTACCTGAAATGTCCGATTAGTAACTGCCTGAATCTGGAAGAATTAGCCAGAATGACATGTTCGTCAAGATTATTCCATTCTTCTATGGCACTAGGAACATATGATTTCTTAAAGTCATTGATTGAACCGTTCAATCGCACTATAGCAACAATAAGAATGAATTTATTCAACAGCATAATTTCAGTTACGGATGCGGACGTGCCAAAGCTGCAAAAGCGCTTGAGAGGCAGTCCGGCAGCTGGGAGCCCAATCAAAACAAAATTTAAAGAACTCAACCGTAGGTTCAAAGCACACTGAGCAGAAATTAAAATTGGCTTGTATCGATAGAATACCAGCCTCTAACCACAAAACAACCGCTCTTATTGAAAACACAGTTATTTTAAGGTAGAAAAACAACAAGAGCTAAAATACGGGTATCGCCGCCAGAGTCCAATCTCGCAAGTACAAGTGCGATCACGAAACAGCCAAAACCATGAATCTCTGAGGCTGACAAACGTGCATGAAGGTTACGAGTTTAGATATTGATGAATGTAAGTTTTGTTTTGAAACCACTACTGCACTTTTAAAATACGAAAAAGACGAAAGAAAGCAAACTGAGCGGTGGAACCCACAAAAAAGCTATACTTGGCAGCGCAACAGGCGCCCATCTGAGTTTCTATATGTTTGGGTGCTTCGCGGCTACGCGCTTTGCGTGTCCGCGTAGTTTCGTTTTTGACGCGCCTTGATTACAAGTCTGGAGCAGCCGAGGACCTCCAGGTGCTTCTTTAAGTGCTCCTCGGACGAAATTTGTGCGGCGGCATGCCCCTGCAACGTGGAAAACGCCTTTGGCTATAGCTAGGTTTGGACTTTTCGGTTTTGATTATTTGAAAATTCGGCGAATTTTTGGGGGTTTTCATTTAACGACGCTAATTTAGATTTTTCTTATCGGCGAATGTTTATTTTCATCGAATGCAATACTCTTTTTTTCAGTGACTTAATGTAGCAATTCTGTGCGGACAAAAGTTGTTTAAAGTCTATCTAGTTATTTTTGTGGTCCTGAACAATTTATTTACCGGTAATTAATGGTAGTATACTTGAAGCTGTCCTTGTAGAAAAATTGCTCTCTGCATTAAAAAAGTCACTCTAGGTAACTCAAGACAAAACGGGCGTGGAAGCTGACTTCTAAGAATTAGGTTCACATCTGATCGCTTGGTTGTAACCCTGCGTTGAGCGACAGGGTGGGGCATGAAGGGATATGTGTGCTGCTGACAGCGGTGGAACTTCCGCTGAATCGTCGTGGTAGCCAAAACGTACTTTTTCGTGATGCCCCTTCGCGGCTTCGTGCCAATGTCCTGCATGCATTCGATTAGCCTAATTAAACAAGTAACCGCTCTAAGCCGTTGATAACTAATAAAAAGTCCTTAGCTAGAATACATCGAGGGTACAATGCTTTCCGGTCTGCAAAGGCGAGTAACCAAGAAGAGCAACACCTCAAATCGCACAACTGCGCTCTTTAGTCTACAATGGCATCGTTGCCTCATATCCCCTTGCTTCTCTACTTCGTTAATTTTCGACTTGAAGTCCATTGAACGGGCAGCTAGCTGTGCCTTGCAAGCCAAAAATGTTTTACCTTTTTCGGTTAGAACCGAATTTCTAAAAAAATGAATTCGGCGTACTTTTATTGGTTATTCTTTTTTTTAAACTGAAAAGTCTAACGAGCCTCCACGTTACCAAACGCACCGCTGTGAGAGTTCGTCAACGTACCAAGACGCTAGGCTGCACAACCAGCACTGCGAGGTTTGTTATTGCATAATTTAAATACGTCCGATCTGGTATACCAATCTCTACTCATCAGTCGTGACGGTGGCTCGGCAGAGACAACTGCCGCACCGGTAGCTTGGCTTGCTGACTTGCTAGTTGCAGATTTAGCGTGTGTCCTGTCTACCTACCTTCTGTGCGCGTCTTCTTTCTGCGCTAGCCACTATGTCGGATTCTAGCAACCAACTATCCCGATTAAGAGCCTTGGCAGTTGCTGCTGACGTTGTCGACTCCTCGGCGCTCTGACTATCCTTCCAGACCTGCCGCCTCAACCCTCAAAAGCGTCGCCCGCCATGTGTGGTTGAGGTCGCTGAAGTGCCGGTCCCCGCAGTTCTCTGCGAGAACTTCGTTGTCGGGACCGGGAACGGCATCCATCGTAACTCTGGTGCAAACGTAAACGAAGTGACAGTGGCGACGCTAGTGACGGCTGATGCAGGCCATATCAACGTCCGGCCGGCGGTAGATTTAATTTGCGCTGCTGCTAGGCTACATCGCTCGCCTCCAGCAATCAGGGAGTCAGCGTTTCAGTCACTTCACGTCACTTTCTGGCTATTTTTTATCAGAGAGTCTCGAGTTTGAATCAGAGCGGCGGGAAAAAGTTTTTCATTTTCGCATCCAAATTTATTTGCACCTTTCTCCGCCAAACAAGCCACAAAAAAGCCATGAAATGCTGAAATATCGGATTTTGCTAAAAAAAACTGGATAGAGTGGTCCACTGTATCCCTTAAAACCATGTTGAACTTAAGGTAAGGATTGATGATAGAGAAACCATAAAAGGTTTTGTTAGACTGATACTATATAATTTATATGGAGCTTTTTAGAGTCTGTAAAACGTAGCACCAGCTGGAACGTTCGCCATATCTCGTTCGTACATCGGGAATTCAAAGTTAAGCAATCACCCGCGAGCAGCTCTTTGGATGACGTGAGCTCAGTGTGTATGGAGCAGAAAATTCATGGATCAAACATACGTGAGCACTACAGTGTCTGCAAACAACATTCAGAAATCTTGCACCTCTAGCCATTAAAAACAATATCGTTATCATCAATAGACTTAGCACAAAGCACTGTTTTAATAATACATTTTAACAGGCTGTTCACCTTATTTTGCCAACACCATGCGCAGGAATAAGAGCAAGAAATGCCGTAGCGCCACACACTGTAGGCCAAACAGTATACAGTGTTTTCTGATAGCATGTGGGCATGTTGATTCAAACGAATACAGTACACAGATAATTTTGCAAAGTTGCTTGCAAGTGTATGTTAAATTACATTTTCAGGGCATACTAGATGCAAAAACAAACCCAAATATCTAACTGTTGAAACAAAGGAAATAGGAAAGTCACTGCATCATGAACAAGTTGCTGCTGCGAAAACAATTCGGATACTAGTAGGAGTAGGTTTTAATGGGCAGTTAAAGCAAACAGGCTGAATTTTAAATGACTAATCAAAATTGCATCATTTGTGAAGCACATCTTCACTTGTTCACACTCCCGTTTTAAATTCTCTACATCCTTAGCATATTCGCTATGTCTGGACATTAGAAGCGCGTCGGCGGCGTACTGAAAAACATTAAATTTTAGAGTACAATTGCGAAGGTCATTAAAATGAAAACTTAAACCTTCAACAGCCAACGCCGAGCTGTACTCGTTCCAGGAAGTTGTACGAATATCGCTAATGGCGAGTCGCACTCGTCTGGTGCGATATTGCGCTTTTCCGACCGACAAAAGCGAGTTATGGCCGGCAATCGTGTGGTTTGCAATTTACAACTCTACAGGGCGAAGCAATGCCGCAGCACTTTACAGACCGTTACAGAGTATCAGGTAAAAAAAAAGAGACAGCTCATTTCTGTACGTTGTAACCTCTTGTTATGGCATGCAATAAGAAAAAGTCGTTCACAGGCAAAGCATTCTCTTTTTAAATTTTGTTTAATTTTAATTTTAAAGCAATGAATTAACGTAATTTCACAATCGGAATTGAGAGGAAGAAATTATGCAGATAAAATTATATTTAAGACAATAAATACTGCCGCTGAAGTCGCCAAATTCCTTCTTCATAACCTGATTTTCCATCATGCATCATGGTGCCCCCCCCCCCCCCCAAATGCTCGCAGACCGTGGTCGCACCTTTGAAAAGTTGTGGTCGGCGTTCTTGGAACGGGCTCAGCAGAACATAAGTTAACACCGCTTACCATCCGCAAACTAACGGCTTCACTGGGCTCCTCAAACCGGTGGGCTCACCGACATGCTCACTATATACGTCTCACCACATACCGCGACTGGTACATACATAGCCCTCCCATACGTGTACAATTCCTCCCGCCACGATACTGTCGGCTACTCCCCGTTTGACCACTTGTACGGACGCAAGCTTTATTTGCCTTTCGGCACAGTGCTTCGTGCATCTCGTCATCCGCCTTCTAAAAAAATTCGTTGACCTAAAGTGCGGTGAGGCGAAAATCTTTAGCGCGGTGTTGCTGCTTGTGCAAGTGAAGTTCTTCACATGACATGCAGATTGTGAAAGGGACCAAGAAGAAAAGCCGCTTCTTTACGGCTTGACAGAAGTCTTGGTCCCCTTTGGCATCGATGGCGACGAAGCAACACATTTAGAGAAGCAAAAGCATGACAATTAACAAAGAGAGCATGGGAAAAATTCAAAATACAATTCAACAAGAAGTTCCACCCAAATGTACTTATAATACAGGAGCAGCAAAACGTCGTGACAAATTTCTGGTTGTGAAGATCGAGCGTGCTGGCTAATTGGAAAAGTACAAGTAAATTAAAAAACAACTCCTTGAGGTTCCGAAACTTTAGCTCTGAAATAATAATAATAATTGGGTTTTTTGGGGAAAGGAAATGGCGCAGTATCTGTCTCATATATCGTTGGACACCTGAACCGCGCCGTAAGGGAAGGGATAAGAGAGGGAGTGAAAGAAAAAAGGAAGAATTAGGTACCGTAGTGGAGGGCTCCGGTATAATTTCGACCACCTGGGGATCTTTAACGTGCACTGACATCGCACAGCACACGGGCGCCTTAGCGTTTTTCCTCCATAAAAACGCAGCCGCCGCGGTCGGGTTCGAACCCGGGAACTCCGGATCAGTAGTCGAGCGCCCTAATTACTGAGCCACCGCGGCGGGTAGCTCTGAAACGTCTATTTCTGTTTTCGTGTATTCATTTAGTAACTCAGGCAGCTTTTTCTTGAGCATTGGAAAGCCGTAATTGGTACAGTATTTTGGCACTTTCCTATGTTCAGTTCTTCTGGTATTATAGGCCACGTCGCCTAGTAATTCTAAGTGCTAAATTTCAAGTAATAGTAGGTTTTCTTTCTTAATCCTCAGCAAGTAATCGCGCAGGAGTTTATATTTGTACATATTGGTTACAGCAGTGATCTTGAGGTTTCTGAAGATATATGAAGTGGCATGAAAAGTTGGCACATCTTTAACGACTCGTAAAATTTTCTTTTGCATTCGTAAGAGGCTAGTAAGGTGTTTTTCTGACGTTGTGCCCCACACCAAATGTGAATAACTTATGTAAGAAGAAAATAAGGCGTAGTAAATAGCTAGCTTTTCGGACATTGGGAAGACGTAACGATTTTGTTTAAGAATACCGGTTATGGAATATATTTTTTCAAAATATGATTTACGTGGTCTTCCTACTACATTGTCTAAGAGAAATGCACACTTAATAATTTGAGGTTGTCAACCACTTCAATCTTTGTGGATCTGAAAAAAAGGTAATGTCCGGTAGTTAGCTGCCTACCCTTTGGCGAAAAAAAAACGGCTTTTGTTTTGTGTTTTTAGTATTAATATTAAGATGGTTATTTTTAGTCCAAGATTCTAAGTTTTTTAAGGCTCTATTTTCTTTACTGAATGCTTCATTACAGGAGGAATGGGACACAAATAAGCTTCTGTCGTCTCATATATAATGAACTTTAAGTCGGATGAAATAGAAACTATGTCATTTCTGTATAATTAAAAAGTAAGGAACCAAGAATGCTTCCTTGTGGCACGCCTGAGACTATTGCTTTCTGATGAGGTACTAGGCCATTTACTTGGACAAATTGCTTTCTATGAAAGAGATAACTGATTAGCATACTAAGGGCGCGTCCTCGGATGCCACAATGATTTCGTTGAAAGAATGGAGTGATTAATGTTGTCGAAGGCTTGGGTAAAGTCAACAAAAACGCCAAGAACAATGTTCTTATGCTTAAAATTTTGCGATATATATTCCTTTTGGTCAGGAAGTGCCAGTTCTGTGAAGCGGTTTTTTGGACGTTGTACTGGGAGTTTGTGACTGCGGTATATTTGTTGCAAAAACGAGAGAGCTGCTGGAACAGAATTTTTTCAAAACCTTTCGAAAATACGGGAAGTATTGGGATTGGACGATTTTTGGAGACACCTCGGCTTTCATCTTTCTTAAGTACACAATTACGAACACAATTGTTTGTGAATCTTAAATGCTGGAGACATTAGAGGGTGTTTGGGAGGCATCCGTCTGATTCGACTCCTTTCCGTAAACACTCTCCAGCGTCGAAGGCAAGAACTACATATGCGTTGGCAGGAAGTAGCGTAGTCGTTAGCACGCTCGGCTGCGGAACGGAAGGATGGTGGTTCGAATCCCACCGTGCAAAAACTCTTCTTTCTTATCGAGTTGGAGAGCGTAACGGACGGACGGACGGACGCGAGCATGAGCCATTAAAGGTGTCCCAATTAATGTGCCCGCGAAGCCATTGCCCGTCAACCCGCACGCTCCCGCCTGCAAGCTTCTCAAGCCTCTCAGCAGGGGCACTACAATAGCCGCAACCTCGTCGCCTTCTTCTCACCTGGTTATCTTGTGCTACTCAAGACATCTTGTTGCCGTGTTGGGCTGTCTGAAAATCTGCTATCCAGCTACTTTGGACCGTATATTGTGCTGCGGTATGTCACTTTCCAATACCTCTTCTTCTGCTCGTTTCCGATGTAGTTTACAATAACCGTCCTCTGATACTGCAACCAATTCAGAGCTTAGAACTGCTTTCCAAAGTGATGGCTAAGTGTAAAGCCATATCCTCATTCGTAATGGACTGCTTAGGTGCACCTCTCATTTACCTGCCTCCTAGGAGAACGCAATCATTATGGCTGCTACTCCACCAGGAAAGACACCGCAGCCGATTGCACGCGCAGTGAATACGCGTTACGTGCTCACTGGCAATCACTATTTCTGCCGATGTTCTTTCAGTAAGAAAGTGCGAATAATGAAGGGTGCATGGTGGGGCTCGGTGCAAGAAAGAGCGCAAGTGGACTGTTACGTCCCTGTTCTGGGTTAGTGCATGCTGCCAACCGTGCTGATGTCCACAAGCACGCAGTCGTTGCTGAGCTTCGCCTGTCATAAAATGACGCAGTCCACTAACTGTTGGAGATCCGTCCTATGTTCCTTTGCTGTGTGCCACTCAGCTGCGGCCACGGGCGATGAATATCCGGACATATTAACGGAGAAGTACTTCCAGGCTGAAAGATTTTAGGCTCATAAAAATAATTGGAGAGAATATCAATTAACTTCTCAAATATAGCATTTTTTCCTAATCACTTTCACTCTTTTACAGAGTTCTACAAAAGAATGCAACCAAGAAGAATGCAGCATTAGCAACTACGGCAATTCAACTCGAGCACTTCCGAAAGCCTGGAAATTATGATCGCCCACAGCGGCCCACGGTCATAGCCTGTACTAAATCGTCATTGTATTTTGCGCGGCCTGCCTATTTGGTCTAACAGGACAAGCCTAGGCGACTCCAGCCACTTAGGCTACGACATTGGCTGCCACAGCCTTAGGTATCCCTTCCTCTCCCGCTCGTGCCACATTCTGAACAGGGCTGGCACCATTCCGCTGCGACAGCCAATGAAGACCTTTAGCATAGCGTAAACCGCTAGCACTACCACGCGCCGCCTGTGCCCACGCACTGGCTGGCGCGGACGCCATGGCGTACGTGCATCTGCCCGGCTCCTGTCGCCATCCGAAATACTCAAGGCGATCTTTGCATTCATACTTACGGCAAGCGCTGCGCAGTAAGCGATAGTGGTACGCGCTATGTTAAATGTCTCTTAATTATTTCTCCTCAAACCGACCGCTGTCTCCCAGTACTATATATATCGTTCGGCTACTGAGCCTAAGGCCGCCGGAGAGAATCTCCGCCACGGCGGCCGTATTCTGGTGGCCGTGAAATGCAAACGAGCTGGCATTCTCAGCATTCCTACTGTCAGTTTAAGCACCCTGGGTGCTTGAACTTTATCTGAAGCTCTCAACTACGGCGCATTTCGTGCCGCGCTGAGATATTCAACGCCTTCATGCGACCTTCAACGGGCACTTCACAATCGTGTTATTTCTGCCCGCTTCTTCTTTAATTACAACCCATGGTGTTCGAGTGCCGTAGCCTTCCTGAACACCCTATCACTTCTCTATCTCTCTCACTCTAATGCCTCACACACAGCTGCACCTGCTACTCCGCACCTTTGGGAGGATATACGCCACACGCAACTGCTGCGTACCCTCGAAGAGGGTGAGGAAGTTGCGCCGATATTCATCGCCTTGTATCGTAAGTTAAAAATCTGAAGCCCCATATTTCGTAACACGAGCATGCGTTACGAGAATTTTATTAAATGGTGTGGTCGAAAAGCAGAGCTGCCTGTGATATTCCAGTATATACATACTCACTAACTGCTGTCGCAGAAAAGAAACCTTTATTTTTTTGTGAATTAGAAGAATTACCATTACAAGTATAACCTAGCTTTCTGTCCAACTGGTCGCATAAAGTCCGCGAAGAGATGCTCTGCCTTTGCTGCTCATTGTTTTTGAAAATCCGAAAAGCCAAACTTTCAGCACCCTGTTTAACAACCTCGAAAACCAGAATCAATGATTTAGAATATGTGGCCTATAACAGCACATGCTAGAAAAAAATTCGAAAAAAACAGAAGGCAACGCTATTCCTATACACCTATTCCTCTTGCACCCAACGTCAAAAAACAACAGAAAACACTCGTAATATGCGAAAAAAAGACTTGGCGCTGAGAAAAAGATTTCGATATTTTTTGCCTTTGCTTACAGAATTATTGATTCGGTTGTTGTTTAGTTGTTTATTAGCGTTAGTTCATGTACAATTGCGAAAGCCGGCACGGCGGGTACTAAGAACCGGAAAAATCGGCGTTTCCCCGCCGGCTGACAAAGAAGGCAGTATTTTGAAATCATTACTTCTGCACCTGAAAAACGTGTTTTCTTTACTTTCATAACGTGTACCGAACGCATTTCCTTCATTTTTTCACGAAAGGGATATTTTTCAAGCACGTCGAAGATCAAAAGCGGACAAAGGCCCTTTCAGTTTGAAGCCGAATCGAATACTGCTAGCCATGAGTTCAATATTTCAAGTCTGCTATTCTCGCAGCCATAGAAAACTACTCGTTCCCTTTTTGGAGGCTATCCTACACGGCTTCGACCTTGGGTATATGTTTTCAAGCTAGGCTGGGTTAAAGTAAATTATTTTTTTAAGAACGGTAGCACGGCTTCCTTCAGAGAAGAAAAGTCGTTTTGTAGTTTTTGTGTTCCAGGAGGTAAGCTTTTTCTCCTCTCTTGTATCCTATCTGGTGAATGGTGGCGTTAGAAATTCCGTCGTCAGAATCCTCGTTTTGAAAACACAGACGTGGACATCGTTCAAAAGTTTGAGAAAGAAATAACTGCGCCTACGTTGTTCTATGGTCTCCTTTCTTAGAACACGTTTCCACTTCCTCTTGGCTACCTGCAATATCACTTTCTGGCGCCATTCTTATAGTAATCGGTTCCCACTAAGCTTCTTTTATTTGTTTCAACGTCTACTGCGAAGATTCTATTAAAACCAGACCTTCTTCTAAAAGAACAATGCATTCACAGTCAAGCTGGCAGTGAAATACCCCAACTTCGAAAAAGCCAGCAGTAAACTTTGTCTTCAAAAAAACACAACCTGAGTGGTCAGGTGGCTTCATGAACACCCATAGCGCGTCTCATGAACGTCTCATGAACGTCTTATGCACGTGTCATCATCACCTGTCTACAAATTTCTGAAGGCTTCAAATTCTTGAACATGTCGTGAGCAGAAATAGCGCTAGCGTTTTCTTAAACCAGGCTCAACAGGTGTTCAAGATTACCGACCGCAGAAGCGAAGCCTAAAATATTTCTTGAACTAAATTCTCACAATGCTGCTTTCGTTTTTCTTCTTTTCTCAGTTGTTGCATGAATAGCCACGTAAGCAGTTCGACACTTTAAACCTTCATCATGCCCTCAATGGCTGCCTACAATGTAGTTTCTACCGAGGAGCTACATTTCGGTTCCACAGAGGCATTATGTAGCAGCCATCTCAGATGTGCTAGTGCTGATGCGCATGTAACGCATAATGAGTGTGCAATGCATCTGCAGTCAAACCACTTGGATCACCTTCCGGAAATTATTCTTCTATTTAGTATTACGGCTCACAACCAGTTAAATGTTCAGGAAAAACACAATGAAGTTTAACTGCACAGCTTTGCATATGCGCGCATGTAAATGCGCATGATTTAAAAAGGAAGAAATCTTTAGAGGTTGCGAGAACCTCTTGTGACATGCGTTCATCGATAGTCTGGCTTCCAAAGGAGGAGCGTTCTTTTCATGATGTTCTGTAAAGCCATTCAAAATCGAAAAGCTTCAGGTTAGCATTACAACCTTACAAAAGCTTCGTTCTTTTATTATAATAACGATTGTTAGCGTCCATTTTGTGGCTTGATTATCTTTCGCTGCACCTGCGATGTTTTACATAAATAAAATTTGGACAGGACACTTAAGCTCCGCCTTAGGGGTATGACGCGATAGCGCAGTGGATTAGGCTTTCAATTCTGAGCAGTTTGACACCTTTCAACGTAGTTTTAAATTTTTCAACAGGTTCTTTTAAATAATTGATCAATTACACACTCTAATTTTTTTAATTACAAGCATGAAGCATTGGCTTTCCATTCTGAGCATCTTGACACATTTTAACCTCAACCTCCTTTTTCCAAATATTCATTTCTTCATTTTTCAAATTAATCAATTGGTTACAATGATACCATTAATTCGACATCGCCTAACACACACCAATCAGTAATAAACAACTAGAAACCACAAATTTCCGTGATACGATTTTTTTGCGCAGCGTCCAATTATTTCCGATAGGCAGTGTCCACTACTAGTACGCTGACGGCTTTTCGCCCGATCGAGCTGTATACGCTGTCGTGTAACAGACATTGCAAAACATTTTCACTGCGACCCATCTGCTCAAGAGTTGATGTGATGTTACATCACAGATTAGCCGTGCACTCTCATACATCGGCGCCTATTCTTCAGCGTCTACACATTATGCAGTAACATTTCCAACATTCTCGCACAAATATTTTGAAAATTGAAAAATGGTAAAGTAGTGTTATGAAAATATTCAAGGTAATGGTCTGTTCTTCAGATACGTAGAAAAACATTTTTTAAGTGTTTCCCTCCATCGCATCGAGCAGTTAGGACTGCCAAAGAAAACCAATGGGGAGCGCTTTTGATGATCGCAAAAACGTTAATATACAAAAATGCAACACTTCCGTCAGGTGATCTGAGGATATATTGATTGTTATAGTGGAACCTTGCATTGCATTAAAAAACTGCATTCATAAACGGCTTCCCGCTCAAAAATGCTTTTGTCCTGACTTTTTTGGTATCATCTAGGTGTAAATTTTGCGATGATGGCAACATCTACCAGCGCTAACAGTACAGCGTCATGTTTCTCATATCAAACAAGGGGTATTCCTCATGCGACAGCGCTGATCTTGTCTTCCTCCTGGACTGTTTTCCTTGTGAGCCTCATTACGAGGGCAAACAGCTACCCCGTGCAGAAGTTTGAAAGACCGACAATGTTGTGAATCATAATTTATCCATAAATATAATGCTGGATCAGGTGGCATCAAAGAATCAGTAGGGAAGCCGTCATGCCTACATACCTGACCGTTCACAAGAGAATACAACACCGCTATTATGAGAAGCAAATCATTATTCCATACCCAAAAATTCTGAAAAAAGCCGTTTTGAACGGGAAAGAGTTTATGGACGCACCTTTGTTTATATATAGTAAAATTTCACTATAACAATCAATATTTTCACAGATCTCTCGTCGACTGTCGACAGACTGCATTTTCTTGCTATTAACACTTTTGATATTGTTAAAAGCGTTACCCATCGGTTTTTTATGTCAGTCTTTAATGTTCAATGCCAGCGATGGAAATAAATTTAAAAGAAAGGCTGCTGCACATCGTTAATTCATTATCTTCAATAGTTCAATGACACTACCTTACAATTTTACAATATTCTAAATTTTTGTCCAAGAATGTTCGGCATGGATTCGGAAGTGGAGAGAAGCATAACCGACAGACGGAAAAACGAGAGTGTGTATTAAGTAGTTGCTTCCCATTTGGAAGTGTTTGTTGTCATGCAATGCTCTTGTGTCACTCTTTTTGTATTCGTATCACGCAACTGGCGTGCTGTTCTGTGCATGCTCGAGCACAGAGGGACTTTGCGTTTGAATTACCCTGAAAAGTTCTCCTCTTCCATTTGCCTTGCTGTACATCCTACTTGCGACTCACTGCATTTGTTTTGGGGCGTTTGTTCTGTGTTTATCTTGTTTTTTTTTGTCTTTGCGTGCCCCGTTTTGAATTTACACATGAAAGCAGCCAACAGTAACTAAAAACAACGAGCATAGGGTAAGTTTATTTTTTTTAATTGGTGGTGTTGCTCAATGGAAATCCATAGTGGAATCAATTCAGGCTTAAAAATAAACGATTAGCAAGCAGAATAGAAAACAAGTACATGCCGCCGATGGGACGTGAGCTCAAGACCTCCAAAATTGTTTTGATTAGTGTTACCTTTTTTGCATTAGGTATGTCCTTTTCTGTATTCTATTTTATTGGTTATGGCTATTACTACAGCTCACGTCTTGCTGCCACCTTTTGATTGGAGTGTCCTTTGATTACAGAGCAGGGATGTTTTTTTTTTTTTTTCCTGTACTATACTTGCATGTTTTCCTTGTTTTAATTGCTGTTATTGCCCCAGCCTTGTCGCCACATGGCCGCGTAGCCATCTCTGGATCATTTTTCAGCATTCTTTGCCCCTATTTTCTCAGCGACGCAGCCTATATTTAGAGGTCTGTATGAACATTATTGCTAAACCCTTTTTTTAGGAACGAAGACACAGGTGTCGTTCAACCGTTTACTTCGACGACAGTAATCCGAGAACTCTCACAGCAGCAACAGCGCTTCATCCAGTCATATACCAAGCAGTCGGATGAGCAACACATGGTGCTCATCACATGACCATCTCTGTAACCGACACAGCAGCGTGCTAGAGTTGTGCGCCGCAGTAACATAAATACCCGTCGCATCCGGTGGTGTCTGCGCGAATACACCGGCTTTGGAGGAAAGAATTAGTTTTCCTTTCTTGCAGCGCTGCCCATGTTTTAACCGCAAAGTTTCCGAGTATAATATAAAAGTGGGAATACAAAGCTCCTCCGCAAACAAGATCGGAGTCGGTCATGCGTCAACCGCTCTGGAGGCCGCCGAACGCAGATGCTACGTAGTGGCTCGGGCGATGCAGCTGTTTCCGGTGACGAAGTACTCTGATCACTTAACATATCACTCGTATGCGAACTGAATTGCATCATCATGCACATCACCAGGTTCATCACTCGCATGCTGCAGGTCAGTTACTGATCATGCAGCTCGGGAGAATCGTCATGCTTCATAAAAAAACAAAGAACGTGATCGGAATGAACAAACGAGTTTTTTTGCCTTCATGCGCACAGTATGCTACAGGAGACTTCACTTGGACAACCCTCCCGGTGCACAACTTTACACGTTCATTACGTACAGTGCGCACCAGTACACGGCCACCCACTGAAAACGCTCGCGGTTTGCTCCTGCGGATGTTCTCACTTCTCACCTGACAACACCCTCTTTTGCCTTAATCCGTTACCCCAAGTTTTGGTTTCAGCAACGACAGCTTTTTACGGAATTTCTGCTGCAAGGAAATTTCCGCGACTGGTTACTCTGTGGATGTATATGACGTATTCCTGTTTACGAAAAGAAAGTTGTCCGCTCTTTGCTGAAGGGACCTCGAGCTGTTGTTTCTCTCGTCATCTTACGTGGGCTCGGTGGCTGTGCCACAACACGTTTGCATAACCCAGTTGTCTTCGCCATGCAGGTGCACTCGCCCTCAATCATCTGGCTCATGCTCAATGCTGTCTTTTGCGCTACCTGGGCGACCGCGATTGAGCGTGCGCCGTTGCGCGGCGCGGCTGACGAAAGGACATTGTGCGCAGCAACTACCAACCCGCCGATTCAAGTCAACTTGACACTAAGCGCAGACTGGGAGGCCCCATCGTCAGCAACAACACTCACCGTGCCTTCTATAATGGAGCAGCGACCATCCACCGCACCCTGTGGGCTCGGTGGCTGTGCCACAACACGTTTGCATAACCCACTTGTCTTCGCCATGCAGGTTGGTAACCAGCGAGCTCTATTCACAAAAAAAAACAGCAACTACTTTTTGGTACAGCTTCCGAGCCCCCAGTGTTGCGTTGCTACCTGTACCGAGTGCTTTCATGTTGTTCGGTCCCTATTACTGATGTCCGGTGACATTGAGAGCAACCCCGGCCCCGACAAGCTAGACGTAATCATTGGCGAACTAAAAAAGATGTCTACTGGCCAGACAGAATTGGTTAAGGAAGTGCAAAAGCTTAAGGGCCAACTGCTCTCAATAGACCTGAAAATGACTAATCCAACTACGCGTCTCAGCGCCTTAGAAACTCACTACGAAAGTCTGTCTACACTCCGCAATGATCTGGAGGGGATTCAGGCCACTTCGGCTGCAACGTCTCGTTTAGTTGGTGTGCTGGAAGCTCGTCTAGATGACGCAGAGAATCGCTCTCGGCGCAATAACCTACTTTTCTATGGTTTACCCGATACCAACCCCACCGAAACGTATTCGCTTACAGAAGACTTGATCATTCGCCACTGCTCTGACCACCTGGACACCCAGTTGAGCCCTAACGACATTGAACGCGCCCATCGCCTCGGACGACACTCTAAGACAGGAAACGCCCAATTATCGTTAAGTTTACATCCTTTAAAACTAAAGAATCAATTCTTTCTAAAGGTTCTAAATTCAAAGGTACAGACTACAGCGTAGGTGAAGACTTTTCGCGCCGCGTTCAAAACTGCCGGAAACATCTTGTCGCTTTCGCCAGGGCGAAGTCCGTGCCTTTTTCCCTGAGATTTAAAACTTTGCATATTGGCCTCAAACGTTACGTTTTCGATGAACTTTCAGAATCTGTAAGAGAAATACCCTAGCAATCAGCTCATCCTTGCCGATCATCGCCCTCAGCTCATCCCCCACCTACGCCATGCGCCAACGTTTCACTATCAGTAATGTTTACTAACGTTCGCAGCTTCCTGCCGAAACGCGATATCGTATCGAACCTTGTAACTTCGTCAGGCAGCAATCTACTTATATTGACCGAAACGTGGCTGAACAGCGAAAGCACTGACTCAGAAATTCTGTTTGACCTGCCCAACTTTAATCTTTTTCGCGCTGATCGCAAGTATTCTCGTGGGGGAGGAGTCCTAATTGCAGTCAGCGAACAATTGTCTTGTTCTGCCATTGATATCGCGTCAGACTTAGAAATGCTGTGGATTATGTGCCGCGCCTCACCTCTGACGTTATTAAGTGGTGCGTGTTATAGGCCGCCTCGCAAAAGTCCCGACTTTCCGCGCAAGCTTCACAATGTTCTGAACAAACTAGTATCAAAGCACCCTAAAGCACACATCCTACTATTTGGTGACTTCAATTACCCCAATATCGACTGGAGTAACCAACCTCAGCCCATATTTAGTCAAGAAGAGCCGAATGACTTCATTGACGTTTGCCTTAATTATAACTTGACCCAAGTTGTATCGGAACCGACACGCGTCGCAGGGGAAGCAGCGAACACTCTGGATCTCATACTGACCACTCATCCAGACAGTCTTAATTTCATTACAGGCCTCCGAGAAATCAGCGACCATAAAGTAATCCATGCCACCTTTAACTTCTCACATGAATTAAGACAAACTTCCCAGAAAACTATTAGGCTCTACGATAAGGGAAATTATGAAGCAATCAACTCTGAAATAACGAACTTTCTGTCGGTCTTTGAAACGTCCTATCTTTCCAGAAGTGTAAAGGAGAACTGGACCCTTTTCAAACATAAAGTTATCGAACTAACAAATAAATATATTCCGTCATGCAGTTTACGAAAGAGTAATCAGAAACCCTGGTTCACAAAGACACTGAAAAGGCTCGAAAACAAGAAAAAAACGCGCATTTCGTACAGCGAAACGCCACGCAAACCCCCACGCATGGGAAAAATATTATGAAGCTGAGAACGCATACTTGGCCGAGAATGGAAGTGCTAAGCGTTCATTTTTCGAAGTAGTACTACCAAAAATGATAGTTGATAACCCCAAGAAATTCTGGAAGGTGATAAACCCGAAGGAATCGCGCGCTATCACCGTCACTAACAATGCTGGCGAAATCATGGCTGATTCCGACTGTGCAGACATCTTTAACTCTGCATTTTCATCTGTTTTCACCGACGAATCCCAAGCACCATGTTTTACATTACCACTTATTATTACTACAGCCATGGACGCCATAACTTTCAGCAGTAGTGGAATTTCGTGCATAATAGATAAAATAAAACATTCATCTGCCGCCGGCATAGATGACATCAATCCAAAAATTTTGAAAAACGCTAACCCAGCCTGTTCCAGTATTTTCTATTTATTGTTTTCGCAATCACTCTCCGAAGGAACCATTCCAGACGACTGGAAAGTGGGGAAGATCGTTCCCGTGCACAAAACAGGTAATACTGATTCACCTCTTAATTATCGGCCCATTTCATTAACAAGTATTCCCTGCAAAATCATGGAACACGTCATTTACTCCCAAATCATGCAATTCTTAGATTCCAATAACTTCTTTCAACCGTCACAGCATGGTTTTCGTAAGGGTTTTTCGTGCGAGACTCAACTATCCATTTTTCTTCATGACATTCACGCCAACCTTGATATTAATCTGCAAACTGACTCCATCTTCTTAGACTTCGCTAAGGCATTCGATAAAGTACCTCATCAACGCTTGCTTCTTAAACTTTCCCAGTTAAACCTACATCCAAACATCATCGCGTGGATTAACGAATTCCTCACGCATCGCTCTCAGTCTGTCTACATTAATAACCAATCCTCCAAACCGCTCCCAGTCACCTCTGGCGTCCCGCAGGGTTCCGTCCTTGGTCCCTTGTTATTCCTTATTTACATTAACGACTTACCCCAGCGCGTATCTTGCCATATCCGCTTGTTCGCTGACGATTGCGTTATTTATCGTTCGGTAACTAACCCTTCTGACCAAGAATCCCTTCAAGCAAACCTAAACCTCGTACTAAACTGGTGTTCGCAGTGGATGATGACACTCAACCCTAACATATGTAAGTACATGTCTTTTCACCGCCGTCGCAACCCTTTTGTTTTCGAATATTCTGTTTCTAACTGCCCTGTTGACCTCGTCCAGTCTTACAAATACTTAGGTATCACCATTTCTGATGATTTCTATTGGCGACTGCACGTAACTAATCTGATATCATCAGCTAATAAAACATTAGGTTTCTTAAAACGTCACCTGAGGAAAGCCCCTCAACACGTCAGACTACAAGCATACATCTCACTTATCAGAACTAAACTGGAATACGCATCGCCCATCTGGAACCCTCATCAAGCATATTTAACAAATGCCATCGAAGCTGTACAAAACAGAGCTACCAGATTTATTCACTCTTCATACTCATACGACGTTAGCATATCATCTCTAAAATTACAATCAGGTTTGTGTGATCTTTCTGCTCGCCGTCGCATTGCCAGTCTTGTTTTGTATCACAAGTTTTTTTTATTCGCCCCTAAGACAAGAACCATACATCTGCGCACCCCCACCACGCAGATCCCATCGCATCGGTCACCCTTTTCAAGTTTTGCGTCCACGAGCCCGTTCTACTACCTTCATGAACTCATTTTTTTTACGAACAGCAACTGACTGGAACGGCCTTCCCCACCATGTCGCTGCCATAAACTGTCCATCCACATTTTCGACTTCTGTGATCGCCTGCATCTTGTAAACCCCACCCCTTATGTAACACCCCGAAAGGGGTCTTTAAGGAAAATAAAGTGATGTGAAGTGATACAAATGCTTTCATTATGACTGCTTTACAATCTGAAGCACGCGCTCTGCTGCACCGTTAGATTGCTTGCGGATGATACACCGGAGTTCGGGTGTGCTTGCCTTTGTTTGCAAGCAAAAATCCGGAGAACTCTTGTGCGCAGAGTTGTGGACCTTTTTCTGTAACCACCTTAAAGGGAAGACCGTGATAATTTGAGGCAATCCGAGGCAATAATTTGAGGCCAGGAATAATAATGTACCCTTTATTTATTGGCTCACAAAATACATATATGGGCCAGCCCAAGCCAACAAATGGCTTGCAGACCAGCGCCCAGCAACATAGTATATTCCTATCAGACCAAGCTACTGGAATCGTAAATAAAAACTCTAAGTAAATTAAAGGTAAGAAAGAGAAAAGAATCAAATAAAAAATGGAACCAAGCAATAAATCAAGGATGAGAGACCTCACATGTTTCCTGCTTCTTGAATATTAGACAGTATTAGGCTAGTCGTTAAGAACCCATGGCACACCGATATAATGAACGCGTTCATTGTACCTTCTCCGCACTCGAGGTAAAACGAAGCGTTAACGAGGACATTTTTCTAACAGGGGTGTATGGAAGGCAAAATTCAGTTTCCCTCGGGCACTTAAAACTAACTTTATTTTAATCGCAAGATGGTAGGAGGCGTAAGCAAGCCCAAAAACACTAGGAATATCTTTTTTTTTTCATGTCATATATCAAAACATCGATTATAGACAATAAGCTATCAACCTTGTTGAGCGAAAATATCAGGCGGAAATAAAAAACTACAAAATTCCATAGTGCAACATACTGTACGCTAACACATGTGCAATCAATTTCCTTTCGTAAACTGGACATAATATATTAATATAGTAGAGCAGACACACTATTTTTAGCCACTTTGAATCACGTTTGAATCACTAAGACAAGTTTGAATAAAAAATGTACACCCAAATAATTGGCACTTGGAAAGTATGGATAGGGGCGCGCGCACTATTTTTACATCGAGGAATACTGGAAAGGCCACAGGAATAAGTTTGAGACCTTGTGGAGTGCAGTAAGGTAACTTTATTTAGATTAAATAATAAATAATTATTATAGTACCTTATCAAAAGATTTGCAGCGTTTGTAGTTTACCTACGGCTTGATCACAATTAACATGGCGCGGTGCTAAAAGTATGGAATTCGCGAACTGAAAAAGCCGGCAGTGATGAATAGCTAGACTGAAATCACAAACAGAGGTTAAAAAAAAAGGATGCTGGAGTGGATCCCTGAGAAATTCCACTGGCTAGATGGGTGACCACGCCTTTAATATTTTCACATACTTCAACTTCGGCTGGACAACGGCAATAATTCGCAAGGAAAGATATTGAAAGACTTGTGAAACCGTAGCTATGAAGTTTATGAAATAAGACATCCTGGTTTACAAAATCAACAGCTATTGATGCGTCTAGATATTAATTCAAACAGCAAATTCACTATTTCAAAAAGTGTCGTTAAGGATGTAGTTCACATCCTCTAACGCTAACCTTCTGCCACGCCCGAATCTTGGTCAGGCTCTAACATGTTATGTGCACCAAGGAAGCTTTGCATTACATGAAAAATATGCCTCCCAGCTGTTAAACTACTGCACAACAGTATCGCCATACGTCAGTAATATCTTAGAAAATGAACCTTCCCGCTTTTGTAACGGGAACTGCAAGCGCTTCGTTGAGGTCACATCGTATGTCTTCTGGGGCGATGTTATTCACGACTGCTAAATACACAATTATCAGGACCTCAAATTTTCTCAAAAGGAAGTTGGGGGCACACATCTAATCCCGCTGACTAGCGTTTTTTATGCGTTGCATATTGCAATCACTCAGTTCAGCCCTTGGGCGCGGCCGGGCAGCCACCATTGACCTTTAGCGCAACCACGTGACGAGACGTCACGACAGCCGGAGGAAAAGCTGGGCCCCAACTCGCGCGGTCGCGCGCGGCCGCTGCCACCACCTGACTCCCGCTCCTCCCGCTAGGGGCGCTGCGCCGGCGCGTGACGTCACGGAGGAAAAGCTGGGCCCCAACTCGCGCGGTCGCGCGCGGCCGCAGCCACCACCTGACTCCCGCCCCTCCCGCTAGGGGCGCTGCGCCAGCGCGTGACGTCACGGAGGAAAAGCTGGGCCCCAACTGGCGCGGTCGCGCGCGGCCGCAGCCACCACCTGATTCCCGCTAGGGGGAGCTTCATGGTGAACGCGCTTTGGATGTGCGCTGCGTTGTTCGCCGCTCACCGAGTGATTCCTGCGTGCCCGCAGGGAACGCCGACTGCGCTCGGAGCGAGCGGACGCATCTTATATGCGGTCTGCGATTTTCCGGCGATTTCACCAGTTTCCGACTATTTACAGCCACCAATTTTTCACAGGACGGCCCGCCACCCATCCGGCGTCACCTGTGGGACTTTTAACTACTTTCAGGCGAGTGTCTTCAACTTTACGGCCGATTTGCGGCAACGCCCGACCGCGGGAGCTAGGCCTAACGGCTCAGCACGCCTAGTGCGTGCTCTGCTCCCACCTGCGGCGGCGACGCCCGCTTCGCCTCGACGGCGCTTCCCTGCATTTAAAGATGCAGTACACAGTCACCGGCACGGATGTTACTGCCGCGGAGCTGGCCGATGGCACTTGGACGGCGCTCGAAATGCAACGCCGCTACAGACGCCCGCCACCACCGGCAACGCCGCCGGCCAACACCCAAACGCCTGCAGCCACCACTGTCCTGTCAGACCAACGACCCCGCGGCCGTCCACCACCGCCGACTAAAAAACGACCACTTCCTCGCCTGCCTACAGAGGACTACAAAATCGTCTTCCGACCGCAAGGTACCGTCGACCTCAACGCAGTCGGCCCGGCCAAATTGGCGATGGCCATCTACAACGCCGCCAAGATCGACGGCCGCCTTGCAATCACCGCCGACCAAGTCCGCATCCACCCCACAAACAACACTGTTACCATCAGCACACCGGAAAAAGAACGGGCGTTCCTGTATGCTAAAATACAAACGTTAACCATTGACTCCAATGCCATCCGGGTAGCCACGTACGCCCCAGCCCCCGATGACTCCGTTCGAGGAATCATATACAGAGCCTACAGTCACGAGACCGACTCTGAGATCCTCGCTGAGCTCCAAGCTCGAAACCCTGATCTCCCCGTAGTCGCCGCACGCCGCATGGGCCGCACACGACATTTCGTGGTGACTATCGCCAATGCCAAGTTACCCCGCTACGTGAGGTATCTCGGCTTCACTTTTGAGGTGTACCCCTACAAACGCCGTCCGGAGGCATGCTTCAACTGCCGGAAGCTAGGCCACAGGGCGGATGTGTGCCCCCACCCGCGACAACCGACCTGCCGACGCTGTGGCGCAGCCCATGACCCTCCTCCAGCTGGCCAACCGCCCACGTGCCAAGCCTCATGCATCGTCTGCAAAGGTGCCCACCCTACAGGCAGCAGAAGCTGCAAATACCGGTTCACGTCCTCCACTCGGCCCAAGTCTTCCCCGTCGGTCACTGACACCGATACCGGCTCCAACTTGGCAAACCCCGGACGCCAGTCCCGGTCCCGAGACCGCAAACGCGGCGACGACAACCTACTGCGGGACGGCTCCTTCCCCCCGCTTGGCAGCGACGGCAGCGACAGCCCTTCCAGCCGCACTCGCAGCCGTTCCACATCCGCCTCACCCAGCTCTCGGGCCAGCTCTCAAGCCCGGCCGGGGACCAAAGCAGCCAAACAAGTTGGATGGAAGACTCCTGCACAAGTCACCGCTTCTCCACCAGATTCACAGGTAAGGGAGCTGGCAGATATGGTCAAGGAACTACAGCTACAATTGGCCAAAGCAAACGCTAAAATTCATAGCCTAGAATCAGCACAGGCAAACCCCAAATTGCAACCACAGCAGGTGGCTCACGCTCCCACATCCGACCCTGTAGGTGATCCACGCATGGACACTGAGCAGCCTAAGCGCACGAAGCGTAAAGCACCTCTCCCCTCCTCACAAGCAGACGTAGATGCCAAATTCGAGGCAGCTGATGCGCGAATGGCCCAATTCGAGGGCGCCCTCCTTCGACTCGCCCCCACCATTGACCGTCTAGTAGAAAGCTGCGCCACAATGGCAGCCAACATCCAAACCCTTCATGCCAGGCTCGATACCCTCACGAATCCCCCGACATCAGCAACTCCCTTGCAGTCGCCAACCCCTCCTAACTACCCAGCACCCATTATTGTCGCCACATCGGAGAGTGCAACCGCGCGCTCACGTGCAGGCGGCATTCTTAAATCACCCGTCGCGCTATCACAGCGCCCTGAACCCTACGGGAAACGCGATGGCTAGCTCCCCCTTCACAGTTTGGCAATGGAACTGCAGGGGCTTCAAGGCGAAGCGGCGAGCCTGGGAGCACACCCTGCAGGCCCAGCCGCACACCCCCCACATCATCGCACTTCAGGAAACATACATGGACACGAAACTTACCAGCTACGCCGCATATAACCAACAAACGACACCAGACCAACGGCCCAACACCGCCATCCTGGTCCACCGAAATTTAGCAGCTAATCATATAGACCTTAGTTACCCCGAGGTTCCGCACACTTTCGTACAGGTCCTACCGAACAGTCGCTCACAAGCCCCGCTCCACATCCTTAACGTCTACAGCCCCCCTAGCGACAAAAGCACACGAGTGGCAACCCTCGTTCGTAAGGCCTGCGCGACTGCACAAACAGGGATGCTACTCATCTTAGGTGACTTCAACGCGCCGCATACCGAGTGGGGCTACCCCCGCAAAGCATGCGGTCGTAAGGGAGCCAAAGTGTGGGAGACAGCCCAAACACTGGGCCTGACACTACTCCTAGACCCCGACAGGCCTACTCGCATTGGAAACAGTGTCATACAGGACAGCTGCCCCGATCTCACTTTCGTTCGCAACATCCCAGACGCACGCTGGGAAAACCTCGGCATGAACATAGGTAGCGACCATTATGTTCTCAGCACAACCTTCACGGCTACACACAGCAAAGCCCCCAACCGAACAATCAGGCACACTAACTGGGACGCCTTCCGATACGTGCGCGCCAAACGCACTTCGGCCCCCATAGACGACCTGGACGCATGGGCAAACGCACTTCTCGAAGACACCGCCAATGCCACCTCCACGACTACCCAGAACGAGGATGGCCCCTCTCCCAACGCCAAACTAATACACATGTGGGAGGCCCAGCGCAGTCTTAGGGCTCGCTGGCTCCGCCAAAAGCACAATCGACCCCTCAAGCTCCGTCTCGTTCGCCTCGAGCGAGAGATCGAAGCTTACTCCGTCAAACTGAGTCAGGAGCAATGGCATCAAACCTGCGACCGTCTTAACGGCCAGTTAGGATGCAAAAACTCGTGGTTCTTGCTCAGACATTTACTGGACCCAACTCACACCAAATCCACATCTCACAAGAACCTCACCCGTGTCATACACGCTTTTCAGGGAACAAATGAGGAACTCCTCGCTACCCTGAAAGACAAATACATCAATACTTCCACTGAAATTCCCATCCCTTCAGGATACACGGGTGCTCAGAACACCAACATGGACGCCGACATCACGGCAGGAGAAGTCCGCGCCGCCCTCAACCAGATTAAAACCACCGCGGCCGCTGGCGACGACCACATAACCAACAAGATGCTTCGTAACCTCGAAGATCAGTCCGTCGAAGCACTCACGGACCTCTTCAACCAACATTGGCATGAGGGTCGCCTTCCAGACACTTGGAAGCATGCCAAAGTGATTTTCATACCTAAGCCAGGCAAACGACTCGAGCTGGGCAACCTTCGGCCCATCTCGCTCACGTCCTGCCTGGGAAAGGTCATGGAACACGTCATACTCAATAGACTCCACACTCACGTAGACCAAGAGGACCTTTTCCCCCCCACTATGATCGGCTTCAGAACCGGCCTCTCCACTCAAGACATTATGTGGCAAATCCAACACGACATCCTCGATCCGAGACCCATCCGAGCTACACGAACCATCCTAAGCCTAGATGTCAGCAAGGCTTTCGACAACGTGTCACATGCTTCCATCCTGGCAAACCTCTCCCAAATGAATGTAGGCACTCGCACTTACAACTACATCGCCGACTTTCTTCATAACCGTACAGCAGAACTTCATATTGCAGACCTCCACAGTGAGAAGATCACACTAGGCACCCGAGGAACACCACAAGGAGCAGTCCTATCTCCTTTCCTTTTCAACACTACAATGAGAGGCCTCCCTCTGCTCCTGGAAAAGATACCTCACATTAAACACTCAATATATGCCGACGACATTACCCTGTGGACCAACTCTGGCTCTGACGGGGAAATCCAAAACTCCCTCCAAACAGCAATCGATAAAGTACACTCCTTTGTACAGGCGAACGGGCTCACATGCTCCTCCACGAAGTCCGAATTACTAGTCATCAGGGACAGACGAGCTCGCCTGCCTGTCCCCGACCCGCAAGAACCTATTGTGCTTCAAGTCGACACACATCCCATACCTCCGGTCCGCACTATTCGCGTTCTGGGTATGTTAATACAGAACAACACGCAAAACTCGGAGGCCATTCAGCGCCTCCGCACCACAGCCAACCAGATCAACGGCCTTATCCGCCGCATCAGCACCCGCCGCAGAGGTATGAAGGAGGATGACCTCTGTCGGCTCACGCAAGCTTTCCTCATTAGCAGGATAGTCTACTCCTACCCCTACTATCACCTCCGCCGGAAGGACGAGGAAGCTGTGAACAGCATTATACGTTCAGCTTACAAAGCGGCACTGGGGCTACCTCAGTACGCCAGCACACAGCACCTCCTCCAACTCGGCATCTACAACACGCTCACAGAACTCATAGAGGCACACAAGACCGCCCAAATCCACCGCCTCTCCCGCACTAAACACGGGCGGCTCATACTTGACCGTCTCAACATCAACCCCATAGGCGACGTCCACCCCACGACGCCCATTCCGATAGGGGTCTATAGCCGCCTAGTTATAAAACCAATCTCCAAAAACATGCTACCTGGCCGCCATGATACGCGCCGTCAGCTGAAAGCCCAAGCACTAGATGCCACATACCTTGCCGACGAACACGCAATATACGTAGATGCTGCACGGCAAGGTGCAAACACATACGTGGCTTGTGCAGCCACGCCACAGTCTACTCTCGTCACCGCCGCCACAGTAGTAGCTCACTCTCCGACAGCGGCAGAAGAAACCGCCATCGCGCTGGCCATCGCTGACCCACGTACGCGCACGGTCCTCAGCGACTCCAAAAGAGCAATACAAAATTACTCGGCAGGTTTTATCTGCCACCCCGCTGCACGCATCCTTCGCGGCTGCACTCCCGACCATAAGATCAACCTGGTCTGGGTACCCGCCCACGCGGGAAACTCTGGAAACGAAGGGGTCGACCGACTAGCCCGAGGACTAACCAACCGGGCGGCCGGCCCCACGGACCCAGACGCTCTTGCCGAGGCTCCCCAGACCTTTGCCGAAATTACCAACCTCTACAGAGAGATGAGACGCCAGTTCCCGCCTCCACACCCCGACTTGAACCGAGCGCAAGCCACCTTGCTCCGCAGGTTGCAGACACACTCTATCCTTAGCCATTCTAGACTTTCACTCATCACAGACGGGGAATACGACCCCGTCTGCCAAAATTGTTACCAGGGAGAAATCGCCACCCAGGCTCACATCCTCTGGGGTTGCGCGGGAAATCCGCCCCCTCGAACCTTACTGCCAGCTCCCTCCGAAGATGGATGGCACGAACTCCTCAAAAAGCCAGACAAGAGCATCCAACTGGCACTCATTTCGTGGGCCCAGGAAGTCGCCCCCACCTGGGGGCCACACCAAGCCCACCTGCCCTGAATCCCGCCAATCTATGGCAATAAAGTTGTTTCTCTCTCTCTCCCGCTAGGGGCGCTGCACTATGATTGACGTCACGGCATATGTATAAAAGAGCTAAGCACCTTCGCCGGGACCGTCTTACAGCCAGATGCCGCCCACGGGTAAAGCAGTTCGACAGCGCGCAAAGCGACCACGCAATATGCAACGCATTCTTGGCTTAACCAAGCTAAGCCTGGCCATTTTTTTAGGTTAGAATACGAATACAATTTGCAGTGTACTCTAGCAGGAAGGCAGACTTAACCACCGATTGCGACCGATTGCGGCTGGCCGTGTTACAAGACAACATTTCCATTTAGAAGAACTTTTTGTTGGGCTAGATGGTGCATACTGTAACAAAAGAACTGTAGCGCGACCAAGACGAACACAAGACAGAGGCACACAGGACTAGCGCTAAACTTCATCTAACTTTATTCACCGGTAGCGCAGCAAATATAAGGAACAAAAAAAACCCCGATCACGTGCAGACACCAGTTGCCGGTTGCCTTCTCGGCCCCACGCAAGATGGCACTGCTCTGCGCGCGAATTGCGAGCAAAGACAAGAGTGGTTGCCGCGTCAGGCATGCAAAGAAGTTTACGGATTGCTGCATCGGGGTGGTATATCAGATACCGCTGTCATGCGGGAAGGTCTATGTGGGCCAAACAGGGCGGTGCATAAATGAAAGGGCAGGTGAGCACGCGCGCTCACTGAAAGACCTAAGTGGTGCGCATCTTCCTCAGCACTGCACTGAGTGTTCTGACTGCCAACCACGGTTTCATGAGATAAAGATTTTGGGCAAAAGCAAAGATACTAGGGCAAGGGAACTACTGGAGGCATTTCGTATAAGGAGGAGAGGCGTATATTGTGTTAGCGATACGTCTGTGAATTTTATACAAATCGGAGATGGCATATCTTGAACGGTTCTGTTGATAGTGGTGTATGTGACCTGGTGTCTGCACGTGATCGGGGTTTTTTTGTTCCTTATATTTGCTGCGCTACCGGTGAATAAAGTTAGATGAAGTTTAGCGCTAGTCCTGTGTGCCTCTGTCTTGTGTTCGTCTTGGTCGCGCTGCAGTTCTTTTGTTACAAGATTTCCAGCAGATGAGAAAAATCCGTTGAATTGTTCAGGTAAGCTGGTGGAAAATTTTTAACAATGGTCTCATACACCCATTCTCGTGCACGACACTATAATTCGTTTACAGACCAAGCCTTTGATTATTTCTGGATTCATAAATTTGATTTGAAATTGTGTTCGTCTTTCGTAAGCATGGCAGCAGACTTATTACGAGCCATCTTATCATCTTCGCGAAGGTACTCACTTTTATGGGAACAACGGCATCGTGCAAAAAAAATGTTATTTTTCAGCTATCAAAAATAAAAAAGGCCGCCACCGTCTAGAAGACGTTGAAGTAACGAGCGTTAGATGTTTGGTTTTCTAGATGCCGAAAACGAAGAAGAACGCGTCGCTCGTCTCGAGAAACGGAATGTAATACCCTTTAAAACGAGGTGGATTGCCACCATGCTCGGCTACGCGTGCACGCACGCCGCCTAGCGGGACGATCAGCGCCTAGCGCCATCTATCAGAGAAATTACAATGCATGTCTACCCATCGTCGAGTTGCACCCCCTCAATTTACGTCCCAAACGGTATTTGCTTTGTTTGGGGGGTCAAGGTGCGCCTAGATTTCGGCTTGCGGTGCGATATGGTAACGCTTCAATTCGTAATTGCGTGTATACAATGTTTACCCATTATTTATTTTTGGTTTTCTTTCTATACCACAACCCGTAGGGGTTTATTTGCTACCAAATTCGGTATACAACTGTACCCGGACGGGTGCCCGTTGATGTCGGAGTATATATAGCGGAACGAGTGCATACATCTATAGCGGTCCCGTAAAGGGGCAGTTTTCTGATCCGTTTTAGGATATCTTTTGGTGATGGGGGGAAGAGGTAAGAGGGCACAACCAATATTAATAGCCGCCCTCTTGGTTTCGAGAAAACGAAAATATGCTTTCATTTCGTACCCTGACGTCATATTCACATATTTTCACATCTATCCACCATATTAGACCGGGACGTCATCACTGACACGCGGCAGATGGTTGTTTCTAAAATGCTATTGCAGATGGTGCTACAAGTCTCAGTGAGAGATGCGCTGTTTTCTACTTGAAACCACAGATGGCGCTTTGATGTCATGGTGGTAGGAGACCTCGCGAAATCTCGAAACGTGATGAGTAGTTCTTGCCACAGATGGCGCTGTGATCAAGGGTCGTAGCAGACCCCACGAAATCTCGAAACGTGATGAGTAAGAGCCAACACTCCTAAAAACGCATTCATTCATGGGCGTCCCGGCTTTCGCGTGTTTATGAGGACTACTAAAATGCATGCGTGCACTATCTTTATGTAAACGGCCGCAAAAGTTTTATATACAATTTACTTGCGGGAATACCTGCAAGAAATGATCGTCTGTTGTAATGTTGAAACGACAAGTCAAGTTTTCATCAACAACCTTGATTTATGATATTCCTCTGCGGACGGCAGCACGCTGTGAAAACAAAACGCTACACGCAACAAATCAGTAATCGGACAGCTTTTTCTCAAAAATAAAAGGCATATCTGATCGTTCTTAGTAGGAACGCTGACGTCATCTAGGGATGAAGGCACAAGTGAGGCACTCCAGAACATTAGACACGTGTCAGAAGGTCGATTATAGCCTCTATCTAAGCGCCAGCAAGGATGTTCTAGCGTTCAATTATAATTTGCCACTCTTTCTGCTGCACATCAATCTTAATGTCGGCTATAACACTTAAGTGACCGAGTGAAAAAGAAAGTACACAGCAGTCATGTAAAAATTTTCTAGCGATTTTCTTCGGAGGCCTATACATAGCGAGAAAGCTGAGGGAAAAAAATTGCGCGTATGCGAATTCACAATGGGTAGTGAAAACGGAGTGCAACAATGCAGTTAAGTATCTGCCATAGTAAGAAAAGAAACTATGGTTTGAACACCCTTAACTTAGAACAACACGCCTACTTCCGCATGACATAGGTTCTTCATACAGACCACTGAAGTGCTTTCGTCGGCAGCAGACCTTGAAATCTTTATCTAGTGCAAAAAAGCTACTTTTTTCCGGTTCAGTGCTTACTCCCACATTTTTTTTGTAATCGGAAAGCCAAAAAAGTACTCGATGACTGGAACTTCACAGTCCTACTTGTTTTGCTCCTCCCTCCCTCCGCTATCGGTTTTTCTTTTCATTACAGGAACCAGTTTGCCACAAGCTGACAGAGCCCTTACACAGCTTGCTTTTCTCAGCCTCATGACTTCATCATCGAAGCTGTAGTTTATATCACAAATGAATAATTTAGGCAGCGCGTATCACTGCCATAAAGGGTAATGTACACCTTACCATTCTGATATTTGCCTATTATGCGTGAACCGAAATGAAATGTTTTCCACTCATTCAAATCAGATTACATTTTCATGTGCTGCTGTGGATGCACTAGGCAGAATATTTCTGCCAGGCTGCAGAGAGAAGTTCCTACTAGTGCGGCGTTCCTGGGGGTAGGAGGCCTTGTGATATCACACGATAAATGTAATATCGCTTTTACCTAAAGTGATTCACACATTACACACAAAAGATGGCGTACACCGTCGTTGTGCGAGGTTTGTGACACCCACGTTGAGTTGTGCTTTTTGACAACTGGAACGTGTTTTCTGCCTGACTTCCGGAATTTATACCGTCACCTCAGCTCTTTTTCTCCTTAATATAGGAGGTCCCAATGCAGTCTATGAACAGAAGACCTCCTTCTCCTTCTCTATACTTTTTCACATGTTGTGCTGTATTTTGTATAGCAATAAGCATGATTCTGATCCTTCCTCACACATCTCCTGCGTACTTTTAGGCACCGCGCTGGCGGCTTCTCCATTAAATATTTGAGACAACTGTATTCCATGCCAAGTAAGTTTTATGTTATGTCTATCTAGCGTCTCAAACATTAGAATAAAGCCATTCGAAGAATGCTAGATGAAAGCATTGAGAATATGTCTATAGGCCTCCCGAGGATCATTTCCACAGCGGGTAGCCTGTAGAAAAGCTAATACCTGCCCTCAGCAGTAATGCACATGAATTAGCCGCCTCGCGCTGCGGTGCAGTGTGCGATACGAGAGCTTAGTTATCCGGGGGCTCAAAATTGTGGCTCTCAAGCCTGCAACCAGCTCTCATCGCACTTGCAGTGCACCGTCGCCTTTTCACTACCACTGTGAAAGTTTTTCTCCAGCCAATCTCGAAGAATCTATATGGTATTAAAAGCAAAACCACCACTACTGATACCTTTGTTGTACGTCAGCCTCGGCAACATCTTCAAGCAGTGCAGTGTTTACTCCAAGATCTGTGCTGATGGCTGGGATACGTCTGTACTTTTTATAGTTGCAGCCAGGGTATTATCCATGCGCATTACCATATCAGTGAAGCTCATTGAGATGGAATCTCCTGATCCCATAGCACCGATATCTCTGCAAACTGCTTCCACGTATATTCTGGGCCACCCGAGTAGTACCTGGAGGCTCATGTTCAGCTCACGCGGGCTCTGACAGCCCTTGAGTCGCCACGCCCTCAGCAGTAGCTAATAAATTAAGCTAGCTGCCTTCAAACTAAGGCTTGCAGAACGCAACACAGCGCTATGCTGTTGTGCTTACCTGCCCGCTGTGGTATATTGGGCGAGGTTCGCGCTGGTGCTACAGCCTGCGTGGCAGAGTGGCGCATGCTAGCTAGCATGCCCACATGCCATGTTCTTATTGAGCAGAAAGGAATTTAGGCGCATTCATGTGCAGCTCTCTTCGCATACCCTGTACGTTGACTCCGGTCGACAATAGTTTATATTTCGTTTCTTTCATCCCAACCATTCCTATCGCGTGCTGCGTAGTATAGGTAGGCGTGAAAACAACTGAATCAATTTAAATGCTGCTAACCAATATTTTAATTTAACATTTCACAGTCAGGCACTTCTATGTGCATATCCTTCGAAGCGCTCACAGAAGGACCATCTGCATATGCAGCCCTTCTGTTTCATCACAGGAAGCTCATGACTGCGGTGGGAATTTATAAAAACTCTTCTTATCAATTTCAGCAACATTCCGCGACGTTCATGAAGCGCGGCCTTACCGTTGCGTGCAATGTTTTTTCTGCATTCATTTCTTTGTCCTAAGGCAGGCCTAATAACTATCTTGCGAACTCCCTTCATTGTCCGTGGGTTTATGTGTTGAGATGTGGGTGCTTTGCGTTCGTATGCACTGCCTCATTATGTTAGGTTTATTGCCTTGTATACCTCTCTAGTATGCAGCAAAAAGAGCCTAAGTGAAAAAATAGGTGTTAAAAGAACAAAAGCTTAAGAAAATGCTGCGGCATCTTTTTGAACATTCTGAAAGAAGGCTCACTTCTTTTCAATTACTAATGTGGTAGCTGTCGGCAATCCGTCACGATGCACAGAGTTCTTATATGGCAAAAAGATGTATGTAAATTCACATAGTACGTATTCGCTTCATACTAAGTGCACTGCTCCATGCCAAGAACTGATATCAACTAAGAGCTTTGACTTCAGTGCTGCAGAGAGGCGAACTTAAAACCCGATAGAGCAGAAGGACAACGCAGTCACCTGGTGCTGCCTATTCCTGTATATTGCTCGTTTCCATGCCCGTTTCATAATCTCACATACATATAACACAATCGACACACATCAGAACGTCAAGCACCAACTTTCTCTGCACCCAGGAAAAGGTGAACATTATCTGCGGTCCCACTTTCAAAATTACAGAATGCAGATCATTGCAGTGAGAAGAAAATGTGCGCCAGGATGCTACAACAAAATGTTGAGCTTCATATGCCTGCCAGATATCTCGATAATTTTAGGAGGCCATGTCGATACAGATGTATTCTGTACCGACCGACACGCTCGTCATAAACAAATCATCTTATTTCTGTCAGAACTATAAGCGCTCAAGAATATATTTATTGTCCTGTTATCTTGGACGCATTCATTTCTTAAAGCATGCGCAGTTGAGCACAGAAGTTGCAATCGGTGTAGCATTGCTAGATCCACGTACGTGAGTTATGCGACAGCGTAATGCCCTTCTCAATGTCCACGCCCTTCCAGTCACCACGATGCTGCGTCCCCAACTCCCAATCCGGCTTGGCAGTTGCATATAAAAGTTGAGTGCCGGCATTTTGTATCATAGCAGGTAATCCGCGCGTAGATAACACCCGCTGGCGCTGCCGAGGCGGGTCTTGGTATAAAGTACAACGTAAACAGTGCATCTTGTCATTACAAAACAAAACTCCTGGCAGTTTTCATTGCGCCCCTTTCATTCACTTCCAGACGCGCAAATATACAAAAAACCGCCGAGCTAACAGGCAAACATAATAACGACCGCACCTTAACAAGAATATCAAATGTTGTACCATTTCATAAAAACAAATAAAAAACGCGGAACGATGATTTTTCAAACGAATACCAGGAAACAAAAGCTTCGCCGTTGCCAAATATTATGGTTTTCAATATTTCAAGTTTTCCCGCCTTATTATTTTGACACAAGGGTGTTTTCATGACCGCCACTAATATGCGGTTATTTTCCAGAGGCAGGATTTTTCCGTCAAACCCGTTCTTAGAAGTTACGAGTACTTCCCACTCTTTATTCAATTTACCTGAATGTAAATGAAAGGCCCTATGAAAGTTAAGTTACTTGCCCGTGCGAGATAATTATTATGCGCAACACATACTGATTGTCTACCTTTCAGTCTGTGCATGAATATTATTTGGGTACTGATATGCTTGCCTCTTGGTGTGAATATAGAATGTTATCAAGCCTTTTATTTGAAACGTCGCGTTTGGTGATGAAGCACCCGACGAATAACTGCTGGGCCTTGTAAACAGGCCCCTTTTTAACGCCATCGTGTTCATTTAGAGGATTACTTATTCTTGCCTGGCCTCTGCGGTGGCTCAGTGGTTATGGTAGTGTGCTACTAACACGAAAGACGCGGGTTCGATCCTGGCCGCGGCGGTCAAATTTCGATGGCCCGTGTACTGTGCCTTGTCAGTGCACGTTAAAGAACCACAGGTGGTCGAAATTTCTGGATTGCTTTACTACGGCGTTCCTCACGGTCTGAGTGGCCTTTTGGACGTTAAACTTCAAAAACCAAACTTCTTCTTGCCAGGATATAAAATCGTGGAAGCTTTGAAATGAAGACCTCAATTTCTTCAGAATTTTTAGTTGTGTTGTACTACTGCCTATCATAGATAACACATGGTATCGACTGTCTCGATAAAGCTTCCCGTCTATATGTGTGAGGTGACTTGATGCGGTAGCGAGCACAAACACTAAGCCAACCTTTTGCACCGGGCCAAATCACTAATAACTACGACCTACTGCGCACTGATGTAAAAACAAAGAACTTTTGCGAACCGATTTCGCTATGTTTTTGGAAAAAAATATCTACGCCGTCACCCACGATAATATGGCGCAGCTTGCTCATCGCGAAACGTGCACATACTGTCGTTTGAAACAAAGCGAAAATAAGCAAAACCAATGACAAAACACAAATGTGTAGTCGTTTTCACATATGCACAGTAATCGTGTGGCTATAGAGAAACTAAAGTGATGCCTAACGTCTCTCACTCGCACGCAGGGGAGCACAGTACGGGTGCTCAGTATAGCAAGCCTGGGCCGGGCAGCTTCACGACAAGCGACTCCTGGTCGCGCTTCGGAGAGCGGCGCCAGCCGGGGCCTAGTCACTGCGGGAAGACCATTCGGAGCAGGAACAGCGACCGCTGCAGTTGCTGGTTGCTCACGAAGTGCAGCACAGGACTGAGTGTGTACTGCAAAGAAGTGAGGAGGCACCAATGTAGATCGAAGATGGCAGGCCCCATGTGTAGGGGCACCATTGATCCCAAAAGTCCCACTTATGAGGAGATCTCGTTTCGGATGTGCTTTTGTAAGCGAGTGCAAATTAAACACCAGCTCTTGTCCACCTTGGCTGTTCTCACTGGGACAAAATATGTATTTTTAATTCTTCAATGTTAATTGTTCTTTCGTTCTTACGGCTGGATGCTATGACCTTTATTATTAAGGAAACCAGTATTATTTTTCGCACTTTGTTTTAATACAGCCAATGGCTGCTCCCAATACCGACTCATGCAAGTTATAGCCGGTTCGTAATCATTTTTCTCTGGTATTTCGCTGCAAGAAGATGCGGTTCTCGCTTGTGAACTTAGAAGTGCTATATATTACAAGTTTCTTTTTCGACTGCAATTTTCAAAGTCATCTGTGGTCGTTCCCAGCTAACAAATTTTTTTTTTACAGATTAATCTCCTCAGCCATTAAAATGATCATTTTTTTGTCAAAGACGAAAATTTTTTTGCGGAAACGAGTCTTGAATTATGAATATTTGTGAGGCCATCTGCTATTTGCTTGAGCTACTTGCAAACTGCGTTGTGTAAGGGCTTGGGTTGCACTAAGTTTATCCGAAGCTCGACAGCATATTCACCAGAAATGATGCCAAGCGCCTTGTCTTGACTAACCAAGGGCTCAGTAGTACGATTAAGCAGAGAGATCCTAACGAAAATATTTTGCTCAGCACTATCTTACATGAACGAAAAAAATGAACGAATTACTGACCCTCATTGCCGCTGCGATCATGTGGCTGCTTGAAACGTATCCTCTGGTTTTGGATTACGCACTATCCAGCCGACCAGCAAAGTAACGCTGCTGTTATCACCAGTGGGCATCGTTGCCGAGGCGTGGCAAACGCAGCAATAGGCGCCTCTGTCCACAATCGGCGGCATTGTCGACACGTAGCTGTCACTGCAAACCAGCTTTGTCCTGTACTTGCTAAGTAGGAGCTGACCTGGTATTTTGGAGTTTTAGGAATTAGCATAACCGGAATAGTCAGGTGGATAGGAAATGTAGAGAGATGTTATGTAGAGTCATGTCGACAAGCAGTGCCACGTCACCCAAGTTCCTAGCGTTTTGAAAATGTTTGTAGTTTTCGCACTTTCTATCACTTTTTTCTACTGTGAAATAATAGACGCAGAAATGCGATGACTATAAGCAGGTTTAGTAAACAAACAACCTTTAAGTTGTGTAGTGACATCTTGTCGTGTAACATTTAATTGCCTACGTATTCATAAAATATGCATACCAAGCCGCCATCTACTAAATGAATATCAGTCCTTCAAGCAAACTGTTTAAATATATTTAAGTAATGTGCGGTTTGTGAGAATGGACAAGAGCACTTTAAAACAGGGGCTTTTTAGTGGGCGCCCGTACTGAGAATTAAGATAGAAAAGAAAATATTGAAGGTGTTTCGACAACGCACCACGCGGTGATTTCAAAAGTTCACGAATGTAAGCAATTATTTTAGCCAGGTATCAGTATTTTTGTTTTATTGCGCCCGAATTTACTAATGTTTAACAGTTTAAAATCAGTGGAACTTTTTATTCCAAACAGCGCAAATTTATCTGCGGAAAAATTGCCGAGAATCTTGACAAACGCCCATTTGGACAGTTTTCTTCACTATCACTTTAGCATAGTTCTTTTTTAAATATCACAAAACATTTGAAAACTGGCTCTACTGTGGCACGGATACAGATGAATAAATTGGGGGACGCTTAAGCTTCGCCTTTAAGAGTGCAAGGCGGTAGCGTTATCAGGTCTCGTTCACATCGCTTACGAAATTACCTATTTTCTTATTAACATGATCATAATTACTGATGCACGCATCAGTCCACGACACCGTCGTGTCCGCGACACAGGGCCTTTGATGCTATGCCGTTAACACAGGCTACCGGTCACAAGGATTATTTCTGAATGAGCGACACCACATTGTTTCTTTAGAGTGAGGACGCTGCAGCAGAAACATACAGAAGCTAGTCTGCATCGATATACTATCGCGTTCTAACCACAAAGCGACCACTCTCACTGAAAACGAAGTTTTTATGAGCTAAAAAGACGAGAGAAAGAAAATACAAGCGTCGCCACCAGTGGTCGGTTCCGCAAGTAAACTGCGTGCGTCGACACCAATTTTTTTCACACCGATCCCGAAGGCCACGCTTCTGCACCGTTCACATAAAAACGATGGCAACTGGTTCTTTTCAGTAAAAACGTCATGAGTTTGAATCACCTCGAGGGAACAGTTCTACAAACTAATTTTGTCGCCGATAAATATGTCTTTTTCTGCCGGACAAACATTACCACAACCAGACAGGGCAAGAGAATCAATCGTTACAGAGAGCAATAACTGGATGGAATTTTTCGTAGTGTCCCTTGAAGGAGCACTGCTGTTTTCCTCTGCTTATGGGAGCGACTTTGCATTGTGCTTGACACATATTTCGCTTCTTCGACTTCAAATGCTTGGAACGAAGAGAGAGTTTTCGGACTTCCTCGCACCATAATTCAATATCGCGTGGCGGTAGATGTCCGGCAACGACACTGGCTTGAGATCGCGCATGCATATGTGCACGCTTAACTGGTTCCCTTATAATGTGACCGGAATACCGCCAAACAATTGGAAGTGGCTCAATTTAGTTAGAACTCATACTTATAAGAACCAACCCACTACGCTGCAAATTCGAATTCAGGTGTTTCAAATCAAAATAAACTTTATCAAGCAAACCTGAAGCTCAGATACTGACCGCGCTCCTAAATCGAGCCCGATTAGGGTCCGTGAAATCGAACTATCAGCTATAGTGTGTCCATCACCTTTCTAACTCATGGGACATGTGACAGTACTAAAGCCTGAAAAATCTAAGAAGGACCGAATTTACTACTCCTTGAGGATTTTTTTTGCAAGTGCATCCACTGTGTTCGTGCCGGACAGGGTTGGCAGCCTCCCCGAAGCAGGTGTGCAAAACGCGCACGCTTTGTATACAAACAGTAGGCGGCAAGGGTCTTAGAAAGCGAAACGGGACGGAGTTGGATTCCGTCCATCATCTTTCTGGTCACAGATCGGGATAATGAACCGGAGTCACGCCTGTGCATACTAGGTGGTGTCCTAAGCCTCTTCACAGCCTCTGCGACTCTTGATCGCTGGAATTGTATTTTGGCTTTTGCTTTGGTGCAATTTCATCAAAATCCAACAGTTTGTACAGGCATTCGGCAGGATATTGCAGTGATGCAGCATTCCCACCGCTGGGTTCAGTGCTTTCTTAAGTTCAATACAGTACCTTGACATATAGGCTGACATGAATAAAGAAATTTTAGATAAATTCTACCACAAATATGCACTATAACGAAGCTTGCAATATGACAGCCAGTTTTGAAGAAAACAATGCTGAGGGCAAAAGCGTTCACTGCTCCCACTTTGGGCACTTGACAAACGTCATGCATGCTGTTTACGAGTAAAAGTAAATGAAGCAGCCCTCACCTAAGAATCATTTATATCACTGACAAATGAAATACTAAGGCTCATTTGTGTTTACAACAAAACCGACATCGTAACAACGCAATGTCACAGAACTGGATGGAAGAAAATAAATTGTATTCAGGATACCGCAGGAAAAATTACTATTCATGGCAATCAGTATTAAATAGCATTAAAACTTAGTGATAGGATTATATAATCTCTTGTTGAAGCAATGCATGTGATAATTCATTACGGAAAAAAACTTGGGCATTTATAATAGTAGTGCGCGGAGTACCGTAGTTTATGAAGTCCGCAGTGTTCACTCTTGCCTGAGTACAAAAAATTGTTGCAATATTTTCCGCACCTGGTATATAATCCGCAGGGCCCACCAGCTGGAATATGTTGATTGCGTTAGTACCTAGAAGTTAAAGGTGCGGAGAGCGCCCTTCTTCTGAGGTTTCGTGAGTGTTTGACTGCACGCATATGCTTCACTATTTTCTAACTTCCTGAAGTTCGAGCCTATCAGCAGCACATTAGCTATAAAACTGAGGTGCCTAGGTTGGCCGTGTGCATCATTTTAGTTTTAAAGACAAGTGCGATGAAGAGCACCATTCGAAATCAAAATGTGTATAAGTAGCAGTAAGCACGCGTAAAGTACGTAAGCTGCGCGATCGCGACGGTAGCACAGTGAGTGTTCCACAGTATTGAAATGAAAACAACGGCATAGCGAGTATCACGTTTCATGGCACATGCTGTGATGGACTTTTTTTTGTAAAGATACTGTGTAGCCTTCATCGGTAGATAGTCCGCAAAGCACAAACTATTCACTGTTGAACATGCGTGGTACGCTGAAAGTACACCGCAAGCTACGGTAATAACCGCATCACGGGGAGTTACAATCTAATTACACCGCAGTTGCAGCCTATTTGTTCATACAAGTATTCCACTTTACGGACAGTAAAATTCTCGTATTGAGCACGAACTGAATGGCAAGAAATGCTGAACTTGCGCTCGACACTAGGAGTACTCGCGCACTTTTATTCATCAGTATTTATATTGCCGTATTAAACTCTCGCTCTGGCAATTAATATCTGTAGTTATTTGTAAGCCCAGTAAAAAATTATACTGTTTGAATAAAGAAAATGATGATTCACGTCTTGCCTTTTCCTTGCTTGCTAAGTTACTCGATTGAATGCGAATAAACTTTTATGCTTTCTACACACTGTCGAATGGGAGCAAATGTGATCAAAATCGCCAAGCGAAGGGTATATGAGGTGGGATAGGAACTTCATGGCGCAAAAAACGTTGCACCTCCGCACTTTCCAACATTTCTTCCACTCCCACGGACAGGAGAGAAACTTTCCACGCATGATGTATCCCACGGCTTAAATTTTCGTCGTATGATAATTTATCAAATCAGGCTAATCCGCTATTTTTGAATATTTCTTTATGCGTTCAGTTTCTTTTTTATTCTTAGTATGGCGACAAGCATGCCGTTCGAGACGTTGACGAGAGAAGCGAGAAAAACGATACGGAGTTTCCACGTGATTCAATTCAATGCATCTGCTTTCAACAGAAAACAGCGAGCTAATCAGCGTAGAACATGGTCTATGCGGTAAAATTAAAATGCCAAAAGGGAAAGTACTTATATCTCTGCTATCACAAAAATATGCTGGCAAACTTACTCATGCAGGAACAAATAGTTAGCAATCTCTTTAGTTTTTCCATTGACCAATCTTCGAAGAGCAGTGGCAAATTACAAAGCCGTTGGGGGAAACTGTGCAAGTGGTCTGCAGACGCAACAGAAAAGATGTTCTGGCATACAGCTGTATCAAGTGAACTGCTTGAGGGCAGTGTCATAATAGCACGAAGAAATCGTATGACCTTCGTCCTTTAGCATTAGCAGGTGGGGAAGGGAATAACTGCTTCTTGAGAGGGGGGGGGGGAGAAAGGTTCGAGGCAAATCATAAAGGAAGCGTTCTCCGGTCAGAACTTATACGACGACGTTTCGTTGCTTGTGACGGCTAGCTTCCAGTGTCACTGTGGTTGCCGTTAATACAGCTGTGCAACAGCGCCGAACAACTACACGCTCTTTGCTAGCGGTGTGATATCGCTGTCCTGCGTTCACAACGAAGTCCGCATAGCAGGAGCTCTCCCACCTGAAATAGGTAGCTGCGCCGTCGGAACGAGACCAGAACGTGCATGCGGCACTGTGAATCTCCGGGCTCGAAGCGCAGCTCGAGGCGGGGCCGCAGCCATGACTCGCTTTCCACGGCCACCCGCCGCTGGGGCGCGTACTCTACGACTCGGTACGACATCCCAAGCTCACCTGCGACATGAGGGGGATGCCGGAAAACAAAAAAGGGCACGAAGCAGTCACTTCTGACTTCGCCTTCCTTGTACCTGACACGGCACCGCACGAGGCGCTACTGACATCTGCGGCATTGAAGCATGCAACAGGAAGCGAACACACAAAATGAGGCTCAGTGCTCTAGCTTGTACGCTTATTACTTTTGCTCCTTCAAGACAAAAAGGCTGGTTTTACCGAGGCAGTACCTGCTATGTACTGAAAGACTTTCTGAATATCTTGTATCCGGTGCTGGAGAGTTATCAAGTTCTGTAGCCTTAGTTCGGTTTCGGTTGGCCAGATACACAAACGTTTGCATTTGAACGACATGTGGCATGCACAAGACATCCCTGCGTAGATTGGCTCCTGAGAGCAGGATCTGGTGTAAAGCATTCGACAGCCAGTCCAAAGGCGGAAGGCCCCGCATCGAAATACTGTTACAGCTTTCATTAACGGCAGAAGTTAAGAAACCCAAACTTCCATATGAGCTAGGTTTCCGATGCCACGCAAAGATTTTGAAACCACCGCTATCCGCAACAGATTCTTGCCAGAAGAAGGAATAGCCGCAGCATGCCTAAGCTTCAGCGGCTTCAGGATCAGCTAAGGGCGCGCAAACTCAAGCATTTAATTTTTTATAACGCATTTTAGAATTCTAAACACGCCTAGTTGGCTCGTAATGCACGAAAAAGAGCAAAGCAAAAAAAACTCAGGACAAATTGTGTTCGTCCAGCGCACTTTTTATTTCTTTTTTTTTACAAGTTGGTTTATTGTTTGTTCATCCCCTTTTTTTTCTTCGTGTGTTTCCCTCCTTACACACTGTTCAAGATTAGGATGAGAGCGGAGATAGCGTGCTTACGCTTCATGTCTCAGGATCTACATAACTTGCGATCTAGTGAGTTGTGAATATTCAGTTATTCATGCGATACTGAACGTGTGCTCATGCGGGCGGTATGGGATGTTCACTTAGCGTGATCGCTGGTTCCTCAGTCGGACACCTCTCTGTGATCTCAAGGACTGAGGAAGGAAGTAGATGCGTACTTCATTTTACGAGACACTGAAGTCTCGACTCAAACTGAAGCTTTTCGAGTGGGAAGAAAGACTCCGGACTAACCTTATACACAGAGGAAGTAGGAAGGCTGAAGGCAACGCCTAAAATGGAAAAGGCAGTGTGGTTTACTAATTTTTTTACATACTCGATGGCAAAGCAAGGAAGCTTATGCGTTTTGTTTTCTTTTAGGAGCAGCTGAGCAACCTACTCAAACATAACTTCTACTCAGAAAATAAAAAAATCTAAGGTAAATATATAGCACAAGGAAGTTAAAAGACCGAAAAAAATACATAGAAAGGAAAAAGTAATGTGTTATACTCTCTTTCTATTTACTAAAGAAGAAAGGAAGGCAGGAGCTTGTATTTTCTTCAAATAGAACCAAGTAAGTTCAAAGTGACATTCCTTCTGTCGGAAAGAAGGACAGCATTAACACTAAGTTCAAAGTGGGTTTCCTGTTGTTAGAAGAAAGGAAATCTAAACAGTCAGTTCGAACTGAGCTTCCTTTTGTCAGAAGTTAACTCTAAACAAAGACAGCTCAAAGCGAACTTCCTTTTGTCGCTATAAAGAAAAAGTTTATGCAGGAACAGAAAGAAAAAACAAAGCAAGTCTAAAGGCAAAGCTCCTTTCAATACGGGTTAAATAGCTTGTTTTCCGCAAAGTTTCGTAAAGCCACATGGCAGAGAAAAGCGAGGATTCTGTCCCGCATCCAGCTCAGGGAAAGCTGTGAATGTTTTCAACCGCGCTTGGCAGCCTTGCTTGTTATTGAAGATTTCTTACCAAGAATAGGCAGTTCGCAGGTAGCCCGGTACTCTTTCCCAACTGACATCTGCTTGCCGTCGGCTTCACGGACTGAGCTTACAAAAGGCAGCCACTGCACATAGAGGATAATGAAATCAGTGGGAGTCTAAAGCACGCTAATACATACCACTGAATGGCTGCAAGGTACAGCCGGGAAAAAGATGTGACGCATGCCACGAGACCTTTTGTTAGAGACTGTGCTGCTGGCCTACGCTTAGGAAGCGGCTCCTGTCTGGACTCTAGACAGGCGAGGGAACGACAGCTTATTTTTTTTTCCTGAAGGGATGTCAGTTGAGCTCGTTTTTAGCCGTGGCGGTCCTGATTGGCACAAACACTCGATTGTTTATCAAGAGCAGCGATTCTAGCAACACTGCGGGTTGTTTTCCTCGCGATGGTACATTCGTCTCCATAAAGCGCCAAGGGGAACATCAGCCTCTCCATTCTCTGTTAAAGAAAGACACCATGTATTCTCCGTATGTTTAAATACAGTAACGAAGCTTTCAAGCAAAGCGCTTTTGTTTTGCAGTGCCCATAAAATATATCTCCTCTTGCACATTTTTCAAGAGCAGCCTGTTGTTTGAAGCTGAATGTTATTTTTTTTCGTCTTGCATTCAGTCCGGCTTGCTAGGTTAACAGACTTTTCGGGTGCCGATAGCTTGCGGCGCAGTAAATGTATGTACTGGCTGATCCTTCAACGAAAGTTACAACATCTACTGAGACCCAACCCTCGAGCTTGTTTTGCCCGTCAGGGCGCACTGAACGCAGCGATAATAAAGATCAGTGATGGCTCGCCTTGCTCATGTACTCGGAGCTGGTGACGAAGCGGAAGGCGTCCCCTGCGCTGGCCTTCAGTGTGATGGCTTGCGAAGCCACCCAGCGGTCCTGATCCACCTCCACTTGGTAGAGAACGGCCGCACCTGCCAGGCACACGGCCACGAACGAGAGCCAGCCGTTCGCCTGCGTCCGCGCAAGGTTAGCAACAGGAAGAGAACGAAACAACTGGCTGTTGTACCTTGTGCGCTAGCAACGCTTTGTAGTGGAGGCTTTACGGTTAGGAAGTATACCGGGCGGTGACAGAACGTAAAGCGAAAAAGAAGAAAAAACACGCAAGTCAAAGCTCAGTGCCTGTCGTGACGCAATATTCTATGAATCACTCATAGTGCACTTCATAGTGCGGTCTAATCATTCCGCCGTTATCATTTAATCGACCTTGAATTCAACAGCTCCAACGTGTCTTCATTCAGACCCGTACGCGCTTTGTACATAGCTGTGCACATTGGAATTTCACAGCTTTCTGTAAGAGTGTACTATCCCTAACATTGGTTTCTTCGTTGCATACGAATGTAGAACATTCGCAATCTAACTGCGATGTATTTTGTATTATGTAGCGAGCTCATCAATTACGTCATCATCATCATCATCATCATCAGCCCTACTACACCCACTGCAGGGCAAAGGCCTCTCCCATGTCTCTCCAATTAACCCTATCCTTTGCCAGCTGCATCCACCCTTTGCCTGCAAACTTCTTAATCTCATCCGCCCATCTAACCTTCTGCCGCCCCCTGCTACGCTTACTTTCTCTTGGAACCCACTCCGTTACCCTTAAAGACCAGCGGTTATCTTGCCTTCGCATTACATGCCCTGCCCAAGCCCATTTCTTTCTCTTGATTTCGACTAGGATGTCATTAACCCGTGTTTGTTCCCTCACCACTCTGCCCGCTTCCGATCTCTTAACGTTACACCTATCATTTTTCTTTCCATGGCTCGCTGCGTTGTCCTTAACTTAAGCTGAACTCTTTTCGTTAGCCTCCACGTTTCTGCCCCGTAGGTGAGTACCGGTAAGATTATGCTGTTGTACACTTTCCTCTTGAGGGAAATTGGTAAACTGCCACTCATGATCTGCCAGAATTTGCCATATGCGCTCCACCCCATTCTTATCCTTCTAGTTATCTCCCTCTCATGATCCGGATCAGCTGTCACTACCTGCCCTAAGTAGACGTATTCCGGAACAATTTCTAGGCTCTCGCTGCCAATTGTGAACTGTTGTTCCCTTGCTAGGCTGTTGAACATTACCTTGGTTTTCTGCATGTTAATTTTTAGACCCATCGATCTGCTCTGCCTGTCTAACTCGTTGATCATGATTTGCAGTTCACCTCCTGAGTGACTCAGCAATGCAATGTCATCAGCAAATCTCAGATTATTTAGGTATTCTCCATTTATTCTTATTCCCAACTGTTCCCAATTCAGGCCTCGAAATACCTCCTGCAAACATGCGGTGAACAGCATTGGCGAGATCGTGTCTCCTTGCCTGACGCCCTTCCTTATTGGAATTTTATTGCTGACTTTATGGAGGACTATAGTAGCTGTGCAGTTGCTATATATATCTTCCAGTATTTTGACATAAGGCTCTTCTACCCCCTGATTACGCAATGCCTGTATGACTGCTGAGGTTTCCACTGAGTCGAATGCTTTCTCGTAATCAATGAAAGCTATATATAGAGGTTGGTTATATTCTGCGCATTTCTCTATCACCTGATTGATGGTGTGAATATGATCTATTGTAGAATATCCTTTACGAAAGCCTGCCTGATCATTTGGTTGATTAAAGTCTAACGTTGCCCTGACTCTATTAGCGATTACCTTAGTAAATACTTTGTAGGCAACGGATAGTAAGCTGATCGGCCTGTAATTTTTCAAGTCCTTGGCGTCTCCCTTCTTATGAATTAAGATAATGTTTGCATTCTTCCAAGCTTCTGGTACAGTCGAGGTCATAAGGCATTGCGTATACAGGGTGGCTAGTTTTTCTAGCACGATGTCCCCTCCATCCTTCAACAGATCTGCTGTTACCTGATCCTCCCCAGCTGCTTTTCCCCTTTTCATTGCTTCTAAGGCTTTCTTTACTTCATCTTTCGTTACTGGCGGGATGACGCATTGCTGTGAACTGCTGTCTTTCTCATTAGCGCTCTGATTACATTGGCTACTGTACAGGTCTGTGTAGAACTCTTCGGCTACGTTAACTATCTTATCCATATTGCTAATGACATTGCCCTGCTTGTCTCTTAATGCATACATCTGGTTTTTACCTATGCCTAGTTTCCTCTTCACTGTTTTTAGGCTACCTCCGTTCTTTATAGCATGCTCGATTCTCTCCATATTAAACTTCCTTATGTCGGCTACCTTGCGCTTATTTATTAACTTTGATAGCTCCGTTAGTTCTATTCTATCGGTAGTGTTAGATGCCTTCATGTTTTGGCGCTTCTTAATCAGATCTTTCGTCACCTGAGATAGCTTCCCGGTATCTTTTCGAACTGTCCTACCGCCTACTTCTACTGCGCACTCCGTAATTATTGATGTCAGGTTATCGTGCATTGAATGAACATCAAGATCATCTTCCTCAGTTAAAGCCGAGTATCTGTTTTGCAGCGCTATCCTAAACTCCTGTGCTTTCCCTCTTACGGCTAACTCGTTAATGGTCTTCTTCTTCGCTAGCTTCTTCCGTTCCCTCTTCAAGTCTAGGCTAATTCTAGACCTTACCATTCTATGGTCGCTGCAACGCACCCTTCCGAGGACGGCCACATCCTGAATGATGCCAGGTTTAGCGCATAGTATGAAGTCTATTTCATTTTTAATCTCACCATTGGGGCTCTTCCAGGTCCACTTCCTGTTTTCTCGTTTGCGGAAGAAAGTATTCATGATCCGTAAATTATTTCTATCCGCGAATTCGACTAATAGCTCTCCCCTGCTATTTCTAGAGCCTATCCCATAGTCACCTACCGCGTGGTCGTCAGCCTGCTTCTTGCCCACCTTCGCATTGAAGTCGCCCATCAGTACAGTGTACTGCGATTTTACTCTATTCATTGCTGATTCTACGTCCTCATAGAAGCTTTCGACGGTCTGGTCATCATGGCTGGATGTGGGTGCGTAGGCCTGCACCACTTTCAGCTTGTACCTCCTATTCAGCCTAATTACTATAGCTGCTACCCTCTCGTTAATACTGTAGAGCTCCTCTACGTTGCCAGCTATATCCTTATTAATGAGGAAACCCACACCTAGTTCTCGTCTACCCTCTAACCCGCGATAGCACAGTATGTGTCCGTCCTTTAGCACTGTATACGCCTCACCTGTCCTCCTAACTTCGCTAAGCCCTATCACATCCCATTTAATTCCCGCTAGTTCCTCGAACAGCACTGCTAGGCTAGCCTCGCTAGCTAAAGTTCTAGCGTTAAACGTTGCCAGGTTCAGATTCCAATGGCGGCCTGTCCGCCAATTACGTAATACTACAATTACGTAATACTACACAAAACTCTCGAAATAGCTGCACATATTTCAAGATATCTATGAGGGTAGATTCTGCCATTCTATTTTAGGTCAATGGCGCCAGGTGCAACTGCGGCAAAAATTTTACTTGATGGCGAAATGCTAGCATTGCCCATCCAACAAATGCATGGGTTTAACTCCGAGCGGTAACCTCTCACCACCACAATTTGTGCACGCCCACAAATATGTGTAAAGCATCTTGTTGGGACAGAATTGTGTATGCTTCCTGCCAGGGATCATCTAGCTGTACTCTGCAATGCGTTCATGTGCTTTTGTCTAAGTTTTTTCCCTCCGGATTTTTATTTTACAGGTAAAAACTACATGATGCGACAAATAAGTATTCCCAAACACAAATATTTTGCCAGATCTCCAGCCGTCCCGCTTGTTGACTGTGGAGAAAGACAGTGAATTATCTGAACATGACTTTTCTCTTAAGGTGCCTTTATCATGCGAGTGAAGAAGTAAAGTAATCGATGTCATCAGGAAATGACTTGCCCCTAGGAACTTAATATTTTCAATGCAAAAAGCGATCTCTCCTATTCGAGAGCACACACCACATTTAAAAAAAATGGCGGTGGTTTAGCTCTGGTTAAACCTGGAGTGACGTGATAGCTACAGCTGACCGAGTGGAACTTGGTAACGTGACCAACCACGTGACAAACCACGTGATAAGCCAGGGCGCCGCGCCGGCGGCAGCTGCTCCAAATCACGTGGCAAACCACGTGACAGCTTGGCGGCGTAGCCACAGGGTTACGGCGCCGCCACAGGGTGGCAGCGCCGCCACGCCGAAGGCTCGGAAAGCTACCGTAATGTAGCTATCGCTACAAAAGAAAAAATAAACCCTTGGTTGCCGGCCTGTTTGAGCCATACGGCACTTCCTGGCCTGATTGTTGGTGAAACAGCGCAACGCCACAAGGGCGAAGAAATGCGTAACACCACGCGGTGGTGGTGATACAGCGCTGTGTTACGTTTTCTGTTATCGTTGTCCATGTGCCGTTGCGCTCTTTCATCATTATATGAAACCAACTCATCCGTCAGTTTCCATTGTTAAGGTTCCTGGCTGCCTGCTTTGCTTTCAAAGTATTTCACTGCCTACGTTGTGTCCGAAGCGCGGATATCCAAACCCCTGGAACTATATAGGAAGCAGCGCGCAGGAGCACATTCCCAATTGTAACAGAGAGAAGCGCGCATTACCTGCGCGCTGTGTCTTCCTTACCGGTGTGTCGACAGGGCCCTTTCGGGACAGTCCTGCCGCACCAAAAAGCTATAAAATCCTGAGTGAATAGAAATCTACGCTGGCATCCATGTCATCGACACCGAATGCGGCGCATGCCGCAGCTTGGCGCTAAAAACACTTGTTAGAAAGTGTACGCTAGTTATCGTGAGCTTGCCTCGCCAAAGCAGCTCGTTTATGTTCAGTAGCATTCGTTGTTTGTCAAGACGGCTCATATTGAAATGCAGTGAGATCGGTTGCGCATGAGGGACGTTCAGAAAAGAGGCAAGGCGGGAATTGCACGCATCCTACCTTGTCCTCCTTGTGAACGCCCCACATGTGCTTTATAGATCTCACAGTATTGCATCGTTTTCGGAGCGAAGGAGGTGTTAGCGTGTCTGATGAAACAAGATAATGTTTCGGTACCTCCTTGCTAAGTGCATACCAGAAAAATTAGCCACTTATAATGACTGTATTCGCTCTTAGTCATAAGCTCAAAGACTGCCATGCCCTCTTTATAGCCTGTGTTCGCCAAATGGAGCAGAGGGTTGACCGAATAAAATTCAGTCGAAGAAATAAAGCTGCTATATTATACTGGCCTGTTCTCTAAATCTCTCACCACCCTACCGCTTTGCGCTTTGTGCACAACTGTAGAGGCCTCTAGAAAATATGTAGTGCAGCTTCTTCAGTGCAAAACAAGTTCAATAGCTTTCAGTAGAGCTCCACAGACCACCAGAAATTCTGTATTGCGCAGAAATTTCAACCGGCGCCGGATAAGCCTAGTATTTAGGTAAAATAAATTGTTGTGTTTATGTCGAAGCATTGCCGTCGTTGTATTAAAAATGGTGCATATATGGTTGAAAATGCATGTATCGCATATTTTAGTCAATGAAATATGCTAAGGTAAGTGGCCTCTACAAAGCAGAGTAAAGCGTGGCTAGACCACCTATGCCGTCCCTTCAGGTATCAATCTACCCCTGATTATCCCTTCCTTAACAGCCCCAATACCCCAACATACGGCCTTGAGCCTCCCTTTCTAAATAAACAGCTCATTCATTCATTCATTCATTCATTCATTCATTCATTCATTCATTCATTCATTCATTCATTCATTCATTCATTGAAATCACGTGCCCCAGGCAGTCTTAATAACGATTTTACGGAACTGCTGATTTGAAGGTGCCTTGACTTGACCTCGTTGTCGATCGCTAGAAACGCATTGGAGAATATAGGGCGCATCGAGAGGGACGTGCTCCTGCCGAACTTCTTCCAGCTCGCTCAGCAAGAGAGGCAAAAATAAATGCGCTCTTTTCAGCTTTTTTCTCTTTTCTCATTTCCAGTTGGTTTCTCAGCCGTCCGTGTGCTTCGCGTCCTTAAGTATCATCCAGCGCAACAAGCTACACTGGTGCAACGGTTAATCTGGTGTAGAAAGCAACCTGACATTAGGACAAGTGCCTGTGGTGTGGGTAGGTGTACGGTATAAGGAAATGCTGAAGGGTGGAATATTTTCTACTACACGATGTCTTTTACATTCATCCGCAGATGCACTCCAAAAGAGAGGATAGAGCACCGGCCAGTACGTGCGTGTCACTACTGCTACGTGATGGTGGGTTTGAAAAAGAGCTAGCACACTTATTTGGTGCAATACCTGACTAAGGAGCTGAAAATTTCAGTTCAGGGGCCCCGAGTTTTTCGGCGCAAAAGGGAGCTTGGTGTCTAAGGAGCCCATCGCGTGAAAATGATCTCCAACCGATTGCGACCTTCGCACGTACGAAGGTGTAAGGCCTGAACCCACAGTACTATATTTTCAGCGATTCCTAATCTGCGTAGTTTAAAAAGAAGCTTATGATGCGGAACTTTATCGAAAGCCTTCGAGAAGTCAACACAGACCACATCTACCTGCTGACGTTCATCTATAGCCTTGCAAAAGTCGTTCACTGTTTCAATTAACTGCGTTACTGTCGAAAGGCCGGTCCGAAAACCATGCTGAAATGGACACAATAGGTCATTTATTTCCAAAAAATGAAGGATGTGTTTAGCTATTATGTGTTCAAAAACCTTGCAACATACAGAAGTGAGTGAAACTGGCCTGTAGTTTTTTACAAGAAGTCGATTACCGCCTTTAAATACCGGAACTACTATTGCGCTGCGCCAGTCACGAGGTAAAGAATGATCCCGCAATGACTTTTCAAATAAAATTTGCAAATAATATGATAACCACTCAGCATACCGTTTAAGGAATTCCGTCGGTATTTCATCGGGACCGCTCGATTTCTTCGGGTCCAGAGACAGCAGCTGCTCACAGATGCCCTCCCTATTGATGCGAATCTCGTGCATTGAGTATGGCAACGGGTAAATTATTGTATGATCACTCTCAATATCATTGTCATCCCTACTAAAGACCGTCTGGAAGAAATCATTAAACAGATTTGCAATATCGTTTTTATCAGTCACCTCATCGTCCCCATCCATTACCTGTGTGATTGCGTTCTTTTTCGCTGAAAAATATCGCCAGAACTTTTGTGGTGAGCTTGTGAGAAAATTAGTCAGTGTTGTATTGAAGTAAGTTTTTTTCGAATCTAATAACACTGTTTTCAGCTTCTTTTTGATGTTTGAAAGTTCTGTCGCTCTATTTTTTTGCTTTCGCATTTGCTTTCGCTTGACCATTCTCCATAACCTCGATGCTGTGTTAAATTTAAGCTTTAACTTGCCGTCTTAAGTTTCTACTTATATAAATGGCCCACGGAAAAGCCTCACAGCAGGTATTTGGCGATTAGAAAGGTAGTAAAAAAGAGAAAAAGATCTGACGACTTCTCGGTGCAATACGGACGCGGAAGAAAGAACTACGACAGGCAGATGTAAAAGTGTAAATGATGTAATTGAAAGAGATCTTCAAAAAAGTGTGGTGGCATTACCTATCCATCAGCCGGTCCCGACAGTTATTCTAGCTCTATGTGTGTGACACCAGCCTGGTGTGACACCAAGCTCTATGTAGCACCACGGATTATGAGAACTTATATGCGATGTGATGACCTAAACGCTAGGAGCCCAACTCAAAACCCGCATGTCAGTGTAAAGAATTTGGCTGCCAGGTTAAAATAGGCAAAGGAACATCCGCTGAGAACAAGTGATCGATAGAAAAGAGTGGGTTTCAAGGAAATCGTAGTTTTTTTTGTGAAAGTAATGGCCGTTATGCAGGATGTTTCACCTAAGACTTTACACAACTTTTAACTATTAAGGATTAAGGACCGGAATGACCAAAAGTAAGGAATGAGGAGGTTAATTTGTTTTCTATGCTGATGACATTGTTAGATACGAATATCCTTGTAAAAGTATTTTTGTCTCTTCTTTCTTCTTTAGTCGGGCTACTGTTGAATGGAATGCATCTTTGCAGCCCAGAACTTAAGAGGGCAACCACTCCTTAAAGTGAAGCATCCTATCGTGTTAACTCTTAAACCCCATCCCAGTACCGTCCATAGTTGCACCTTTTCACCAGCTCAACAGAGGAAAAACAGCACTCACAGGCACAAAAAAAAGCGGCTCAAATGCCCTGCCTTCATGTGAGAGAGCAATTTTTTATTCTCGAAAGGGATTTTATCTAAGCAAACGGTCGATGCACTTACGGCACTGCTCAAGCTGTAATTAGGTGCTAGTTAGGTAGATCCGTTATCCTTGGCTTCCGAAACTTTTTGTTCTTTACAGGCAGCACAATACGACTGAGAGGAAGGCCTTATTTCTTTTTTACATTTGCGTTAAGACGGTGCTTTGAAGGGGGACCTACCGTTGTTGGAAGCAGGCAGTCGCCTATAAGTCTGCGTATTGTAGTGTAGAGCAGGAGAACGAAACGATTGCACGTAACTGAGGACTCCACACAAACGCATTATTTCTGGGACGTGCAAGCAGTTATCAACATTTCCGCAGTACATTAGCGGTTAAGTTAGACATAAAATTGAACTGTTCTTCACTTTTAAACTCAACATACAGTAGTGAACAAAAGGTGAGATATGTCAATTTTTTTCGCAGAAATTCAAGATGTTCGAGAAATATAACAGCCATCTGTTTTATGTTACTATATTTTAATAAATTATTGCCCTCTATTTCCATCAGGAGTTGATGGGGGCGCCACTTTTTGCATTGAGTTCGTTTTCAATTTTCGTTTACGCATGGATTGTTTGCTTTACGTTAATTTTCAGCCTGTTCCAAATCATGAGCTTGCTCTCATTTTGAAGTGACTTATTCTGTTGTTACATGTATTACTGTTTCTTTTTCTAACCAGTGGGCGGAGTATGAGGAGCATGTAACGTGACCAAAACTGTTCAAATGGCATTTATTCGTGGCCACAACTCTGTGTTGAAACACCAGCTGCTTTCTATGGCGTTCACAGTGACGCAGTCCGCGGCTTCGCAGATTTTGAAGAGAGATAGATTCTAAAGAGGTTTGTTTTTCGATATTAACCGGGACACCCTAAAACGATGGGTTCAGAGTAGGTTTCGTTTTGCGATCTTCCCCCGGACACCCCAGCTCAAAAGATTCAGAGGAGGTTTGGTTTTTTTGCCTTGGCCGGTACACCGCAGTACGTCCGACCAAACTGCCGCCAAAGACATTGTTTGCGTGAACCGAAAAAAATATTCGACTGTCTGGTACATTTCCAGCGGTTTCCCCCGGATATCTGGCTATATGGACACCAGGCTCTATGTGGCACCAGGGATTATGAGGCCTTATGTGCGATGTGATGACCTAAACTCTAGTAGCTCAACTCAAAACCCGCATGTCAGTGTAAAGAATTTCGCTGCCAGGGTAAAATAGACAAAGGAACATCCGTTGAGAACACGTGATCGATAGAAAAGAGTGGTTTTAGGGAAATCGAAGTTGTTTTTTTGCGAAAGTAATGGCATTCGTTATGCAGGGTGTTTCACCTAAGACTTTACACATTTTTTAAAAATAGGCTCTCTGGATTAGAGGAGTGCTTTTTTCGGCATAGCATTGCCAGCAGTGCAGTACATCAGTAAACAGCTAAGATGTGCTAACTATCAGGCTGATTAATTAATATTGATTGATTAACTTTTTAACTATTACAGTTAGGCTCCTTAATTATTGGAAGGCGTGTAGCCCACTGTAAGTAATATCCGTAACAGTTTTTTGGAATTTTGAAAATGTGGATACCGTCGGCACTGTGGCCTGCCAGAAATTGGCTACATCGAGCCAAAATACATACGCTTTCGAGAAACTTGCAGACAAAGCACCTTCTACAGTGCACGCAACACGTGGAAATAGCCAAAATTTGTTGAGCCAAAGAGCTGAGGGTAAACGCGTTGTTGAAGTCCTACAAACTGATATGGACAGCACGTACGGTTTGCTACATGCCTCTCAATAATTACCGAACTTAGCAGTAATAATTAAAAGTTAACTATCCAATATTAGTAAACAATCGTGCTAGTTCGCACGCCTTTGTTGTATTCAGATATACTACACCGCTGAAAATAGCATGCCAAAAAAAGCGCTCTTCTAACTCAAAAACCCTATTCTTTAAACTTGTGTAAAGTCTTAGTGAAAGGCCCTATATGAACGACCCACTTGAATGACCCTGGTTATCAACGTCGCACGTTATATAATAGAGGTCGGAACGCAATGCTACCAGACTGAATTGCGTTCGTGGCACTGGTGTCCACCTAAATCAAAGTACCTTGACCAAAGCGGTTTCTATGGGAATTATTTAATAGGTTATAACGACTTATGCACGTACGAATTTTGGCATTGGACGTGCGTTTAAACAAAACGATTACCTTCGCTGATAAAAGCTCTATGACGCAATAACCTCATACGGTTTGTCATATAAATGTCCTACAATATAATACAATTGTCATACTATTGTCCCACTTTTTTGCGAAATCACACCTTTGTCACACAGAAGTCATACAGTGTCATACAAATTTTATGACATTTGTATGACGAAGAGACTGTATGAGGTTATTGCTTCATGCAACTTTTTTTATCAATGCACGCCTTCTTTGGCGCTTGTTAAAAATTCGTTGACGAAGGAGGCCACACCTTATAGATTGGTAAAGCCGCTCTCATGACATCATTTGAATAAAACGTTTCTGGCTATACTTTGTACGTTCACCGAGGGACAAAAAAGCCAGCTGCTCCACGCAGAAGTTCGACCAGCTGCTGCAAAAGTGACCAAATATACACGAGACGTTAATTCACAGTCTCCTGCACTCGATTACTGAACAGTGCCAATTGAAAGTGGACGCAAAATTCTTGCATACGCAGTAGTGAAAAATTAATTAATTGTGAAAAGAAATTCTTGAAATTGCTGGCCTCATTATGCAATAAAAATCAATATTATTGCCGATGCTTTCATACACTGTAGAAAGCAGTTCTTCAGTAAATTTGCTGTGCGAGCAGACGTAGGTTTAGCCATTTGTAGGACAGCATATGTTTTTGAAAAATTGATTAAAAATGTTTGATTGCACGAGCAGATAAGGCGCACAGAAAGAGCGCTCAACAAATTTCATGATTTTAGTAGAAATAGTTAAGTGGAAAAAAGTCGGACATATTTGTCCCGTTCTCTCTAAATGAGGATTAAAAACTTAGGACGTATTTGTCCGATTGACCTACATGGGTTTTCCTCACTGAGTTAGTTTCTTCTTACCACATCACGAGCTTCTTAGCACCTGTTCGCTTGTTCGTGAACTTATTCGCCCTACTTCACGGAGCAAGACTATATAGGAGGTGAAACGCCCATCAGCGCGAGCGAGCACAGGCGACCAGATAAAGTCACAATTGCGAGGCCGTATGCAGTGGCGGTGCCATGCGGCGCCTCATAGAAGCTGCAGAGAAAAAAAAATGTAGCGCCCGGGCAGGCGGCTTTGGCGGCGCGCGCTCAAAGCAGACGACAAGCAGGCGACACGGGTGTTTGCTTCAACCGGCACGCCGTGACGTTGTATTTGTGCGCCCTTAAGTCAAACAGCAACCGTCCTTCTTTGTGTATGTGCTCAAATGGTTGAAGCGTAGCCCCAGTTGCTCTTTGGCCTACCAGCTTTAAAGAAGCGCGCGAGAGTGTCCTCAATAGAAGCCAGGCGCGCGCGGCCGAACAGGAGCAACACGCTCGACCGGTTGCCTTGGCAACCGAAAAGGCAGTAGTTTCCTTACAGGCAGCCAGGCGCCGCCAGCATGATAGTTGCTCCGCGGGCTTGTGACCTTTTCTGGTCGCCGCCGACATCGGAGTTCCCACCCCTATGTAGTCTTTTTCCGTGCCCTACTTCTTTCTTTCTGTAACAACAATGGCGTCTACGCCTTTGTTCGATTTTCATAGGGCTGTGTTCTTTGCCGTCGAGCCGAACTTCATCCAAGCCGCCAGTTAATTTTCGCCACTTTTTTTACCCTGCGTGTTCATTCAGAACAGCTCCCTTCTGGCGGTTCTGAATGTTCGCCTCTTGATGATTTGACGCCCAAGAATAAACTCTACATACGATGTTTGAGAATTACCACTCAATACTGAGCCATTAAATTTCCAACTATTGCAGCATGGGAAAAATAATGTGCTGTACTCTAATTACTTGCCATCTGAAATCTTCGAAGCAAGTGCACATTGTGACCTAGAATCGTTTCTGTCCATGCAGAAAAATGGAATCACAGGGAATTTCGCTTTTTTTTTTGCCTCATCGAATATCGCCAAAGACTTGCAGCCTGCCCTAAAAAAAGGACGAAGTTTCAAGGTCTCCACTCGCTACCTCATCTAGTGTACACTGCTGAAACCGTCATTGAACAAATCATTAAAACCTTACGATAGGTGGAACACAGAATAAGTGGAACTGCTGCGTGCCACTGTGTATTACGGCCTCTTTAGCATGGAGAAAAAAGTGGGATGTTTGTGTCCCTTTGTCCCACCAAGGGTACAATGATCAATATTGGTTGCGGTTGTGTAAAATGTCTGATATTTTATTCCCGCATAGTAGTAGATCATGCGCAAGGTTTAGTGCCGAGAAAAAATTCAATTCGGAGGACTGAAATAACCTTTTTTCTCCCTGCTGTAGCTGATCAATAAACGCACCACCAGTTGAAAAAATTAGAAGCATTCCCATATATATATATATATATATATATACATATATATATATATATATATATATATATATATATATATATATATATATATATATATATATATATATATATATATATATATATATATATATATATAGCAGAAAAGGTAAAGGAAATGAGGGACTCGGTTTGACAAATTTATGAAGGGAGCCAACAGTCACCGAAACCAAGGTGCACAGGGGAATTTTTTAAATTTTTTTTATTATTGTGCAGTGCTAATCAGTGGGATAATAACACTTAGATCAATCTATCGCTTAAAGAAAACTACTTATAAAGCAGCAGAAAACACAACCATGCCGCCGGTGGGATCCGAACCCACGACCCCTGAATATCGCGTCCGGTACTCTTACCAACTGAGCTACGGCGACGGCTGTCCAATCTGCTGCTCACGAGAGCAGCAGATCACCAGAGCAGCAGATTGGACAGCCGTCGCTGTAGCTCAGTTGGTAAGAGCACCGGACGCGATATTCGGAGGTCGTGGGTTCGGATCCCACCGGCGGCATGGTTGTTTTTTCTGCTGCTTTGTAAGTAGCTTTCTTTCGGCGATAGATTGATCTAAGTATTATTATCCTACTGATTATCACTGCACATTAATTTTAAAAAAATTAAAAAAACATTCCCCTGTGTACCTTGGTTTCGGTGACTGTTGGCTCCCTTCATATATATATATATATATATATATATATATATATATATATATATATATATATATATATATATATATATATATATATATATATATATATATAATTACTTCCAAAATAGCCTAATCAGGGTCGTTGCTGACTAGCTTTCTTTTCCATGTGATTGCTGCGACTTGCAGCAGATATTACGAAGCTCCATGCCCTGACTCAGATTTTTATGCAGCTCAAGAGGTTTCCGTCATCTACGCATACCTGTAAAGAAGACTGCTAAAAAATAGAAGTTTGAATATACGTGCTTACAGGAGCACATAAATGCAAGACCAGTAATTAACTCATACCTCCAAATCGCGGCATAAGCATCTGAGAACAAAGATGTGAAGTCGCTACCCGGCAGAAAAGAAGTCCACCCGCCACCAATTACCCACCTCCACACTCCTGAATACCGCCATCTCATATTTATGAGAGGAGGACTCCACCCAACCGAAGGCCGCCACGCATCTTCAGCCTACGCCCACTAGAAGCCCACGCAGCAGTGGAATAAAAGCCACCTTCTCTCTCCACAAGCCCCCGCGCAGCAAAATTCCAAGCACCAGCGGAACGACAAATTTACGGCGAAATCAAAGACGAAACAGGAAGGCGACCAAAGTGAAACGAAAGCCAAAACCAACAGCAGCTCTTCCGTATCAGTTCGAATGATCATCCGCTGCTTTTTTTTGTTCTCATTCAAAGCGACAGTGTGGAAAACCAGTTTCTTTCGAAACCAGTAATATCAGCCTCGTACGAGCTGTGTGTAATAATACCTTCATAATGTAAAACTCTCGAAGCATTCACTCTAGTCTAGCGAGTAGTGGACATTCACCACTGCGCCTTCGTTTAACTCAACACACTGGCGCACCCCTAAAGCACTCAAAGGCAGCGCGCAAAGGTGTATTTTTGTTCAAAAGCATCGCAGTTTCTTGTGACAGCAGTACGTCGAGAAAGAGTACTGCCAATCTGAAAGGAGAATACCTGAACAACACAGAGAATGTTTACGGCGTTCGAATCAGTAGAAAGCTCGAGTTTTTCCTTCATAGAAGTCGACGATGGGTGGGCAGTGCTGCGGGACGGAGTGCTCGCGCTAGGCGAACGGACAACGCAACAAAAGGCAATGTTGCTGGGTATTTGTCCCCATAAAATTATTGCTTTCGCAGTAATACATTGTGAGGTGTGCATAGTGGTTTAGTCCTTCGAAGACTGTCATCATCAATCAAGAAGCACTAGCGGAGGCAGTGCACAGATGGCCATTAGCCGGCCTTCGTAAGTGTGTATGATCGCGATTACAAAAAAAAAAAAACGCGAACAATCTGGCGCCTATGCGCACCGCTGTTCGAATTTATTTTGATCGCGCTTTTACCTCGGTGGTAAGAAAAAGACATTAGAGTCATCCTAGAATTCATAACGGACGGCTCTAGCGTCTTTTTCTACCACCGTCGTAAAAGCGGGATGAAAAGAAATGCGAAGAGTGGAGCGCCCAGGCTCCGCTCTGCTCGCGTTTCTTTTCATCACCCCTGTACATCTGCGCAATATGCTCTAAAACAAGTTCAGTGCCTATTAGGATTGCCAAGAGTTGGTACTAATGCAGCGGCAAAAAAAAAACACCGCGTCATCCTGGTTCCAGCATTATAAACAGGTCTCACCTGGAAGATTAGTGCTCGCTATGAATGAGAAAAGGACCCCGTATAACGCTCAAGGGGTTGTTCGACGAGGACTTGCGACTCATATATGAAGTTTCAATTTTTGTTCAGAAATTACCAAAATAAAAATTAAAACACGGTTAAACACAGAGCGCCTCTTTTCTTCCGCTGTTTCCCTTTGGCAACTCACGCCTTTTCAGCAAACGCCTTTTTGAGGGTAGTTTGCTGAAGAGGACGTGGCACCAGGTAGGACGTGGTTCTAACCAGGTAGGCGCCGCTTCTGGACTACTAAAACTCTGGAAAATAGCCACGTCAAAGGCAACATACGGGTCAAGTACGCACCTTTGCGTATAGAACAGAACAGCTGGAGCAGGTTTAGGGATATCCATGGGATGAACTTGAGCCAGCAAGACTATTCGAAACTCAACGTACACCCGGCACGTGGTATACCGAAACCAAGCACTTACCATTGCACAAAGCCAACCGCCGTCGCAAGTGTTCAAGGAAGCAATGTTTTAGGGCGGTTGCCATGCAGACCAAGGGGACACACTTTTTCGCGCAGAGCACGGACAACTCGTCACGCTCACGGAAGCGTGGCGTGTTCCGTCACAAAGGTCTGCTCCTCATCGACCGCCTGGAGTCGCGCGTGAGCGTTTGTTTTCTATTGATTTCTGCGAATAAGCTTACGGGGGCAGGCTTTTCTTCTGAGCAGCTGACTCAATGTGAAGTCGGTGCAGTGAACCGTGGGATTAAGGAAATGCTTCAGTAAGGCAGTTGTTGAACAAGAAAATTCGATAACTTTGCAGTTGTTATGGCCTTCCAAACTTGGCGGCGTCGTGGCCACCCAACGTCTTGAAACAGTTTCGTACTGCGGCAGTGTACATTTGGCGCGTTTTAACGCGACAGCGTTAATGACCCCGTGTGGCAGAAAAGCCGGTGTCGTTGGCGTCGGCGGCGTTGGCCGTGAGCGAAAAATCCCTCCTTTCTCTCCTCCTCTTCCTCGAATGTACGCCACTGCCCCAACAGATGGCGCGCGACAGTAGCGCCGCCTGCTCGTCTCGTTTAGTGTTCCTGTATGCATGAACACCAGTCTCGTCCGGGCGGAGTGTGGCCGTGCGGGCACGCAGACGCAGCGCCCATCCAAAGCGCGTTCACCACGAAGCTTGCGGCTTGCTGCCCGTTCGTTCAGCGCGGAAGCTATTCTGGCGTTCGTGGTATCGGGTTTGTCGATAACGATGCGCCGACGGAGTACGACTGCAACGAGTCCCGCGCGTTTCGGCAAGGTGCCTGGCAGCGCTTCTACGTGGTTTGCCGCTTCGCGTATGTTTCACGGTACGTAGCAGAGAGATTTGTATAACGGACAAGGCGTCGCGCCGAACGGGCGATGGCGTTCCGTGGACTCCCTGGCAGTGCTGCAACACGCTGTCGCATTCCACTCTTAAAGGCGAAGCTTAAGCGTCCGCCAATTTTTTTCGTCCTGGGTGGTAAGAATGAAAAAACCCAGATTCTAAACTAAAAACCCAGAATGAAAAACCCAGGCCCCGGGGGAAAAGCTTGCTGGTTTATGATGCTATTCAAATGCTTGAAACGAGAACACGAAGACTCTCAAAAGTGTTAGTAAGATTCTCACCATTCATATTGGCGTGCAGAATGAAATGCAGTCCTTAACTAAACGTGTTCAAAAGCTTGATCTTAAAATCAAGGCAAATTCAGTCTTACGAAATGAAATGCAGTCTCTAGCTAAGCGTGTGTAAGAACCTGAGCTTTAAAAAGAGTTAATTCCTGCCTCAGTGGCTCCCACGAGTTGTACTCACGATGTATCCAACATTCAAGTAAGAAGTGATGATCTGGAAAGCCGTTCTCACCGGTCTAACGTTCTGTTTTATGGCGATGCAGACGCTGAAAAGTCTGAAACTTGGGATGAGTCCGAGCGTCTTTTGAACGAAGTTTGTTCTAACAAGCTTAGTCTCACTCCGTCTTCCTTAGCCCAGGCTCACCGCATAGGCCGATTTTCTGAGGACAAAAACCTGCCTATTCTTGCGAAGGTGTTCAACGAAATTGGAGTCGAATCTGTAATGATTTGGGGCCATAAGCTCAAAATACGGATTTCAGCATTTAGCGCCATTACTATCAAACTGTTCGCGAGAAACGCCGCCAGCTGTTCCGGTATGGGAAAGCTGTGAAAGAAGAATGTAACCATGTGCGCTTTTGACAAACTTCTTATCAATAGTGACACATATTATCTGGTATAATTAAACCTTTCGCGTGGTGCGGGTGTCCCACGATTGACGCTTTTTTTCCATCGCTAGCAAATTGATAGTAAAACCACGTTTACGGTAACGCAAACCGCATTGCACTGATTTAGACGTTAGTTTCCTGTACACTAACATAACAAGTGTTGTTTCTAAAAACGTGACTGTTTCTTAACTGACCGATTCGTTCTGCTCGTGTATCGCCTCAATTACCGAACATTGGTTAAATAACATGATTCCTGATAGTGTCGTTTTCGTCTGTAACTCCGAATTTAGCGTATTTGTTGTGACCGCGTGGGCCATAGTGCTGGTGGTGTACTTCTGGGCATTAAGAAGGAGATCACTGCAGTCATGTCGTGCCTGGAGTCTGTATAGATTCGCTTGAAATGCCGTCCTACTGATGTCATAATTGGTGTAATCTGCCGTCCCTCAGACATGAACACTTTTTTCTCCGGCGAATTCTCTCGAATGCCTAGCGAACTTACTGCTCGGTTTCCAAATTCAAGCTTTCTGCTACCTGGTGATTTTAATTTTCCGGCAATTAATGGGTCCTCACTAACAGCTCCTGCCAGTAGTCCTGAAGGTCAGGCTTAACTCCAGTCTTGCCATGATTTCTCATTGCTGCAACGAATTTCTGAACCAACGCGTCGTTCCATCACTTCTGCCAATGTTCTAGATATCATCCTAAGCAATAATCCTTACCTTTGTTCCAATATTACGCAATTAGAAGGGCTTTCGGACCATTCCTTAATCATGGGATAGTTTAATTTTGTTCCCCATAAGAAAGCAACTCGTAATAAACAAATAAGGGGCTGCAACCGAGCAGACCTCGAGGCAACAACCACTGAGTTTGTGATCTTTGATTACGTTCCGTGGAGATTAACTGGAACCTGTTCAGTGTCAAACTTGCAGCTCTTGTGGGCAAATTCATACTCGTCATCAGTACACCATGCACTAACACCACGCCTTGGTTAAATCGTCGCACACGTCGCCTTAACAATACGAAAAAACGCATTTACAGAAAGTCGGACAAAACCAGGCATTCCGATTCCTGGAAGCGTTACAAAGCATGCGATAAGCAATATCAGTCAGCGCTATTATCTGCTCCTCCCCACAATTTCTCACTCACGATTTGTCATCAATGTTAAAAATAACTCTCAGAAGCACTGGCCGGCAATAAACCCCTCGAATTCTCCTGATCTGTCTCTTATCATCACTGAAGGGGGCAGTGCTCTGTGGCTGAATGCGCCCAAGCTCTCAACAACGCATTTACATCATTTTTTGTCCACGAAGAGATTTGTTTTGCCCATATTACTACCCATAATTGTACTGCCTAAAAATCCGAAATATATATTAGTGATACCGGTAGCTCATCATTACTAAGGAAGCTTAAAACATCAGCGTCTTATCACCTTTGTTTTAACAAAATAATTAGTGAATTCATAATTAATTAATTCTTCACCTACTTTTTCCACTGTCTCTATCATCTCGTTTGATTCCACGTGAATGTTGGTTAGCTAAGGTTCAAAACCCTGGTTTTTGGGCTTGTTGGTGCATGATCATAGCGAGAGAACATAGCGAAGAGTAGGACCGGACGCAAGAAGAAACGAACAGCACGCTCATGTTCGTTTTTTCTTGCGTCCTGTCCTGCTGTGCGCTATATTCTCTCGCTAGCTATGGTTGTACCGATTTTCAACTTCGGCGATCGTTCATCCCCAGTCAATTATAACAGGCATAGTATGTAAACTCCTTGAGCACGTCATTCATTCTCCGGTAATTAACTTTTTAAAAGAACACAACGCCCTCTTTGAGTACCAACATGGCTACCGTAAAAGGTACTGATACGAAACGCAACTTGCCGCATTCATTCATAACCTACATTCATCGGTTGGTGCTGGCATTCATGTCGAATCCATATTTCTAGATTTCTCTAAAGCTTTTGACAGGGTACCTCACAACAAGTTATAACCAAACACCGCTACAGAATCACGGTCTTGTTTTTGCATGGGTAAAAGATTTTCTCTCTTCAAGGTTTCAATTTGCAACCGTCAATAACCATAATTCGCCTTTAGCCAAGTAAATTCTGGTATTCATCAGAGAATACTTGCTAGGATCCTTACTTTTCTAAATTTTTATTAACGACTTACCCCACTCCACATCCCCCGAAATCAGATTTTTCGCTGATGACTATGTAAATTGTAGTAAACTTTATTTTCATGTTGATCAAAAAGCTCTTCAATCTAAAATCGACTCAATAACAGCATGGTGCTCTACTTGGCTCCTGAAGCTTAATGTTTCGAAACCAAAATGTCTTTTACAAAACGAATATCTCGAATTCAGGCTCCTCCTTAATTAACACTCCAGTCGAGTTAGTAACCACATATAAATACCTTAGACTACACCTGCATTCAGACCTAACATGTAGCCGTCATATCAACCTGAATCTTGTATACTATAATCGAACACTTTCAGATCATAGCTTAAACGTGCTCGCTCAAACGAAATACTGGGAAGCGAAGGAAAAAAAAAAGAGAGGGGGTTCAAGAAGGAGAGAAATAGAGAGAGGGGAGGAAGCGGGAAAGTGAACGAAGCATGAGAAATGGTAGCAGGTAGTGGAAAAAGTAGGCAAGGTGAGAGAAGTAGGCACGAATAAGCGATAATAGAAGAAAAAGAAAAAGGAAAGAGAAGAGGACGGGCAGGGATAGGGATAGGGGAAAAGAAACGAGAAAGAGGTTATACGTAGCACTGAAAAAACCGGTCAAATTGCTTTTTCTTGTTGCTCTTTTGCCCTGACCATGTGCAAGATCGTTTTAAATGACCACATCAGTGCAAGAATGTACAGGAGAAATTCTAAATTTCCGTGAGCGGCTTGATCCCTACTGGTTGTAGGGTTTTAAATTTGTGGTTTAGGAATGCATCTCTGAAGGCCGCTCTGCTTATTGTGAAGTTTAAGAAAGGAACGTAAGCTTCACTTTATAAAAAAACAATGTAAGCGTATTCAAGATAAGCTTCCGCTGGAAAAGGGGACATCTAGGCAGCTAAACAACCGCGTTTCAATTTCTATGACGACAGGAGATACGCCGTTGACTCTGCGGGAAAATGGCAGCAATGAAGTTGATAATTAAGAATCCCAACTAACAATAATTTCATTGAGCATCAACTTCATCGAGATCTCATAGCATTTTCGCGAAGAATGCGTATAAGGAGTGTTTCATCGAAAAAATGAAATGCTCTATATCTCATTTACCTATAGTGTTAACACGTGGTCAACATGTGTTCACGAAACCGAAGCAGCCAGCCTTAATTCTATCGCTCTTAGAGCCCCCAGCACGTAGACATCGAAAACGGAACAGAGTCCCGAACTAGACTTGTTCAATAAATCTGTCGTAAAAAAAATTATAGAACAAAGCAAGTTTGAAAGCGAATAAACTTTCTTCGCCAGAGCATGCTGCTTTAAACCACTTAGCGTCTAGAACTGGTTTAGTCATTAATACAGCATACAAAAGTGGTACTGTATTCTTCCTCCCGGCCGGAAAATGCATGAATCCAGGAGAGAACTAAACAACCCTTGCCATTATAACAAATTATATTCTGATACCTGTTTAAGGTTCTGCTAAGTAATACTCAGCAATCGCCAGACCTATTATTTGGGGAACTAATAATGCAATAAAATACAACTTCTTAAATTCATCAAACACACAGGCAGGAGGCTTTTGTTTAGTTCAGAAAATCCATAAGGTTTCCGCAAAAGACTTGTTTACACCAGATATCCTGGACAGGCCTGTCGTTTCGAACAGTATTACCCCTGCAGAGAACTTATCATTCTTCTTGAACCACTACCTTGCAGACATTCCGACCCTCGGTCCTTCCGTTGTCCTGGACACACCGCACTTTCTTCAAATGATGGAATCACTTAATGATGCAGCTGTTACCCTAAATGATAGCATACTGGTTACAATTGATGTCGCCGCTTTGTACACAAATGGTCTCATAAACGAACGGATTGACGCGCTCTCAAACGCTCTAAATCAAAATCAACATCTGCATGAAAATGCATTTTATCTCTCACTGCTTATATTGGTACTCATGCTCAACTATCTTGAATTCGATTCTTGTTATTACCTTCAAGTATTTGGAATAAGTATGAGCACTGCCTTTGCACCGACCTATTCAAACGGTTCTATGGGTTTACTGGAGTGTAAACTTCTAAATTCACTTTTAGAAAAACCGCTCATATAGCTGCGTTACATAGACAATATTTCCATGATATGGGAACAATGGTCTGAGACCCTAAAAGATTTCGTCTCGCACCTTAATTCCTTCCACTCCAGCATTAAATTTACCTTCCGCTACTATAAGACGCAACTCAATTTTCTTGGCACTCCTGTTTGTTTAGAAAATCAACAGCTTAAAACCATGCTCTAAAAGAAGCCTACAGACCGACCGAAATACTTAACTTCACTAGGTACCATCCAAGGTACTCAAAGCACGGCACATTTGTAAGACAGGCAACGCGATCTCAAATAATATATACTGAAGATGACAACTATTTAAAATACCTCCTCTCTCCATAAAACACACTAACTCATAGAAACCGTCCCCAGAGCTCACTTAATAATGTCTTCTAACTAGCAACCAGTCAAAAACAAGGCAGTATACTTAAAAGACGACCAAAAGTTAACAGTGAGCGGTTCTCTAAACTTATAACAAAATACTCGAAGCCCTTCTTTACATAAACAATGTTCTACTGAAATGCCCTTCTATTTTGACTAAAAACGACCGCTTCAAAAAAAAAAAAACATTTCCCAGTGCATCAGCAATGACATATACGCGCAATACAAACCTGAGAAATATCCAAGTACACGCTAGGCTCGATAAGAAATCTCCACAGACAGTAAGATCATGCTCTCGACCTAGATGCAAGACATATGCAAGCATTAACAAAGGAGCACTACTGTTAGTAGCACGGCAAGCAACTCCATCTTCGACAGAAAGACTATCTTGAACTGCATGTCGTCTAATCTTATCTACATGCTTCGATGCTCCTTAAATATATTGGAGAAACTGGACAATCCGCGAGCGTTACACTATATGGTCCCGTGCAAGCACAGGAAAAAACGTCCAAACCGCAACGTCGGAACATTTTAATCAATGTGGCCACAACTTCAATCAATTTAAAATTCACATTCGCAAATCAGACTTCAAATCTGCGAGGGATAGAAAATACAGAGGGGCACCGCTAATTCATAAATTTAGATTATTACAACCAGTAGGAATCAACATCTTCAAGGAAAACCTAGAATTTCTCCGATACATTCCTGCACTGGCGTAATCGTTTAAAAGACCTTGCACAAGGTCAGAACAAAAAAAAACGAAAGAAATCATCACACCGGTTTTTTTTTTCAGTGCTACATATCGCCTCGTTATCGCTTCATACCTATCCTCTTCTCCTCCTTTCTCCCGCCTTTATTTTATTATCGTTTGCCTACTTTCACTTTAAGCAGGGCGCCATATTCCACCATTTTTCAGAAAAACTTTGTTTTCGCAATCCCTCGCCCTCCTCTCTCTCGTTCTGTATAACTCGTCTATTTCTTTTTTTCGTTTCCCGGTACTTCGTTCTGCCATGCTGCTTAATTCCTTTATCCTTGCTTTCAGATCAAGCCAGTCAGTCATAGCATGCCACCTGTCGGAGCTTCACACACAGCCTTTCAAGCCCACTTTCACTACTTCTCCACGCTCCACACCCCGGTGTTTCTTTCTGCTGAGCTGGCCTACTTCCTCTGACAGTTTTGCCTATTTCCTTTCACAGATATCACGGTCAGGTTTATGGCGCAACCAAGATAAGAGACATTCAAGACAAAGTAAATTTTTTTTAGAGTTGGCCTGTAAGTTTCATTTATAAGACATATGTGGGTTTCATACAGTTTTCATCGTCCTACTTAACTCTATATCTGCAGTTATTTCGTATATGTAAATTGCCGCCGCGGTGGCTGAGTGGTTATGGCGCTCGGCTGCCGGCCCTAAAGACGCGGGTTAGATCCCGGCCGCGGCGGTTGAATTTCGATGGAGGCGAAATTCTAGAGGCCCATGTACTGTGCGATGTCAGTGCACGTTAAAGAACCCCAGTTGGTCGAAATCTCCGGAGCCCTTCACTACGGCGTCCCTAATAGCCTGAGTCGATTTGGGACGTTAAACCACCTTAAACTTAAACCAAACCATATATGTAAATGTTGCTGTGGTCGGAAAAATGATAAAATGGAATCCAGCGGCACCAAATAGTACATCCTTTCGAAACGGCGCGGAGCATTCCTGCGGAAGAATTCTGAATTATGGTATGCATCCAACACATTACCATAAGGAACTTAACAATGAAAACGTTCCGCAGTGGTAATTGAAAGACGTTTGAAGATACAAGCTAAGAATCCAATAAAGCTAAAGGCCGTTTGAGCTATTTGGAAGAAAAATACATTCATTGACAATTATTCGCTCTTTATCTATTTTATTATTTATCAAAGTGCCCTTCGGCCCACAAGTCGTTCTACAGAACATTCATGCGCCGCTATTTTGAAGACAGGCAGCCTCTGTCACTGCAGCAAAGAGGTGTAGCAAACAGTTGCTGTCGCGTCCAATACATGTATAAACGAATCGGTTGCACTCGTGCTCAAGAGGTGGCGGCACAGGTAGCGCAGGCAGGCACTAGTACCGACTGCGTAGGCTAGATGGCCCGAGAGGGTGTGACCTCCCAAAGTACCTTGATAATTTGAAAGTACCGCCACTTTAGAACTTCGCCGCCCCCGCCGCCCGACATCCTCACTTCGTTCTCACCTCTCCCCTGCCAGGCTGCAGGCATTGGCTGAACGCCGGGTTTTGCTTCACGCCGATTGGTATCCCTGCCGTTGCCCATAGAAACGCTCGCCGCTGGTGTTTGTGATTGGGATTTTCTTTTCGGTCCGCGCCATTTTCGCCTTGCCTGGCCGCAGCGGACGTAGCACGCATTGCTTTCTGTGCTGTGCGCTCGAGTTAAGCCGGGCTGCTGTGCATTTAACTGCAGTAAGTGCCGTGATGATGGCTTCGCCGTTTTTACCAAACCGCAAGGAAAGCGCCATCGCTTGCGAATGAAGCAGTGGCTTCACGACACTCATAGAAAGGACTTCGTTCCGACAACAAGCAGCGTAGCAGCACCATAGACACTAATTTGTACCGTTAACAGCATGCATCTGAATACATGAGCTTGAGCCCACCTTTCCTGAACATGTTAGAAGCCTCCTTTTTTTCTTTTACTGAAACCCAAACAGTGCCTTACAGAGGAGTTGTTATTTCAAGCTTGTTCTCTGATATCTGCATCCCTGAGGTGAAGTAAAGGTATTATCAGCGCTAGCTAATCCACGTTGCACTTCTCCTATTGTTGCATTTGCTTTGAATACTTCGGCCATTCATTAATGGGTGGTGATTGCAGTTTTCTTTTGGCAGAGTTACAGGCTTTGTTGACAGAGTTGCTAAGTGATCGCGGATGCTTTAAGTGGATATCTACTGCTATGCAGTGGTCGGGTGCCTTCCACTCAGGATGTGAAAGCATTTCTGTCCGTTTTTTGGTACGAAAACACCAATCCGGAGGCTGCTACCCCAAACAAAATCTTGTCTTGCTTACTTGTAAAGTAGCTGCAAATCAACAGTTGCATAGGAACACTATAGCATTTAGCCAAGCATAGTGATGACACTTTTCCTATACATGATAGACACAGCTTGCCTCTGTCATGACCCGACCATGACTTGGACTTTGGTGGCCCGGGACGCCCCCTAAATCCGGCATGGTTCACCCAAAAATTGACCTTGGCGAAATTGGACCAAAATTCATATACACGTATAATAACACACGCCCGATTGGATGGTCGCCCCTAAATTTGGACCGGGCCATCCCCAGAATATGGCACTGGTCACCCGAAAATAGGAATAGGCAAAATTGGGCCAAAACTGATATGGAAGTATAATGGACCACGCGCCCAGTTCGATGGTCGCACCCAAATTTGGGCTGGGCCACTTCCAAAATACAGTCGTCAGTGCACTGTAACCAGTAGTTCAAGTCCGCTCACTGATTATTTACTCTTAACTAATAAGGGGTCGGAAAATGGGTGTCACTATTTAGTCCTTTACTACCTGCAGTTCATGTACTGCTGATTTGAATACATTCGGATAATTTTGGTTATTCAAGTCACTACTTACCATTCACTATTAAGTGGTCACTAATTAGGTTCTACTATTTGTCCATTTATTATTTCGAGCTCAAGTACCGTTAATTTGACTACAATTAGGGCCTTTTAGCTTTTTATTGTCTAATTACTCCTCACTAATTAGTGGTCTGTAATTAGGGGTGTCATTATTTAGTCATTTACTACCTGCAGTTCACGCATTGCTCATCAGATTACAATATTTGGTGCATTTTCAGCCTTTTTATTCACTATTACTCCTCACTAATTAAAGCTTGGTAATTAGGCACCACTATTTAGTCCTTTACTACCTCCAGTTGAGGCACTGTCCATTTGATTACATTCTGAGCATTTTGAAAATTTAATTCACTAATTACTTCTCACTAATTAGGGAACGGTAGCTTGGTACTACTATTTGGTCCTTTATTACGGAGCATTTTAAGCCTTTTTATTCACTAATTAAGTGCCGCAACTTTTATTTCTCCAACTCAATTACTGACAATTTCATTTACATTCAGTGCATTTCTGGCATTCTGGCCATATTTATTCACCAATTACACTTAAAAGTAACAGCCACCAATTAGCTGTCACTACTCATTCACTCATTATTTATGCTCTGTTAATCAGTACTGCTCTTATGCTTCTCTTCTACGCATGACATCACACTCGCCGTAGTACCACCACACTCAATCAACGCCATCGGACGCACTGCCCCGGTTTTTCCACTCAATGGTCCATAAAACGATTTCGCATTAAAATTTAGCAGGTCACGAGTGCAAGCTCCTATTATTGCGGTCGATGAGTGGTTGCCGGTGCCGCTGGCAGTTTTCCATACGACACCTTGTCACATGGTTCAGACGCAATTCACTAAAGCCACGTTTTTATTAAAAAACCGAATAATTGGTCTTTCTCTGCACTCGCGACTGCCAAGCATAATGCAAGAGCTTTATATGCGCGCACGGACTGAACAAACCCTACCACAGATAGCGATTCCCAACGGCAATACTAACTTCTATACACGCAATTCAACATCTTATTTCGTCGCACAGAAAGTTTATGAGGCTTCAAATCCACATAAAAATTTGTTTCGCATAAGAACGCCTTACTAATAAAGCATAAAAGAAACGAAGACTACTCACAACATAACTTTCAGCGTTACTAAAGCGTTTACCACCATCTGTGAACATTCGCAAACTCAGTGAGGCGCCCAGCCAGCCCCAAAACAGGCGCCAGCATTCAATGCTGCGGATGGCCTACAAGCGCCTGGACGAAAAACCGTGCTGTGTGCAGCGTTGGGAGACGGAACACGAGGAGAAAGGAGGAGGACAGCGCCGCGCGGAGAAGAGTGTCGATACTTTATATTGTCAAGGGGCTTTATGACCTCCCTAATGAACCCCTCCCTCCTTCCCAGAATATCCTTATTACGGGAACCGATAGCCTCCGTATTAGGGGGATCCCTTAAAAAGAGAGCGCGCGCCCCAACCAGGCAGATCCCGGGAGGAAATTCGGCGTACGACCCGCCAGACGATCCGAACGAGCGCCGGCGAAGCGAGCAAGTCGTAGAAGTACGCCTGTATCCCGTTCCTATCTTGTAGACGGTCTGCGTGGGGTTTAGCCGTCGAACTGATCGGAGATGACTGCCGAGGCACGACCCGCCAGGCACTGCTTCCTCGGTCAAGTAGGCAACCCGACTTCTGGTAGCAATCAATAGTCAAAGCAGTATGAAAGGATGGAATAAAGCTGTTGCGATAAAATGTTCATCGATGCAGAGGATGATGATCATGAATTTTTATGGAGCAAGGATAACTTTAGCCAAAGAGCGCCACGGCACAAGGTATTCTTTTTATTGCACAAGCTGGGGTCAAAGACACATTCCCCAAGCATTTCACCCTAAAGAAGCCGAGCACCAGTCAGGAGAATGCTTTTACCCATTGTATCACCGGTGGGTACCCGGCGGCACTGGGGATCGAACCCCGCACCTCCCGCATGCGAGGCGGATGCTCAAACTACTAGGCCACCGCTGCGGTTTGATATAGAGGATGAGAAACAATATATGCCCGCACGTCTAAGCCAGCAGCATCAGGGCGTATAAAGCTTTATGAACTGATCGAAGAGTGTCAAAATGACTTTGTTCGCCAAATCAATACCAAAAATGATGATGAAGATTTCACAGAAACAAAATGTTTCATTAAAGTGGAAAGCTGCAAAAGGGATGTAAATGGTAAAGAGCACAAGACGACGATGGTCGTGCTGGGTGCATCAGCACGCCCTCGCAGTGTTGGACAAAATATGCAATAATGTCCTTGTCTTGCCTGCGAGCTGCCTGCCGATGATGGTCCGTTCCAGACTCCGGCAATTTTAGTGCAATAGGTCCTGTGGCGCTCCCTTTCGAGAATATTTGTCAACTTCTCTTGAGTTATAGGTTTCTCCTCACTAGTCGGCGCCTTTGGTCAATAATTCAAGCAGGTCACTTGCAAAGCCAAACAAAAAAAAATGTGTGCGACGTTTGTGGCGCACTCTGATGGGAATAAATCCATCCTAACTTCCCCATCACTATTGATTCCTTCCCGCTAGGAGACGCCACTCTTCAACCGAGGACATCGAAAGCGCGTTGTTTGTTTTGGCACGGGGTTAAGTAGTGAAGTACATTGGCTTTATATGCACATTGCCTCCTTAGTTTGAGCAGTCACCAGCAATTCTTCATCACAGGTAATATGGGCACACGGTGCTTGTAATTCTATTCAGAGCTGAACTCCCTGCATAAAGGAAGCCCTTGACGAGGGAACTGCGAGGTTTGATGCCCACTGCATGCCGTCGGCTAACTACAGGCTATCCCCCTGGCCGGGCACTCTGCTTCTCTCGGGTCACAACACTCACAAAATGGATCTTTCACCCCACTTTGTGCAGAGAAAAATTCCTTATGCCCGTTACAAGGATTTCAGTAGAATAGTCTAGTTTGCATGTTTTTCCACCACGTGGAGCGTAACCACAGAATAACAGCAGTATTTTTGTTTCTATAAAAATACCCAGAAATGGCTTATAGATTTGACCGGACAACCTCTTTATCTGTGCGATTCAGCATCAGACCACATGGCTGGGGGGCGAATTTTCTTTTACCATGTTTATTTGACAGCTGTCGGTGTAGCTCAGTTGGTAGAGCACCGGACACGTAATTTCGGAGGTCGTGGGTTCGTATCCCGCCAATTGGCACAATGGGTTACCCAGTCATTACAGTAGTGGGGAGGGAGAATTTTCGCCCAAGCCTGTGCCTGAGTGGTGTGGTGTCAAGGTTTATTTTCATGCCGAAGCAGCGCGATACTTTGCAGATATCATTTATTTCCTCAAATTCGACTTCCCTCGCCATACTAAACGAAAAAATATTGAAAGTGCCCTCCGAAAGCTCGCAAACCACACCATACCACTGCACATCAAACATGACCTTATTTCTTATGCGACAGCACACGCTCTTCCTGACTTATCCTAGATTGATGCCCATTACTCCAAGGCATCGCAGGGAACTAAAGGGTCCGAGCTGTCGCTGGTAAACAGAGGTCATTGAGCTTTTCTGAACACTGGCCTTAAGACGATAACCACCTAGAGAGACCGATCAGCTAAATCTCCTAAAACTGCGCCTAAATGACCTTCGTCTCCACCGCTGCATCCTGCCGCCTCCAACCGCTTACCGCGTTTGCTAGGTTACCGGTTGCGGAACGGTGGTTTTCCTAACGATACTGTGACGGATGTGGCGGAATGCCTCGTGAAAGAAATCAGGGTAGGTGGCCGCAATAGCGTGGTAGCCGAAAAAAGCTGCAAAAGGCTGAGGCGTACAGCTATACCGTACGTGCATCAGTTATCGCACCGGCTGAAAAAAGTTGGAGAGAACTGCGGCGTGGACGTGTTGTTCACTGCCCCCGAAAAGCTGGTGCGCATGTGCAAAGCCGTAAATGAAAAGAAAAAGCCGGTCTGCACCATAAAGCACGAATGCAAGTTTGTACCTTGCACTGTTGGTATCGTCTACCGCATACCTCTCTCCTGCGGTAGATGCTAAGTGGGGCAGTCTGGCCGCTGCCTAAACGAACGACTACGAGAGCACTGCACGCTGGTAGATTCATTGGCGGGGGGGAGGCCATTTGGCCAAGCATTGTAAGCAGTGCGGGTGCGTGCCGGCGTTTGATGCCACGTGTGTGCTTGGTAGGGGAGGCACAAGGTTGGGGCGTGAGATTTGTGAGGCTTATCACATTAACAGTGAAGGAGATAACTGTGTAAGCACAACATCACTTGCCTTGTCCAAAAAGAAAAAAATGTACCTAAGGAATACTTTGCCCCACTTTGATTAGAATGTGCTTGTACTGTTTCAGCCCAGTGTGCACATGCTCCACTCAAAATGTATCTAAACAAGAGTTTTTCCCCGATTTGATTAGATTGTGCCTGTTCTGTCTCAGCCCAGTGTGCGCATGCACCACTCAAAATGCATTTATGTACCTTTTTTTCTCGCAGTAAAACTTCAGTTGATGTTTAGCGCTCGTCCTGTCTTCTTCTCTCTCTGCGTCCCAGTTTTATGCGCTAGTCTTTTAATTAATGATGACATACCAACTAGCCCAGCATTCCGCATTGATTGCTAGGAAGGATAACAACATTGGACAAGTACGAGAGCTGTAACATCGTACGACCTGGTATCATCAACGGTAAGATTGGCTGCGTCGAGAGAAATGAAGAGCTAGCTCTGCTTTGAAGTTTGGTCCTTTGCGAACAACACGGCTGCGATAGTTCGAAGACATGACCAGAGCCGCTTGATTTTCATGGTCTAGTTATTCATCAGGGCCATCATCGACTAGCGCTGCTGTATGGGCAAGAATAATTATTAGTACAAAGGGTTTACTACTTCATTATTCTTTTGGCAGACAGATGCAATATCAGTTAGGATACGTGGGGTCAGTTTTCATGTGACAGAACTGACCATTTGGCTTGTATTAGGGTGCAGAGCAAAATAAAAAATAAACAGCCAATCAACACAGCTGTAACTTCTACAAGATAGCAACCTGCAATCTGCCCTTTTGGAAATCGACGCATTAAGCAGGGGACATATGTGCGAAAATTTGGCCATCGCGCCGCACCGGTCGCCGCTTGCGAACTGCCGCTCGCTTCAAGCAGCGACACATGAAGCGGCAAGCATCGATTTGCCACTCGACTCAAGCTCCGCCCACAGCCGCTATCACATTTCGCCACCTCGAAACACGTGCCTGAGTGCTGTTTGGCTTGGTATACTTGAAATTCGCACAAAAGAAGACACAAATTGCCATATTATCAGAAAGACGGCCAGCTATACTAGAACAGCGGCAATGAACGCCTGCGCATGTTTCGAGTTGTTAAGATCGGGGAACTCTGACCTGAGAGAAATTCGTAGTAGACCAGCGTGAAGGTGGATGAGTCATCGGGTTGTCATGCAGGGACGAGGTCTGGAGTGCGCGGATGCTGCGACTGCAGCAACGGTGACAATGACGGCGCCAGGTGGCCATGTCTGCCTCGGATCGCTGGGCGGAGTAATGCTATTCATCGGCCACGCTGGGCATAATTGAAAGACGGCTACGACTTCGACAGTACCCGCGTCTCGGACCACAGGAGGGGAGGCGCAAGGATGTACATCTACCTGCTATGAGTCGGCTGGACATTCGATTCCCATGGGGTAGCCCACCTGTCAGCTGTGATAACATCGTCGCACCAGTGTTCGATGCGTCTTTGTCCCTGTCCACCTGTCGGGAATCGGCGTGCCTCACGCAGGCATCGACCTGGTCACCGTGGCGTCATCGACGCATCAGTGTTCGAGTACTGTTCCCCCTTTCCATCGACCGAGCTGCGAGAGAGCATCAGTACCGCCACCTGCCGCAGGCGGTACAACCAGTGTCTTCATCGGTTCACTTATTTGGACATTATTCTCCGAACCTTATTCCCCAGTCAGAGATCTGGGCAATGCGAAGAGTATTTAACGGGTGCTGGTTTGTTACCGACACGCTCCTATCTGGACAGTAAATATGTAAAATAAACCTACTGTACAGCTTCCTTCTTAACGGAGTCCGACATCGTCCTTCGGAGCCGGGACCTGCGGTGCCGAACAAGTCAGTAAACTCAAAGGCCCCTCCATCCCCAACACTGGAGGCAGCGGTGGGATTGAAGCCCCATCCCCAACAGAAATTTAGGCAACGACGCCGAACGTGGGAGCGCCGGGCGATGAACTGTGCTGCTGCCTGTTTCGCATCGAAGCCCCAGCGGCTGACACTTTAAAAGTGGCCTGCGCTTTAATAAGAGCCCTACTCTTCACATCGCCTTACTTTGATCAGCATTATGTCACAATAACATAAAAATATAGTCAATTTTCGCTACTCCTTTGGCGGCGGAGCTAACAGGCGCCAGGCAAGCCGGGCCGCAACAACAAGCCAGAGGCAGCTGCGAGGAGGTTGTGGCACTAAATTTGCTCACATAACGTTTTCCTATCCCAGGGTTTATTATTTATGTCAAGAACAATCATGAGCTCATTTTCATGACGCCGGCACATGGGATCCAGGCTGGCCGCCTGGCAGGCTTGGCTTACTTCACTTTCACACAAGAAATGACAAAAAAGCCGTGCTAGCATAAGGCCGCCTCCTATTATCGATAAACGACAGCATGCCTGCGCCAGAGCTGAGATTTCGGCAGCTTAACAAGGAGATGGTTCGGGCTTGTGGGTATGCGTTATGATCCATAACACAGCAACAAAACAGGGGACAAACAAACGCGCTAAACTTCCACTGAGGCTTTATTTTGTGCACACAGAATTTATATATGAAGAAAAGAACGATACCTGTCAGAGTAGACAAGGTAATTTGTGAATAAAAGCTTTAAAAAGCACATACAACACATTTCACCGGTTGGCATACTGCTCCCGGTCCAAAAATGCAACATTTTTTTTTTGTCAGCGACAAAGACAGACTGGCACCTTTCAGGTCCAGCCCTTTCGATTGGAGCAGCCTCGATAATTTCGTTAATCTATCCGCATTTCTGCCAATCACCTCGAATTCTTTAAAACAATGCTTGCATTTATGAGCACGACAGTGCCGTGCCAAGTTGCTGTAACCGCCATCCCTAACTTCCCTATGGTGCTCACTTAACCGCTCATTAAGGCATCTGTCTGACTGCCCAATGTACGCCTTGCCGCATGAAAGCAGAATACTGTAGACTATTTCTTCAGTACACTGCACGAAAGGGTTTCTATGCCGAATCGTGCAACTATTCTGAAGCCTGCTGTCAGAACAGGTGGCCTTGCAAATGCGGCACAATTTCTCTAGTGCAAACATATGCACCTTTACTCCCACTTTTTGTGCTACCTTCTTGAGGTAGTGTGACAGCTTGTGGATATATGACACCACCACTAACTTGCTGCCCCCTTCGCCATCAGTTCCAGTCTTCTTGGCCTTTTCCTGCTGATACAAGCTCTCAGAGACCGAAACTAATAAGTGTCTCGGGAATCCTGCTGCTCTGAGGCAGTCCACCTGCTTATAAAAACTACTTTTCATCAAGCATGCGCAGGACTTGCTGACTGCATTTGAAAAGCACGTCTTCACGACCCCTCGCTTGACCAGCCTCGTATGCGCAGACGAAAAGGGTAATGGGGACTTCTCAGCTCTGGGCTCATACATCCAAAAAACCTGCTGTCCAGTAACCAGCTTTAGTTCAAGAAACCGAATAGTGCCCTCAACCGGAAGCTCATGGGTGATCTTCAGAGGGTGCAGACACTCAGAGAAGGTAGAAATAGCGGTTGAAGCTGTTACAGAAGCATCTCTATGGCTCTTACGAAGGACCACTAGGTAGTCATCAACAAATCTAAACGTCCGATTGGCAGTCGCCTGTCTAGACTAGCAAGGTAAACGTCACTGAGCGCAGGAGCAATGCACGAGCCGATGCATACTCCATTCTTTTGCAGAAATACCTCCTGATTCCAGGTAACAAAGGTCGACTTCAGATATAGAGACAATAAACGTCGCCCACTCCCTAGCCTCTCTTTCTGGTCTAGATTGCGCAGACAGCCATAAACAGACGGAACGTAGGCTGGAATACATCCGCTGTGCGCATGCCTGTTTGCTGTACCTCTATGGCAAATATTTTGGGCCAGACGACACGTTAAACTGCTTCCAGACCACAACAGGCCCTAAACTAAGAACTCCACCAATGCGCGAGCAAAGTTTCCGAGCACAATAAATCTTTTTCTTTCTCTCTGAGCATGCATTTTTCTTAGATGCACACTTGTTTGGCTGTAATCAGATTTCGTTCTTACAAGAGATCCACAATGCCCTTCCATCATGTGAGTTTCCCATATGCTCTGCAGTGCAATAAGTACACTTATCGCTTCATACACATATCGCAGAGCTATAAGGTAACGTACTGTATGTGCACTCAAATTAATTATATTTTAATGTCCGCGTAGCACATCCTAGAAGCCGAACATGTTCGGCGATTGTCCGTCTGGGTAGGTTTGAAATATATAAGTTGAGAAATACTGACCCCAACCAACATTTATTAGCAGTTCGTAAGCATCGTGAATGGCCTTCGCCAAATGACAACAAAGCGGAAGCGAAGGCCGCTCCGTGCTGCTGCTCGTTCATCTCTCAGTCGCCTCCGAAGAAGAACCAAGGGGTCTGAAAACGTCGGGCTGCTAACAAATATTGATGCGATAGCATTAAAAGCCTCATCAGAGACAAAATCCCGGCGGTGACCATCTGTCACAAAATTCGCTGACTGTTCGACGAGGTGTATGAGGTCACGAACCCACATGACATGACCAAGTTAGTAAGTTTGCTGGTCATGTGACCTGTCTCAACCCGATGGCGGGTTCTGCGTCAGTTGGGAGCTGCGCTGGGTTATTTGCAGAGGTGTCTACACAGCTCTGTGCATCAGCTTGACATGGAGCCAACGCCGCGTGTATATACCGCGTTGGAAAAATCCCTGCATGGGGAGAGCCAGCCACGAAGTATGTAGCTGCAGATGGACTCTCGACGGCTGCTGAGGTTCAGCGTACGCGGCAAGTAACCATGGCAGAGGAGGAGGAGAAGCAGGTCGAACGTACTTCAGAATACTGCTATCGAATTCTTTGCACGTAATGTAATTAAGGGCCATCAACATTTTAATGTGATAGCGTTATTTTGATTTTTATTTGTGACGCTAAATTTCCCGCATGGAATGAAAGTTGTTGTCAGTAAGTAACGGTATGAAGCGTTACAAAAATGCATGAAGACCGGTGATGCGTAAACACTCACATAAACTTCGAGCATAAATGTTTTTCGTCAAAACATGTTAATAAAACAGCGAAATGAAACGATATTCTTCTAATACAGCAACATCAGTAATTGGCACAGATGCAGATTTGCGCGGTCCATAAGGTCCATTAAAAAAGCGCATTTTGCATTCAAAATGGATTCTCGGAAGTCGAACAATACTGCTTCTGCGTCAAAAAAGAGGGAAGAGGAAAATGGTCAGCTGTATATTTTTTTTCTAGCAACACTGACACTGCACCCTAAAAGATGGGCCAAACTAACTATCTTTATAGTGGGCAAGAAATCAGTATTTTCAAATGTGCACCAGGCTCATAAAGGCAATTAACAAAATTACAATGAAATAAAAACATCAAAAATCAGGCCTGTAGGTCTCCACCGCTAGGTACAAACCAATGCATCGAGGTGTTAAATGCAAGGCACTGCGGATTCTCGTTTCGAACACCCCCTTATTAAGTGCTAAAAATGTTTCGCACTCGCAGGCTCTTTAATGCCGCGACAAATAAACAAGCTGAAAGTAGCAATCAAGTAATACCTGGTGCAATTGCCATTAACGGCAATTGTACAAGCAGCTCGGCGCGGCACCGAACCATCCAGTGATGACATAACGTCGGGGCGGGCACGAAGAGTCGGCCAGTTTTGTTTTACGGCTGTCCACAGTTGATCATCTGTAGCTGTGCGGAGATCCCGGACCACAATTTGCTTATTTATCAGCCCTCACGCTTTCAATGTTCAGCTCTTCCAGCATTGTGCCCATGAGGCGAGCTATGCGAATTGGGCTACGATCCTGAGAAGCAAGGAAGCCTTCGATGCGCCAAAAGGAGGCCTAGGCAATCCTGGCTTATGTCACTCCAGATATTGTCAGCGCACCTCCCACTTGACAGGATGCCCGTCGTGTACTCGGGCGGATGTCTAAAACAGGAGGCTTGAAAGAGACGTAAAGAGAAAAACCAAACCAGGTAACACACGATCTCTCTAGACCAATGAAAGCCTTAGATAGATTACAATTGTCTTGGAAAAAGAAATTTCTGATATTGTATTTAGTGTTCTCTTTTTCAAAGATCCGCCTTGACCTAGTGCACATCGGCTTCTAAAAAATTGATAGAGTGCTTGAGGTTGAATCTGTGATATATCAGAAATTTCTTTCTCCAAGACAACTGTGATCAATCTTAATGGTTTCATTGGCCTAGAGAGATCGTGTGTTACCTTGTTTGCTTTTTCTCTTTACGTCCCACTCCACCCTCTTGTTTTATTGATAACTGGCCGAGTACATTACGGGCGTCCTGTCAAGTGTCAGGTGCGCTGTCAATGTCTGGGGTGACATAAGCAAGGATGCCCTGGGCCTCCTTTGGCGCATCGAAGGCTTCCTTCCTTCTCAGGATCGTAGCCCTATTCACATAGCTCGCCTCATGGGCACACTGCTGTAAGAGCTGGGCATCCGCACGTTTGAGTGGCCACCAGTAGGTGCAGATCTGAACCGCATCGAAAACATGGGGGGGGGGGGGGGGGGGGGGGGGGGCTGACCAAGAAGCAAATTGTGTCCCGGGATCTCCGCACGGCTACAGATGATCAACTGTGGATTGAGGTAAATGAAGACTGGCAGACTCTTCGTGCTGCTCGCCCCGACGTTGTGTCATCACTGTGGGGTTCGATTCCGCGCCGAGCTGCTGGTATAATTGTCGTTAATCGCAACTGCACCAGTTATTACTTCATTGCTACTTCTAGATTGTTTATTTCTCGTGGCAATAAAGAGCCTGTGAGTGCCAAACATTTTTAGTACTTAATTGAAGGGTGTGTTCCAAACGAGAATCCACAGTGCGTTGCATTTAACGCATCGGTGTATTGGTCTGTACCTAGTGATTCGGGAGTCAAGTGGAAGCCGCGCGTGCCTTCCAACAGCATGCTGATACAGGCACGGCATGGTCGCGTAACCACCAAGGCTAGCCGAAAATGGAGGCGGAGGGGAGCAGTCCGCCGTACTTTCCCTTCCGGAGACTGCGATGCGCGCTCCCCTTCATCGCGACCGTCAGCTGTAGAGTAGAAAAGGTGGACGAGAAATTTATCAAGCGTGATAAGCACCCGCACGAGAGTGAGGGTAAAGTTTGTCGTCACTTGAGGCACTCTCGCAGCGAGCGTACGGCGCGAGACAGCAGCGTTGCGGTGTGGCCCCGCAGCTGCTCCGGCGCCCGAAGCAGTGGTCTCTCCACTTTTGCTCACGACTGTACGTTGGCAAAGCCTTAAATATAAAAAAGTGGAAATTTCCATGTCGTAACAGCCACAAAGAAGTCGCAAATCACTGCAAATGCCGCACAGCTCGCAGACATAACACTGCAAAGCTCTCTGGCGTTGACTACTTCCATTACCTCGTACCGTGTGAATGGCAGACTCCGCGTAGCCCATTGTGCAACGCCAAACAGACCGAGCTGCGCAAACGGCCGACGGCTACCCGCATGGCAAGACCGTGTCGTCGCACGCCGAGGGTGGGCAGGGGCGGAAGCGGGGAGCCGACGGCAAGCAGTGCTGGTGAACGAGTCAGCAGTACGGGGACCATGGCGGGGACGATGTTTGGAATAAAGGGGAACAGGAAAAGAAGCGGCGTCAGTAGCGGCGGCGCAACGCCGCCATTACGGAAAAGATTCGTGCACATGCACCTTAAGCCCTGCAGCGACGAACGAGTAAAGAAAGCAAATTCTGCGCACATTTCTTCCTGGCACTGTCAAATAGAGGTCAAAATGCATTTCTACCTCACAACTCACTTTAAACGTGTCGCTCTCAAAGTGCATTTCAGCACATAGCAGAGTGCAAGCAAAGCTGGCGGCTCTCAAGCTCCGTAGTTTGGGCTCGTTCACATTTAACTTCCCTGGGGCCCAATGTTGCGAACAGGCACGTCGTCGATGTCATTTGCCGGCATTGTTTGTTGAGACAGGGCAGTATCCGCGCTGGCAGCAAGAGGGAACACAATCTGTCGCACCGGCTACACGTGCAGCATTCAGTGCGCGCGAATTTCGCGCAACCGGATATGGATACGGATGTGTCTATTTTGCGGAAAACTAGACATGCCATGCTAATCATGCCTAGCCGCCGCAGTGGTTATAAAAACTTTTTTTGCATTATTTCTTGCCTATAACAAAATTATATTTTGAATCCCGGTTTTTAAACATTTTTTATCTATAATTTCACTATGACTCTCGCAGTGTGGCAGCGGGAACCAGGAAGGCCGGCAAAAAAAAAGAGTCGAAACTGCGGCGCTTCTAGCTCATCTCTTGTGAAAATGTGCAGACACGGTTTGGCCAAACCATGGTACAGTGACTATGTATGGTCTCCGAGATTACCGCCCGTACCCTCGAGTTGGTATCTTGGAGGCTTTAACCAAACCCTCTTTTGAGGGTGAGGGCGTTGATTTAGTGCGCGACATGAAGGAAGGAAAAATTGCGCGCAACGAGGCAGAAACACCGCGGAGAGAGAGAAAGCTGTGGAGTTGTTTGCCTCTACCATTGTAGGAAACGCGACGGGAAGCAGTGGTCCTTTGTCCACTAATTTTCTGACCATGCGTATCCTTTAGTCAGGGTTAGAGGGCAGCGCTGACAAGGCACTGTGCGACAGGAGCGTTTATGGGGCGGTCATGCTCACCTGTTCTAAAGCGCCGTCCACGATCAATGAACTAGCAAAGGCCCTGAATGAGTTATCTGCTCTTTTTTATGCCAAGCGTGTAGAACTGAAAGATACAGTGAAAGCGGTGATTGAAACAGAGTTACAATCACTGAAAGAATCTATGAGCTTGATCAATGAAAAGTTCGAGGGTTTCAAATCAGAAATGGTGGAGATGAGGAAAGAACTTGCTACCACTAGAGCAGACAATGAGGAAATGAGGAGTACTAACACTCATTTGACAACAGAATTAAAGAAAGTCAAGAAAGAGTTGACTTATATGCAACAATATGGTCGCAGAAATAGCTTGGAGATAAAGGGTGTTCCTGTAGTTGCTGACGAGAACCTCATCTCCACAATAAAAACAATTTCTGAATGCCTGAACACTGAAGTCGTCGAGTCTGAAATTGACGTCATTCATCGTGTGCCCAGAAAGAAAAGAGATGAATAGAACATAATGGTCGAATTTTTTTTCCGTGCAGTGCGGGATAAATTTCTGAAAGTTGCAGAGAGGCAAAGACAATGTTTCTCAGATGGGTTTTGAGGGCGACACGCCGATTTATATGAATGAGCACTTGTGTCCTGCTATCAAAGTATTGCTAGGAATGGCACTGAAAGCAAAGAGACAAAAAATGGAAGTTCACGTGGGTGTCAGACGGAAAAATCTTGATGCGCAATGTAGAAACTTCACTTGTTCTTCATGTGACAAGTGTAGAAGACCTGCAACAAGTTCCCTAACACAATGGCTGTCAGTATAAAGCAAATCGAGCAAACCTTGATAGAGAGGGAAAACATATCTGTTTTGCATTGCAATATACGCAGCATACGTAAAAAGTTAGACCATCTTCTTTCCTATGTACCACAATTCTCCTTCCATTACGACGTTATTGCAATTACAGAAACATGGTTAAAGGAAAATGAAACCGCTGGAATACCTGGATATGACATGATATCTTTACCAAGGTGCCGCACATCACGCGGTGGGGGTGTATCGATTTTCATAAAGAATAGTGTTGATTACCAGGTTGTCACGGATAGCTCATGTAGTAAGCAGTCTGTCGAATCTCTTTTTGTACACCACGGCTGTGGTCTTATTATTGGTGTGGTATACCGGCCTCCAAACGCGAGCGTAAAGGACTTTCTCTCGGATATGGAAACTATCATCAACCCGCTAATGACTTCTAATACTCCACTTGTTATATGCGGAGATTTAATATCGACCTTTTAAAAGATGGATGTTCCGAGTGCAACTACCTGCTTCTCATGCAATGATTTAACCTTAAAAACGTTATTTTTTCACCTACTCGAATAACACAGAAATCTTCATCCCTCATTGATCACATGTTCTGCAACAATGAAATGACTACGCGCTTGCGTTTGTGACATAACGTCATAATAGAAGGAGAATTGTGATACATAGGAAAGAAGATGGTCTAAATTTTTACGTATGCTGCGTATATTGCAATGCAAAACAGATATGTTTTCCCTTTCTATCAAGGTTTGCTCGATTTGCTTTCTACTGACAGCCATTGTGTTAGGGAACTTGTTGCAGGTCTTCTACACTTGTCACATGAAGAACAAGTGAAGTTTCTACATTGCGCATCAGGATTTTTCCGTCTGACACCCACGTGAACTTCCATTTTTTGTCTCTTTGCTTTCAGTGCCATTCCTAGCAATACTTTGTTAGCAGGACACAAGTGCTCATTCATGTAAATCGGCGTGTCGCCCTCAAAACCCAACTGAGAAACATTGTCTTTGCCTCTTTGCAACTTTGAGAAATTTATCCCGCACTGCAAGGAAAAAAAATTTGACAATTATGTTCTGTTCATCTCTTTTCTTTCTGGGCACACGATGATTGACCTCAATGTCAGACTCGACGACTTCAGTGTTCAGGCATTCAGAAATTGTTTTTATTGTGGAGATGAGGTTCTCGTCCGTAACTACAGGAACACCCTTTATCTCCAAGCTATTTCTGCGACCATATTTCTGCGAACCCGCTAATGACTTCTAACACTCCACTTGTTATATGCAGAGATTTCAATATCGACCTTTTAAAAGATGGATGTTCCGAGTGCAACTACCTGCTTCTCATGCAGTCATTTAACCTTAAAAAAAGTTATTTTCTCACCTACTCGAATAACACAGAAATCTTCATCCCTTATTGATCACATGTTCTGCAACAATGAAATGACTACGCGCTTGCGTTGGTGACATAACTATTGCTGATCACTGTCCGACTTTCATGTGTTTACCACGCACTTCCTTATATCCGTATTGCAATACGTATTCTAGAGGCATAAGAACTCGAGTCAATTACGCCTGCGTTCGAAACTTCTTGCAGAGCATTGATTTTGTGAAATTGTACGACAGTGATGTGAGTATAGACTGCGAAAATTTTATCCATTCCGTATCAAATGCCGTAATAAAATCCACGTGCAAATGCACACGTCGGCACTAGGAAGAAGCTGTGTGCCCATGGATGACTGATAATATACTTGCGGTTCTAAAGAAAAGACTCGTTCTATCACAAATGGAAGCAAACAAAACAAACAAATACAGTCGTGGTCAATTCAAGCTTTATAGGAATAAGTCTGTTGCGATGATGAGGAGAGGGAAAAAAATTTATTACAGTAATCTAGTTACAAAACCTGGCCTTGACTCGAAACAAGTTTGGAAAATTGTTAAGGATGTCACAGGACTTAAACCGAAGAAACGCGTTACCCCTAACGACCTTTCCGTACAGGTTGTCAATGACTTTAATAACTACTTCACCAATATTGGTGAATCCCTTGCAAATAAGTTCTCTTTTCTGTCCGCCTCTACTGACCTACCTAGAGTTGTCCACACCGATTTTATTCTAAATGCAATCACTCTCGAGGAAATTACATCTGTAGTAAGCACATTGCCAGTTAATAAAGCGGTTGGGCACGACAGTATTCAGACTGCAGTTTTAAAGCATAATATCGATATTCTGTCGAGCCCATTATGCAATATATTTAACCATGCGATAGAAACTAGTTACTATCCAAAAATTCTAATGATCGCTAAAGTTGTTCCTATTTACAAATCTGGAGAAGAAAATGGCCAAGCAGTTATCGTCCAATATCTGTACTAAGCATTTTAAATACTGTTTTTGAGAGACTAATTGCCATAAAACTAAAAATATTCCTTAGTCAGTATAATGTAATCTGTCATCAGCACCTTGGTTTCGTCCCAAACAGGTAGACCTCTACAGCCGTTCTAACTCTTTTCCAGTTGATAAATTCAGCTCTTAATAAAAACGAAATCGTAGTTGGTATATTTTTAGACCTGAAAAAGGTGTTCGACACTGTATCACGTCTAATATTACTGAACAAACTAACCGCCTATGGGATTGTTAATGGCACATTGCAATTTCTCACAAGTTACTTATCAGGTCGACAACAGAAAGTGGTAATTAACAACCTTGACTCTACATATAGCTATATAAAATGCGGAGTACCCCAAGGATCTGTCCTGGGGCCTCTCCTGTTTTCCATTTATATAAATGATCTTCCATGTTCAGTCTCACTTTCGCAGATTCTGATGTATGCAGACGACACGGCCCTCCTACTCGCAGGTAATTCGGTTTCTGCGATGCAAGCCGACATGAAGCAAGATTTAATGGCCGTTTCCAACTGGTTCAGTAAGAATAGAATAACGTTAAACATTGCAAAAACTAAAAATGTCGTCTTCCATACAAATGAAGAAACATTGACTTTAATCAAATTAGGATTTCTTTGAACGGTTGTTTAATTGAATCAGTTCCTTCATTTAAATATCTTGGTGTTATATTTGACAATAACCTTAACTGGTGGAATCAAGTGAACAGCGTTTGTAATAAAGCTGCGTTTGGCTGCTACGTCCTTATTAAGGCTAGACAATACTTTCCACGCAACATATTACGCAGCTTGTACTTTTTATTTGTTCATTGTCACCTGAGTTATTGCAGCGAATCATGGGGGCACACATATTCAACTTATCTCACACCTCTGCTACGCTTACAGAAACGAGCACTAAGGATTATAACCGTTTCTTCATTGCATCATGCAAGCAACAAGCTGTTTGATGAAATTCGAGTACTAAAATTTTCCGCTCTACGCGACTACAGAATCTCCCTTCTAGTAAATTGCATGTTAACAACTAACTCTCCACTCCTGATGAGCTTATTCACTTTGCCTGTTCGCAACACAAGACACGCTGCCAACGGTAATTTTAATCTTCCGATCCATCACAACACATACGGTGGGAGATTGAGTTCATTGGGACGAAAGTCTGGAATACATTGCCACTGGAAATAAAGCTTGCCAGAAATTTTAAACTGTCTTCGAAATGATATTTCTTGCATAATCAAGTAATGATGTGATTTCTCTTTTGTGTTTCTGTGTTTGCATTTGGTCTGAATTCCCCACGTATAGTTTGCTGAAATGCTGGTGTGCAGCTTCCTTATACATTCGCCCAAGTGCCTTGTTTTTCATCCGATCGGACACTGCATGCTTTTGCTGTCATATCTCTAATTTAATTTTTTTCTTTTTTTTTCTTTTGCATATTTATGCGGCTGCCTAAATGTCTTGTTTTGTACTGGACCGGACACTAGCCATGTAGGCTATCGGTCCAAATATTTTGTACAAATTTTCCTTGGATTATGAAATAAAACTTCTTTTGATTTGATTTGATTAGACAGAGCCTACAGTGTTCATTAATAAAGAAATATCCCAAGGGGCAATTGTAATGAGTTTATAATGGCCACTCACCTTGGCATTTCTTTTCCGCAGGAAAAATCTGTAGTAACGGCTGGCGGCTACCAGAGGGGGCGCTGCTTGTGAATGGGAATGGGAATGGGAAGCGAAACAAAATCGCAAAAGCAAGAAAGGAAGAGTATGCAATCATTTCCGTACGCAACAGTCGTGCAGAATGCCTATGTCTGTGAGCCGTGACGCGACGCACTCATTTTCGGTTTCATTTCTCATTTTCTTTCCAGAGGACCCGCTTTACCCCTCGCTTTGCATTAGGAGGCGTACCGCCAGTGCGATGTATAGCAGGAACTTTGGAAAATAAATAATATCATAGGTAAGGGCTGTTACAGCAGTGCGAATATCTGTATCGGATAACATTGCGTTGTTTGGCTAGTTCGGGGACGGGGACATGGTGCAAAGATTGACAGGCGATCACCACAATGTGATGAAACAAACGTGCGATGGGCCCAGTTGTATTTGAACAAACATATGAGGAGCACTTTCCTCTTAAATCCATTAAACCTTCGAGGAAAGCCAGGAAACCATGGATAACACGTGCCCAGCTGGCTATGATGAATGAGAAAAACTATCTTTACCATGTTTTTCTTCGCACACGGCTGTCTACTGCACTACAAGAATATAATATGGAAAGAAACAGGTTAAATGCCGAGTTACGGCGAGCAAAGAAAACTTACTATCTAGATGTGTTCTCTGATATTGCTCGCCGTAACCCAGATACCACTTGGAAAATTATCAATACCATCCTCAGCCGCGGAAATACCTGCCGTTCGCCCCAAAAAATAAGCCACCAAGATAAGGAAATAACCGGCAAAGCCTTAGCAGAACACTTCAACGAATACTTTGTTAACATAGTATCACAGGACAGCACCACTCCGATTCTGCGCTCACAAATAAATAGCACTAGGGAAAGCCTATTTTTGGAGCCAACAAGCGAAACAGAAACTTATATGACCATTATGAACTTAAGTAATAGCACTACATTAGACGTTAACAGTATGCAAGTGGGGCCAGTAAAGTATGTTTTAGAATTTGTCTCGGTACTTGTTCACATCTATAATCATGTGCCTGAAACCGGTGTGTATCGAGAAGGCATGAAGCCGTCTAGAGTGACAGTAATATATAAAAGTGGTGACAGGAACTTAACATCAAACTATTGGCCGATATCGATTATACGTATATTCTCCAAGGGGCTACAAAAGCTTATCTCCTGTCGCATCACGCGGTTTTTAGACAAACACAACATTTTGACTGAAGCCCAGTTTGTATTCAGGAAAAACAAATCATCCGAAACAGCATTATTTGCAATAAAAGAGACAATTGTGGAAAACATAGAAAATAATATTTACAGGTTAGCACTCTTTACTGAATTCACGAAAGCTTTTGATTCCTTGGATCACAAGATATTATTATCCAAACTATCATCGTATTGTATACGCGGAAAGTCGTTAGAGTTGATAACATCATATTTAACTAGAAGAAGCCAATGTGTATGCATATGCACTACGCAGTCATTCTTTCTGCCTATTACATGCGGTGTTCCACAAGGCAGTGTTTTGGGACCTCTTCTTTTTAGTGCTTACATAAAAAATATTGCTGCAATTAATCCAACAGCGAAATTTGTCATTTATGCGGATGACTGCAGCATTATAATCTCTAGTCACATTGAAGATGAATTGATTAACAATACCAATGAAATACATGAACAACTCCATGCTTGGTCACAGTCGAATAAACTAAAAGTTAACGCAAAAAAAACTAAAGCAGTTATTTTGAGGGCAGGAAACAAGCAACTCAAATTTAATCATATTGTTAAATATGCTGGACAACAAATTGATATTTTACATGAGCATAAGATCCTAGGAGTTTTTTCATCTCATCTTATGGGATTCACAAGTCCATAGCCTCTGTAGAAAACTCTCTGCAACAACTGGAGCACTCTCTCGTTGCCGAACACTTCTCCCTACCAAAATGTAGCTGCAAATATATGACGCTCTATACTCATCTTATTCAAATTACTGTAGCCTTATTTGGCTGACCATAACAAAAACAAACATTCAAAAAATACTTCCACTACAAAAAAGGCCATTCGCTATATTGCCAATGTTTCGTTCCTACACTCGACCCAAATGCTATTTCCCTCATACAAAAACGTCAGAGCTAATAACATATATTATTTTCGTATATTGTGTTCTTTCTTCTTCTCAACTACTGAGCAGAAGAATTTTTTGGTACAAACTGCAAGTCTAACACCCAAAAAAACAGTTATGCCTACTCGTAGTACTGAATTAGGGCATACTCCGCATTTCCGCACAATCTACAAATTTCAGTCATTGCAGCACAACCTCCCACAAATACTCAATCAACATCAATATGCCAAGATAATTTCATTTGCACAGCTTCAAGAATCATTTTCCAAACTATAAATAGTAGCATTTCTGATATACGTTTGCTTCACAGACCTATAATTTTTCGTACCTGTATGCTATCTTTATTTCAGTTATGATTGTACAAATCTACAGTTTTATTCAAATATTTATGATGTATTCTTGTGTTATTTCTGATAATATTTGGAAACTAAGCTGCTTTGTGTTTTGAATACCACTCAAAGTTATTATTGTATAGTATCTGCTATTCTAGATCTCTTCATTGTTTCTGTTAACTTTAGTTAATAACTCTGTCGGCACTGTCTTGTAGAGGTTTTCTGGGCCATGTCAAGCTGAGATTCACAGCTTTTAGCCCAGATATCTCTCCAAACTTCTGGTAAAATAAAATGAATTGAATTGAACCGCCTCGCTTCCGCTTGCGCTTCGCATTTTCTACGCCTTGCTTTCAGTTGTGCTGCTCGCACAGCTGTGTCTTCGAATCTTGTCTGCGTCGCTTACTCTTCGGCCGCTCGCACCACTGAGTCCTGACAGGATAGAGGTAGCCAAAGCAGGCCACTATATGTAGAATCGTGTCCAAGCCGCCATACAGCGCCAGGTTTGTTATTGCGCGCAAGCGTTTGTTGACGCAGTGGAGCATGTAGGCAGACATCATGCTGACGTTGTCAATGACTCATTTCCCGTGACGAAACGCATATCTAAATGTGTGTTGGTCACTGGTGCTTAGGCCACGGTCCTGCGCCATGGTCAGCTTGAACACAAAGTCTACCGTCATTCCACCCAATGCGGTGATGGCTTTATTGGGGTGGCACATGGTTTGTTGCGTTGACATGCGACCCACCACTGGTCGTCCGCAGTTTGTAGTACCTGTTGTAGGCACTCAGTGACCAACCGAAGGACAAACGTCGTCCACACAGGGCGGCACCATTGAGGAACGCATAGTTGGAGGCAACTAAAATGTAATCTACAAAGCGTCGAATCGGGAGCATGACCTCTATGCCCTGGTCAGCGCTCTCGGGCGAAAGTCAACTTGGGCAACCGAGTTAAAACCGAAGGCCGTAAACCAGACCAAGCACGGCGCAGAGTATGCACTTCTATATTTCTGTTTGTTCAGAGGGAGTTAAGAGAAGCGGGGGAGGTCACTGACAGTGACAGTGGTGCTTGTCCTCATCACTGTATCAAGCGCTACTGGAAGTGATCGCTGGTCGTACAGTGCGGTTAATTGAATAATATAATTCTCGTTTTACACCCTTGCACCCCAACAATCTCCAGGGTAGGAACTAAGAAAAACTACTCATTTAACACCCTGGATGTTAAAGAGGGGTGCAAAAACGGTGTTACCTTACGACACACACCCTTTTCACAAAAATCGTGGGTGCAGTAAGGGTGTATAGATGGCATTCTGCCCTTAAGGGCGCAAAGTGGTTTACAGATAGGTCGACTCTAAACTCAGTTAGTTTTTCTGCTTTCTGTTTATTTCGCATGGTGGACTTCCGTAAGCTTCAATAATCTAACATAGCTTAAGCTATATGCAACCGTTCCGTGTTTCGTGACGAATACAGCGAATAGATTTATTTGGTGTAGTGGCGACCGTTTCAATAAATGGAAGTTCGGCTCGATATCCGAATTCCCTGGCATGCCGCTCGATGTAATGGCGTTCAAGGTATATCTCCGGAATTTACCGGCAGCTTCTATGAATTTCGCATGGCAAAAGCACAGTCGGAACTGGTTCTTAACGTTCCAGCACTAGAAATCTACAAATCCGCGCTATTAAGAGCTTCAGCTGTTGCGATGTTCACAGCGAGCGCAGGTCATTAGAGAATAGTGCGTAAGGGACATGCCTAAATATTGCCTTTTTCGGACATCAATATAGTATATAGCGAAGAAATAAAAATGGGTGTAGAAAATTACTCATTTTTCAAGTACTCTAATTTATGGGTGCGTAACGTTTCGGCGCATCGTTGCTCAAAAAGTTGCGTATGCAGCTCATTCGGTCGAAAAGCTATCGACGTAGTATAGTAGTAGGAACCCCGTGTCGGAGATAATCGGAGGCTGCGTAAAAACAATCCTATCATGTTAATTTGTGGTTAGAGTGATTGATGATTGAATGGTGTGGGATAGCCGATGACGAGTTAACGAATTCATTGTAATTGATGAATTAAAGAAACGAAAAAATGGAAAAAGAAGGGGTCAAAGGTGTCAAAGTGCTCAGAATGAAAAAGCCAGTTTGATGATTGGTAATTAAGAAAAATTATAGAGTGTAATTGGTCAATTAATTGAAACAAATGAAAATAATGAAAAATGCGTTCAAAGGTGTTTCCAATGGGAAAGGCGTCGCGCCGAACGGGCAATGGCGTAGCGTGGCCTCCTTGGCAGCGCTGCAACACGCTGTCGCTTTCCGCTCTTAAAGGCGAAGCTTAAGCGTCCTCCCATTTATTTTTTTTTTGTGAATCTTCTTATCGCCCAGAAAATGGCGCCTGGAAGCTGGTTGCAACTACCGAAGTTCGGAGAGATGCTTTTCCGTAAAAATTGATGCCATCAATTAGAAGACAGTTATGATTCAGCAGGAAGAATGCATGTGAGGATTCGCAAACTGGAGTTGAAACCGATGCCAAAAGATCAGCTCGAAATTTTACTCAGAATAAAAAAAGGACTGGTGGACTTGCATGTGCGTTTTGTAGCAACTTGACGAGATGTCATACCTTTGCCATTATTGGAAACGGTGACTGCTTGTTTAACCATAATAATTGTGCCTATGGAGCCCTTGTCGATATTGGCTGTATTACTTCAGAAGAGTGCACCGACATCACGAACCAGAAGGAATTCTCAAAGTGAAGGGTTCACGCAGCTGAGCTAAAAAATGAAAAACAAATGTGCGGCTCTTTTAGCTAGCGGCATGCAATCGTGCAGAACCTGAACGTATGCGTGGAGGATGCTGTAGGTACATCTGACAAAGGTGTCAAGATCACTGCGAGTTAAGAACATTCAACTGGGCATTTTTCCTTCCATTATTTAATTTGAAGAATTTTCGTTAAAGTACACGTTTCTGATTCATGTGTGGCAAGATGCACCTTATATGTTTATGTGGTAAAGATCTGCTGTCATGTGTTCCTTGATCATTTATACCACATCGCTGCCTATCGTGAACCGTTCTACTCTTCCCGCGCAGTTAAAATTAATTTCCTTCTCGTTGAATTTAATCCCAACCATTTGTTCTCAATATTTGTAGGCGTTCAACCATGTGCTGCAATTCTTGCCCCGACCCTGAGTTATTCCCCCAGCAAATCGGAAGGTACTGAAATGTCCCTACTGAACTTTGTCCGATGCTCTTACCCCAGTCCAACCCTCTGAACGCCCCTCGCAAACACAATGAACAACAACGAAAAAATAGTGTCCCGTCGGTCTCATTTTATTTCGGATTTCACCGCTTGTATTAAGATAAAGCATTTTTTTTTCGTTCCGTATGGCGCATATAAGCGAGAGCCACCACAGCTGAAGTAAGTCTGAAAATTTTTCATGAGCTTCAGCACCGTCTCAATGTGTTGGCGATGCTTTCGCGATGCTGTTTCTTGCAAAGTGTTCTACGTTGACGTCAGCTGAGTTGAGACAATCAAAATCAAGAAAATATGATTTGATAAAAAAAGAAATAATCATAACAAGGATACAGGTGTTAAGAAAACGGATTGCGGTTAATCAGAAGTGCGAAAAGACCTTCATTTCGTTTTTTTAATAAGAAAACACGATGTCACGGGCGCCATCTTCGGTCGCACTGGTTAGCTGCTGCAGCGTACGCGGAAATCGGATGGCGGTAAACTCATTAGGAAAACGCATTGGCTTTCACCGCCATTTCTGGACCCAAAGATGGCGGCCGTTACGAAGTGGGGGAAAACAATGTATGTATTGTGAAGAAAACTACGGAACTGGGAGGAGGACGGAAAATTCACTGTGCAAGCTGGTGATAGATGCAGCGAAACACGGGTCAAAGCCACAAAGCATGCCCCAACTCCTCTGCCTGCCCAGCAGACGGGAGTGCTCAGTGGGAAAGGAGAAAAAAAGCCGAGCATGGTGGCAACTGCCACCACTCCGTTTGAAAGGGGACGCTCGTATCTACCATCCATCCCAACTGGTTCGAGAAAGGAGCTTCGATAAAAGCAGCCCAGCCTATAGTTCACTGTAGCCTAGCCCAAAAGGGCTGCACAAAGGGGTGGGAGGGAGGGGGGGGGGAGGCAGTGTACCACGCAAGTTGATGGATTAAAGTTAAAATCAAAATTAAATCCCTTTCCCAGACAGACGGACCTCAGTCGAATGTTTTCTTTTGAGCCCAGGTCGGCATCCGAAGTCAGCATGTTAGCAGCAGGACACGTGTCCTGCAGAAGCAATGAAGGCTGCACTCCTCATTCATCATTTTCATTCTTCCTCCAATCTCTCCTCCAGCTCAAACCAAACTACCCTCTCGCAGCCACAGTGTTACACAGCCCAAACCATTTTCTAGCTCCACCTTGGGATGCAGGAAATGGCTGAAGAGAGCGAGGAGGACTTCATTGTCGTGGCAGCACGTGGACTGTTATGGACCTCAGGAACATAAACACTCGTGTGCAGTGGGGTCGTGCGGAGAGCCAGGGGGCATACCCCAAATTTCTTCACCATGGATGAAGTTTTTCTCTCCAACAAAACTTTCTAACTAAATCGGTATGACCTGCCAGTTCTAGGTACCTAACAGGGCCGCTCGATCTCGTACGACCGATCGAGCGACCATGGTACCCCCCCCCCCCCCCCCCGAAGATGTCGCGCGGAGGGGGAATTGTATAGACGGACTTAGCATTTGAGAACGAAGCGAAGACACTCCCAGAAAGGAGATCTTCCAGGCAATGAAGTCGACACATTTCACGACGCCGACCAGATTCACGGGATAAGTTTTCAGAGTGACCGCGGCCCTCCTCTCCCCACAACTGGATTTCGAGGCTTCATGGCTGGCCCTCACTCTCGTTCCCTGTGTATCCGCCAGTCAGTTATTTCTGATTTTTGCATTTCATCCCAGTTAGGGGGCGGCGCGCACGCACATTGTCCCACTACCAAAAATTACGTGCTCCACCTGCTCCGATTGAAGCCCAGTGACAGGGGTCAGCGCGGACGCAGTGCAATGTGCGCCTCGCCCTGGGGAGTACCCCATCCTGACCAGGGACGCCTCAGCATCTAATAAGTATGCCGGAAATCTGGAAGCCCTGGAGAAGCCCTTCTCTGCGACCGCATTCAGTTCACACCGAGTATTGTGTTATGAGTAAATTATATATGCAGCAATTATCTAAAGCGCTAATTTTAAGCATTTTAGCTTTTACAGTTACTTCGCACGAGACCTTTAGTTATTGTGCTGCTTACTTGCCTAATTGAGAACTAAGTTGTTTAATCTTGCCTGAAACGCTTCATTACCTTTTCGTTCTTTTTTCTAGGAGTCCCTCCATTTACCCCTCCTCTTACGGCGCGGTTCGGGTGTCAGCCGAGATGTGAGACAGATACGGTGCCATTTCCTTTGCCCAAAAGCCAATACTGAATTTTCGTTCGTACGGCCCTTTTTACATTTTTTCTTCGTCGGCTGCGTGTCGATAGAGGCGAAATGGTAAGGAGCCCGTGTGCTGTGCGATGTGAGTACGCTTTAAGGGTCACCAGGTGGTCGAAAATATTCCGGACTCCACCACTACGGCACCTCTTTCTTCCTTTCTTCCCTCAGTCCCTCCTTTACCCCTCCCCCCCCCCTTACGGCGCGGTTGAGGGGTCCGCGGATACTTCAGACAGATACTGCGCCATTTCCTTTCCCCAAAAGAAAATACTGAATTTTCGTTCGTGCGGCCCTTTTTACCTCTTTTTAACGCGATAGCGTAAGAAGCTCGTGTCGCAGAAAAACCGGTGTCTTCGGCATCGGCCGTGAGCGAAAAAATCCTCGTCCTCCCCGTGAGCGAAAAAATTAATGTGGATTAGCCCAGCTAATCCAGCATATGCAAAGCGAAAGCTAGATTGAGGTCTCCATTGGCCCACGGAGCCGGTTGTGAGCGTTTACTTTCGTGAAAATGAACGCTCTTAGCAAAGTTGACGCCAATGAACTCTATAAACGCCGTCGGCTCACTTGTTTTGTTTGGTTTTTGAGGTAAGGAAATGGCACAATAACCGTCTCGCATATCTAGGTGGACACCCGAACCGCGCCGTAAAGGAAGGAATAAAGGAGAGAGCGCAACAAGAAAGATAAAACTGAAAATGAAAAGTTGCATTTTGAGAAAAGACCCGCGCTGTGGCTCAGTGGTTTGGGCGCTCGGCTATTGATCCGGAGTTCCCCGGTTCGAACCCGACCGCGGCGGCTGCGTTTTTATGGAGGCAAAACGCTAAGGCGCCCGTGTGCTGTGCAATGTCAGTGCACGTTAAAAATCCCCAGGTGGTCGAAATTATTCCGGAGCCCTCCACTACGGCACCTTTTTCTTCCTTTCTTTCACTCCCTCCTTTATCCCTTCACTTACGGTGTGGCTAAGGTGTCCGCCGATATATGAGACAGATACTGCGCCATTTCCTTTCCCCCCCATTTTGAGGAAAGGCGTGGCGCAGCGGCGTAACACCTGTGGCTCGGTTCTAATAGTGGCGCATGCGCAGTTGTGACTCGGGAGCGAGAGAATTTCACCGTGTGTAGTCACTGCTCCTCGCGCTTGCGCAGCACGGCTCTCCAGGAATCACGCGAAACTGCTCAACCTGCGGCCAGTAAAACTTAAGCTTTAAAATCTCTCCTCCTCCTCCTCGCAATGTACGACACTGCCCCAACAGATAGCGCACGACGGCAGCGCAAGGAAAGGAATGGACGCCTGTCACATACTTCGGTGGACAACCCGGAGCGCGCCGCAAGGGAAGGAATATAAAACGAAAATTGGTTTTAAGGAAAGGAAGTGAGGCCTGTCTCACATATCTCTGTGGGCACCCGAACCACGCCGTAAGGAATGTGAAATGAAAATTGATTTTAATGAAAGGAAGTGACGCGTCTGACATATCTGTCGCTCGGGCGCAGTAGAGTCGTGCGGGCACGCAGCAATCACACGGTGAGCGGTGTTAGATGCGGGCCCCTGGTTCGTTTGTGCCATCTCTCGCCAAGGTCGGTGTCCCCGGGTTCCGGATCGGGAGACTGCTGTAGTGGGGTTGACGAAGAGATGAGAGGGTCTTCGAGGTGAAGAAGAGACTGAAGGGTTTATTTACATTTATACAAAGATTGAAAGAGTGAATCGGGAGCTGGCGAACACACGCCAGGTCGCTGCTTAAATAGGGTCCGCTGTCCCCAGGTCCCTAGTTGGGGAATCTAGTTCATTAAAAATGCGTCGAATCACTGTGATGTAGATCACGTGTCCAGTCTTCCGGGTCCACCCCCAGCCACACACTCTTGCCACTTCTGGCAGATTGGGGTCCGCGCTGTCCAGGCTTCAGTGATGAATAGCCCGAAGGGGGTCCCACTGAGAGCGTCGAAGGTCAGTCACCTGCACTTCACAGCGGTAGCGTGGGGGCGAATGGATCCCACCGCAGTTCGCAGAAGCTTTCACGTAGAGCGTGGGAAAGCACAGTCCAAGTCGAAGTTGTTTTCGAAGCACGAAGATTCCAGAGACGTTGGCTTAGTTAAACCCGGCCGCATTTGTCACGGCTGATTTGCAGTTCCGCCGCTCGCCGGCTCCCCCGCCGTCCCCTCCGGGAGAAAAATGTCCTGGGTGGGTCCGGTGTTGAGAACAAAAGACGAGTTCACCAAAGCCTTTCTCAAACAGCAGGGGGGGGGGGGGGGGGGAAGGACCCTTGTAGACGCCACCACCTGCACTCGTAGCGCTGCAACCACATCGACGGCCCTTTGAAGCCTCGGGAGATTGATGATTCCCAGTGGCTTTAATATTCTTGGCATGTTGGCGTCTCCAAACGTAACAGCTCCTCCGCGGCCAGGACAATCTCGATCGGCCAGTGGTCACAATCACTGGTCGAGGAGAGATGACTTGAGTTGTAGCGTGGGAGGCCCTTCTTCATCTTGTCTGCAAGTACAGAGTAGAGTCCTAAACCTCGGACAACGGAGGCATTAGTCGAAATCAGCCACTCAACATGGCGCCACTCCCCAGGCAGTGCACGAAATTCACCCGAGAGCCGCCAGGCTGTTTTGCAATACTACTGCATTGTCAATGTAAACGTAAGCACAAAATTTTGTAGCTGACAGCAGTAATCTCGGCTACTAAGAACAGCTTCCATGTCTGCCAAATTCGCTGCCAAAGCCCGATTCGCCGAACACGGCTTGAAGAGAGGTGGAAAATTTGGAAGCAAAAGAAAAAGGATAATAGGACACCACGCCAAAACAAAGCTAACTAGCACCTAAAAAAAATACGAAAAGGCACCGAATTGCCACCGAACGGATACCTCAATTATGGGAATAACCTGCTCAATCCGTCGGCATTGCCATGACATTTGCCCCTTTTGTATCGCACAGAAAAGTTATATTGCTGGAGGGCTAGACTCCATCGAAGCAAGCGGCCATTCTTGGGCGACATTTGACGCAGCCATGTAAGCGGACAATGATCTGTCTCGAAAGTAAATTTCGCCCCGTAAACATAACAGGCTAGCTTCTGTGCGGCCCAAACCAGACAAGCGCATTCCTTTTCCGAAGCGCTGTAGGCTTCTTCCCTTACGGTTAACTTCCTGCTGGCATAAAGGATAGGGTGCTCCTCATTGTCGTCTCCGACTTGGCTTAATACGACCCCCATACCCCGGTCGCTGGCGTCACACTGGACCACGAATTCCTTGCTGTAGTCCGGCGCGCGTAACACGGGCCGCGAAACCAGCACGCTCTTCAAGCTCTGAAATGAAATTTCTTTTGCTGCGTCCCAGATAACGCTATTCGGCTTTTCCTTTCGAAGCGCATCGGTCAAAGGACTTGCTAGCTGTGAATAGTTGGGTATGTACCTTTGGTAGAACCCCACCAGACCGAGAAATGACCGTACATCCGTCTTAGTTCGGGGCTGCGGGAATTCAGCGATAGGGGCTATCTTGAGGTCTGACGGCCTCCTCGTCCCCATCACTTGTACAGAAAGCTGCTACAGCTGTTCTCTGCAGAATTCTGCAGCCTCACTTCATTCGCGTAATCTTTGAATACCAAAATCTGCTATCTAACCTAGCACCGTTAAACACAGGTACTCAAATTGGCACAAATATCCGTGCTTTCTTTGCCTTCGCCTGACATTAGCAACACTGCTGTTAATGTAGTGAATGTAGCGACAAGCTCTTGGTATCTCGACCAAGTTCTACATTTCTGAATCTACTGAAGATAAAAAGCAAACCTGTGCCAAATTTTCAAACACAAAGAAATTTGCTTGCTTGGAACGGTTCTACATAAGCAAACAGCTCATCATCAACTCGGGAAATGTCTTCGCTGAACTCCTGTGAGTGCCTTTATCACTTGGTAGCATCTCAAATTGACACACGTCCTTTCTTACTCACTGGCACAATCACCTTTATTTAAGTTTTACGAAAACAGTAACACCTGATCAAATCCAAATCATTAACGTAAAACAAAGTAGCATTTCCTTCCCTGTTTTTACACGCACGCACAAAAAAGGAATAAAAAAAACAGCTACTTCGAATTGCTACGCGGGGTCAAACATGGCTCACCACCCCCGCGTCGAAAGGATTAGTCCTTCAGCCGCGCCCGCCGGGGTCGCGCTCTGACTTATTGTACGACTGTCAACTCGTGACAAAGGGCAACTGAAAGAAGACATTCCTGATCGCTACTGTCCTCTCCACAGTCCCTCGACGCGCTCAGTAGGCCCCGGTAGCCCATGCAGTGCCGATAACCGATTCCGGGCGACGGACAGCGACCGGAGCGAGAAGCTGCTCTCTGTTCTCGCCCCAAGCATGCCCGCCTACCCTTTCGCCCTGCGCGCTTCCTCGAATACAGTGCGGAAAGCGCAGGACCCATCTTTGTCAATTGTGGGCGCCGAACACGCCTGCATGCGTGGTGTCTGTTGCTCGACCCCTGAGCTCGCATGCACCGGGTGTCTCGCAAACTAGCGCCTACTGATGCTTCCTGCCGCTTTGCCTTTATCTTTACTGCCTTTCTGTCAGGTCGGAGTTGTCTGCGTCTTAACGCTGGCCGATGCCCTTTCAAGAACCTCGCTCCTGTCCTGCTTGCAAGATGCGCTTTTCTCTTTCTGTTACTGCGGTCACCTTTAGAAGCACCTGCGCATGCCGCATGACCAGTAACTTTAGCTGCAAGCTTACAAGGCCCAATGCGGGAAAGCTTTTCTTTCCCTTCTGCCGCACTTTTATTTGTGCTAACGTTAGCACCTGTCTGCGCCCCTGCATTTAGGGCTTGACATTTCAACCGTTTTTTCTTGGTCGGTGCCCTTTTCCTGTTTTTACGCTTAGACACTTCCGTTTGTGTCTCCTGATCACAACTAGCTTGATCTAGTTTTACAGAGGCACCTCGGAGACCTTCATCCAATTGCAAACTGGCCGCTTTGCCTTCGCAGGTCAGTGTCAGCTCCACACCGCTGACACACGGACCTTCCGCTGCCCCCGAGTTGGGCAGTTCGCTTCCCTGAAGGCAGTCATCCACCGCCCGCTTATCGGCCTGAGCGCTTACCCCTGAAACGCCTTGCTCGTCTGCAATTGAGCTTTCGTCCTCTGTCTCCGCGTGGCTTTCGATACTGCGTTTCAACATTACAGCTCCGCAGTCTTCCTGACGGTTGGGCGCTGTTTCACAGTAGCGTTTTACGTCGTCACGTCTGTCCTGGAACCATCCGACCTGACTCGCTCTCTCTGGAGTCTTGCCTCTCGAGATCTCATCTTCCAGTTTCTTTCGCTCATACGCGAGCTGTAACCTTCTGAGCTCCCGCTCCTTTTTCTCTGCCGCTAGCCTTTGTTCCTCTATGTTTCTCCGCTCATCTTCCTTTTTATTTCGCTCTGCTTTGAGGAGTTCCCACGTATCGCTAATTATTCTTTCCTCGGCGGTTTCCAAGAGCAATTTGCAAATGTCCGACTTTTTTATCTTAACCCCTACCTCTACATCCAACTCTTCACACAATGACAGCAAATCTTTCCTTAGCAACTTCATTAAATCCATGTTTGCTGCTCTGAGCCTTGACTTTGCTGAACAACTGTTGACGTGAGCTACACACACTCAGACTCACTGATCAACTTCCTTCAATTCCCAGCAGTTCAAAGTTATTAACCCAAACATTTGAAGCCTGGCGAATCTCAAGCAAAGTTCAAGCACTCACCCACGGAAGCAACACCACGCCGCATGGTCGATCCAACCGCTGCCAACCAGTTGTTAGGAGTGGGGCTCCGACCCCATAGCAGGCAACCGGTGTTGGGGGATTGCGCTTCGATCCCACCGCTGCCACCAGTTGTTAGGTGCGGGTTCCAACCCCATAGCAGGCCACAGGTGTTGGGGGATTACGCTTCGATCCCACCGCTGCCACCAGTTGTTAGAAGTGGGGCTTCTCTCCCGTAGCAGGCAACCGGTGTTGGGGGATTGCGCTTCGATCCCACCGCTGCCACCAGTTGTTAGATGCGGGCCCCTGGTTCGATTGTGCCGTCTCTCGCCAAGGTCGGTGTCCCCGGGTTCCGGATCGGGAGACTGCTGTAGTGGGGTTGACGAAGAGATGAGAGGGTCTTCGAGGTGAAGAAGAGACTGAAGGGTTTATTTACATTTATACAAAGATTGAAAGAGTGAATCGGGAGCTGGCGAACACACGCCAGGTCGCTGCTTAAATAGGGTCCGCTGTCCCCAGGTCCCTAGTTGGGGAATCTAGTTCATTAAAAATGCGTCGAATCACTGTGATGTAGATCACGTGTCCAGTCTTCCGGGTCCACCCCCAGCCACACACTCTTGCCACTTCTGGCAGATTGGGGTCCGCGCTGTCCAGGCTTCAGTGATGAATAGCCCGAAGGGGGTCCCACTGAGAGCGTCGAAGGTCAGTCACCTGCACTTCACAGCGGTAGCGTGGGGGCGAATGGATCCCACCGCAGTTCGCAGAAGCTTTCACGTAGAGCGTGGGAAAGCACAGTCCAAGTCGAAGTTGTTTTCGAAGCACGAAGATTCCAGAGACGTTGGCTTAGTTAAACCCGGCCGCATTTGTCACGGCTGATTTGCAGTTCCGCCGCTCGCCGGCTCCCCCGCCGTCCCCTCCGGGAGAAAAATGTCCTGGGTGGGTCCGGTGTTGAGAACAAAAGACGAGTTCACCAAAGCCTTTCTCAAACAGCAGGGGGGGGGGGGGGGGGAAGGACCCTTGTAGACGCCACCACCTGCACTCGTAGCGCTGCAACCACATCGACGGCCCTTTGAAGCCTCGGGAGATTGATGATTCCCAGTGGCTTTAATATTCTTGGCATGTTGGCGTCTCCAAACGTAACAGCGGCGAAGAACGCAGCGCACATCCAAAACGCGTTCACCACGAAGCTCGCGGCTTGCTGCCCGTTCGTTCGGCGCGGAAGCTATGCTGGCGTTCGTGGCATTGGATTTGTTGAGAAAGATGTGCCGACGAACTACGACTGCAACTTGAGTTCCGGGCGTTTCAGCAAGGCGCCTGGCAGCGCTTCTACGTGCTTTGCCGCTCCGGGCGTCCGTTTCACCGTACGTATCAGAGCGATTTGTCTAACGGGCAAGGCGTTGCGCCGAACGGGCGATGGCGTTCCCTGGACTCCCTGGCATGGCTGCAATACGCTGTCGCGTTACACTCTTAAAGGCGAAGCTTTAGTATCCAATTTTTTTCTTCGTCGGCTGCGTTGCGATGGAAGCGAAACGCTAAGGCGCCCGTGTCCTGTGCGATGTCAGTGCACGTTAAAGATCCCCAGGTGGTCGAAATTATTCCGGAGCCCTCCACTACGGCACCTCTTTGTAACTTTCTTCTCTCAGTCTCTCCTTTATCCCTTCCCTTACGGCGCGTTTCAGGTGTTCAACGATGTATGAGACAGATACTGCGCCATTTCCTTTCGTCAAAAACCAACTATTATTACTATTATTATTACTATTATAGTGATAAGAGCGATAGTTGCGCATCGGCATCAATTGATATTGGTCATACCATAGTCCTCCACGGCGTTCCCTTTGGGTACTGAAAGTGCCGAAGCGCTCTCCCGTCCAGCTTCTAATTTTACACCTGTTCTGTTCGAGGTGGCACCACACATGGTCTCTCTGGCTGCTTTCCTGACTTGAGGGGACTCCACCATTAGCCGTTTTCTTAGCTGGGCAGCACGCGTGGTTTTCTTTGCCGCTTTTGGTACTTTTACGTGCCGCCGAGTTCGGCGGCTTCTTTTTTTGTATGTGCAGGAAAACGTGCTCAGCGTTTCTCACTGCTTTCACTTTTTGATGCCTGTAACCCTCGGCCGCTCTTCAGCGGCCTCAGCAAGCTTTCGCGGCTATGAACAAACGGATGGACAATGAAGCAGACAACAGTTTCGAATACGCTGACCTTGACGTTTGAGCGGGGTGGGACGCTCACTTGTTCATCCAGGACACTCAGGGCAACTTGATACTCTAGGGTTGTCATCGAAGAGATGACGTTGTGAGTCTAAAACGCGATGACCCGGGACATATTAGCCCGGTCGGCCCGGGACATACTAGCGCGCGCGCACCTTTCCTTGTCTTTCATCTCCTACCTTTTGACTCTCCTAGTGTTCCACTTGAACTTTAATATTCAATAATGTACTTCAGAATAACGGCCTGAGGGGCGAGTTGGTGCATGATCAAATGAGCGGCTGCGCAAATCAGGACACAGACAAGAAAGAGACATCACATGCACATGTGGTGTCTCTTTCTTGTCTGTGTCCTGATTTGCGCAGCCGTTCATTTCTTCAATAATGTATTGCCCATTCTGTTATGTCTGCCAGTTATCACACCACTGATTCACTTCAAACTTGCCGTGCCTTGTAACAGGTAGGTATTGATGAAGTAAACCTATGAAATTTAATTGCTGCTTTTATACTAATGTAGAAAGGACATGAAGCATAAATATATTTTTTATTTGGTCTATACTGTGGTCAAGATTCCTAAGCAGGAGAAGCATGAGCATTAAAACTGTAAAAAAGCATTACACACTATAACACAATGCATTTGATTAGAGCAGTGCTCTCATGACGCCCGCAATAGCCTTTTCCTTTCTTCTTTATGCTCTTTCAAAAGGTGAAAAAGAAACAAATCAAATAGAGATATCCTGGGCCAGAAGACTTTTGTCAGGCTACAAGCAAAGACAAGAAAAAAACAACTGTCTGTGATACCCACACATACCTATTCTTTTACAGGTGACATGCTTGATATCCGGTATAAATGGCTGATAGGCTGCACCAGCCGGTTGATGATGTCATTAACCTCAAGTTCAGGAAGCGATGGCTCAATGACGGATGAAAGGAGGTGCAGTAGCAGCGTGATGATACCGGTGGGGTAGTTGTACAGTCCTTCACTGAGGACGCATTTGAAGAAAGGCTGAATTAGAGAGATGCTTTCGTAAACATAATCAAAGAAGCAACATCTCATTACAGCCTCTAGCGGTTCAGTCCAATGTGTTGAGGAGTGAAGGCAGTAATTACCTATGAGTCTATTAGTTTCCATAAAAATGGTTTACAAAGCCAGTCATATTTTCCTTACAGCTAAGATTCGCGAATCACGTTATACTTTTATCGCTTCTGACTGAAAATGGGGAATGACATCCAGTATATTGAGCGTAATTCAGACAAAACGACGACAGACCTTCTAGTGTGCTATTACATCAGCTGCACTGCGATGGAATAGTTCTATTTTTAAACGTAGTTTCGTTGACCAAAGGCATTAAGAAACGTAGCACTTCATGCGACTGCGACGTAGAACGGGCAATGTTCCATATCGAGAAAACACTGAGGCAGCAGAATCAAAAGACACACGCCGCTACAAGCACTTCTTCCTCTAATGGTCTACTTTTCACGCGCTGCTCCTGTTCAGTCAGAATAACGAATCGAGCGGCACCTCACTGTTCTCAGCGCGAAACCAAATCATATCACATAACTTTTTCGCAACGGTGCTGACGCAAAGAGCGGAAGGGGGCGAATCTAAAAGCCGCATAGCTGGCACGCGAGCGCGTCAAAAGCCTCCTCTCTACAAGCGATCGTGTCGTGCTGGCATTTCGCACCTCACGGCGAACAAGCCGTAAAGACCACGCCTAAATGCATTCGCAGCCCTCATGCATCCCCACGAACCACCATAGAAGTCATTTTACAGTTCTGTACTTACATTCGTCAGCAATCACGGTAAGCCGTTTCTTATATCGGGCGTCGGGCGCCGGCCGCTCCGGCGTGGCGTTGGCTGCAGTACGTCAGAGCAGTTTTTGAGAACTCCATGCGCTTAAGAACGTCTTCCGCAGCGCAGGAGCGATCTGTCAGCTTCCGAGTACAGCCACACTACAACAACACTAACGAGGCTGCACATTCGACAAAAACAAGCTGAAGAAAGCCGCCACAGCTACAATCGCCAGAACTCAACACAAAGACTGCATTTTGGCGTACTAAAACAGGTAGTGTAGCACATGGCCGATATTACACGGCTCAACCCCGCCACCGGCGAACGAAAAGGCGACGCTAAAGTCGCGTAACGTTAAACGCTTTAAAAGAAAACTGGTAACGTTATTTTTGCCACATGCGTGGTGCAACAAACGACGCAAAATTTTGTTTTAATTACGAAGGCAGTTGATCGTTACTGATTTAGGCAAAAAAATGTGACTACTCACAACCACCTGTTCCTGGCGGCGCTGCGAACGAAAGCTTTCGAAAGCGGGGCGCGAGGTAGCTGCAGGCGGTGAAGCTGGGCTCATGCCGCGGTCGCTGCACGGTGGCACTATTCATCTCAGGGGGGTAAAGCGCGGTGAGGAGGTTGTCATACACTCGAGCAGCGCCATCTTGCTACTCCCATAGTTGCCTGTACTTATTAGTTGTTTGCGCTACTGCGATTACTTTCAATACAGCTACACAGAACACATTAAAAATAGACCTCTAAAACTTCAAACATCCAAAAAATGTTAGAGCATTACGCCAAACTCTTTGTTGTTTCAAAATTTGAAATATGCAGACCTGTACAAGAAAACTTGGGAAAGTTTCGTTTTCGTTTCGTCTGCTGTAGCAGCTGTAGGTTACCGACGTATACTAGTTCATTACTACTTACAGCGTAGACTGCAGGACAGAATTAAGATACGGCCGTTTGATACGCCAAATACGCTCTGCATTACACACCTCTCCGCCCCATGTGTCTGCTCAAAGCACTCCCGAGCATACTCCACTGAGAGCGGTCTCCCTCTTTTTCGACCGTGCGTTCTAGCTACTCTTCGCACTTTGGACTCATTCACTTCCACCGCTCGGTTCGCTGTCTTTCGCACGAACGTTGCCTTCTCTGCTTGTTTTGGTTTTGGATGTCTGATTCGGTGCCGGGAAAGCGCTGCAGACGAAATTCGTTTTCCGTGCGCACGTTGGTCGATCGTATCTCTTGCGCGCACGGCGGTCGATCACACACAAGAATCTGGACTCTGGACCCGTCGGCAGCGTTCAGGGCGACACCCGAAACTGCCATAGCAGTCGGCCGGGCGAGTAAGCCCGCCTTCGCTCGAAAGCACAAGAACACAGATAAAAACAAGAGAATACCGAGAACAGAACCGTCCGCTTATACACGCTCGCCTGTCAGTTGCTCAGTAAATGCAATAAGCACGCAGCGCGCTGTGGCTCCGCGCATCGCGATCTACCGCTTTGTCTCGCTCGTGCACAGAGTTTCAGCAGAATGCCGCCATCGTGCATCATATGCAAAACAAGATGCCAAAAGGGATCGGGAATTTCTCTTCATGTGTGAGTACTGTTCTCTGAAAAATTCGTAACGGCACTGTCGCGTGTTTTTTTTTTTTCTTTAAGATTGTCTTGTATGCATGCAACATGCATGAAGAGAATTCGTGGAGCCTTACGTTTAGTGGTATATAGTACAGGCTTGTCATTGAAACAGTATATGAAAAGTAAGCGAAGTTGTCATTTTTTTGTTTCAGCTTTCCTCACAACAACAAAGACTTGCTGCAAAAGTGGCTCAGCGCTATTAGGACATCATTGCCTAATTTACATATAGGGCGCAGGATCTACTCAAGACATTTCGAGCAGTCATGCTTTTACAGCGGCCACACCAGGCACGTTTTAAAACCAGACGCAGTGCCAACAATATTCCAAAAGGTACAGAGTGAGCAGGTAGGTGCAAATTGTGGTTGTGCTCTGTTTATGTCCAGTAGAACCTGCATTCAGTGTGAAACTTTTAATGCTCATTACGGGTAAGTTATAAAAACAACGCTGAGCCTAGCAGTTGTCTAGAGCATTTACAGCCAAATATAAGTAAAAAGAGAAAACTAACTTTTCAACAAAACGCTAGATATTTAAGTTACAATTAAAAATTTAGCAACTGGTATGTCAGTACAAAAGTAAAGGCAGCAATTCAACATAAAAAGAATCAGGTTTATGATAATTAAATAAAATCCGCTGTGTATCAGCAGTTCAGAGTGGTGCACTAGACGGGAGGGCTTATGCAGGAGAGACTGTGTGCCGGGCATGTCTACATTATTAAACAGAATTCTGACAGCGGTCAGTCGTGGTGTCTCACCATGTCTGTGTGCATAGGGTGATAAGTTATAATAGAGCGAGTGCCTCAGCTCATGCAATATTTTTACTTTAGGTTGCAAGCACATCTTGCGGTGCTATTTCAGGACTTCAGTCTCTGCCACGTACGTCATTACAGAAACGCAAGCGGGTAAGTTTAAGTGAGCAGAAAGGCCAGTGCTTCAGACAACAAAATTTTTATCTTAGGGCATATCTATGCAGGAGCACGCAAGCCCAGAAGCAACCAGTTCACAGACGATGTCCTCACCCTCCTCGCGAGCTCAGTTACCACTGAGAAAGTCAACACGCTTGCAGGTAAAAGAATGAATCCGAATATTGGTGTCTCATGCATCCAATTGCTGGTGTCTCCAGTAGTGAAAATGTTCCTACTTCAGGCCATTAGTGTGAGGCCGCATCTCAGCCAACCGGTCACCTCACCTATACCCAAATCCCCCTGCAAGCACTTGCACACTCCCACAAGAAAGTCCCTACGCAAGAGAAAGCAGGTGAGATGCTGTACATAAATAGCAAGAATCTCGCGTCAAAACTGTTTCTGCTTCAGGACATGTCTGCACCACAAACCCCAAGCTCAGTAGCAGCATCACCATGGAAATCTCCACACAAGTGCTTGCAGGTAACATGTAAAAGGCAGATGATGCACTGTCTCCTCTGACACACCCTTTCTGCCTGAGCAGACAGCTACACCAGTTTGTGCAAGTTCAAGGATGCACAGTGAGGACCAAGGCGCAACGAGCCCAGCCAAAGCAGCAGTGAAAGTGCAACATAAGGTATGCATATACAGATTATTATGGAAGCTTAGTTGCTGACACAGTATTCTATTGCCCACAGACAACACAGTCTCTGAAAAGTTCCAGCAAAAAGAAAGGAGTAAGCCACGATCACCCATACATTGCTTCACAATCTCCAAGAACTCGACTGTGGTCAGTCAAGAAAAAGCTGTCTGTTGCGCGAAGAAAACTTTATTCAGCCTCACAACAGTTAAAAGAAAAAAAGAAGCGAATGATTGACCTCAAACGCCTTCTAAATGAAATGAAAGAAAAACAACTGATTTCTCCGAATGGACAAGAAACTCTGGAGGCATTTGGAGAACTGCCACGAGAGATTGTAAAAAGTTGGCGCTCTAACAAGCCCAAATCACCATCACAAAGACGATACAGTGAGAAGATGAGGAAGTTTGCCACTACACTGTATTATCCGTCTCCAAGGGCATATGAATATGTGGCCAGCATTTTCCCAATGCCCAGCAGGCAGACCATTCGCACCTGGCTCAAAGTGATTGATGCATGGCCAGGGTTTACAAGTGAAGCTCTCAATCACATCAAAACGTCATTTGAAACAAAAAATGAACGAGAGCGGCTTTTGCTGCCTGATGCTAGACGGAATGAGTATTAGGAAAAGGTGCGAGATGGACACTAAGACAGGGAAACTGATTGGCTACGTTGACTTGGGGAACAGTCAGAGTCCACTGGACACAGATGACTCCTCACTAGCTGGAGATGCTCTCGTGCTCATGGCAGTTGGCGTGGCAGCTCCATGGAAAATTCCCTTTGAATATTTCCTCAACAATGGACTCAGTGGGGAGCAACTGAGAAATATAGTTAATGAGGCCATCGAGCAGCTGACACAATGTTCGCTGAACGTCGTTGCTGTTGTATGCGATGCTCTAGCTGCTAATGTATCCACGGGCAAGCTTCTTGGCTGTCGGATCCATGAAGCCACAAGTGAGCAGTTTGTCACGGCCTTCCCCCATCCCTGCAACCAATCAAGGACCGTGTCCCTGGTATTCGATGCTGCCCATGGATTAAAATTGCTCAGAAACCTCCTGGGCGATAAGAAACCACTGCACAGCAATGAATATGGAGTAAGATATTCAACTCTGATAAAGTGTGATTCACCTCTAATATATTTATTGTCTTTTGCAGTCAATCGAATGGGGCTTTATTGAAAGGCTGCAAGACCTGCAAGAAGCTGAAGGTCTTCGAGCAGCAAATAAACTCCGGAGGGCACATATTCAGTACTACAGACAAATTATGAAAGTGCGACTGGCTGCACAAACATTCAGTGCATCAGTGAGCAAAAGCCTAAAGTTTGCCAAGGAACTTGGAATACAAAACTTCAATGGGTCCGGTGGAACCGCAGAATTTATTGCTGATGTTGATCGGTGAGTTCTGAAGTAAAATTCTCGTTTGCATAAGTAATGCAATCTTCTTTTGATGTTTCTTTCAGGGCCTTTGATATATTAAATACTCACAGTCCAACTGCAATGGATTTCAAAGCACCGCTGCGAGCAGCAACATTCAATTTTCAGAAGCACACGATGCTGCAACTATCTACAAAGCTCATGTCTCTGCGTCTTCCGTCTCGTGAGCTCGTATGCATCTCGGGGCGGAGAATGTCTGTCATAAGTTTGGCATTCTCGTTGAAGAGCATTGCAGAACTCGCCCAGAAGCTCTTCGATTCCACTGTTTGCAGGTAGGACTGCATATTGTGTTTCATACACTATTACTGCATGTCAATACACAAGTGCACAATCCAAATGAATGAAAACTTTCAGTGCTGCTTTATTAATAAAAAGGGTGCAAGACCGTAGGGCATTGTGCATGGTGCTGAGCCATGCAGCTGAAGGCACCTCATGCAGTTTCAAGGCAATGCGTTTTGTCCTAACTATATAGCGTATTGAAAGCACCAACAGTGAAAGCATGACAAGGTGACAATGACGGGAAAGCACCTCTAAAACATGTGCTAAAACCAATTTATAGAAATATTGCTATCCTATTAGACATGCTTACAGCATGCAGTTTTAGTCTATCGCTGAATAATTAAGGCAATAACAAAAAATACCTGCCAGTCCAAACTCTAGCCCAGTGTATTGTTGCTCATAACAAACATAGTCAAAAGTCAAGTACAGAGCCACAGTAGGACAGCACAGAGTTACAGAATAAGCATGCTGCAATTCTTGAAAGGAAATGGAGAAGAAAAGTATTTTTCATGTTGTTGCAGTTACAAATGAGGGCAGTGGAGAGTTGAGAAAGTTAACAAAAATGCAATAAAAATGCAAAACAATCCAATCATTTTACCACTGTGGTGGAAGCATAAGTAGTAAATACCACTGTAGCAAAATATCTTAGCGTTCAATGAAAATAGAATTCAAAATGAAGCTATTAAAGTCAACAACAAAAACTGATTAAAATATAATTTTCAGAAATGAAAGCAGAAGGCTCTCCAATTACCGTGGCTGCAAGAAACATGATGCAAATAAGCTTAGCTGACTAAGAGTAGAATCTTATTGGCTATCAAACAAACAATTAAGCAATAACTGTGCCGTTTTGAGCACTGCTAGAAACTGAACTCACTGGAATATGCTTTTCACTGTTATTTCGCTTCGTTGCATTAACAAGGAACTACGAATGGAGATATGTTTTCTTCATTCTGTTTGCCAAGGCAGGAAAACAATTGCAAATTGTCATGGTGTTTTCATTTTCATTACAGCTACATTTGCACATACCGGTTCAGTCAACATCACCTTGAAATCTTCTTTAGCTGCATCCGCCAGAGAGGGGGATGGAACAATAACCCCTCGGCTCTGCAATTCCGGTACGCATACAGAAGCCTACTGGTGCATGCAGATGTGCTGCCTGTGACGACCGGCAATGTTACCCCAGATTTTGAGGGAATTGCAACAGTGGCCCATGAGCGTCTGCACAGAAGCAACGATGATGAAGCTGGCGAGTCACCAGATATGTACATTGCTATTGCCATAACTGACCATGACTACTGCAGTCTTGGCTATGGACTCACCAATTTTAGCACTGAGGTTGTGACCTACATAGGTAGTTTTTTGTGAGGGTTGTTTCAAAGAGCATAAACTGCACCTCGTGTTTAGAGATGCTTGTACAGGATGACATCGCAAGTGTCCTTATTTTCATCAGAAATAATGGAGGCCTAATCATGCCTTCAGCGCTCGTAATTCACACCCTGTGCACTGCGGAGCACATTTTCCGCTGCAGTGATGAGCAAGGGCACAAAAACGTTGACCGCTTGGTTATACAGTCCTTCCAGAAGTTCTGCCAACGACATGAGCAGAGCTTGAATGAAGTAGAACATTATAAAGAGAACCCAGCACATGTAATTGGAGTGATCAAGTTCGTTTTGAAGAAATATGTCACTCTCAGACTGAGAGAGGAGGCTAGAAGGATAACAGAGAGGGCAAGAGGGGCATATGTTAGAGCACTGCTTACAAAGCAAATCTTGTTTCAGCATCAATAACAACCATTTCCAATTGCACTAATCAACGTAACGACACATACATGAAGGGATCCAAAGTTAATGAACAGTCAGTGTATATGTCATAATGAGCCCCTCGATTATATCCCTTTGTCTGCTCGGCAACTTAATGACAATTATTTAGTGCAAAGCAAGGAATGAAGGAAACAGGAATAAACTAATATTAATAAACTTTTACAAGCCAAAGTCGCACTTGGGTTATGCAGCACGCTGCAGAAGAGGATTCCTCAATAATTTTGATACCTGGGGGTCTTACACATGCCGAAAATTTATTACAAAATACAGAGTACCAGCTGTTCCAACTAGCCGTATTGCATATTCTCTTAAATACTCCTGATTTTAAATTATTAAAATTTGGCATTCAACAACTGTTGATACAGTGATAGTAGTGGGGTTGCTTCACCAGTGCATTGTAGGAATGAACCTGGCCAACGTGCATGTTTATAAAGCAGTATCGCAGTGTAAAAGTCAGGACTGCGTTCCATTACCGTGCAAAGATCTCGTGTCATGCCTTATGTCAGATAAATGGCAATTATGCATGACACGCAAGGTAAATATGTCTGTCGATTGTAGTAGAAGAAATAAGAATCTCTTTGTTGAAGTTCCTTAAAACACACCTTACATGTGTAATGCAACAACTCTTCACCAGTGCAATGTTCAGTGCAGAAAATGTTTCTGAAGCTAAGGTCACTGAAGTGTTCAGCAAGTACTCAAACATTTATTCGCGTTAAAGAAATGCAAAGCAGGCGCACATTTCAGCTTTTACACAGACGCCCATGTGCATTTCTGAAGGTTCTATTTTTTGGTTTTGTGGAGTTTAACGTTCCAGAGTGGCGTAGGCTATGAGGGATGCCATTTCTGAAGGGATCTGCACCAGATGCACAGTCGTGCTATAGATAACAAGTATGATGAAGAGTGACATCGAACATTTATTCCAACATTGTTCATGCAAAATCACTGTATTGATACTACGTTGAACATGTTTTTTTTTCCAAATTCCCCCTAGTACTGCATCAAGGCTGCCCTGTTAGGTGTTCAGCAAATAAGAGCAGAGATCTTGGTACTGTTTATTTATTTTTTTTTCATCTGCATTCTTTGAGTGTGTGAAAAGATGTAAAGGTATTGAATGCTGCATTGTGTATGACTGAGACATTATTTACAAGCTATGGTACTTTTATTTGTCTAGTGGGTACAACAGTAACGTCAGTGAATTTATGGCAGAAATAAAAAGCAGGCATTCACAAACATAACTGCTCAAGTTAAATGACTGTCAACTATGAAACCAGCTGTAACTTTGCAGTGGCAGGTTGTATTATAATCTGACATGCTTGTGATTGTGCAGATGCACTGGTTGTCAATTTTTTTGTTTTACAGAATATGGCCCAAATTTTTGATATTTCCAAAGCTGTACGCGAGCAAACCGCATTCTAACGTTTCTCTTTACCATCATCACCTTGCACAATACTCTGTTTGTGCTCTCCGAGTGCGACTTATCCCACATGTCTCTTGCATAAAATTCTTCCATGTATGTACGCTTTGGTGCTTCGTTGCAAGCAGATTAAACCTTTCGGAACGGAGTCTGTTACAGATTTTGCGTTGTATTCAAACAGAATTCCGATCTTAACAGGCAGCGGTACAGAAGGCATGCGCTGCACTCTGTGCGAGTGTCGTCTCCCTTCTGCCTCGTCTCCTGTATGGAACACCAACGAGATCTGACCGCCGGAGAAGACAGGAGGTGACGATGGTGCAAACTTTACTAAAGGGACTCCAGGTAACGCAAAAAGGCATGAGGAATGCATGTTTTATAATACCCTGTACATCAAAACAAACCTTGCTGAACCTCGCCAACAAACCTCGTTGATCTCGGCTCACACAAACACAAATCATACGTAATGAGCGCCACAAGATTCACCACCACCTGGAAGTATCTTCGTGCGCGCACCATCGCGAACATTTTGCGCATGAACTAGAAAAGAATTCAACACAGCACGTAAGCAAGCCGCAGCACCATTCCTCGTACAGCTTTTTGACGCGCACTACGAAGCGCGCGGCCATGCTGGGGGAGTTGCGAGGTTGCCAGGTTAGTACGCTGCAATTGCTGTTAACTCGTTAAACTTGGTCTAGGTCGCCTGAACCATGCAGGGAACCATGAGCGGAGTAACAATATGGCTTCGCCCACGGTTATAAAAAAAGTGGAGAGGGTTTACATGGGAGTGCTGCCGCCGCTTTCCCTCTAGTATTGGTAGTAGTAGCTCTATGATTCATCTGATTCCAAGGCTTTAGCTGTTTCCCCGTAACTGCGTCACAGAATCGGGAGTGATGATGTTGACCAGCTCCACTGGTTTCGGTTTTTAATTTTCGCATATTGTGTGGCTTACTGTACTCTGCACAGCTTGAAAATGAAAATTCGTTTTGAGGAAAACAAATGGCGCAGTGACAGCCTCACTTATCTCGCTGGTCACCCGAACCGCGCCGTAAGGATGGAATAAAGGAAGGAGTGAAAAAAAAAAGGAAGAAAGAATGGCCGTAGCGGAGGGCTCAAAAATAGCACAAGGGTGCCTTTTGCGTTTCGCCTCTATCGAACGCGACCGTCACGGTCGTGCCTCATGCCATTTACTGTACGTGTGTGCACCCTGAGAAGGCGAGCGCCCGCGCGCCGCCCTAGAGCGACATGCGAAACTTAGTGCAAGCCCGCGCTGCCGCATCGCCTCTGTTTTGTGCGTGCGTGCAACATGCCATTGAGCACCTTGCAGGCGTTTTGCTCGAGCGAGGCCCGCATTCAGTCTCGCTACCCTAGTGTTTTGTGCGCTACCTTAACTATTGCCTCTACCTTTCGTGGTCCTCGGCTCTGCATCACGTCCGCCCCACAATATACAGTAGTTCTTGCTATTCGAAGGAGTGTAATCATGAATCAAGGCAAAAGAAGGCATTATTTAAGTAACGCTGCTTACCACGTTGGAAGCGCGGGCATGGACACAAAGTGAAACAAAACGCGCGCACGCGCGGGCTAGCACACACACACACACACACACACACACACACACACACACACACACACACACACACACACACACACACACACACACACACACACACACACACACACACACACACACACACACACACACACACACACACACACACACACACACACACACACACACACACACACACACACACACACACACACACACACACACACACACACACACACACACACACTCTCAGTGGGAAGGCACTACTTAACGGGGTGAAACCCTACGAAGATTATCTTGTGTGAAGCCTCGGAGTGACCCGGGTGAGCTCGGTCAGGTTAATTCGTAGGAGCGTCGAGCCAGGTATAGCCAACGGGAAGAGAATGTCACGACCGCTGCTGCCGAGAGGAGAGGGTGTGAAGATGAAGAGCGATCGAGAACCGCGTTTGTGTGCATATGCAGATGACAGTAAGGAGAGGCGAAGAAAGAACACATGCTTTCGCACGTCTCCTCGGTTTAAACTTTAAAACTCGACACTTTTTTCCCGGGTTCCTCAGAGTCATTGCATTACGGGAAAATAGAAAACACAACTATCACCGCATTTTCCCACGCCACAACTTCGTACCGTGTTTGCGTTGAATAGAGATGCTACTAGAAATACAGAAGACGCACTGCGCCGGTACTTTAGCTGTGCTCACATTCTAGGTAATGGAACTGAAGCTCTTAAAGCTTTTTCGATACAAGAAGCTCCTCCATCGCTTCGAAACGCAAAAGGCGCCCGTGTGCTGTTCGATTTCTGTCATAAAGACCCCCAGACGGTCGAAATGACTCCGGTTTCTACGGTACTTCTTTCTTCCTTTCTTCTTTCACTCCCTCCTTTATCTCTTTCTATAGGGCGGGTTCGGGTGTCCACCGAGATATATGTGCCAGTTACTGCGTCATTCCTTTTCCTCAAAATCAATTTTTTAGTATATTTCTAGTGACAGCAGTCTATAGAAAGCAGTAAGAAAATTGTATCAACTTCCTATCAATAATTAGTAATAGAATACGCTCGGCTAAGAGACTGTGACTGCTAATATTTGTTTCGTGTCCAAGGTTTCTTTAGTTGCTTTGACCTGTTAGACTGCAGTACTTAATTTATGCAGTTGTTCGCATGATAAAAACTTTCTCTAGTTCCTAGTATATTTCTACTGACAACAGTACATAGAAAGCAGTAAGCAAATTATACCAACTTACTAGCAACAAATGCTAATATAATATGCTAGGATAAGCAGTGTGATTGCTAATCTTTACTTCGTGTTCAAGGTTGCTTTAATAGCTTTGAAGTGTTCTGCTATAGTACATGATTATTTTAGTCTTTCGTTCGCATGACCAAACGTGTTTTTTCGGTTTCTACTACATTTTTTCACAACAGTGCATAGAAAGCAATAATAAAAATTTATTAAAATATAATAACTTCAGTTTTGAAAACGCTTTCTATACCCTCATTTGACTCCGAATGAATTTGCTGCGAAAAACGCTGGACGCTTTTCGATATAGGGAAATTGTTAACTAGCTGCAACAGATTTCACTAGGCACTCAAGTAAGATGTCACGGTTATACAAACAAGAGATTTAATCACCTTAAACTCCATGCAGTTTGTTCACTCATTTCTCTCGATGTTTCGAACTGCACAAGTATTTTATAGTAACTTTCTATTGACAGGGGTATAAACAGAGAAGGAACGTTCTATTTCCTTTTTATTAACAAAAGAGCATAGAAAGTAAAAATTATTTTCTAGTAACTTTCTACTGACAGGAGTAAATACAAAGAAGTAAATTTCTACCAGCTTTCTATAGAATGTAAATGTAACTACAAGGTTTATAGAGTACATAGAAAGTTGATACAAATTCTAAGAAAGTTGATAGACTTTTCTGTAAGGGGTATAGCTCACGCTTGAGGGTCGTCTGGTCTGCGGCAACGTCGACGTTGTAAACAACACAGCGTTGTAGGTCCGAACCTTCTGCTAGGTACACCGGGCCGGCACCGAGATCGCGCTTGTAATTGATACGCACTTCAACGTTTTCATACCCTCGACAGCAGCTAAAGTCCGGAGCCACACAGCGATGATATTAGATTTCGCTCTAGACTTGAAGGCACGGAAACATTTGGTCACAAGTCGCACCAACACCTAATTTCATTTACTTTAGCTTGCACCTCGATTCATAACTAGGTAAGCTGTTGTGTACATGGAAGCATAGGTCCGCGAGGAATATGATGCGCAAGCGCATGATTTCATTTTCGGCTAAGAAACGCGATGGCCCTAATATGTTGAACGAAGAAATACATAATGTGCATTGGACCACCTTGACCCCCAACCATACGCGGCTTGCGAGGGTTCCCAACGATTTCTCCTTTGACTCGCGGCCGTTTCGAAGTAAAGAAGATGACGTTCAGGGGATCGGCATGGCTTCTCGTTCGGTCACAGTGACCTGCAGACATTCATAACTGATGCACCTCGACATCAGGGAGCACACCTAATGGACTACCCGCCAGAGCTACACGTCATCAATGTCTCAGGAGTCCAGCCATTTCTCTGGTCGTTCAACAGTCCTCAACGAGGTGAGTGGTGCACAGCCTTTCTGCCCTGAATAAGCTGACCATGCGGCATTTGGACATTGTGTGATGACAGGCGGGTATGTTTAATTACTGAAGTACACGGTTTAGTCAATGCCCTTTTACTGCAGCTGAACACCCATCAGCACAGCATCGCGGTGTTTTCATCACGGACGTGCGCAGTTGGGGCGGGGGCCGGAATGCCCCCCCACCCCCCGAAATGATATAGAGGGGGGGGGGGAGCAAAATTTTACCACCTGTTGTTCCCTGGTACCCAAAAGACCTGGAGAGGCACTACCATGTTCATCGGCCCAGCCTGATAGCATGACCTTATGGTTCTAATTGCGGCTGATTTTTCATTTGCAGGCGTAGCTGTTTAAGAATGGTAGGCTAATGCGCAAATGGCTGCAGCATTTTCTGCGTACTAAAGTAAAAAAAAATAGAATACGCGGCACCAAACTTATTCGACCGGCAAGTAGAGAACCAAATTAAGCAACTTCCGCGTGGGATAGCTCTTGAGTTTCGGTCATCGCTTAACGTTAGGAAAGCAAAGAAGGACGCTTGACTATGACTCAGAATTTAAAAGAAGTAAATATATATTGTTCCAAGCTCAGACCGCCTTCTGTAGGATGATTCCGCTGAGACTGCGCCACTCGTGCACTGTATAAACGCCCGCGCTTTGGCGAACACTGAACCGCGCCAATACCTCCAGGGACGATGGCGGTGGAGAGGTAGTTCTTTTGGTGCGATCAGCCTTGACCCATGAAGTTGCATGGTACACGGGATTCCTAAACATGTCCTCGAGAAGGGAGTACTTCACGCGACATGGGACCAACTCAAACCCCCACGTTGACCGCTGCGAGGGCAAGCAAAAGCGGTGATTGAAGAATATGTCTCATGATGAAAGAGTTTGTTTTCTCTCTCCTCGGCATATGGAGCTTCTCTGTTTTGCAGACGACAGGCTCTGCAAGGAAATTTTAGAATTGCTGACATGCCTGCAAGATCGTAGCAGAACCGCGAGCAACTGCTACATGGGGTAGAACTGTAAAAGACGAAACGTATTCGCGTTGGATGTTTTGGGCAGTGCTGGCATTAACGCGGAATGAAAGAATGTCAACAAGCAATCATTATTAAGCTAACCACTCTGGCGTGCATCGGTTCTCGGAGTTAATGCGTTCCAGGCGAGTTTCCAAACTCGTGTTCCCCGAAGAAGACGCGCCGCCACTGGCAAAGCCACATGGCACACCAAGCAAGTCGGTGCTGTCAGGGTAGCTAGTTTCGTCGGATTAAGTTGCCTGAATGCCAAATTGCATGGGATCGTGACGGGTCTGCGCTGCTGATCTGCCTACCACCATAACACACACGATTGGGAGACGAATGATTTCGCCTCTCTGCCGCTGTTAGAGCGCTATGCAATCACTCGTTTATGCCACACTAGCTATATTGTCATTTCATACTTTTCGGTCCCCATGTTTATAAATCGGCCATCGGCCATCGGCCATTTTTTCAAATGTCGTGAAACTATCCTCACATCCACAAGCATTCCGCATCGTTGCAACTGTGCCATTGGACGTATATGAGACTGACAATTGCCCCTTACTCATTGTTTAAAAACTTCGAAGAGGCTGAGACCAATGAATCATCGCATAATAAAGAAGGCCATGTGGTTTAAATTTTTCCGAGCACTCTAGTAGGGCGTGTGTCTTAGGCCAAAGGGTTGCGTTGTCACTAAAGGCCCATAAATCGACTGATCAATTAAGAAACTCCTCGTCAAGGAGTTCGCCACCATTAACTTCTGAACTAGATCGACCGCAACGCAGTATAGTGAAGTCTACATTGCGTTTTAATGCAACTTTGGGAAGATTGCCATGTTCAAAGAGATGTTTCACGTACTTCTCTTCAGGCGCCCGTGAGTCTCATTGACTACAGGCCGGCCGACCTGACTTTATTCTGCGCACCGGTTGGCCACAAAGCAAAGAGAACGGGATGATTACGCACGGCGTTAAGCCAACGTAGAATCACAACGATCACCAAGGAGAGCAGCCACTGTGGTGACAAGGTCTAAGCGAGTGCCAGTGAGCAGCAGGCCGGCGAGGCAGACAAAGCCGCTGTCACGCTCTATGCCACCTACCCAGTCACGACGGAAGCTAGGCCCACATTTAAGGTATCTTCATTCTCCCGCATTATACGCCGAGAAAGACATCAATATTCAACAGTATACGTGAACGTTGTCAATCTCCGCTAAAATATTATAGGTCGTGCTGGCTCGTACAAATTTTTCTCGGTTGTTTTTAATGGTAATGAGGCTCCCATTTCCTTATCCTCAACTCATTGCCCTTTGGCTGCTTTTTCTTCCCTCTATATCACACCTCGGTTATGCATTTGTAACAACTTCAATGACCAACAAACCGTTCTCTTAATAAATACGTTTACTGAGATACTGCTTAGTGCGCTTGGGCATTGTTTTTCTTCACCCACACGAATAATGTTCGTACTCTCTAGCGATGTGTTGTTAAAAACTAAACCAAGGCGTTTCGTCAATTTTTTTTTAATGTTTCTGATCGCACGGTTAGGCTGGGAATCGGAAATACTGTGGCTAACAATCAGGTTCAGCCACGTATTTTCGCTCAGTGAATCCCGAAGTAGAGTGTTCTGCGATTTTGCGCTCCCCGTAGGTTACTTCTCTCTGATACACCAATGAATTGTTCGAGCTCAGTTTCACGCAGAAATGGCATTTCGTCGGCTGTATTATTTTGTACCATATCTCCTTGGAGCTAGTACTTGCATGATTTTGTAATAAGTCAGATATTCGCATCGTATGCGGCGAGGGCGAAGCAAAACAAGCCGCTACCAAGCAATTGCACCAGTGGCGCCCTTTTGCTTTGCTTTTGCAAATCCTGCCCTGAAGGTTCTGCAAAGGAAGGAGAAGGAGGGGCGTTGTTTTTTTGTGAATGGTTTTTACCGGCTTTTATTGGTCTATTGGAAACAAACTAACAAAACAAGGTGGCGCCACCTGCGCTATGGATGAGACAACGAATTTTTTTGCTTCCCCGTCGCCGTAGAAGATGTGAATAGCCGACTTTTTCTGATCGAACCATGTAGGTAGCGTAAACAAATGTGGTATAAATCAATATTGCCTGCCAAATGCCTTCTCTGTGCGAAATTAGAGCTTAGAAAACTCACCAGTTTAGCTGAAAGAACCATTCTATGGCGCGTGTAAAATTGCCGAACGCCCTCTATAGTAGGCCATGAATTTAAAAATGATAGAGTTTAACTTTTGTGTGTCCATTGCATTGGAGGCTTGCCCAATCTACACAGGGAAAAATTTCTAGTCAATACTTTTCCAATGCACTGGAAAAAAACTTTTGCTAATGGGCACCACGAGTCTGAGATCGTCTATATTAAAGTTTTCCGCTCTCTAACATCACAAAGTAAGGAAGAACTTGCATGACGAAGGCCGTGGCTTCATCAGTGTCAAAACTTTCCGACAGGCAGGCTTCCTTTTGCGCTCACAAAACGATTCCCGTGGTCTTGTTAGTCTTCATTAGGGTACATTTCCTCTGCCTGTTATCCTAGAAGGCCAGCTCGAGGCAAGAAGCCGATGGGAACTGATATGGCCCGGTTATGTTTAAGGTGATTGTTTCAGATTTCAAATGAACATACTGCTCTTTAGGGTGGCCTAATCAGGCAAAATTCGCACATATGAGTGCAGTTAAGTATTCTGCTTGATTTCATCTTTGCGTAACACATTTCTTGATAACGACACACACGTTTGTCTCTTGCAGTCAGGCCAAAGAGTCGAACAACGCTTCCAGTTGGAGTCGGAGGGCATTGTGGTGCCGCCGTGGTATGACCAGCCCAATTTGTAGCACAGAGGACTCAATTGGGTAAATCTTTGCTTCGCTTGGGACGGAACTAGAGTACAGGGCCGATTCTGGAGCAGTGCGCGCATTTTATTAATGACGTTATTGTAGTGAACTGATCGGCGCATATTATGCTCAGTATTTAAAACGTTATCAAAGTGCCGACAAGCTGTCATGTTAATTCTGCAATTTTTGTGACGCCTACGGATCCATTCCGACATCTGAAAACCAACTGCTGTTCTTGCTGACAACATGAAACGCAAATCGTTATGCCAAATATCGAGAAGATACCGCTACTTCGTTCAGTAATCAAGCGTGGTTTAGCCGAATTGTATTTGTGGGAGAGGCTATTCAGAAGTTTCAGTACGCTTAAAAGAAAATAATTCAAAAGTGAAGAATGTTTCCGCATCTCTGCGCGGAGCAGCCGTACGCTAGGCTCCAGCGGCGAGAAATCAACTGCCTCAAAACTGTCATAGAGAAAGTAATGCATGGCACGAGGAACGTAATTTGCGTACGATTGGGCCATGAACAGAAGGTACCAGGGCCATTATCGTTTATGGTACTACATTCTCCTAATTCTGTGTTTTTATTGTTATGCTTACGTCATGCTGACTTCGTGCAGAGCACATGTAATATTATGCGGTCCCCATTCCGCGCAGACCACTTGGCTCACCACGCCGGCGACACTACGGCTGTACCCACGCAGCCAGAGCACGGCGGCATTTTCCACCCCGTATTCATTTCGCACGTTTACCAAGCAGCCCTAGCTGAAGGAGTTCAGTCTACCAAAGTCTGAGAAAGCTATCCGTGGAGACGCTCTGCCAGCTGGCCTTGGACTCGCCCGGCTTCCACTTTCTCTCGATATGAATTCGCTGTCTTCCGAAGGTGACGGCTCGGGCTAGCTGCTACCGCAGCTTGCCACCGTGAGCGTGTGTGACTGGAACGACTTCTCTCTACAGACAGCCCGGTGTCGGGAACAGTGCATGCAACGTTCCAATTGTTTAAACCTTTATGCTGCCTCAGTGGTTTCCCAAATCATACATGGAAGCTCGTTCACCCATGGGCCTGTAAAAGCGTTGCCTTGAATTGACATGTTTAAGTGGTTCTTGTAAAGTGTCGTGGGTACTTAGGATAGTCGTGAAGGATAAACAGTATCGGCAGTAATATATGGCTAGGTACAAGCAGATCACTGATGGGTACCCGCTCAGGTTGAGCCAAGTGGGAGTGAGGGAGGATAGGAGTATAAAAATTGGTGGGGACGGGCTAAGGTGAAGAGATGTGGGAAGGGAGGCCAACGTTCCGGGGACAGGGCAGGACGTCCCGATTGAGCCCTCCACGGTGAACTTAAAATTAGATTACGAAGCAACAAGACGCATGACAATTAAAAAATATGAGCGAAACACGATAACAGTGTTCAGCATCGCCATTGAAACAATAAACAAAACGCGCCAAATCACAAGAATTTCACTTACAGGAGTAAAATAAATGACGTACAGCGCAAGGAAAAGTGTACAAGCAAACTTAAATTGCAGTCAAAAGGTCAGGTATCGATATCAGAGCAAATGAAGTCATAAAATGTGTGGTTAATAACAGGTTCCAAGTGATTACTGTGCGCAAAATGAATGACTTGGAGTAAAGGGACTTGCGGCATATGACGCGTTTCATTTTGAAGGGGTGGTCGCCATGTAGGAAGCCGTTTCGGTTTTGTTGAAATAAGTCATAGCGAGGTGGTGACGGGTGGTGATAAAGTCTACAGAAGAATTCTAGAAGTGAGAGATTGCGACGATGTGAGAAGACAGTGAGTTCACCACATTTTTTTGAAGTGACATGAGGACAAACTAAGTTGGTATGTATAAGCAGGTTAGCGCGTTCTGCTGAAAAAGAAACTTCAGTCTTTAGCTAGAAAAGGAAAATAAAATGAAAAACAGCTGTCGTCACCCCTGGCCGTTTTTGCAAACAAATTGCTTTGCGTCAAGACAGTATTTTGCGTGCGGAGCACTGAGGCTAGACAGCACCACTATTTCCTTCAAAACAGTAATGACAGTGTCCTTTTCAGTCTTGATGCCCCGAGTTTGAATCAAGGTGCAGAAAATACTAAATTCCAATTTTCTCGCCAATGAATGCGTCTTTTGCTGCCTGACAAACATCAGCATAGTGAGAGAGGGCCGAAGAATTGATTTTTACTCAGAACGAAAATTGCATGAAGTTGTCCTCGGTGCTCTTTAATGATAGAAGGCTGGTGGAACGTAACTAAATAAGACGATAAAACTACCGGCATGACTCGGTTAAGCTTTAGTGTAGTTGAACTACTAAGTCGCGTTAAGGATTCCAGAGTGCACGTGTCTACTCTATTTTTGGATGGATTAGTATGACGCAGGTGAATTGTTTTTTTTTTTTTTTGAGAGGGCTCATTTCAGGTTCACTTCTACAAAGCCCTGTGAGTGGTTATCAGATACTATAGTGATGTTAATATGGTGACGCCAAGAGTGGTCAGATGTAGAATCAACCCCAAGTATTTGTACGTACACCCGGCCAGAGCCGTATATTCCCTTCGGGAGAGTATGGTGATTACGCCGTTAGTCTGTAAACTGCTGCACTGGTGTATGGCAACCTAACATTTCCGCCCCGCAGACGCCTTTTTTGCTGAGATCCCCAGCGGTGTTGTGCATGCGACAGTGCTGTCAGAAGTACTGCTCCTCTTGTGACCTACCAGCGGCATCTTTGCTGGTATCTTTGCGGCATCTTTGCTGGCATTCGTGCGCGTATCGGTAATGTAAAACTTCGGGGACCTGCACGGACATCACAATGGGAACTTGCAGCGCAGTAGGCTGCTAAAACTCGCAGAAAAAACGGTTCGCACACTACCGTTTCCTGCAAGACGACAAGAATCCAGCTCGGTGCCGCTTTTGGGAAGTGAGAACGAAGAAAAGAAAAGCCGACAACAACTCGCGCCTTTCTGAGGTAAGTGTGAAAATAAGTCGGTGTAATTAGGCCTGCATTATTGTGTATATGTGTTCGCGCCTGTTAAATGTAATGCAGGTACATCCACTTCGAGCCAGATCAGTTTGAGCCACTTCGCAATGGACCGAAGAAGCTGAAGTGCACATGAGTACCGACGGTCTTTTCGCATTGCACAGACAAGCAGAAGCGACAACCTCCAAAAAAGAGAAAGATAAATTTTATACGCCGTCTTTATCGCAGCTTCTTTACAGCACTGATTGCGTCTTGCTTGATAAGCAAACCCTCTTCACTAGGCATGCCTCTCGCGGTTTCACCGCTGACGGCTCAGGGTTCTTGCGTTTAAGGCTGATTCGTGCTGAAAGCGCTAAAACGCAGGTTGTGCTGCATCGGCGCAATTGCTATGTTGTGTTGCATCAGCGTAATCTAGGAGTATCTTCAGCCGTTATTGAAGGAGTCAGTGTTTTTGATATTTAAAGATGCCTAAAAAGAAAATAAAAATGAGGCAACATATATGCAGTACATGGAGAGACCATAAGTGCACCATCTCGCTGCACACATAAAATCATGAGTTTGTATTTAACGATTCACGTTGTACAAAATCGCAAAAGTGGATAAATATAATGGTTTTAAGAGACAACTGCCGGGGAAAGCAAAAAACTGAAAGCTCCTCAAATAGAAAAAAAACCTATGGGCTTATTTCATGTGCAGCAATTGTACAGTGACAGTTGGTTCACCTGTGTTATACTGCAATATAAGAATCAGCGTTTGTTAAGTAATGAGGGTCGTTTTATGTCTTGTTTGCATTTGTCATGGGATGGGATGCTCAGGCCCGCATACATTTCTCGTGTAGCTTAAGATTATGACCACTGATAGCAGTACGCTTTATGTTTTTGCTGTTTTGTGAGCTTTATTCCTTTCTATATAGTTTAACGATTGCTAGCCTTGTGTCATTTCTAACGCAACTGCTCGGCTTGAGCCTCTTTTTCCGGACTGCCTTCGCCTCTTTTAGCATGTCCTTTTAGGAAAGGCACTAAAAATTTACAATATAGCCTTCAAGGTGCTCGTCATTTTTGCGCTGTTTAATATTCCAAGCAAAAGCTAAAAGCTTTTGCCGCTGTTTGCATCTTGCGCTTTCTCTGTCTGCTGCTAAGCTGTCTGGATAGTTAATTTTGTTCAGTATTAATTCAGCTAGGTTAGTCGGCGTTTTTACTCCAGCAGGGCACTTTCATAGTTAGCATCTCAGCTCCAAGCACTGTCCCCGTAGCAGCTGGTTCGCTGCTGTGCCTGCTTGAAAACGTAAGATGCCGCATCTCTTCTAGTTATGCATGGCTTCTGGTTCTCTCTGATGGCTTATTTGGTTTTCCTGTGGCATGTCCTTATGCTCAAGCGCTTACTCTCTGTTACGGACAAGTACTTCGAAGATGAGAACCTACGCTGCCGTGCCTCTAATTACATCTGCTTCGTCTCAATCTTATCCACTTCCACAAGTTTGCTACCTGATTTTTTTTTCTTTTTTGAATCATTTCTTAGAGACATGTTCTAATAGGTATGCTGTGCACTTCAACAGGGCAATTCGCTGCTTCCCAATTATGATTCTGCCTCCATGCCTGAGGCCACTTCAACAGCGCTCAACTGGGGAATCAAGAACCTCCACCGAAACTCCGCAGATGCTATTTACTATGCAATGCCGACGTCCTCTGCTACAGTGCCTATTATCATAGATGCTTTGCCAGAGCAGTCCTTAGTTGGAAAGGTAAGCTACTGTGGCTTATTGAATGCCGCAAAAAATTTTTGTTTGCCCTTCTGATCTAACAGTTCATGCATTTGACATTCATCGGGGCTCTGTAGACGCATCTGACGTCTTACTTCTTCCCGCTGCCTTTTCGCCTCAACAGTGGCCACACCAATATGGTAGCTTTGTACAATATTTCTTTCAATATCAGTTGTTTGATTGTGGTATATGCTTACAAGCCTACTCTACACACTTCAGGTCGACTCAAGCCCAGCTACCTCTCCTGCTGATTCCGTGCTCATGGCTGCATCAGGTCAACAGTGGCTTACTCACCAGGTAATTATGCAGCCCTGCTGACAGTGTGTGTTCTTGTTTGTGTCCAAATAATTCAAGCTGCGATGTTGTATAGTGACAACTGGTACCTGTTCTGACATTCAGGCAGCCAAATTGATGGTAATAGGATCTGCTGCGTCCAGTGAGTAAGCAGGTGCTTGCTCTGAACTTCAAGAAACGAATTCCACAGCCAGCACGTCCCTTAGGTCCCATGAGCCTTTGTTAATCCTTACACGACAGTTCTCACCTGCAAAGGTAAGCCACTGTAGCTCCTATTCGCATTTCCATTTATAGCACTCTTTTTTACAGTAATTTATGCTGTCGCTTGAATTTGATTTTTAATATTTTGATGTATCAGCACACCCTATGCTGTGGCCAGAAGCAAATGATCTGCAAAAAAACGTTTAGCGAATGCAGTGTGAATGTCAGCCTCGTGCTCTTAAGCAGTATAAGGCGCCACTCTCTATATTGAATCACCACAGCAAGCTGATCACTTTTCGTTGTGCAGCGTAGAGAGCTTCATGCTGGGAGTGGACTGTACCGTACATAAATATTGAAGTAATTGTACTGAAAAGTGCAGGCAGGGTCGCTATGATTTCACTGCTGACCACACGCTAATACCTTAAATGACGAGAATAATGCCCGAACTGACATGCCGTAAACTGGGCTGGCATTGCTATATTTGGTTCCGAACTAAGTATTGCCTATTTCCCTGAATTTTTCCGACTTCCAGGAAAAAATGCAGACTAAGGAATGAGTAATCTTCTTCATACTTACACGGGCACTTTGCCCAGTCTCAGGCATTTATAATCCGCAGTCCTTTGAAACTACCGTTATTGAGACTACTTTTTGGGTTATATTTTTTAAAAGCAAGTTTGAGCCTTGGGCATGCCTGCGAAAATGGCCGTGTTTCTCCTTCGAAGTGTGGGTTTTCAATCTGTGCTTGCCTAAACTACGTTTTACCGGTGATTTCTGCTTTAATACAAGATGTACTCATAACACTTGTTTGGATGTTAATGCTTCAGAACGTGTCAGACCTACAACTCAAGATAAGCGCCTGCAGCAAAAAAACCAAGTCTTTATGAAGAGAACACAACAATAAAAAACATCAAAATTTTCTTGAGTGAGGATCAAGTGCGAGCTTGCTAAGCAGGCAGGAAAACACTGGCTGCCCGTGGTCTGCCGAAACTATCAAGAAAGCTCTAAGACTCCACTTTGCGTGCGGCTCTAGAGGCTACAACCTCCTAATTTCTTAAGGTCAGTCTCTGCCAGCTGAATGTACTTTCCGTGAACATACGCAACGCATCAAATTTGAAACCGGGATTCTCCGTGAAGTGTTTGAGATGATGGAGTGCAAGCTAGCAGCATTTAAGCAACACGAAATAAAAAGTGTTCCTATGATAAATGACATACAACTGCATGTAAAGCTTGAGTACGACGCAAGCTCCCAAAGTGTGTTGGCTTTAGCACTCTAGGAGAAAAAGCACTTGATCCTGTGTTAGTAACCCACTGCTTAGCCTTCATGGTAGGCGGTGTTTCTACACGATTGAAGCAGGTAGTGGGCTACCATTTCACTGGATCATCTTTCAAACGCAGTGACTACGTAGCTTTAGTGCACGAGATTTTACAGAAGTGTAGTGCCATTGGATTGCGGCCATTATTAGTGGCGTAGATGCAGGGAACCGAACTTTATGCAGAGTGCTTGGTGTGTCAGCAGAAAAGAATGGCGTGGTCTCATACTCGACGCTGCCACCCAGGCCATCCGGCAAAGAACATTTGTATTCTAGTAGTTGTTCTTCACATACTAAAGAACATCAGGAATCACCTCTGCAGGCTACAGACGATAGCGTTGTCAAAGAAAATTGTTGAAGAATTCGTTACCAAATAATATTGTTCACATGTGGCCGGAGATAGAATTGGTAAAACATGAAAAAGAGAAACCCTAAAAACTCGCACCATATCTAAGTGAGATGCATACTTACTCAGGCCATTTTCACTAAGTGAAAGTATCCGCAGGAGACAACGAAGAACGCACCGCTTGACGCACCTCTTCTTCTTGTCACAGATAAAGGCCCCAGGATCTAGCTGATCTGCATCTGCGCACGGCTCCACGTGGCTGCGCCCGGAATCGTGATATCAGCCTTCGCTGACGTCACGGCACTGCAACACCACCAGGGGCTTGGCCTACAAATACGGGACGCTCTCACGGACAGGGCCACTTGGCTGCAGGGGACAGCGAAGAACGCACCGCTTGACGCACCTCTTCTTGTTGTCACAGGTTGGAAACTGTGTTTTTCTTTTTTTTCTTCTTCTCAAAACTGCTGTCTTACTGCTGCCAATATTGATTGTTCTGTGTGTTTGTGCGTGAGAGCTTGATAACATGAATAGCGAGCTACGCGATTTCTAAGAGCAGTTTGAGAGGGAAATGAAGGAATTCAAAAGACAGATTGAACAGCAGCTGGAAACGGAGCTGCAAGAAGTGAAAAAGGGCCTTGAATTTTTAAATGAACAGTATGAGCAGACGAAAAACCAAAATGAGCTATTAGAGAAGGAAAATAAAGCACTGAAGAAAGAAAACGATGCTTTGAAAAGTGAGTACCGAAATGCAAAGAAACAACTTGATGACCATGAGACCAGAATCCTCACAAGTGAACAGTACTCTCGAAACCGCAACTTGGAAATTAAAGGGATTAAGGAAGAAAAAGATAAGAATATTGTCACAATACTAGGTCACATTGGCACTGCTTTGAATGAGCCCGTGACTGCAAATGACATTGAAGTCTGTCACAGGGTTAAAACTCGAAATGAAAATGCAGTTCCTAACATAATCGTGCAATTCAAGCACCGATCAAAACGTGACTCAGTGCTCCTGAGGGCAAGAAAGATTAGGCTTTCCACTACTGACATTGGGCGGTCAGATGAAAACCACATATATGTAAATGAACATCTTTGCCCGGTGCTGAAGAAGCTAATGTTTAAAGCTGTCGAAAAAAAGAAAGCCTGTGGTTGGAAATTTGTGTGGGCAAGGGACGGAAAGATTTTCGCCCGCCAAGAAGAAGCGTCAACAATAATCCACATCAGAAATGAGCAAGATGTTGAAAAGATAGTGTGACCGCATCAATATGCAGCCTAGATCGTTGCCGTCATCAGGAATGGCGATGGAACCTCATGAAGTAAATCACATTGCTGCCTCTGAGAACATAAATGGAATTAAGTGCTTTCACCTGAATATAAGATCAGTGCGCAATAAACAAGATTTTCTTAATATTCTACTAGAAAAATTTAACTTCGATTTTGAGGTAATAATGCTTACAGAAACTCGGCTTCATTCAGAGTGTGATAATGTCACTGATGACAGGTACAATACATTTTGTCTGAATCGAACTCGGAAAGGTGGTGGCGGTCTGTTGTTGCACGTAAAAAAATGTATCGAGTGTGATGTGCTTGATCAGTTTTCTATTGTTTCCGATGATGTAGAGTGCCTTACTGCAATAAGTCAAAGGTATCTTATAGCTGTCATGTATCGTCCTCCTAATGGAGTAGTTGACTCTTTTCTTCTTCACCTTGAAGACATCCTTAACTATGCAAGCAATAACAACCTCAACTTGTTTTTGGGTGGTGATTTCAATATTGATCTGATGACTAAATCCAACACTCGGCAGTGCTTACAAACCATACTCCTATCACACTCCTGTCACAATGTGATCAAAGACGCTACACGCATAACAACAACGTCGTGTACCTTATTGGATGTCTTTGTCACAAACATACCTGAACACGAAGTTTTTGGTGGCGTTATCACGTCCGGCATAAGTGACCACTTGCCTATTTTCTTACTCGCTAAAAATTCGCTAAGGAAACATGCGGACGGAGCCAATGTAATTAAAGCATTTCAAGAAATTAATGAAAAAACTTTGAACACATTTCGCACAAACCTTTCTGCGGTAAACTGGGAACCAGTGTATAGCTCCCCGAGCGCCGATGGTGCTTATGAACTATTTTTGAGATTGTTTATTGATGCATACTCAAGTTCATTTCCAATGAAAACATGCAAAAAGAGAAGAAAAATTCGAAAACCTTGGATCGATAACGATTGTTTGAAACTAATGAGAAAAAAAGAAAGGCTATTTAGTAGGTTCTTAAACACTCGCAATCTGAAAGACTGGGAAATTTTTAAAAGGCATAGAAACAAAACTAATGCTAAGCTGCGAAAGGCAAAACAGGTTTATTTATGTAACTACTTTGAAGTTGGTAATGCCCCAAAAGCTGAACATAGATGGAAAAAAATTAATGTGCTGCTAAATAGAGTTCCCGTAAAGGAAAATATTAATGAAATCATATTAAACAAAAAAGTCATTAAGGGAGCGTTGCTAGCAGAGGAATTTAATACCTTTTTTGTAAACTTGGTCACCAGCACACATTCCTCGGAGGCAATAAATGGAATGATTAGAAATCCACAAAGTCTTTACATTGACCCTACAAGCGAGACTGAGGTCTGTGCTGTGTACCATTCACTGAAAAACAGCTTTGCTTGTGATATTGATAATATCCAGATCAAACCAGTAAAATATGCACTAGACCTCATTTTGTCGCCGCTCACATACTTGTACAATATTTGCCTCTCAGCAGGCACTTTCCCCAGGAAGATGCAAATCGCTAAGGTAGTCGCTATATTTAAAAAAGGGGACAAAAATAATCTGACAAACTATCGGCCAATTTCTATCCTGCCAGTCTTCTCGAAAGGTCTAGAAAAACTCATCCACATACGAATTACCAAGTTTGCAACTAAACATAATTTAATTAATCCCACTCAGTTTGGCTTTAGAAAAGGAATGTCCACAGAATATGCTCTTTTGGCTCAAAAAGAAATAATTTTGAAAGCAATCGAAGAAAAATGTGTAATTGCAGGTGTATATATTGACTTTTCAAAGGCATTCGACAGCATAAACCATGTTACTTTGTTAAAAAAACTGGAAGTATATGGAATACGTGGAATACCTCTCAACCTCTTAAAGTCTTACCTCGAAAACAGAATGCAGTGCGTTTCCATACAGGATATTCTATCCACTTGCCAGCAAATAAAAGCAGGTGTCCCCCAAGGCAGCATACTTGGTCCCCTATTATTTAACTCGTACATAAATGATATTACGTGCATTAGTAGCAACGCAGAATACGTAACATATGCAGACGACACGACAATATTTTTTCGCAGTCGTTCCTATCATTCTCTTCAATCCGAAATAAACAACACTCTGGAAAAACTGACCACCTGGAGCGAAATAAACTCTTTACAGATTAATGCTAATAAAACAAAGGCAATTATTTTCACTACCAGACAAGCAGCCAGCGCTCCAGAGATGACGTTCACTTTAGGCGACGCAGATGCAGAAATCGTAGATTCTGTCAAATGTCTTGGTGTCCACTTTCACAAAAATATGTCCTGGGACACGCACGTTGACCACGTTACCACACAGATAGCAAAAGCTGCTGGGGTCATAACTAAATATAAATCGTACTTACCAACGGCCGTTAAATTACACATTTACAATTCACTTTTCCTTTCACATGTTAACTACTGTCTCTTAGTGTGGGGTAAAACGACACTTGGTAATTTAAATCGCATACATGTCCTACAGAAAAGAGCGATCCGCACTTTTCACTAAATTTGACATTCTTTCCATCCATCATATGTACTCATTCTACCTTGCAAAGCGATATAAGCATGACTCACTTGAAATTCTCCGTACACTTGCTAACTTGACCCCTCAAACACGACACTACAATGCACGCACTAATCTAATTTGGAAAATTCCTTACTCACGCTTAAGACTATCTGAACAAATGCTCCGTAATGCCCTACCGACCCTACTAAACCACCTTCATTGTCAAGGAATTAACGTAAGCACCATTACCAACAATATGCTTAAGTCCTTTGTAACGCGACAGTGAGCGTGTATGAAATTGTTTTATGTATTTTAGAAATTCTCTTGTAGAAATTGGTGTGCTACCGTGGCTGCCTTCCTTGTACATACTGACCTTTATTTGTGGCTCAAAAATGAGTATATTATTTTTGTATTGCATATTATACGTAGTGACTTTTAAACTTTCTAATGTATAAAGATGTATGTTTCTTAATCTTCCACTGTATATGCCTTGTAAATAGGGGGCTCGAAGCTCGTCAAGTGGAAACTTCCACTTTTTCTTCGAGCCCTCCTCGTCCTCCGCTAATCTTTTTGTGAGGAAGAAATAAAATTATTGATCGATGGATTGATTGAGACTACATGTGCGATTGTGCAGCTTGCTGAAGATGGCATGCTAAGCACCAAAGCCCGGACCACAGTCTGGTTTTTTAAGCAAATAAGCAAATGTATTGACTTGATTGCAGTCGCCACATTCGAACCGCGTTCAGCCAGTTTAACCTAGAAAATTATGACAAAGTTGTAAACTTTATGCAGTTTTTCGTGAACCTCTTTCAGGATACTATAATATCTGGTGGTTCATGAAAACCTAAGCAAACCGGCGTGCTGCTTAGCATCACTAGCATTTCATCACTTCAAAAACACCTTCTTAAACAGGGCTACAAATTTGTTCTCACAGCTCGCTTCACACAAGACAGCCTTGAGAACCTCTTCTGAATGATTCTTGCAAGGAACCGAAATCCTGCACCGTATCAGTGCAAGATGGCCCTTCGTGTCATCAGCGTTTCACAGTGTTTGAAGCCTGCAAAAAAAATAAAGCTGCGGCATTGATGACGGGCCTTCTTTTTGGTAGATTATCGGTCCAAGTCTCCAGACAGTGTGCCAAAAGTAATTGAAGGCGCAGATGAAGTTGTCATTTTACACGAGATGAGCAGCACAGAGAGTGCATTTGTGTACATGGCAGGGTACCTTGCTTCATCTGTGTCGAAAACTAACACGACATGCAACCTCTGTAAGCAGGCTGTAGAAGATCTACAAAATGGCGCAAAGTGCGTGCAGTACATTTGGTCCAAATCTTATCAAGATGGTTCTTTTGCTATTCCAAGTAATAGCCTTGTGTCCCTGTTGAAGATGGGAGAAAGTATATTTTTCAAGCACTCATCTACTTTGCACAACCACATCAATACAAACAGGCTTCAAGGCATAGTGATGTGTTCTGCAAGTGGGGGATTTTTTTCAGTGTCAGAGCATTAATACTCTTATAATGCAACGTTTCACCCTCTTTCGTATCCTCATCCTTTTAAAAGATGAGAGAACAAAAGAACCGGAAAGCAAATGGCAGCTTTGGAAGCCACGGAATCTGCAAGTGCGTCAACAGCTCGTAAAACAGCACAAGAAGGCCCTTCTGGCTGCGTCCTTCAGACAAGAAGTGTTATGGCAGGCGAAAAACAGCAGCTCACAGCAATGCGCCATAGCCCATGTGCTCCTGTATTATTTTTAGAAGTGTAGGAGAAGTGTGGGTTGCTTGGTCCTTAACATTAATAAACTGGCACCTACGACGAGGACGGAATATACTGACATCAAGATGTTTTCGTGAGCTTGTTGGTTTAGAGGCACAGAGATGATTGAGCTGTCTCCAGCTGCCCTGTATGCTTTATGAGAGAATTGTAGTTTTATTGAAACTACAGTAGTTCTGCCTTTGCTGTATAAATTAGGGTGTTATTGAAGCTAAATTATGAGTGGTGCGGTGTTTTCATAAAGGGGAGTGTATGGCCGCCTCTGGTTGTGATGACAATTTGCAAACAAAACTAAGTTGCTAAAATTTCTATGACGCATTTTATGTAAAGCAAGTGTAAATGGGATAGATATGAACGACAGTCAAAGCTACTAAGTGAACGCAGTGCTGCCTGAAATTCTCACAATACGTTTTGCCTGAAATGCTCACAATAAAGAGAATAGACATATTGTGACCAATTCAGTTAATTGTACACCTTTAGCTGCCAGTTGTGTGTGAAATTATGTTTCTTTTCTTGCTTTCTTATGAGTTATTCTAGCTACAAGTCACGTATACCCTTATTAGGCCCTGCATACATAACTCACATCTGTGTTCAGCAGAATTGTCAAACACACCATTTCAGCAGCCAATGTGCCAGCTATTCAAGAACTGCGTGGCAGCATGGACCCTTAAGTAGCCTTACAAATTGATTTGTCTAAACAAGCCTCCGGTTAGCAGTGCCAAAATACTTGATGATGATATTAAATTTTTATGGCGAAAGGCCATTTTGGGCCAAAGAGCGCCATGGCAGAAGGTGTTTTCGTGTTCTCAAGGTGCGTTAAAAAGCCCTTTTACCAAGCATTTCACCATAAAGAAGCCGAGCACCAGGCCAGGTGAAAGCTTTCGCCCATTGTATCACCGGTTGGTACCAGGCGGCACTGGAGATCGAACCCCGCACCTCCTGCATGCAACGCAGATACTGAAGCCACTAGGCCACAGCTGCAATATTCAAAATACTAGCCTTCTTGTGCATTGCCATGGTATTCTAGGTACCTCTAATTAAACGTCCGTTTGGTGGGCACGTATAGTTATGCAGATGATGGAAAAAACCCGCAGAGGAAGAAATATTGAGCCTACGGCTACAAATTAAGCCGGGGAATGCATACAATTCAGGAATTACCTTGAATGCTGATGAGCCGATCTCAGGTCTCATCAGAATGTATATCATCCTCCTCGCTTACAAATCTGTTGTCTGGCGATCATGTTTATGGTATCTGTGTTGCATTTTGGCTTTTACAGTCGTAGCGAGTGCTTTACTTCTGTTAATTGTTTGACCTCCTTTTGTATATTGCACTGATTATGTGCATTGGTTTTTCATTTTTATAATATATTTTTGTGAACAACTCCTACATAATCAGGAGATGCTTATATATATGTAGCAATAAAATATTTTATACCACTTTGTTTCCCATTACAGCAGTATACTCTAGTTTATAGAAGGTAAAGATTTTCATACGTGTGTACAAAAGGTGTAAAAATCAAAACGAATGTGTCCATGCTCATCTTAACTGCTTAACAGCTGGACTTCAAAACCACAAGCCTGTCCGGTGTCCAGAATGTATCCAAATGTTAAATGACCGCATTTGTACAAGCAGTCTTCGCACAAGTACCGTGTCCTCCATTTAAGCCCAGTTGAATTTGAGGCAGCCATCAAATAATCTCTTTTTTACACCTTGTAAATAGCTTCCTACTTTTTCCGCTTGTCGAAAGGTCCCTTAAGGGGTGCAAATAAATGAATGGACATAGAAACAGGTCATTCTAAGTCACTCAGAAGCAATAAATTCGACAAAAATAGTCAAGTGATAGTACTACAGAACCTAACAATACCTGTTGAGAACAAATTCAATTTTATTTTTACTCCGGCCATAAACGAGTAGAACCACGCGTCTCTTAATGAAGCCAGCCACAATCATGATACCTTATACAGGGTGCCCAGGCTAAATTTATCCAAGGGTTAGGAGATATAAAATATTTGAGATAGGCCAGGGAAACTACTTACATACACCTACCAACCGGCTTGCGCATAAGAGGAAATTTTTTGTTGTGCAATTAATTACGAATTAAGATAATTTTTCTAAACGCGTAAATATTGACTCTACACAGCAAATGTGAATAGTAAAGTTTGAGAGCACCTTCAAGAATCCCCATTCTATTTACTTGTGATAAAGAAAGCCTCAAGTGTATCCTTTTTCCGAGCTCCAAAGAAAGCCCGCGAAATAGAAAAAAAATCACCTGGCGGCGTGGACCGTCACACTTGCAGACTGACTCCCGCGGCCGTCGCAACCACCGTCAACATATCGGCCTGCCAGAGCAATGGGGTCGTCGCGCCATGCCAGCAGCTGATTTCGTTCACTCAAGCCAAGATTGAGAACAGCAAAATCGTGGCGAGCTGATGCGCTAGCTAGATGTTTTTTTTTGCATTTCGCGGGCTTTCTTTGGAGCTCAGGAAAAATACACGTGAGGCTTTCTTTACCATAAATAAATAGAAGGGGTTTCTTAAGGTTCACTCCATCTTTGCTATTCAACATTTCTGTCTGAAGTCAATATTTACGCATTTAGAAACATATATTAATTGATAATTAAGTGATTGCAACACAAAAATTGCCTATGATGCGCAAGAAATTTGGTAGGTGTGGGTATGTGGTTTCCCTGGCCTACCGCAAACATCTTTTTTAACCCTTGGCTAAAGTTAGCCTGGGCAATCTGCATATACCGGCACTGATATTATAAATGAGTCAGTTTTATTCATTTGCGTTTTTTGTTCATGCATAGCTTTGAACTTTTTTCACGATGAATCCTTTTGCCACCGCCCTTCACTGAGCCTGCAGTGTTTAAATAATGAATTAAGTGCATACCTCGCGGGTTTCAGAACGACGGCCAATCGAGTGATAAATTTCCTATCACTCTTTCACTACACACCAGCAAGAACTTCAGGGGCGGACACCCACCGAATAAGTTATTGTATCGATAGCCACATTACGGTAGCATTTCGAGCCTTCAGCGTGGTGGTGGCACGTGACCGTGGCAGCGGAACGTGACCAGCCACGTGGTGCGGAGCAGCTGCTGCTACCGAGCTGCAACAGCTTTGCGCATGCGCCGTGTCAAGTGGGACAAAGATGAAGAAGGAACGCCCAGCGAAACGGAGCGGCGAAAGAGTGACTTTGCAGTTCAACTGAGCAAGTTCCACTCGGCCAGCTGTAGCTATCGCGTCACTCCAGGTTTAACCAGAGCTAGACCACCGCAATTTTTATTTTTGTCAGTAAGCAACGCAGTCGGGTTTTTCAATGGCCAGCAGTGAACACTTTAAATAAAGCTGAAAACACTCGCTGCAGTACTTCGCGGCGTTGTCAAGCGAGACATGTGAGAAATGAGAGGGCAGTTAAGCTGAACGAATTAATAGGTCCATCAAAACAATTTAACACTAAAATATTTATAGAAGTCTCCACATTACGAAATGCTGCACGTACGATGTCCTAGCGCGTTAAAGACAATTTTTTTTGGTTCTGTGGTTAACAAAATAAACTTCGGTATTACAAAAAGCTGGCACAACGCGAGGGGCAGGGTACAACAGGAGATCTACTGCCGACCAGAAACGCAACCCATGGTGCATTTGCACTCGCCTATGCAGTCCTGCCTTTGACACATGTTAAACTCTGCTTCTGTAAAACTACCTTTCCGTGAACGTTCAAATGCGAACGTTATTTGTGGTTATTTTCTTCGATAAAAGCTCCCCAGAGACATCGCGCCAGCACGCCCGGCAAGGCGAGCTTCGGATGCCCGGCAAGGCGAGCTTCGGATGCCTCGGCACAAAATGTCGGACAGCGCCGCTGCTAAACTGGGATGGCTGTTAGTCCCGACCCTCCGCCGAACTCTCCCTAATGAAATATACGGCTCTGCACCAGTCCACTTTAACAGTACCGCGCGACCGTCGACCAGCTGGGTTGTCAGCGCCTTATCACTGCGCAGAGAGACGAAACAAGCAAGTGCATGTACGCGCTTATTCTCGATGCTTTCGTCGCTCTGCGCCTTGATGAGGCGCTTACAAGCCAGCTGGTCGATGGTCGCGCGCTACTGTTAAAGGAATTGGCCGGGTGTACTTTTATATTCGTTAGTGCTGCGTTTCAGGTCATAATTAGAAAGTGACACTGAGAGGAACGATTAATGAAAAACATCGGTTTAATTTTGGTGGCATTAAAGTTGATGGGAACAGGGGGACCACTATTTTTGGCTTCGAGATCAGATCGTAGGACAAAACATGGTATGTTTTGAAACTAATGTTATGGCATTGTACGCTTGGAACGAAGACAGCTCAAAAAAAAAAAAAGCTTCCAGAGAAAAAGACGACGACCCGACACAAAGAACGCTACTATAAACTAGCTTATTTTGTCAGCTAGTCACATTTATATAGGTTGTCACATCACGTGTCACACATAGCCTGTGCTAGTTATCTTAGACAGATTGAATTTTAATAGTTATGAACGGTTTTATCGCATCTTTGGTTGTGAATGGTAGCTATTGTCAGAAACAAGGCGACAACAAAGAAAGAGGTATGTGGTTTCCTTGACATGCCTCTTTCTTTCCTTCTTTCTTTCCTTGCTTATTTTTTTTTTCCTTCTTCCATCCTTTCTATCCTTATTTCTGACAATAGCTACCTTTCACAACCAAAGAGGTGATTAAACATTTCATATCTCTTAAAATTAAGCCTCTCAAAGATATAGTAGATGAAGCGCACAAAAACACCACACACAGGAAAAGAAAGATAGCCTGAAAGCGCCTGCCTGGTGTCTTTCTTTTCCTGTGTGCTGTGTTTTTGTGCGCTTCATCTACTCAAGCTATGAACCAACTTGCCCAAGAACGTGTTCCTCTCAAAGATAGCTGGCGCGATCCAAGTGTGACTTGTGATGAGACCACCTATGTAAATATGGCTTGCTGACACAATAAACCAGCCGATAGTAGCGTTCTTTGTGTCGTGTCGTCTTCTCTTTTGTGGTAACTTTTTTGCACTGTCTTCGCTTCAAGTATGAATCACCAACTAGCCCAGCACCCTGTTTTGTCGAATTATTTTGCGCTATATCCAGCCAGTAATCGAAGTAGGGATGATAGACTCAAGGGTATTTTGTAAATGTAAATCTGAAAAAGATAGCATACTCTGTGGAACGGCACACAATAAATTGACGCAGGTAAAGTGGACTGAAGATGGCAAATATTTTAATGCAAGAGTGTTAGAGCTCCTGTTCAAAGGAGAACCCGGCAGCGTGTCCTGAAAATGCGGATCGGTCGAAAAGGTGGTAGCGTCACAACTAGAGCGGCGGATTTGAAAAGCGATCAAAACATCACATAGATTGTGTATATAAGTCGCAACATGATTATACGTCATAATGACCTCTAATAATGTGAAGCAAACTGACTGCACTGAAACAAAACTTGCACTGAGATGGGAGTCGAGCCCGTGCCTCTTAGATTCGTAGTCAGACACATTACATCTGGGCTGTCACTGCATTCGCTCGCCTTGGCTAAAAAAAAGGCTTCATGTGTTTTGTCCGAAAGTGTCTATGTCTGCGAAGTGATATGCCAAGAAGACCCCAAGCCGCTGAAGAGAGCCATTAACGCTACTGCGTCATGCCCTTAAAACTGCACTAAAGAGGAATTTGAGATCGTATTTTCACCGAGCGAACTCGATCTACACGCTGCGAGCATTCTTAGAAACTGCGAATTATTGTCCTGCGCGGCCGATTTCTCTTTTAAATTCGAATTAATGCCTCGGCTCCCGCCTTTTTTTATAACTGACCTCAAAGAGTAAGGGGAGTCAACCAACGCGGGAAATGCCTTTCAGCCAGTTGAGGGGCGGCTTCGCTTTTGCTTTTATTTTGTTTTTTAGGTTTCCGTAAATAAACGGTTTCAGTCGCAGACAACATAGCCGCAAATTCAGCCCACAGAAATAAAAATACGCGTGGACTCTGCTTTCGCGAGTCTAAACCTGATCCATTGCCTCATCACCTGGAGGTCCGCAAATAGAAACCGTGAAAACAGTCGAAGTAATTTTTATTGCTCTTTTTGGACACGTCATAAGTAATATTTTGATAAAATCGCTATATGATTATAGTTCCCAGCACATATCACCGAAAAAACAAGCCCTAAGCAGTCGGTCCACGTTTTCTCGTCTGTTGACGCAGGGGTGATGCGCCCCACCGCAGTGCCTCGGATTGCTCCGCGGGAGCGCTCGCCGCGCTTCTTTTGCTTGTTATTTCTCGGCGAACGCGGTTCTCTTTTTCTCGAAGGTCCCGTGTCTGCCCCACTCCCCAGTTTTGCAACCCCGCAACATCCTTGGATCTGCACTGTTTCGCGTGATCAGTGGGACGCCATCGCGTTTTGTTGCAAGTGCCTTTCGGATAGCGAGTTTTATTTTCGCGATGCCGGACGTTTGTTCACTGAAGACGTGCCCGAATCGGACTTCAAAAAACTGTCGAAAGAGTCTACGTTTTTGTTCTCTATGCCGGTGCACGAAGCGCGATGTGGCGCAGCGCACGACGTGTCACTGCCGCATACGGTATAACGCTGTGCTCACGCTTAGACTTGTCGACGTCGCTGCAAACGAGCAACCGGCCCCGAAGCGCCAAAGACTCCTAGTAAGTATTACTGTGAATTACTTGTCCTTTCTTAGCTTGGCGCCAACGTTCACATCGCTCACTCAGGTCGCTGACTCGAACACGCATCAGGCTGATATTATAGTGGTTCTAAATGTTGGCGAGCTGGCTGTATAACGACGCAAATTTTCATCATTTGAAGGAGCTAATCGAAGTAACAAAGTACAGTGCTTCGCGTTCGTGAGTTGGGATTGGTCTCAATGAGCTTAGAAAATTGTGTAACATACAGCATGTTCAGTAATTTTACGCGCCCCGTAGAATGTCTGCTAAAGCGGTGCGTTCTTCGTGTTCAAATTTCGCACAGATATGGCATCTGGTAGGCAGTGTTGCTTGTTTGCGGTGCTTGCCTGATTCGATCGCAAAAATTGGGGTATTCGCATCATCTGCTGTGACAGCGAAGCTAAGTAAGCCACTATCCCAGCGTGGCGCCATCACATTTAGTTTATAGCAACTCTGCCATGTAGATGCAGTTTTTATAAATAAAAAAACAAAGGAAAGAAACGGTCTTGCTACCCGCGACATCTGCCATTGAAACCTGAAGCACCTGAGCTGCTAGCGGGAACAAAAAGAGAGGGAAAGGGCAAGGAGGGAAATAAAGAGAGGAGATATATGAAAAAAGGCTAGGAGTATATAGGGCAGCAATATAAACTATGTACAGATGGCAAAAATACACGTAGTGCGCGACGCTCTCGCATGCCTGCTAAGAGTTCTCCGCGCGAGAGCGCACACTTGCTTTGAGAGCGGCTGGACGCGGCCCACGCGATGGTTTTGTCGCCGGCATTAACTTGTTTCTTTACTCCCGGGGGCATACACGCACACACTTGTCCTTTGCGCACCGCGCACTCAAATTAAATGTTTACATGATGCGCACGGCTCACTGTACACAACAGCCGGTGTGGACGCGTCCAGCTGTAAAGCTTCAAATGTACCACGCGCGGAGCGTTCTGTCATTCCGCGCAACAACCTGGGACGGAACAGACGGGGCGCCGAGCCTGTCTATTCAAAGTATACGCAGGGGCTCACAGAGTACGCTCACGGGTGCGCGCACTGCCTTTGCAGCCACAGGAGCGTCGTTAGATTGTTAGAACGCGGCACTTCGAAGGAGCAAGTGCTCCAGTCTTTCAACTGCGCCACATTCACCAAACACGTCGCTTGTAGGTAGTGTGTGGCGCACCCGTCTTTCTCCGGGCCACGCGCATGCTACGCGCACACCGAGGATCATCACGCGCTGAAGCTGTGTCACGGAGCGGCTTCTGACGCTGCTGATGCGCGGGCCGGGTGCTGCTGTCAAAGGTGATCGTAGATGACTTCTCGCACGTCCTCCAGTGCGAGAGGCAGGTCGCTAAAAATGAGCTGGTGTGCGGCGGTCGAAAGTTTGTCGGCTTGCTGGTTTACCGCAATTCCGCAGTGGCCATGCATCCACTGTGCACGAATGGCGCAGCCATGCTGCGCTAGGCGTGCACGGATATCGCACAGTGATTGCCCAGGCCATGCTCCTGATAGAAACTAGAAACTGATGAACTACCCAAATCATTCTATTGTTGTGAAAGGCATGAAATGTAAAGCAAACCATAAATGATATGTAGCGCCAGCGCCAGCTTTATGAACCAAAATGATATTGAAATCAAAGTCGGTGGTCTGGCTGTGTACAACCACTTTTCAGAGCAAAGACCTTCAACCAGAACCTTCAGAGGCAGGGCCTTCAAGGGATGCGGCCAGCAGCTGTCCACACCAGGACAATGGTTCTGTCGAGCACAACACTAGATCCGAAGCCATCTGTAAGTACTTATTGAAAATGTGCCCATTTTGTGTGGATATATATTTGCTTCCATACAGTGGCAGCAACTACGGCTTCTCCTGCCAGTGTAGGAACCCTTACGGCTTCCAGCATTCGCCCCGGCCACATGCATCAGTGAGCCACTTGACTGCACATCTCCACACGATGACATGCCGGACTCTGATTCCAGCTACTCTCCAAGGTATCATGACGATATCGAAAGGTGAGCTCTTCATACATATAATGGTTTTTGGCGTAACAATTGGCACTATTCTGATTATAGTAAGCGTGCGCCCCCCCCCCCGCCTCCCCAGAAGAACGGCAGTTCCTGGTGTTCAAGAGATCTCTGTGGAACCTGTTACAGACTTGCCCAGATTTTTAGGGGCCCTGCGGAGACCACCATCACCACCAAGGGCAGCCTCATCAACGTCAGCACTGTATGCCCTCTGGAGCATGCCCGGAACAGGAACAGCCAGCCTGTCATCAATGGAAGGGCAGCAGGAAACATTCTGCTGCCCAGCCACCTGCTGCAAATGTAACCTCCACGCTGAGGATATTGCTTCACATGAATGTGCAGGTCCCAAGCGACCAGGCCTTCTATACATATCATAATACTTTCCTTTTTCCTGCGGTAGAGAAGGTTACCGACATACCAGACAGTCATTGATATATTTACCTCGGTATGACACGGTTGATGGTTTTCAGTACAAAAGCGGCGGTTTTTTAATTGTTTACCTCTAGGCAGCCAGAAGGCAGAAATGAAGTTCAGATTGAATGAACTTACTTCTGCTTTCGCCATTTTTTTGCGTGGTTCTTCTCTACCCACAACTGCTAAAGCAAGTACACTCAAAGTAAAATTATTATTTCACTCATGATAGGCTAGTCAAAAATTGAATAACATTTCGAGAGATCTTGCTACAAGAACAAGCTGTACTCATCGACCAGTTGCACAACCAAAAGGTCGATGTCACCGGTGACGGACGATTAGACTCCACTGGGTTTTCTGCAAAGTTCCTGATGTACACCACGTATGTACAGAAGTTCAAAAGAATTCTTCACTCGGCCCAGGTCCTGCGGGGGAGGTCAGTAACCACGTCTGTGGAAAACTGTTGCAGTAACTCAGTGACCTACATTTATTTAAGCCCTTCGTGAGCTGATTGAGTGCAAATATTGTAAAGGAATGTTTATAACCTGTCTTCATGGAGTCGGATTAGGCAATGGCCAGCGTTAACATGGAGAATGAGGGCACAATCAAGCAGCTGGAATTCTTCAAGGGAAAACGTACGTGCATGCATGCATGTCGGTACAGCAGCATGCTGAAGTGGTTAACGTGCTACATACTAATTTTATTTTCTTGATGTCTTTCGGCAATCCATAGCACAGGTGCAAAGATCCGGTCTCTCACGACAGACCACCACTTTGCGTCACGAAAGTCCATGCGGACGCATGAACCCCGGATCAGCCACTACAATTGACATTCGGCACATCTCAAAAAGCAAGAATTTTTTATAGCCTGATTGAACAGCTCCGTGCTTACACCGAATGTGCTGCAGTCTTCCCTGATGCATTTGTTTTAATGTGAGCTGTCAAGAAAAAGCGGGCTGCGGCAAGAAAGCGGGCTGGATGCCAGGAGACGGAGATGTGGTTTCAGAAAGCTACCAACCACATGTGCTGGACAGCCCGTGCCGGAGGACGCGATGCAAAGCTGGTTGTCGACATCTGGCGGAGTATGCAAAATCCAGACAACAACCAGCACTCTGGGCATGACGCACAGTGTCTAAGGTGTCTACACGACGACATGCCGGAGAGGAGGAGAGTGTGGAAGGACCCCAGTACGTTTTTGTTGCCCTTGCCTAAAGGACTTTTTCTAAAGCATACCTTTTCTTCAGACCCCCAGGCATACGACACATTCAAAAAGATCGCCGGAGACAAGCGTCTCCTCAAGAATATTGCACAGACGTCGTCCAATGGCCAAACGTTTGCTGTGGAGGCATTCTACAGTTTCCTGATTAACTTCGCACCAAAGTCACGGCGCTTTCCTGAGTAGGAATGCTTGCAAGGTAATAATAATTGCAGTTCCGCCCTGCGCCAAGAGAGTGTTTATTTCTTTCAAGAGACAGCACCTATTCCTACCCCGTCCTTCAGATTATTACGCGGAATTGCCACCTTAAGCAATATCCTCAACTTTCAGGACGCCACTTACCATCTTACATTACATCGAAAATACGGACCGCTCCCAGGCTGTGAAACAGGAAGGCGACGCACGCTGGATCGTGAAAACGACTAAGATGCGAATGAGCCATCACACAGTGTGTCCCATCAAAACACCTCCCACTTACGGTAAGTGTGACGCTTCATCCCCAAATGAATGACTTTTGGGGAGCATTTTGGAAAGATATCATGTGGAGACTTCATTTCCAGGCTACGTCTGAAAGGTCGTGGAGGAAGTTGTGAGCAGCAGCAAACTCCGGCGATCCCTCCCTGGTGCACTGGGAGCCAGGGCATGTGCTTTCCCAGTGATAGTGACTTCAGCCTTCATCAAAGTGTGGGCTACAACTTCCAGCGTGTTTAATACTCTGAACGGTCTGACGAGCAGCAAAATTGTGTGGCTCCAAATCTGCTGCATTAGAGGCCAACACGAGCGTCTTCTCGGAACGGCTTGCCATCCTATATTTCAAAGAAAATCGGACCACTGCCAGGCTATGAAACAAAAAGGCAATGAATGCACGCTGGATGGTGAAAGCGGCCAAGGTGGACTGCGGCCACACACACTGTGTCTCATCAAAACACCTCCTACTTTAAGTGAGTAATATGCTTTATCTCGCTTGGATACCTTTTGGGGAGCATTTTGGAACGCTATCACGTGTGGATTTCATTTCCAGAGCACGTCTGAAAGTTTGCGAATAAAGTTGTGAGCAGCAGCGAACTCCGGCGATCTTTTTGCTCACAGCGGAACAAGGACGGGATGCGAGACTAAAGACTTACACGAGCAGCGCTTGTTCCTGTTAGTCTTTCGTCTTGCTTCCCGTTATGTTGTGCTGTGAGCTTAAAGATGAAAACTGACTAGATGGCCCAAACTTCCGCCTTGCTAAACTCCAGCGATCACTCTCTGGTGCGCCAGAAGCCAGCACACGCGCTTTTCCAGCACCAGTGAACTCGGTCTTCACAAGGTCTTCTGTACAGGAACTTCGGCAATCAAGGCGGTCCCGCTTTAGCCAGGGTCCCCAGTGAGGCTGGCCTGGTTTTCATGTTATCTTGCCCGAACTAAGACGAGGGCTACAACTGCCATATAGTTTGAAAGTCTGAACGGTCTGATGAGCAGCAACCCGTGTTGCTCCCTTTCTGCTGCATGAGACGTCGGCATGAACGTCTCCTCGGCACATACTTTTACGAGTTTCTTGCAGGTCCAGCCTGCTCCAGATTCCCAGCTTCCAGTCCACCCGGCTGCAGACTCCATGGACATGCCCAGATACGCATCTTTTGTTCGGTGGTCACCTCGGCAACCATTATCTTACGCAGAACTAAGAATGGTTTAGCCAGATCGCACAAAAATTTCTCTCCACAAAACCTCCCTCCCAGAAAGCGCATATCCCAGTTGGCAGACAGGGACGCTCCTATCACATTAGGGCCCTGGTCCTCTGCAATTGTGCACTCACTTGCGAGACACTGTTAGCAGAAAACACTTCGATTCATTGTGCCTGCTGCTACATTTCCCATGACTGGCAGAGGAGCACTTGAGGCATGTGTCAAACGAGTGGTGCTCGCACCCGCGGACCAACAGGCGTTCATATCTGAGCAGGATTTAGAATACCTACCAAGCATCTAGCGGAAGGGTTATACGGATACATCTAAGCAAGCCAATAAACCGTTCTTCAACTGCTATGCTGAGTGGTCAAGGCGGATACTCGGGCAAGTTAGGCAGCGCGTTGTGCTGTTTTATTTCTTCTTCATCCTGTATTTCTGCGCTTTTTTTTCGTTAAAATGCTAAGTGGTCTTGTGCATCTGCTTGTATTTTACCGTATGGCTGAAATAAAAACAGGGTTATACATTGTGTTCCGAAGGAGTGATGAAGCCATCTAACAACGCACTCATTTTTAAATGTTGTTAGGGAAATTTATTTCCCGTCATTCAACTGGATGAACTGCAGAAGAAGATTTTGTGACGCACGCGTAAGTCTCGCACGTTGACGAAACTGTAAGATAATCTCTACTTTGTTTTCATAACAATATCAATTTGTTAATTAAAACATCAGCAGAGTAGTTGAAAGCTGAAATTTCTTACACCACCGCAGTTCCGTGGCCCTTTTAAACACCACTTTTAGAGCTGTTGAATTACCAATAACTCTACGCTACACAGGCACTGATTTAGCTAAGCACAGTCCACAATAGTGGTCTGGATGGGCATGAGATTGTCCGTTATATTACCTTCAGGCAATGCCAAGCTTAAATCTAATGCTTAGGCGTGTAGAATGCCTGCCCCTGCTCAATTTTGGACAATAGACAAGGACAAGCTTTTTTTAAGCAATGTTTATTGCCTCAGGGCATAAAAACTATGAAGTGAAAAATGAGTAAGATGCTTAAATAAATGAAAAAAGGACAAGCTTGTTCTTGGCCGTCTGCCGGAGACTTTGTGACTCCTTTTAACAACTTGTGCAGAGCAGTTGAATTACAAATAAGTGTACACTACACAGACAATGAATAAGCTAAGCAAACACCCCAAAAGTGGTCTGCATGCAGTCTGTAAATGTTGCGATGCACTGGAAGCAAACGTGAGGTACTAGGTGGTCCACTACGTTCTTTTAAGGGCACAGGGTAAGCCCTATACTTCCCATGCATTTTTGGCCATGTTGAGGTACATGTTTCTCACTAACTAATAACAGTAGCCTAATATTAAATAAATCATTGTTTGCCAAATTTTGTGCTCTTTTTACTGAACTAGAATATTTGAAATGTGTTGAAAATTCGATTTTTAATAAAATTTTTTCCGGTAGTACACAAATCTGGCCTTTCTTTGCGCATTTCAAAATTCATAACAGAATAACTGCTCAGTGAAATTGCTTAATTCTAGTTCAGTAGTTGGCAACACTTATGTAGATGATTGCAAAAAAAAATCAGCCGTCTGTCTTGAAAGGCATTAGAAATAATGGTACCTTTGTAAGAAAAAACACTGTTTTGAGATAATAGAGCGTAAAGAAAAAAAAGATGTGAAAAACCATTTTTTATTCGCAGAAACGCCTCCATAGTAATTGGTTTAATAGCCCCCTGCTTCGTAGTCACTGTCGCCGCCATTTTTTCGCTTTTCGGCTTGTCGTTTTGACTGTCGGGCCTCTTTTGTAAGCTGTCGTGTTGCTCGGTCCGCAAAGTACATGCGCTTATGGTCAGCTTCCCTCAGCCACTTTATGGTGTTGCTCCCTGGGTTCAATCCACACGCCTTCAAAACGTTGGCCCGTGCGATGCTACCATCATTAAATGAAAGAACAGCATCCAGTGTTGCCATCCGTAGGGTCCGAAGCCTAACAAACACATTCTTTGGCGCGCGTTCCCAAACAACATGGTTGAACGACTCATTTGCATTTTGAGTTCGCCCATGCAGGCACTTCCCTAGGAGCTCAGCCTTCGATAGCTCCCTATAAATGGGTTTGATAGCCTCCAAGACAGATGCAGGCAAACTCTCCTTGCGGAAAAATGGCTTGCCCTCTGACTGACTTCTGTTGAAGGCACACCACGTATCAGGTCCCTTTGGGCAAAGTCCATGGCATGGGTCATCGTCTGTGGCCGATAAGTGGAAGAAGGTTGCCCAAACGGCCTTTCGCATTTCATCCAGGTTTCCTACATTTCTTCTGATGGCCAAATCATAGTACGTCTGGAGCTTGTATATTACTGCACCAGTCAGTCGGCCTCGGCCCGAGAGGCTCTTTCCATCAGAGAGTTTTCCTGCTTTGTTTCCTTTTTTTAGCCTTCGTAACCTTGTGCCCATCCTTTTTTACGTGCCCTATGCACTCAACCTTGGATATTTCAACGGAATCACCATATGGCATTTGTGCCTTCACAGGCATAAAAGCCTTGCTGTCACCATCCCCAAGGTATTTGACGTATCGAACGCCGTGAAGCTCCTCACTCCTGCCGAAAATTTTCAGTGTTCCTGCGACTTCCATTCCACCGCTGGTGCCTTGGTAGTTGCTTTGGCACACCTCTCTATGAAGGGGGTCACTGTTTGTACCCTTGATGCTGCACTTTGGACCACGTTTAGACAAAACCTCCACATCCAGCACTTTCCTAGAGTCTACACTGGTCGCAGAGACTATGCCGTTATTGGAAGTATGGCCTCGCTTCTGCCAGCTTCCATCAAGAGCAACTGCGATGTCTTTATCCCCCTCATTCAGCTGCACAGCTTCGGCAGCTGCCCTTTTCATCGACTCCTGAGCAGCAGCTTCGATGTGACCTAGAAGCTCTTGATTGTATTTCGCGAACTTTGTCGGCGGCTTAGGAAGGTTTAGCATAGCACAGAGTATATTTCCTGCAGCCATTCCCTTACCAATGGACCTCAAGGCATACACTAACCTGTGGTTGGCTTCATAGAGGCCAGAAGTAGTTTTCTTCGACGTCTCAAATCGTTGTGCGGCACTACACACTTCACAGTTCAAACTGTAAACGCTTGCAACACCTACCCGTTTTGTCACAATTTCGATGAGCTCAACACTTCCACCGCACTCTCTGCACACACAAATCTGTGTAATTGCGGCACAAATGCCGTCCATGTCCATTAAGGCATATTGGCTGCTGCTCTGTAGCACATCCTCTTCCTGGAAGCACAGAGAAAATCTTGAAAGCTTCGATGTCGAGGAGCTGGCGCGTTCGGCGTTCGGGATCTCATTCGGTCGTGGACATCCTTTTGCTTTTTCACGATGAGCGTAGCGGTTGCCGTGAAATGCACGCCTGACGAAGGCCTTCTTTGCCCTGGGCATCTCAACTTATCAGCAGCAACCAGCACCGGCACAATTTACAATACTGATCGAAAGGGATAGCACTCGGACGCAGCTGCATGAAGGTTGCAGAAACGTGGAAAAAACGTGCAAAGCGTCTCAGGATTGTCTTGGCTAAAAAAGAGGAGCTGTACAATAGTTGCCAGACAATTTTTTATATGTAGCTGATTTTAGACAAGTTTTGAAATCAGGTGGTGGACTTTTTGGTTGAAAAAATTGACGTTAATCCTGAAAGGAGGCTTGGCCGCTCACTACTTGGTTTCGGAAAAAGCGTTTTTCAGCCGTAAATATGGCTTTCTGAGGAAAGTGCGATCATGGAGCATGTGTAGAAAGAATTGAACTTCTAAAATTCCAAAAGAAAAAAAACGATTTTTTTCTAATTTTACCTTACCCTGTGCCCTTAAGGCATTCGCAAGCTGAAACCCCACATTTCTTCGGTAGCGTACTTGCCTCTCATGGCTTTCACCACGCAGGAGGGCAGTGGCCTTAGATTTTACCTGCCAAGCCGCCACCACAGCCACAGCACACACTGCCTGAAACAGTTATAACAATAATTAGATGCAGTAAGCACTGCACAGGATGATGTTAAATAGATGCACATCCAGGTAGTGGAGCGGTCAAAATCTGTTGACCATAGCCTCCTCCCAATTTTGTGTCTGCAGCCTCAAAAGTTCGCGTTATGCATATTTACTGAATCAAGCCGAAAACAACATTCGTTCTCGTAACTACATTGAAGAACGGTGACCTTAGAAAGCATGCCAACCTAGGTTGAGGCCAAATATTCTACACCATATTCTATGTCCCAAACTGGCCCTGGATGGGAACCAAGTCGCAGCGCTCTGGTTATTCCTTTGAATGTAGTTTTCATCACACACACTATTATTTATATCGTCACTGCAACTTAGGAAATTCATACAAATAGCTGCCAGAAGCCCACTTCTGATACGATAATCTCCCTTGCAATTTTGAATTTGCTCAGCAGCTGCCGTCAACTGCAATAATGATGAATTTACACCAGCCAGAATCGAAAGATACCCGGACTGGGCCATGTATTAGACTAGCAATCAATGAGGTCTGTCTAATTTTCAGCCACCCCTGCGATGACTGAAACTAACTGCAAACAAGGTTTCTTCTTGTCCTGAAAATAACAGCACTGAGGGTGATAAAAGGTTCCATGTTTCGTACCTTATATAGCTCGTAATCTAATTCCTGAAAGGAAATTGAATTGTCTCCTGTACAGTACTAGGCTTTTCAAAATTGTATTTGTCCTGGTCGCATTTTTCTGCACACCAGACGACTGCGGTCCTGTACAGAATATGTGTGGGGAGGGGAGATGAGGAGGCGGTGGGTCAGTAATGAACTCAACCAAATGTCTCGTCAACAACTTACACCCAGTCCCGGTGTTGTATGTGTTGCTTTGTTCCTCATATAGCTCAACTACATTCCATATGGATTACTTTTCTGTTGCGGAGTGTGGCAGTTTTATTGCACGACTTCATTTGCCATTGAGACTTGACTGTGGAGGAAACGCCAACATTGGTCGTGCTAGATTAGCCATCTGAAGCAACACCCCAGCTACCCAATAATCTCGCAATATCCACTTCCGTCATGCTTCAGTCGTGTGGTGCATTATAGGACGCAAACGCAGAGCGGGTGACAAAGCTTGTCAGTTCAGCTGACAACTCTGATCCCTCCTTCCCACCAAAGGAAGTTTCTTTGTCCCGAGACCATATGTGTAATAAGCAATGCATAAAACAACCTCAGTGTTTTTATCAACGAGGTAGCACGCGTGACCCACATTCCCAGTAACAGAAGCAAATTGACATATGTCAGCTATTCCCTACAGGGATTGCAAAGATGACTCATTGCAGGATTCCCCCAGTAAAAAGCCAACGCTTGAGTTGCCATTCGGTAACCACAATGCAGCTGTTACAGACTAGCTGTAAGGGAGCTCTATCAGCTGAAAAAATGCTTGACTACATTGCAGTTTAGGTTAGTCATAGTGTGACCGCCCATGATTCCATTCTTTCACCTTTTTTTCGCCTTTCGCTGACTATCTCCGGCATAGCGGCACTCACTTCAATTGATTTTTGTCATTTTGCTTTGTTTGGTGCCGACCAACAGTATCAGAGAAATACGCAGCCTCAGTATCAAGATAAAAAATTGACAGACGATTACGATTGTAGGTAAATCGAAATTTGAGCGCAGCTTATCACCATGCCACTGCTGGCAGGCGGAGTGTTACGCTTCTAGACACCCTCCGGGACCTTCACATGGCGACCTTCGAGGTAGCGGTTCGCTCTGCTGCTTGTACAACCGTTTACGCCGTCGATGCCGACGACGCGAAACGCAGGAACGGGCGCCTAAGAGCTGCGCTCTCAAAATTGACTATCTGATAAGCACGAAAGCACTGATCCGGAGGTTCAGAGTCTCGCAAAATTGTTAGTTATGACCCTAGTACGCCGTCCTTTCAAAGTGTACGTGAATGTTGTAAACAATGTCATTTTTTCAGTGCATCACCGCATGCGTATGCGCTTTAGATCACACTGTGGACACTAAACACAGTAGCAGAAGATAGCGCCGGTAACGTTATTTCTAAATTAGGTGCGCGATCGGTGAAGCTTGCTGTTGTACTTACTCCTTGGGGGTGCGGCCCATGCCTGGCTGCGGTAATACCGCATGTTCAGATATGCCGAGCTGAAGTACTCCAGGGTTGAGGCAGATTCTCAAAGTCGGGATGCGTTGTTACACAGCACAGACACGGCTGCTTCTGCAAGGCGGCTGGTTATTCCCGACAGCAGACATTCAATGGCTGTCGATGCGCGCTAGCGGCATAATAAGGATAATATCACTCACCAGTCCGCATTGCCCACTCATTGCCGGCCGTTCTCTGTGTTATCAGCGTCATTGAACATTTCGCCCTTGCTAATATCTCCGTGGCCGAACTGGTTGCCACTGGAGCTGTTACTCTCGCTGCCGTAGGCCGCATCGCGGAAAGGCGTACTGTTGGTCAAAATGGATCCTAGATCAGCTGTCCGCCGAAAAACTTCCATCTCCAATGCACTCATGTTTTTCAGATCGACGTCGACAGCCCCCAAAAACTAATGGCTGAACATAGTCCGGCCAACAACCCGCGCATTTTCGAAGATCACTCCGCGTAATACTACGTATCACTCCGCCGGTGGCAGAGCGGCAAGCCGTCACTCGACTGGCTGAAAGTCACTCCATACGTTGGTTGACTCCCGCTAATATCAGAGGGCAGTTCAAAAATAAAAAAGTCTGGAGCCGGGGCGTTTATTCCGATCTAATAGGAAAATCGGCCGCAGAGAACAATAATTCGAAGTTCCTAACAATGCTCGCAGCGTGCAGATCGAGTTCCCACGCCAAGGCGACAAGGTGAGAACCATTTTTAGTGCACCTTTAAGACGCAGCTTAAGTGCTCTCTGAAGATGTATCTATCAATGTAGTTTGAATAGAAACCTGTGACCAAGAACGCGACCACAATCTCAGCTAAAATTATCAAATGCTGCACAAACTTCAGAGCCCGCCTGAAACGTAAATGTTCTTTAGCAAACCACTTGAGATTATTTTGACATGAGTAATGCTTGCGGAGTTCATATATATATTTGAAGATATGTCATCGTCCTCTGAAAAACTGATGACTATAGCATAGATTATTCGTTATAATGGATTACGAAGCAATGGAAGGGAGGACTGTAGTTAAAGGTGCAATGAGGACGACATCATTCTGAACGAAATTCATTACTGAGGGCGTGTAGATCATTTCTCGGCAAGAAAAGGCGCATATATTGCTGAGAGAATTGCAATTAAAAAGGGCGAATTTAATGCGATATCGCTGACGAGCACATGCCGCAGAAAATCCGACGTCGTCGTCAGCGCCGTCGACCATGAGCGAAAAATCGACAAAAAATCCCAGAGAAACAACCTAGGAGGCAGTTGGGCCACCTATGTCAAGTGACCTGGCGGCGTCATCTCAACCTGCCTACCGGATTGTGAACAAAATGCGCTATGTGTCGGGTGGCAGTTAAATTAATGGTTTATCGGGAGAAGTTGCCCGGGAAGAGCAACTTGGTTCGCACAAGACCCACCGGTGGCAGCATATGCCATCGCAGGGCAGTGGCGCGTCCCCTAACCGCTGCATCATTGCGCAAAAAGTGGTATGAGGGCTCCCAAGGGCATATGAATGCAATGTTGAGAAGCACGAATTCGCATATATGGGCACTAAGTACCCTAACGTTATCGCCTCATATTCTTAAAGCGGAGCTTAAGTGTTCGCTGCATTTTTTTGGTTCTTTTCTAGCTCATAAAACTTGTGTTTTCAGTGAGAGGGTCCTTTTGTGATTTAAACATGGTAATCTATCCATACAGCATGACTTCATTCGTCCCCAGTGTCCTGATAAGGAGCAGAGAGGTCACAATCACGGGATTTCAAGATAATTGACGTCTGCAATGCCTCAGTCCGCAGGGACCCGAGTTCATAATGACTGTGAAGAGAAAGGAAGCGAAAATTTTAATGGTCATAAGTATGTTAATACTGAAACAAAGGGTGTCCAAATGGTAGATTGTATAAAACTATTTAACAAGGATAATGTACTGGTACCATTGATGTCAATTTCCGGCATAGAAATCTGACGAACAATAACGGAAAGACATCACTCGTATATTCATCCACTATTCATCCACTGATACCTACGTGAAGGATTCATTGAAGAGTTTTGTATATTTCGAAAAAAAGCAATACCAGCGGCAATGCGAAGTCTAATATCGGAATGAATCATTGAATGAACAATGCGCCAAATTCGGCAGTTATTGTTTTTAGAATTATTAATATAGAAGTAGAAATACTCCACATGCAAAGAGGCTAGTACAACGAACTAAATGGTGCAAGTTCTACTTCCGCAGGGCTGCTACGCGGTTTTAGGGAAGGACACCAGTGGGCGCCTGCGGTCTCGTAAGTACATGCCCCAGCCGGTGCACTCCAGTCAACACGCTCTTCACCAACCAGCGGCACCTGCGGAGTATCCTGTGCCAGCACACGCTGCCTGGATTATGTTTAGAAACAGCCCCATGCTACTGCGCGCAAGTGAACCAGCTATTCTCCGACGTGCGGTACCCGTGGAACACATACAACTAATATCCGGTCAAGCAGGCGTACCTCGCAAAGAATATCACCAGCATAACTGCCACCGTTCTCTGTACTGCCCCGTCTGGAAGGACATTCTCTGGGTAATCCAGTTCAAGGTAAAAAATTCGGCCCTTTTTCACTGCTGATTAAAGTTCTCATGATTGCTGCCGCCTGGAATATTCTGGCAGCCAACGCTAGCGCAGTTTCTGCTTCTAAAACGTGCCTACATCGAATTCGCAAGAAAGTGCTGGCTCCTTATATAGTGCAGTCACATTCTCTTCCACAACGACCACAGGTTAATTAATCGGCGGTGGCTCAGCAATGTGCCTTGGTGATCTTAGGATAGGCCTGATTAATAGCGTCTGCACCGCCATGTAGTTTTATGTGCTGTTATCTGTGTGCTCGGGAAATATGTCACCTTTGTTTTTTTTATTTAAGTTCATTTCATTCGCGTGCGCTAATGGGTTTTACATGATTCTTTGCGTATTTAGTTCGGGCTGACGGTCCCTTTATATTCGATCGCTATACAACCTTCTTTTGATTATAGATTGTTGGAGCTCAATAATTGTGACAGAATTGCTGTTGAATCTGACCATGCTCGCTAGGGTAGCGTCGTATGTCCGTGTCTCTGGCTTGGTGTCGTCCACGAGGAGGCGGGGATGTGAGGTTCCGTGCAACGTAGGAGCTTTCTGCGCAAAATTTACATGTTGTTCAGAAAAAGACAGAGCTAATACAGGTCGTCTTTTCGTGTGCAATTAAAGGAAACATTGGCCAGATGTTCACATTCCATCTAAGCTCTTAAGAATATGTAGCATAAAACGATTACGCTACCAATCCCCCACTTTTGTCAACACCACTAATATCGAGCATTTCCCGAACTTTCCTAGGCTTCAGTGGCTGTTGGCTTATTTCATACGCATATCACAACGAGCCCCTCATTTCCCTTCCCTTGTGTGCTCAAAAGCTTTCGGTTCCCAGCTCTGGCCACATTGATGACACAAGTAGCATAAGAGGATTCTCGCGCAGCTTCTAGCTTTCCTGTTCAATCCCATTCTACGTGGTACTTGCAGTATGACGCGCGCGATGCCGAAGGCACCAACTAGCCCGTTCGACCACCTTTGCTTGACGAAGTTGTGGGTTCGGATCCGAGCGGTGGCGTGTGAGTCTCTTTCCTTCTGGTAATGTATATTTTACCTTGAAAACGAACACACTCCTAATTTTCCGCTTTCATTAAACGTTTGACTAGCATTAAAAATGTTATCGTTAACGGCAATATAAATATTAATGCCATTTATATACCGTCTGAAGCATATTTTCTAGCGGCGCTGGTAACGTCGGGTCATTACACTCGCGTCAACCGTACTAAGGAGAGCCGGTTTTCCTAAGCGACAACAGCCGTTGATAATGACCTAAATAAATAAGTTAATAACAGTCATTTTTGGTAATTAATGCGCATTCTTTTTTTTTGAAGCGATGTTTATTGCCTCAGGTCATAAAAACTATGAAGTGAGCGATGAGTAAGATGCTTAAATAAATGAAGAAAGGTGGGTTGATTTGATGAAATAAAGTGAACAGTGTTATGGACCCTGTCTCCAGGCAATATAGGAATCCGGATTGTTGGCTGAGAGTCCCACTGCCGCCAGGTGCCGAATTCTCGTCGACTTCAGCGCCAGGCAGTCCCACAACAGGTGGTGGATATCCGCCTCACAGTCTCTGTTCTTGCAGACTGGACACCCGGGGCGGGGATATAAATATTTGAAATGCGGCCACTTGCGTGTCACAGCTGCAGTTAGGGCAACCCCGACCCGTATAATCCGAAGCGCAACCTCCTCTGCACGGGTAAAACCACGGGGGAGGGTTACCGCACACGGAGGGATTAGAGCACGTGTGCGGCGCCGGAGGTGTTCCTTTCTTGTTAAATGGATTGTCGTGTCATCCAGAGTGAGGACTCGAGGCAAAGACGAGGTAGGGATCGAAAGGCGGGTCGCAGAATTTGCGCGGCTTTGTGCGCTCAGGAGGTCACGCGGGACCCATTCAATACGGATTTGCTGCGGGATGCGCGCCGTTAGACGATGAAGGTCTTGGCAGATTTCTGGGGTGCGACTGACTCGTCGCAGTAGACGTGTGACGTAAAGGGCGTCGGTGCGAATGACAATGCGGGCCGTGGGTAGCATGGGAACGGTGGCCACAGAGCAAGTGCCTCTTGAACTGCAAGAATCTCCGCACAGAAGGAGGAAGGAGGTTTCTAAAGGCGAAACCTTTACGTTTTGTTCAGAGCAGGCTTGCAAGGACAGTAAACTGCCGTTGTTGTTTCGCAGGCCTGGATGCTTGCGGCAACGTACATAACGATGCAGCCATGCGGCAGATTAGCGTCTTGCTCTGTAATTCGGTCACGAAACGACGATGCCGCGCGGGTAGATGATGGCCGAGGTAGATCAGTTGGCTTGTTATCGCTAAGCTGCAGAAAACGCCAGGGAGGAAGAACTGGCGGGGGCGGCTGCAGAATGGAGTGCGATGAAGCATACGCCCTGAGTGCACACGTTGTGTGTGTAAGGCTTGACTTTAGGCGGCGAGCATCGTGTCGTGCTGCACCAGCTCATCTAGTGTATTCAGCTGCGCATGTTCTTGGAGTGCCACGATCGGGCTAATGCGGGGAAGGCAAGTGATGACCCTCATTGCCTCTCGATTAACAGCTTCTAGACGATCCCATTGAGCCCTCGTGAAATGCTGGAATTGGGCTTGGTAAACGAGGCGCAGTTGCACAACCGCCCGCACGAACTGTCGTGCAACATGAGAGCGGGCTCCGCCTGTTTTACGAGCAATGCGTCTCATCAGACCCAACGCCTGAATTGCTTGCTTTTTAGCCCGAGAAAGCCAAGCAGTAACTGTTCCTAACTCGTGCATTGTCAGGCCCAAGATTTTTACGGTCGAACTTTCTTGAATTGGAGTTCCGGATAGATGGAGACGAATTGGTGTTGCAGCCAGTTTACGGCGCCCCCAGCGGTTGGCGACTGACATGAACGTGGTTTTGCTCACTGAAAGCTGCAGACCAATTAAAGAAGCAAAAGCCGGCGTAATATCTATGGCTCATTGTAAGCCTACTGCTTGAGTCATCAGGTCGTTGTGAGTGCTCCGCACCGTTATGTCATCAGGATACAATAAGAGCCTAATCTCAGAGACATCATGTAAGCGCCAAGCAAGGGGAATGAAAGTAATATTAAATAATGTTGGCAATTACACCGATCCCAGGGGAACGCCGCGAAGAGACACAAATGATCCGACGGCCTCACCACTGAGGCGTATGGCAAAGTGTCGGCCTTCAAGGAAGGATTTAACAAAATTGCGCACTCTAACGGGGAAATGCAGCATGTCAAGCGATTCCAAGATGGCAGCATGACTGATATTATCGTATGCCTTTTCAACGTCCATGGCCAGTACAGTACATACATTGTGGCTGCGAGTTGAGGCCAGAACTGCTGACACCAAGACAGCCAGTCCATCTTCTGTACCTATGGTCGTACGAAAGCCAGTTTGGGCGGGATGGTAGAAACCATGGTGCTCAAGCCATCACAACAGTCGTGTGGCAAGCATTTTTTCGTTAAGCTTGTATAATGTTGGCTTAAGCGATATAGGCCGGAAATTTCCTAGGTCTGTCGGCGGCTTCCCCGGCTTTGGTATGGGGATCACAATAACCGATTTCCAGGTTTCTGGTACGACGCCTTCTATCCATACCTTGTTAATGGTGACGAGGAGTTGAGGCAGTACAGCGGAACTTAAGTTCTTGTAAACCTCGTACGGAATGGAGTCCGGACCGGGCGCAGTCTTCCGACGGGCCTCGTCTATTGCTGCAAGCAACTCGGGCATTGAAAATGGGCTTGCGATTCCCTCGGCGTCGGCTATAGAATGGAGCTTATCGACATATGCTGGAATGGCAGCCAAGGGGGCTCCTATGAGCCTTGGAGGCAACATATCATACCTGGGGAAAAACTTCCGCACTGCCTCTCTGGCGAAATCATCCGGAGCTAAGTTAGCTGCGAAGCATGCTGTGGCCGCTGCGTCAGGACGACGGGAACCATGTTCCATTGCACGAAACGTTCGCCAGAGAGCAGCATTCGATGACTTTGTCGAGAACTGCTCATAACACGTATGCCACTGCCGTCGCAAGAGATCGCGTTCATATCTGCGAGCCTTGGCAGTAAGGTAATTCAGCCTTGTCCATGCTTGCGTAGAAGTCGGGTCTCGGGAAGCTACCATCTCCGCTTGTCGGCGAGCAGCCAACAGGTTAAGCAGACCAACATCCGGCGCCGGGCGATTCACGTCCCTCCAGGTGACAGCATAGCCTCATTCAGCGCAGTTTGTATGCCGTCCACAAGTAGTGTAGATGATTGCAGGGAGAGATTTTCGATGGTGGTGCGAAACGTGTCCCAATTGACCACCGAACACCTACAGCGTAATCGGCGGGCTCTTGATGGATGGAGACCGATGATAGGATGGTGGTCACTACCCCAGCAGTCTGGCTCCAGGTGCCACGATGGTGTCCCGGGTCCTGACCACCACGTAAGGTCTGGAGCGTATGTTGGACTGCGAGCATGGCGCACAGTGCGCGTTGTTGACTTCAGATCGTTGAGTAAAACAAACAGAGCATCCGCGAATGCGTCCCGCACACGCCTACCACGGGGGCGGGGCTTGAAGTGGGGTACCCCCAGTCCGGATGAGGGGCGTTAGTCTCCAGCGACTAAAACAGGCCACCCTGGGTGCTGTCATCGTAGAGATAAAAACCACCCCAGATTAATTCGGGAGGCAGCTCCACCGGCGGGACTTACATAGTATGACACGACCACAACAGTTGCCTTGGGAAGCTTCACAGCCACTGCGACTACCTCTAGATATGAGGTGCACCAGTTTTCTAGAGAGAGGCGAACTTGAGGAAAACGCGCATCTACGTACACCGCCGACTTTCCCGGAGGGGCAACACTGTGCACACGACTGTCGTTCATTGAAGGAGACATGTATACATTAAAGCCCGGAATGGATGGCAAGGCATGGATCTCCTGCAGTAGCAGGGCTCATACCTGGAGCTTGTTCATGCGAAGTCGACATTTGAGCTTTCCCACCTTTGTGGAGAGGCCTCTGCTGTTCCATCGAAGCACACCACATCAACGTGTACTCGCCATTTTCTATAGGCTTCCAAGCGTTGTAATAGAACTGATGTCAGGTTAGATAACTGGTTTACCATAAATCGGAGGAGGGATGTTGTTGAGTTATCCTGCAGGGCTGCAGAGGACCTGGTAGAGTCTGCGAAAAACGCATGAGGGCTGGACGTAGTCGAAGGCGCTGCAGCATTGATTGGCGTGGAGTGGGATTCCGCTGGTTGTCTACGGCGAGCAAGCAGTTCACGGCGTTGCCGTAGCTTAGAGACCTCGGCAAAAAGATTCTTTTTTTTCTTTCTGATTCTGAAATGCATCAATAAATTTTTCAGTTCTGCGATCAGGCGTCGTTTTCATTTATCGCAATCTCAACACATCCTGATCCAAGAGATTAGTTTATTGGCTAGCACTCCTTCACAGAGCAACGGATTTGTTTTGAACCACTTAAATAACGTATCTGTAATAATTTGCTTCCCATCAGTTAGCATCGCTCATATTTCGATCATTTTGCTATCACTCTTAATCATGTACGGTACTCTCTGCTCTATAGCGTGACCATAAGGGTAGAAGGTGCGTTTTCATTCTTCTCGAATGTCAAGGAGACGAAATGGCAGCAGCTCGCCTGGTCAGTACATTTCCGCCTCCCGCGCGGCCAGCTGCTTATTGCAGCCGATGACCCGCATTAGTGAAGCAGGACTTTCCAACTATTCAAACACGAGTGCCCGGACTGCACCCGGGCTCTGCAGTTCGTTGGTCAAAAGGAGGCTGGTCTTGTGTGCTCAAGATTACGCGGGTTGGCCAAGTAGACCGGCCAAACGGCTGCTCCTTTGACTGCCGAAGCATTGTAGTCGTGTGCATCTGTCTGATAGTTGTTCAGAAACAAATCATAGCTTCTAAGGCGATATGTGCGATAGAATAAATTTGAAGGGCACTAGTGCGTTATTGTAACTGGCGTAAAAACACAAAAAGGAAAGAAAGTGTAGGTTTTAATGGGCGATTTCATAAAATGTTCCCCTTGTGTCTTTCGAAAAGGCTTTTTTGCTTTATCCTTTAGTGAGGCTTCATGCTAATTACCATGTCTGAATCATTCAACAAGCTCCAACTTGCCCCACTATCGTAGCGAATTTATCACTGTCTCATGGAGTGCAGATATTTTACAATTTTTGCGTGATTTCTACAAAAGCCTATTATGTCCTTTACCTTCCACGTTGAAATCTTGGCTCTACTCGACCATGCCACGAAAGGCAAAACAGCAAGCGCTTTCCCAGGGCCTTCTCAGCTAGAGAAGCACCTGTATCAATGTTCGGCCGGATTTACGCATCGCTGCAGTCAGCACGCTAAGCTAGTGTGCGGTGATCTTGCTCCACTTCCGCAGTATATGCCTTTCCAGGGCATGCACAGTCAAAGACAATGTGAACTGTAAGCCTGCAGTGCACACCGACTGCAGTTTGCAACTTACACCTGTTTAGTTCTCTCTGGTACACACCACCTCACGTGCTGAGACATTCCCAAGAAACCACATTCTTTCGATGAGCAACCTAATGCGTAAATATGGAAACCACACTGGCAGCGCTGCGTGAAGTGAGCTTCGACCAGTCACTGTGACTTCCACACCATGTTTACTGTACCACCTATTGTTCCTGGCCTCGGGCTCGTGCACTTTCAGTCGGCCCAGAAGAAAAGAAGACCACGTGATGGAACAACAACCCGAAGGACTGGCCAGGGTTTGACCGCACTAACGCTATCGTCCACTTATGTGGACGTTAGTGTAGACGATAGCTTTGAAAAGCTCTGAAACGTAGCTTTGAAATGTGTTGCTGCCGTGCCTATGCTCGGTACATGTATCACTTGAAAACTGAGTGCCCACACAAACGCTTCCGCAATTTGGAGATTTTGGGACTGGCTTCCTCCTACAGCTCGTATGCGTATACAAAAAATAAATGTCATTTTACCCGCTTCGACAGATCTCTGGGCTTCATTCACAGAGGGCATAGAAGTTCAAGATGCGCGCAGAAATACGGCTACATGGGTCACGAACGGAGAGCTACCGCTACCTTATCGGGTCACTCTGAGATTAACCGCAACTCTATTTTTGAGCAATCGGAAGCCGTGGTGGCAAGCATAAAACAAACTTCAGCTCCTGTTGATCGACCCGGCGCAGAGGACAGCGTAGGCACTGGGGCGCAGGACTGGAGGCCATGGCCATCGCGAGACGGCCATTTATTTTTCAATAAACTGTTTTTCATTCACTCTTAGGCACTTAGTTACTGGTGAGAAACTACCTGGCTCTATCAATAAAGCCTACTGACTTGCCGATGCCGCCAGGAGCGCTGAAGTTTACTCCTGGTGCGCGGATAAAACGAACCTATATCATAGTACCGGGGCTGCCAAAATATAACTGCAGCATCCAAAATGCAGAATGCTACAAAGGAACAATTGGAGACAGCGCGGTACAGCGAGCGCTTGCAAGAGCAGCGAAAGTTGGCTTACAGCGGCAAGATCGTCGCAGCAGCTGCAGGGTCCCTGGGCTACTGGCTGCACCAAAACGCGATCAAGATTCTCGAGCAAAATAAAAGTTTTCTCCCTCCCTAGCGTTTTTCCGAAAAGCTGACGTCGTTAAAACACTGTTCGCAACAATAGATTTCTCACTCCAGGGTGTATAAAACACTGGTCATATATAAATAAATATTACAAGCATTGCAAGCGGCCTGATGTGGTACGCCAACTATTAGTGATCCGCAAAGATGGCAACAGCCAACGGAAGACAAACACACAGAGCAGTCTGGATCGTCTTCCGCTGGCTGTTGCTATATTTGGGTTGTGAACAAACTAGATCACATACAGATTATTCTATGAGTGAAGTTTTGGGGCCGCGATCATTTTTGCAGGGCGGAGACCCTAGGGCGGACATTCGCACTAATTTACCCTCTACTAGACGGTAGGCCAGGAAAGCTACTAGAACACCACCTGTCATCACTAGCAAAAAGGAGGGGCGTGTTTTCTGGCGAAGGCCAGAAAGCCTGCAAGCGAGAGTCTACGCGACAGAAAAAGGCAAAGACGCACCGCATATCCTGGCAACCGCCTTTTATATTACGTCCATAGGCCCCACCAGCTTGGGTTGACCACAAGTGGCTCTCTTTTTACAAACACATGCTTAAGTTCAGCTGTGTCCCCAGTTCTTCTGAGTGCGAAGTCCTTCTCAGCTGGGTTTTAAAAAAAAAGGAAGCGAAACGTGCACTGTGCTTTCCTGACGTCAGAAGAGCAGTCCAGCCGCCGCCTAGGCTGAACACGCTTTTTCAACAATGAATTACAGCAGGCTGCCAGTAAGCGCACTGTCTCCCTGGAAAGTTCAGGCACACCCAGCCGTCATTTCCCAGTTTCTCCGCAGTAAACAGTCTTGGCGGCGTTGTTCTTCGTGGAGGTTTAATTCACGTTGGCCTCATCGATAGAGTAAACTATCGACACTTTTTTGTCAGATGCCGCGGCAGCTGGTGATTTACCTCGAACGACGTTCTGCTGCTCTGAACCACTGCTGGTACGGCGTGTGCGGGACGCTTGCAGCCTGGAAAGCACGGCGGACAGGTTGGTCGGAGAGCGGCTTCCTGCTTGCATGGCCATTCCTATTCCGTATCTCACATCCAGAGGCACTGGTTGCTTCACGGTGGCCGGGTGGCGGTCGGCTGCACCTCCAGCGTTAGCAGTGGGCTTAGCGTCGTCTCCGCTTCGTGGTGGTTCCTTCTCCTTCTCCTTGGACGCGATGTAGGCGCGGAGCATCTCGGCGCTACTCTTGAGCCTGGCGTTGTTCGTGAACGAATAGCCCAGGACGCAGGCGCATCCGAGGATTGAAACACTTAGCACAGCAACTATCACGTAAAGGTCCTTGCGATGCACCAGTACGACGGGCAGGTTGACAAGGGCCTGGAGCTCAGCATCCATGCTGCCACTCGAGCCTGTTCCGGCCGGCTAGGGTTTTCACCGACGGCAGAACGAGTCCAGCAAGAGGAGCAGCCACCTCCGCCAAACGCCTAGGCTTAGAAGGGCGACCTCAGAGCCGGATGGGCGGTGCGCGTGCGCCCTTCGTTGCTGGAAGCTTCGTCCTTTTCACCGCTGAAAACGGAACAGGCGCGGCCCCAAACGCCTCAATGAGTGCTCAGTAGCGTTCGCATGGGTCTAATTTTCTCTAACTGTGCCAGCGACGCTGCTGAGCGGGTAGCCCGGCGATGAATCTGCGGTTGCGCGTTTGGCTGCTGAGAACGAGCTCGTGGGTTCGATGTCTGCTTATGAGGCTGCATTTTTATGGGGACAGAACCGAATGTCACTTGGACACAGAATTTTCCGTTCGCATTAAAGAGCTACATCTAGCCTAAATTATTTCCGAGTCTTCCGCTACGCACAGCGGTTTAGCGCTGAGAACAGAAGCAATATAATAAGATTTGCTAATTAAACATCAAACTGAAGATAACAAAGAAGACGTCATGCAAGCGTTACGTGCCATTCAGCCTGAGGACATCATCATCATTAATAAGACCATCAGATAAAAAAATAAAACACGAACAGCATCATGGGAAGGCAGGGCCATTCCCTCGACTTAAGAGAGTTCATTCACTCCTAATTTTGTTTGTTGTGGTTGTCCTCACAAAAATGGAACATACATTCAAGGATCGGCCAAAAATCAGAAGGCATAGAAAGTTCATTTAACTGTACGGCCGTCCACTCACCTGCCTAGAGCGCTGGAACGGCACAGAATGGGGGGGGGGGGGGGGACACTTGTCTCGTTCACGAGTGACCTAGGGCTCAAGACCTGGCTTTATCGTGCATGCGCATTCTCATAGATCGTGCTTAGATCTCCGTATACTTGAAAACTGTCTCTAGGCCGACAGGCAGCGGCAATGGGCCTAAACGAACAACAGAGCGCGCCCCTCGAGTGCTCTAATCAAGCATTTTCGTTGCCAACAAACAAGAAAAATAACAGAAAATAAAACGGCAGATGATCACGCTCGAGACAGCAACACCAAGGAGTCCTAACTGCAGGAGGGCATGGAGTATAAAAATTAATAATAAAGACAAAAAGCATAATATAGTAAAATTTTAGAATGCAGTCGATGAGATTCCAGCAACAAATTTTGAACGCCGGAGCCAATATAGCTGTGGCTGAACAGAAGTATGGTGGCGCCAAATTACAGGAAGAGCAGACTGCTCAATCTAAGGTCAAGCTTTTGTAAGAGCTCTTCCAACAACATTCTCCATCAAAAGAGCAGATTGAAATTTAGTGGCGGGACAAGACATAGCCGCCTCTCCAAAAAGACTTCAAAAAGTCACGTTAGACAAAATTTCGGGCTCCAAGAGTGTCTGAAATGTTGATAATCAAGTGGTGTTAAAAATGATTCCTTTTGCTCAGTTAATAACGTCCACTCTTTCACAAAAGCGGAGAGACCTCGCATATTGGAAGAACTACATGAAGAACTCCAAGCCAGGCGCTTTCTGACGGTGGAGAGGTTGATTTCGACATATGCATAGGGTCCCGCCTCCACAGATATGGTTGCCTGGTCGGTCGAGCACTTCCTTCAAGCGCGCCTTTTCATACGTAAAAGCAGTACCCGTAATGGACCGCGTGGCCCCTCCACTTTTGCGCCCGACTGGACGCGAATAAGTAGCTGTGATATGCGCTGCAGAAGAGTGGACAGGAAACACGGGTCGATGGGCAGTGCCTTTGCCAGGTTATAAGCAACCTCATTTAATGCCGCACTACTGTGTCCGGGTACCCATAGAAATGTACAAGGCTCAAATGCGGAGAAAGCTGCTAATGGAATGTGCATAAAATGTGAGAGCCAACAGGCGAAGCGCGAGAAAAGAAAAATTGTAGAGAATCAGTAATGACTGTCACTGCGGAAAAAGAGGGGACTAGCTTGCGCAGAGCAAGCACTACCGCCAGAAACTCTGGCTGGACATTTGGAGCGCACTGGGCAATACAAAGAAAAAAAAAGAGTCGTCTAGCAGCTGACAGAATATTAATGCGATAGCGGTTAAGAGTTGTCGTCACCCTAAAGGCCCGCTGATGTGCGAGACGAAATTCAATAATTGGCCGAGAGAGGTCAAGTGGTCTTATGAGTCCTCACAACTTGCCCTGATTGGTCGACCAAGGTCACGTGAAAATGTGGCGTCATCACAACCTGCCCATCGACGCAGGTGGCTGCATGGCCACCTTTCTACCGCGACAAGTGGAAATTAAAGTAATAATTGGTCGAAAGACGTCACGTGACAAGTGGAAATTAAAGTAATAATTGGTCGAAAGACGTCACGTGACTTTCTGGCGCTATCGCAACCTGCCCACCGGATGGTGAGAAACCTAATTTCTAGACAGCAACGCAGATAGCGAATCAAACTTAAAAATCAGAAAAAGGTGTGATATACGCAAACGTCGGCTCCGTCACAGCGTACCGGGTACCTATTACTGCAGCTAGCAGTCCGAATATGGCGCTGCTTGACGAACAGAAAACTGCAAAGAAACTGACGCAAACACACACAGAACTTGCAAAACAAGCTTCGACAAATGTGAAATCTAGTGCTATCGCATTCAACTTTTAAGCGGACAATGAGAGAAAGGGAAGCTGCACCAGCTCCTAACCTCAAAAATTCCACTCGTAACGCAAACAAAGCTCTTGTAAGGCAGAAAAGAGCAAGAACTAAAATACAGGTATCACCGCCACAGGCCAGTCTCGCTAGTACAAGCCCGATGACGGAATAGCTGAACAGCAAAGGACCTCTCAGGCTGACAAACATGCGTGAAGTTTATGCGTTTGGGTATTGAAGTATATAAAATTTGTTTTGAAACTGCTAGGGCACTTTTCTCGCGCGATGAAGGCGGAAAAAACATAACTGAATGTTGGAAGCCAAAGAAAACCTACTTGTCGGCGCAACAGGCTGCCAACTCAGTTTCGGTATGTTCTGGTACATCACGGCTATACGCTTCTCGCGCATGCTTTGTTTCGTTTTTGAGGCGCCTTGATTCACAAGTGCCGAGCAGCAGAGGACCTCCAAGTGCACCTCACAACTATAAATCCAGAGAGTGTCCAGACGTGCTGCTTGACCAATTTTCAAATGCGCAGTATCCCAGTGAGCTGCTATTGGTACTTCTCTACTTGGAGACGCGGTGCAAAGAGTGCCAATTTGCGACATGAAAAAACATTTAGGGTAAAAGATATCTTGTTCCTTCTGTTTTCACAGCGCCTACGATGCCTACGAATTCTGCTGGACTTGTCTCGGACGAAACGTGTGCGGGATAGTCACGGGTTCAAATTCGCAGCTCCTAGACGTGAGGGAGGTTTTTTGTCACGTTTGTAGCTTCATTATAGAAAAACACAGTGTCTTAAAATTTTGGGGCTCGTTCCCGTCCCTTACCCCCAGCCGGAGGTGACTCCAAGCAGCACGTTTTGTGGCGTTTTAAAAGTACATTGCCTTCCAAATGACGTTTCATACTTCCAAAATCTGTTCTAGGGTGTACTTGGTTACTCTCTAAGAAGGGACGGTGTCATAGGCTCTCTGTAAAATCAGGAAATCACCACATTCTTCTTAATTAACAGATCGGCGCTGGTACAGGATGGAAACGGTCGCAAGAAGAGCACGGGAGCTGACGGCTGAAAAAATCAGCACATATTACCAGGTAATGTCCTGAGGACACAGCGTAACTCCACAGTGACCTACTGCAAACTGACGACCGTTTCGCAACGTCTGCGCGCTGCAGTCTTTGCTCATTTCCTTCGTGGTGCAGCTTAACGCGTCCTCTCGTTCCTCAGGTGCCATGCGCAACCTGAAATTTCGTGGGACTGCATAGGCGGCCCTAAACGGCATTATCTCGTCCCCTAATTAACCCCATCATTCTGTAGAACAAACAGTCGACGTTATTCAGTTATATTCGCCACCAGATCACAACTGATAGAGAGTAGGCCAAACCGGGCCACAAATATTGCAAATCTCTTAAATTATTAGTATTCACAATGTCTCGAGAAATAACTGTGCCGAATTGTTGGATACCGGGCAGATATCGCTCTCAGCAAATTGAGAAGGCCAGCTGAAAAGGAACAACTTAAATTAAATAAATTAAATTAAATTGTATTGTGGTTTCTGCTTAGTTTCGTCTATAATTATCTGTTTTCGAACCAGACGCGTGGCATATTGGGCATTACATGTCGCATTACTAGTACTCGGTAATTTTATCAGAAGACGAGTGTGAGACTGCGTAGCTAAGAGGAAGTTTTGAAGGAATAACCCACACAAAAATGTCCTATGGCCGGCTATAGAATTTTGGCCCAAATAGCTATAGACCTTTGCTATTTCTGTCTATAGCTGTCCATACAGGCTGATATATTTTTCTATAGAGAGCTTAAGACAGTTATATGGTTCCAGCGCTATAGCTTTAGTGGCATAGATTTTTCAATAGCTGGCAATAAGCACATCTATGGGTGCTTATAGACGTTCATAAAAGGCCATAGACGGACATAGCTTTTTCCACAGACGCCCATAGGTGTTTTTTGTATGGGAAAATTACCGAATTATATGAGGAACGTTCGAATAAAGGTAGTTATGCGCGGGATTCAACTTACTTGCTTTCAATTATAGGCTTATCAGACAGTTGAGACTAATGAGTCACCCGTTGGGAGGGAATTATAATTCAATTTACTTCAAGCCTTATTGAAATGTGGCCGACCCATAGGGTACGCTGTTTGGCAGATAGCGCATTTTGTACGGCACATTTGCACCTGAAGAGCTCTGCAAAGCTAAGGAAGTTTACACTGCCCTCCAATTTCACCCTCCAGGGTTTCGCAAAGTGCAGGGTCGCCGTATCCAAACGTCCGCGTGGCTTGACAGCGAACCCTACTTGCCGACACAATAACAAAGGTTCTAACTGCTCAAGCGCATACCGTGACTCTCTTTTCTATGACCAGGGCTTGACGAACGGGCATCTCACGGACACCTGTCCACATGACGGACGAGTGGTACTGCCTTCTTATCAAATAAAGAGAGATTTCGCTCCTCAGACATATCGTACCACGCCTACAACAAGACTTAATCATGAAGCCGCTCCGTTTTATTGGTGCCAGCCTACTGAGATTTCAAACATCGTGGTAAATTTGGGTGAGCATCTGAGTCAACAGAACAACGCTCGCTATACACAAAGCCTCTGTAACTGTCTTCTTTTCTACGGTGCAAATCTACACTGATAATCCTGAAAATGTTTCCCCGTGTAAGCGGCCACCAAGTATAGATCCGACATCAGCGGAAGAAAGACGCACCCTTCCCTCCCTTGGCCCTCCTGCTAGGGTTCATCGTCACAACTATAAATCCGGAGGATGTCCAGACGTGCCGCTTGACTAATTTTCAAATGCGCAGTATCCCAATGAGCCGCTATTGGTACTTCAATACTTGGAGGCGCGGTGCAAAAAGCGCCAATTTGCGACATGAACAAGCATTTAGAGTGAAAGATATCGTGTTGTTCCTTCTGTTTTCACATCGCCTACGATGTGATAGCGGACGATGTTATAGTTCTCATTTCATTCCTTTCTCTCCAGCAGGCCTATTTCGAGATTCCACTCACTTGAAAGTCCATATCTCCCTAAAAATGATTCTCAAAATATTTTTAATTCTTCAAATCTAAGTACAGTAATAAGCCCACGCACATTTTAGAAACATTGAGACATCGACCGCTTTCTGTCAACTTCACGCTGCAACCTGTAGGATTCGTCAGGACAGCGCCCGTGCCTATTATTAATCAGCGTGACTATTACCTGATCACTTCCTTTGCAGGGCGCATGCCTTGGCCAGTGCTAAATTTATTAGCCCCACTAACAAACCACTAAACATAAGACGGAACCGCAAAAAAATACATGCGCACAGTTAGACTGCTTTAATATGCCCTGTCTTGACGGAGGCACTGCCAAATTCTTCCAGCATATCTAATCTCACCTCTCTGTCGAACTTTCTGCAGCCACCGCCTATATTTTTCTTCCATCGGAATCAGTAGTCTTACGTTAACCATCGATCAGAATTTGCCGATTCAATTCATTTGCCGATTCAACGTTAGACACTCTGTGGACACTATTGCACGATACCTAAATTCTATCGCATTTTCTTCTTTAAAAGAGGTGTGCATAAGAAGGGCCCTAACTTATTTGAGTGCGCTACTGATTAATAGACGCCCCTAAATAATTGTTGAAACTTCCTCTGAGATAGGCTCGTCAACGAGCCGTCTTTGCGTTGTGAGTCAAGTAATCTACTAGTGTGTTATTTTCATATGCGCACAAGAGCACACTTACCAGAGCGGCTTGGCACTATAACGGCATTGATCAATGCGGATATTACTACCTAGGACCTCTTTCGACATGCAATGCTTGTCGCAAATACAGCTTTCACGGTGGCGAACTGATTGCATGAAAATTGTTTGAGCACATTTTTCTGGCTTACCACGGCCGAAATAGTGCGGCATTAATCTGCGACCTAGTCGCAGCGCTTTGTGCCACAGTTGAAGTGTTGTTTCGAACTGCACGCAAAGACCGTGCCCGAGACAATACGCGGCCTCTAACCGTGCAGCGTTCGTGCTGACAGGCGTTGCTGGACTGGCGACTGAGCTTGCAAGCGAATAAGGACTGCCGCGTGAGGTGATAGCTGGCTCCCGAAGCTTATTATGCCTGGTGTACCTTGCTGTCGCCTGCGCTTCTTCCGAGGCCCGGCGCATGCCGTACACGGCGGGAGAGCTGCAGGCTTCGTGCTTCGCTCCCCTTCATTCAAGCCTTCTTTGAATTGTCTTCACGGGGCTCCTTCGCCAGCCCTCGGAAAGCAAGCCGAATCTGACAAGGGCACTATATTACTGGTTGCCGCGCGATGGGCGCTCCTCGATTGACGGGGAATTGAATTCGACGCGCTTTCCATTGTGGCCAGCTAGGGGCTATTGTTAACAAGTGTCCTGCCAGTGTTTATTGTTGCTAAGTGTTAATTCTTATGTTAATAAAGATCTATATGCCCTCCCTCTAGCAACGCTGCATCTGCCATTCTGTCATTCCTTCTTTGCAGTTGCTTTCGTCTGAACGTTATTCACGATATGCTCCTTTTTGAATTGGCAGCAAAAACACGCCAAAAGAACGTCCTTATTTTTTTCTTGTAGAGACGCGGAACAGCATGGGTACTTCTGGACTGCGAAGCTGCCAGGTCATTCTTTAACTATCACTACGTATACTAATGCTGCTGCCGCTGTAGGCAAGGTGGTGCGGGAGAAGTGGTTAGCATATGTGGTAATGCTGTGGAATGTGTCACCTCGTTTCTACAGCTGTAATCCTGACGCCTGGCGTCCTGTGTTTTATTTAGCATCTCTAGGGACTATCTATGTGATTAGCTGGGCTATTTTTCGTTGTGCAATATCTGAGGCTGGCATAATTTTTGAATAAGTGCGCTCAGGGTTTGGTTGGCGTACAGAAGCGAAGCCTGATGTTCCGTTAAACTACAGTCCTATAAAACTTAGAAGATCGTTTTTTGTGGTCCTTACACTGTCTCTATATACACCTTTTCACTGGCTAGTAGATCATGTAGGAGAAATCACGCCTGGGACTCATTGGCATGATTAGAAGTTAATCGTGTTCAAGTTTACCGTTCCTGGATGTGACGGACGTTTCCTGCCCCGTGGGGGCCTTCATCTGCTAGGCGGGCATAACAATGACAAGACAAGGATTTCTGTTGCTGAAGTGTAGAAAGTCGTCCAAGTCTTAGCAACTGAATCTGCCGAACTCTAAACCTGACAGCACAATCATCTACTGCAGCCAGGTGTCCGTTTCTCAGACTGCAGAGAGAAACCTCTTTCCTCAATCCCTCAGGGATGCAGCTGATAGACCAGCTGGGCTCCGCAGGTATGGTCCGAAAAATGTAACGCAACTTAGAGTTATTCGGGTTAGAGCTGAGCGTTTCTTGCGCGCCTGACTGAGAACGAGGAAGAAAAAAAAGCGCAATGCGCGCAAGAGAGAGAAGAGAGAGAAAGAAGACAGGGGGAGGGGGCGCGGCTGCGTGCTCTTAACAGTTTAAGACCCAGGGCCCCGTACCGCGAAATTGCCCTATTCTTCGCTATTGAGGAAAAACAGTATTATTTACTGTGCCTGCAGCACGCAAGGCTCTGTAGCTTCGTGGTCTGTGATTCTCATGCAGTACAAGAAATCTAGCATCGTTAAATCTTCGATTACCACAACGGAAGCCACCTACCAACTAGCCCAGTATAAGATATTGTTAAGCAAGCTTAAGAATCACCATCCCCCAAAAGTCTCGATCTCCACAAACTGATGATGACATGCCGTGCCCATAAACTTGGCGACAGGTAAAAACGTGAATCTACTATGTCAGAGCGCAGCAGGATGAGAAAAAAACAAGTGCATCCAAAAGTTACCAAGACATAGAGCCCTCTCGAGCAATGGCAGCTTGAGCGGAAGCAGCATTAGAAATCCAAGAGGTCCAGCGGCGTCAAAAGAATTCTGTAAGTACGCCTGCAGTGCACCAGAGGCCGCATGCTTTGAATGGACATCATCATTGGGTTCAGCGAATATTTTCTTTTTCTTTCCACGATAGCTGGTCCGTGCACATTCGAGCCGCGCGCATCACGGCGCACGGTGCCTTCTGCTCACGGCTTTCACGTATGCAACGCGGTCGCTCTGACTCGTTCTGGCTGTACGACAACCCCAACGCTCCCGCCGCAAGGTAAGACGAAGCTGCCTTGGCTAAGCCACATGCCTATCTGGGAGCCTTCGGCGAGGCTACAACGAATGGAATGCTCCAACCTGGTTTAGCTCCGTTACCCAGTGCGCAGCACGGTTCCTTCCAGGTCCACAATTAAACTTTCCCTGGCGCTTAATACAACGCCTAGGCGATTATTGACGAAGCAGTGCAGCAGCTCGTGATTTCTTGCGCTCAGCCCCAACAAGGAAACAAATTGCAGGCCACTCATCTAGCTGCTCATTGTGCGCAATGCGGGAGGTGCGGCCCCAAATCGCATGCGCAATGTCGTGCTGCGGCCTTCGTGTCTTTGTAGCTCAGCAACCGCGGAGCTTTAAAACACGGAGTGCTGAACAGCTTAGCAAAACACACCAAGCCTTTATGCGCATTACGTAATGGAAGGTTTGTCTGGGTCGACAACAATCTTTTGCTTCGGGCTTCTGTAACTTTCTTCTCACGATGATGAATCCATTGTTCTTAAGTGGAGGCGTGCAAGAATATCTTGGCACTTGCGTAAATTTCATTAACTCAAGGGCAGTGTTAAACCAAATAAGGAGCTTTCGTGATAACCCATTTAACCATTCGAATCAGGATACATGCCGCTTTATTCCTCGGAGTATATTTCTTTTCGTGGTCGGCCGTTTATCTGCTACTAAGCAGCATACCTTGCACAATACGGTTGAATTGACAACATGAGGAGTCCAGGACTTCATACTTTTTCTTCAGGTTTTATCTGAGGTATTTGAGTCGCTATTTTTTTTCTAGATTTCACTCGTAAGATCAGAAAGCTCTCCTCTCCAGCCATCATCCGACACCATTAGCTGTCATCGGGGCGTTGCCGGTACCCGAGAGAAGCCCATGAGCGAACCGCGACTTAATCTTCTCTCCATGCGCGGCTTCGGAGTTGGCAGCTCCATTGATGAGCGCAGAACGGGGCCGTGCATGGACTACGGGCCAAAGAGCGAGCAAAGGACCCAGGTGTCCACGTCAGTCGCGTGCTGTCCCTACTGTAGCTTCCGCGTTGCCGAGCCGGCGCGAGCAGACGGCCCACTACTCAGTCCCTCCAGCACATCCAGCTTCGGCGAAGCTTTGCCGCAGGTACTTGACGCTTTCTAGAGGGTGTTCAGGAGACTTATACAGGCGCTATAGTGGCCAGATGAAGCAGCAACGAGAACTTTGTCAGGATCCAATCATGATTGCATTTGGGAGTAATGCGGTATAAAAATCACGCTCTTCGTTTTCTGTCCCAAAGAGCAATCGAATCTCATCGTGAATCTCGCTTTATCGTCACACCATGTGAAATCCATAAATTTAAACGCTTCTATTTCTGTTCAGTTCAGAAGTGTGTTTAGCTTCGAAAGCGTAACAGTATAGCAGGCGAATGTCGGTGGTTTTGCTTTGTCTTCTTGCTTGCGTAAAGGTTCAAAATATACTGTAAAATGGCCTAATTTTGGGAGCCTCTTCCATTTCTTTCATGCTATACGTTGCCAAATAGAAAAGCGGAGCTTAGTTTCATGCTATAGGCTGCCGAATAGACAAGCATCCTAGCGCGGCGTTAATTCTGAGCGACAAGTTCGCAACCTTTCCACCGTTTCTCTTATTAACCGATCCATCAGTTTCACTCAGCTTTTTATTTGAGTTTTCAACCCTCCTTCAAAAATGTAATTGGATGGGCAGCGTCTGCGTGCAATACAAAATAATTGGCAGACTAGCAGTCTGCCAATTAGTTCCTCTTCTGATTAGCACTTTGCATAACTGCCGATCCAGCCGAATATTAGACTGGTCAACCGGCGCCCCAAAATTTTGTTAAACGTGTTGTACGTTACAAGTGTTTCAGAAAAATTTCTATAAAAACACCTTTCTAGTAACAGTAACGAACACAATAGTGTGTTCCAATATGTTACCTGGTTTAATATATGGGTAGTTAAGCAGTCACCGAAAAACCCTATAGCGGAAATTGAGTTTATTTTTTTGAATCATATCCTCAGCCCTGTTGCCAGATGAGTCAAGATGGCGTGATCCAATGAGCGATTGCGATCACATCAACAATTCGATATAAAGCTTCTCCATCAGCAGTCATGAAAGACATGGAGATAGCTAAAGACTGTGGTTTCGAGATATCCTCCACAAATGAAACGGTCATGACTTTTTTTAAGCTAAATAAAAAATGGAAGAAAAACGCAACGTTTCAAGTCTGCTTTGTCCGTTCATCAGGTGTCACTGCGGGTGCGTTGCAGTTTGCCTTTTTAAATAAAAGATGAAATGTTTTTTGAGAATTCGAGCTTCCAGATAAATCATGTCATGCAGTTCTGCGCTAGAGTTTCAAATGATGACGCAATATCCGATTAAAACCACGACAATGTTCAGGCGTCTCTTCAGCGCGTTGGAGAAGTGTGGAGAAACGCGTAATGACGTCAGTGTTGCCGACATTTCAGATGCCCGCTGCCTTCGCGCATAAGCCGCCGTGCGCCGTTCCATGCTTCAAAACAATGCTTAGTGAACTTAACCTTCTGTGACTTCGGTTTTCTTCCTTGCAGCAATCGTTTATACGCTGAAAAAGTAGCACCGCCATACGTGACGTCATCATTGCGATCTCTGCCCGTCGCAGAGCACTGCAGAGAAGCTTAAATACCAACTCGTCTTTACTCGGTGATTTCTTCACCATTTCGAATGCTATCACAACAAGACTTCGCATACTTTATCAGCAGGCTTCACACATTCGACCGCTTTAACATTGCCGAATTCTCAGATCTCTTCAGTTGCCGTTTAAGCCCTCGTTTAGTCATCCGCCGGGTCACTGAAGGTAGACCGTCGCTGTAAGAGGGGAGGAAGTTCCTAGAAAGCTGTTAACGTTGCCCCTTGTGTGCTGAATATTCCTTGACTCAAGTAATAGCCTACAGCGCAAGGCGCGCACCAGGGTCCACCGCAATGATTCTTTCGAAGTAAATCTTGCGTTCGCATGCTTCGCAGTGCTCTACAATCGCGCTCCATTTCCTGTTCATTTGTCGTAAATTCCCTTCGTGCTGCTTCATTCCTTCGGCGAAGCTCTTTGTTTCCCCAATGTACGACACCGAGCTTTCAGCAGAGAATCTTGGATACCATGCCTTGAGTATTTTCTTTCGGTTGTTCCTCCTTTGGGCGGGGCAGGAGGCGTCCGATGGTAGAAGTCTGTGTGCTGTTTGCACCCCTTCCAAAATTCCTTCCCATCTATACAGACCTCTATCGAATGCTTTTTTTTTCTTTCAGAAGTCATGTCGTTTCCCATTTGATTCAGATGCACATTAGATATTCTGTTACCTCGCGCTATTGATGCTTTTTATGAACACTGCAACACAATGATTCAGGCTCGCTTACCATTCATATGTACAAAGATTCCTAGCAGCACAGGTGACGGAAGCGAACAATAATTGCCAACGCTTAGACAAATGCTGCGCCTGCTCACAAGTTCCCGTTATTCCCTCTACTCTGAATAGGCGGCGGGGGACAGCCCTGTCATGGACACTTATAAGGACAGAAGGGCGGCATCGTTATTCCAGAAGATCAACCCGAAGCGGCTTTTTTCTCCTGAGATATTTCGTATTTCTTCTGCAACTTGCGTCGCTGACGAGGCTGATCCGCCGGATTGCTGCTCTCCTGCTGTGAAATCAAACGACGTGGGAAATGCCGGTGAGTGAATCAGTAAGCAGAATGCTAACAATACCACTAACCTATGTTGCAGTCATCAGGTCCACTGAGAAAATCCACACCGAATTTTTTTAACGCTTTTCCGTGCGCACGCACCAAGCGAGGGGACACACAAAACAAGAGAGTGGAGGCCGTAGGTCCTCCGATAACAACTGCACATCAAGAGGGCCTTCAGATACGCTGAATGGTTATAGTTCAGACGTCGAGTATCACCGCCAGCAACTGTTTCTATCTTCTCCGTCACGAACACTTAGACGATTATAGGCTCGGGAATACTTTTGCATCACAATTATGATTCCTCTAGGCCTGTCGAGTGTTCAGTGCTTCGTTGTGCTCACGTTGTGCCCTTCACTTGACGTTCCAGAGAATGCCGTTTTGAGCCACTCGAACGCGACATGAACCTCACATATGATGCGTTTCTGGTGTGTGAATCAGTGCATTGACTATGAAATCGCTGCGTGAAATGACTTTTATCGTGGAATAAACGGCGTTGTTCTTTCCCTGCTCACACCGCCACGTACGTAGTGCCGTGGTTTAAACAGCATCAGATATGTTCTCTTTTCGTTTATCTCTATTGAGCAAGCGGAGTTTGAGGTTCCTCTCATCTTACTTAATGTCCATACGTGCCAAAATAATTTTTTCTAACCATTTTTAACGGTTCAACTACCGCTACGTTCCTAGTTTCAGGCACTGTTTGGGAACACTGAGAGACGGGTTGTCCTTCCTCTTCCGCACACTCCAAGCTGTGAGAGAGGGAGAATAATGTCCCTACTCTCTCCTTCTCACCATCATTATTATCTTCAGCCCGGAGATGTCTGCTTCACGAAAAAAGCGTCTCCCAGTGTTCTCCAATTAGCGCCACAAATAAACTAAGGTAACCAATGAAACCGCAAAAAAAAATTTACGAGAAGACATAGTTAAAATATATGTCGGCAATATGAATGCCTTAAACGCTGTCCATGCCTTCACCCGAAATGCCGGGAATGCCGTCGAGCCAATGGGATTGACTGCGATTCCGCGCACATGCTTGAAAAAATATATACACGTGCCTGCTCAAGGAATCCCTCCCTATTCAAATGACAAGCGGAGCGATAAACAATATGCGGGGCTATCTACCCGCGCTCTGTGCGCCACGTTTTCCCTTGATAACCGACGGCCCATCTGTTTTTGCCTCGCAGAGAACAGGACACTCGTACCGGTGCGGAGGCGTCAATGTTCAAACATTTTTGTTCGTAATTCACCGTGGCGAGTGCTTGTTTCTTCAGATGTAGTTATACCATTGTTGGCGAACATCAAAAACAGGCGAATCATGTTAACTAGTACAGTGGTTAACTAAAATTTCGTAGTTCACTTGTAAATATTACCGATGGGTGCCTGGTTGCAATTAGAGATCTGTAGCCGGCCGTCAGTAACAGCCGTAACAGGATTTAGAAGGCGACGCCGACCAAATCGCGGCATTCCGTGACGCACGCGCCACGCGACGTTCTCAGCCCCCCCCCCCCCCCCCTTCCCCCGTACTGAAGTGATTTCCGCTCCTTGCCACTTCGCTGCTCCAGCACGAGCGGGTCAGAGAATGTCAAGTTGTACTACGTGCGCCATGGAGTGTCGCCATTTGATCGACGTTGCTTAGCGCCCTCCCCCAAGCGTGCGCCATTCGAATGGCGCAAGAAACGTGCTAAATTAGTTCAGCCACGGGGTCGAGGAAATATGATTTTCAAAATTCTAGAAACATGTATAGCGATTACAAACGGCCAAATACAAATCTCTGATTGATGGCCAGGTGTCAATCGGTAATAGTTAAAAAGCTAGTATTAGAATTTTGTCAATCACTTTAATAAATAACATTTTTTCGCCTGCATCATGTCATCCGCCAACACTGATATTACCATGCTGCAGAAAGCTTCTCTTTGCCTCAAAAAACATAGTTTAGAAAATCACTGGTCGGCTTTCATTAAACACCTGGTGTATCTGTGTTCTATTCTAATTTCGAATATCTCAACATCCACCGCAACCTGCCGCTCTCTTCCCAACATTTGAGCATTACTTTGCTTCTCTGGCGTTAGTTTTCAAGCCTGAAAGTAAACTTTGCTTTTTGGTGTCATGGCTGATTCGGTGCAGCCGCTTATATAAGTTAATTTTGCTTCAAATGTTATCTTATCATCTAATTTCAGGTTCTGAAGCAGCAGTTCTAAATTTTATTCTCGGCTCCTCCAAGCTCAAAGCACTGAATGTCTCTTGTAAGCAAGAGGAGAAAGAGGGTGCATGACTTTGCCTCAAGACATTTTGGAATACTAGCTTGCCAAACGCAATCTGGAGTCTATGCTGTCAGTGTGGAGCCCCTGCAGTTTTTTCTTCAACATTGAGCATACTGTTCTTCTATGTCCAGGCTACGAATGCCTGCATCATTGCTGATGTCTCAACTGAATCAAAGGCTTCTTCGTTACCTCAAAGGCTGTACGTAAGGGGCCGGCATGTTATACACATTACGCCACACCCTGAGTGATCACATGAATATAGCGCTTTTTTTTCAAGTACCCTTTGCAAATACCAGCTGGTTATCTTGATTGCAGTACGCGACCAAGGCAATAAGCTGCAAGTACGCTGCATTCATTTTCCATGGGAACCGAAGTTATGAGTTCGCGTTTAACACCACGCCACTGCTCATCGCTCTAAATCTGTGTTCCGAAGAGCAGACACGTGGCTTGTTTTGTTAAACAAACGGAGTTAATAACGCTAACCAGATTATTGAACTTATTCAGATCAGTAATAGTCATTGTGTAATTGGTTATTCCTAAGAAATCTCCTCATTGTTTCCGGATTTACTAGTTGACTAGGCTGCGCTCGCCATCCTGAAGATGTTCACATGAGTGAGAGGGACAAATAAGCCTCCAAATTAACTTTTCCGATTTTAATATACTACTGCTGTGTAGTGCCACGGCTGCAAGTTAACGCTTTTGTAAACTTTTTATGATACCAGGAAGTAGTGTCATGTACTCAGTGACATTGTCAGTCATACGCTAGAGAATTGATGCTAACACTTCTCTTTTGCATCATCGCAAATGGAAACACGCTGTTGATGCATCATTCGCTGGCTTGCACGTTAACTGAAACAAAACATTACTATATTCAGTGTGCTCTATATACAGGCGCATGCGTCATCTCTTTATTGCAATTTATTCGGGAGTCAGGAACATCACATCTTCAAGAAAATCATTAAAGTGCCTATCTGTTCACCGTTTTCTGGGCGTTCATTGACTTATCCCACTCATGTTACGAACTTCTTAACACCGTTGCCTTGTCTTTATGCCCCGACATCAAACAACGCAGGGACTCGGCCAACACCGCGCGCCGTCTGGGTGAGGACGAGGACAACCCACGCCCCTCGACACCTAAGCGGAGACGCACCTACCAACATGCGCTTCCACACGCCAGCGAAACCTTCAAAGCAGTCCGGCTAGCGGCGACCATTCCAGAACAAAGCAGCTGTGTGGCCGTGTTTCCTGTGCTGCCGACAGCTCTTCCTCCATCAACGCCTGCGCAGCATTCAAGCTTTTGCCGGACCATCAAATTTGTGCATTCTTCACGTACCGTTACGCCTCCGGCTACAACTTATGTAGCGCCTGCACAGGCGGGCGCACATTGAGGATGGCGGCTTGTTTCGCGCAGCCCTGTAAAAAAAGGAAACAGATCCAGACGGCAATATATTCAGATTGCATATGCTCAACCACCTCAATATCTAGAACCCTTACCGAGCGCACCCTTGCGTGTCGGTTGCAGACGTTGCCCGCGTGAGTCAAATCAAAGACAAAAACAGTTGCTTGGAAGAATTTCTCATCGACTGATTTCTACTTAGTTATTATGGCACTCAGCTGCTGACCCGAAAGATGTGGGTTCGATCCCGGCCGTGGTGGTCGAATTTCGACGGAGGCGAAATTCTAGAGGCCCGTGTACTGTATGTTATCAGTGCACATTAAAGAACCCCAGGTGATCGAAATTTCCGCAGCCCTCCACTGAGACGTCCCTCATAGCCTGAGTAACTTTAGGACGTTAAACCCTCACAAATCAAATGAAGTTATTTTGCGATAGCATAAGAGCGCCATGGTCCCCTTATTTAGCTCTGGTGTCACTCTTTCCCACCTGAAAGGTGATAAGTGGTTGTTCCAAGAAGATGAAAGAGGCACCTGCAACCTCCCACCTCCAAAGTGCCAAAGTGGAGAGAGGGAGGAGAGGGACCGGAATGTGGTTGCCACGGGAAGATTCTATTGGCCTTGCAAGGTTGTCACAAGCAACAACCAGGTGCGCTCTGCCATAGTTGGCAGGTGGCAAAGAAGAGAGAGAAATCCCCTTTCCTCTTCTAGGGACAGGAAGGAAAGAGTGCAAGGTGGCTGCTACGGGAAAAGCTGTGTCCCCTGCCAAAGTTGGTACACAGAAGAGCCAGCTGCGACCTGTCACCGGATATTGTTATTTGCCCCTTTCCTATGGCCGTCTATAGCTGCTGCTTGAGGAGGATATGCTTTTCTATAGACAGCAGAAACAGTTCTATGGCTTGAGCTATAGCCCTAGTCGCAAGGATTTTTCAATACCGGCCAATAAGCCCAGTTTTGGGTGTGCATAGGAGACCATAAAAGGCCATATAAACGGACATAGCTTACCATAATGATTTTTTTGTAGGCGCCCATAGGGCACATTTGTATGGGACGGGGGACCGGTGGCAAAGAAGAGAACCAATTGCCCCCTCTTGTATGATGTGTGTGGCTTTGCACGGCAGTCCACAGCAAGATTGTTATGCTATCGCACTGTCACAGCTAAGGCTAATTGGTTGTCCGCCAAGTTTTTGTTAGGTAAGTCTCGACGACTAAAATACGACTGTCTGCTAAACAGTGGGAAAGCTTACCACCATTTTCTTTCTCAAAGCAGTTGAGGTTTGACAGCCCTGCTTAAATGACGGCTACTTGTTCCACGTGTTAAAGTTAACGGGTCGTGCCTAAAAATCAGAGCAACCATCTCATTGCGTAAAAACGCAGCCATCGTTGGAGTTTGAAAGCCCCCAATTTGCGCTCCGCAAGCATGTCGAACCTTAAAAATTGTACCCGTTTCCTTCTACCGACTCATGCGTGACACGGCTTTACGAGCGCGCCCCAAGCGAAGTTCACGAGAAACTGTTTTTCGCTATCGCGTTTAGTATCGCAATATGGTTGGTTATCTCATGCAACATACGTTTCGTAAAGATATAGGCTTGATTAAGCAAAGTATGCTGCCGTGAAGAGATCCGTCATAGGAATTTTTTACTCTTCTGATTTTTTTTTCTGGCTATTTCAAACCACCCGTGAAGCCTTTAATCGAATAAGTTGCATGTTCCTCAATATACAAAATCTCCCCCGAGTGATTCCTATAGAAAACAAAAATATTTTTTTCGGATGAATTTCAACACTTCGTAGTTCCTTAGAGTAATATCGACATTCATGAATGCAATTCTCGACTTCCAAGCATGAAAGCTTCAAAGATGGATTCAAACCTTCTAAAACTGAAATTCCGCGCTTGGCAATCTAAGCGATCCATTCGCGCATCGAAGTAGTATAAAATTACCGTTGCGTTCCTAACACACCGGGGTTCGAGAACGCTTTTCCCGAAAATTTTTTTTCTAGCAAACAAAACCACAAGCAATCAACATAACGGCGGCATTGTACGGGTCAGCATGAGTAGCACTCGCAAAAAATGCGGCTTGGTGCTGCTTTCTTACAGCAAGGCGAAAGGATCGCTCTTCCTGAGTAAGACGAACGTAATACAATATGTTCAAATAGGGTATATTGTCAGGACACCATTTCCTACCCATATGTCGGCGCGGGTAGGGAGTTATTAACAGAAAACATACTGGTTAATGCGGTTCGTTGACGAACAGAAATAATTATTTTTATGGTGGTCAAGTACACTCACGCAGTGCACACGGCCACGAGCAGACGCGCTGGCCACACATGACAAGTGTATGCCCACAAGGTAAAGAACACATGGCATCCTTCCGACGCGTGCCATGCAGTCTACGAAATTCTGAAATATAGCAAGATTTCAAGCGCACTGAACACTGCCGAGGCGCTACAAACATGATGGCTTCCGTTAAGTTAGGAAACTCTATGGACATGGCTTCCCATATAGTCGTATGCCCCCAGGTACCAACGCCGTTCGCCGTTGGAATGCTTATACAGATTTGCTGCTTAGTATTGAGAGCTGAATTTCCTCCATGACACCAGTATGATCTCCTCGGAAACAGTCCAAGAACTTATTGCTGCACAAAGCCTTTCTTTGGCAGCATTTAATTGGGTAATCCACTGACGCACACTTTCGAAATACGAACACTACTCTTGAACAGCCACTCGTAGTTGGGAAGTCGTGTGTACTATTGGCGACAACATTCTCCAAGACGTCCGACGGATGACACTGGCTTATAGGTGCCAAGTGTGGCTGATTTCACTAGCAAATATTTTAGATTTCAAGGCCTACTCTCATTTGTACAAGTGTGATCTGGTGCCACCTGCTAATAACAATCGTATATGCTTTTGATGTCAATCGCATGTCCTCGGCACTTTTGCCCCTATACTATATAATCACAGCGTTGATTATTATTACCGCGACCCTCCTTCTACAGGTACGTATTTGGCTTCCTAACAATCCCATCCACTATGAAAATCCGTTGCGCTGAATTTGTCGCTAAGAATGCTTATATAACTTTAGCTTCATGACGGTGGCCAGAAACTGCTCTTGCAGGGCGTGCAGAAGATCTTGGTGGAATGCCGACTCGGACCGCAAAATGAGAGCGGCCGCATGCGGCGACAGCTTTCTCGCGAGGCCCACGACGCTCGGTGGGCGCTGGTCACACGAGCACTGTCATCAGCATGCTATGCCTGGTGACCGAGCTGTTGGTCTCGTGCCAGCCAGCGCGAGGATGAACTGCCCCGGTTCTTTCTGCGCTGCGCTCCTTCGCAGCAACGCGGGGTTTGACCAGGACCCGATGAAACTACCTGGCTCGCGGTGGGCTTCTTTCGATCAGTGGCAATCGGAGCCGACGAGAGTACATGCGGCCAGCTGGAAGCTACTATCAGCCATAGCGCTGCCAGTCCTTATGCATGCTTGGTGTGCTCATTACGTTATTTTTGCCTCTGTAAAAATAGACGTTTCTGTGATGTACCTGCGTGGCATCGGTCTTTGCTTACGTTTTTTATGCATTAAATGGTTTTAGTTTCCATTCTGACCAAATTGAGACTAGCATCGGCACGACACTGCAACGAACTTGAAGCCGAACTCATCCAAAAATTTCCAAACATTTCACTCCGGCATCCCGCAGGCGAAAAATCCGTGCTTACTTCGAACCACCGCAGGCGTAAACAGTGCAACTTCTGCCGATGCCTTGGACAACTCTGCCATCCTCGCAAGCAGACGCAGTACGTGTTTTAACCCAAAACTTCCCGCGCTCAGCGTTGGATATAGACACCGTCATTTTCATCCATCCCCTGCAAACAGCGAATCAACCCGGGCCTTAGTCGATGCAAGTCGTTCTGCACAATGCAGGCGCCTTATGCGCTTTCTGTTCTCATGCGATATTTTGCGCCTTCGGTTATCATTCACCTGATGCCCTTCAGAGCTTCCGCGTGGCCATCAGCGCCGCCCTTCGGGCTCTCTTACGCGTCGCCCCTATACCTCAGTTCACTTTGTTTTTCTCTGAACATGCACCCTACCCACCAAGTAGGCCGTCAAAAAGCACGCGCCAGAACACTGATGCGTGCTCCTGGAGACTGCCCAGATGGTCGCCGTGTCCTTTAAGCAGCAGTTGCGACGATCATGGACACAACCGCGGGCATCTGCAACGCAGCCTGCCTCGCACCCGCCGTACGGCGGCACCCAGGAACAAGCGACAGATCCCGCCTTTAGAAGATGCATGCAGCTGGTGTGCACTTCGTCACAATTTATTCATACACGTAGCAGTTAGCAGAAACTACTACTCAAATGAACTTCAGCGTCCAGAAAACAAGCCTAAAGTATGGAGAAAAATAGAGCCGTTCAATCTTTCGAAGATATACAAAAACTACTGAAAAAGATGGCAAATGTTCTATACCCCCTTCCGTTTTATTCAACTTCCTACTGAAATACTGTCATTACGGTGACTCGAGGAGGTAAAATTCAAAACAAAATAATTGCTAAGTATGTCTGAATACTAACCGCTACATTGAAATTGATGATCAAAACATTCTACAAGTTCTGTTATGTGCCTTGTGAAACTGGTGGTGGTTCTTGTATTTCTTTCCAATGAACCTTTTAGGTAGCTGCTTTTTGTTTTGCAGACTGTGCAAGTGCGATTGTTCCTTCTCTTGAAGTGTGTTTCTTTGTATTAGTGTTAATGCCGAACTTTGCATTCTATTCAACTTTCATGGCTCCATTATGTTACTAGAATGCGTTGCTTTGTCTCTGCTGAGACCGGACTTCTGATAATTGCCGTTTCCCGCACACAAGCGCTCCTTTTTGAGCTTCGGCGGGTGCTCCTTTTAAATGTGTAATTTGGACAAATAAAGTGATTTCATCATATGATAATACACGTTTTTCGTGTTCCCCCAATCAAAAGTTGGAGAACAGGGAAACCACGATCGGGAAGAACCAACACCCGCGAGTGGAAACTAATGTGGAGTCCTCTACTACGCCCTCCATCCTAGCCAATGTCTCTTTCGGGCGTTAAAATCCATATCCCATTCCATCCCTTCCCCAACACCTTCTCTAACTCAAGGTTTCTCCGCTCTGCCCGCGTCGTCACACCAGTTTTCCGTCCTCCGCTTACGGCCGGGCCCTCCCGATGACAGTTTTCGTCGCATTATATCTCCATCTCAGCACCGATGGCCATATCAATCGTCTAATAAACATAATATTTTTTTAAACTGCCCCCTTTTGCGTTTCGAGTGCACTTTTGCAAATATGTTCTCCATTCAGATAATTGACTTTGTCGCGGTGGCTCAGTGGTTATGGCCCTAGGCTGCTGACCTGAAAGACGCGGATCGATCCCGGCCGCGATGGATACATGTTGTTTAGGAGGCAGCGCAACAAAACGAACGAGGGGCGGAGTAGTAGACACAAAAAGACGTCCTCGAACGCCACTACCAACTGTTTAATCATATTGTGGTAAAAGGGATATATAAGTACTGAATGACAAGCATGCGCGTAGAGAAGGCACAAAAACCGCACACCAGTCAAGCGAACAAGTTAGTCAAAAAATGAAATTAAAAAAGCACATTAAGCTGAATATACGTGCACAGACGTGTCACTGACAGCTTTCGGACACGTTTCTGATATGATAGGACTCTAGAACGCGCCTAGCCTTATCATTACCGCTCTTGTCAAGAATCGTTGTTTTCTCTAAGCTTGCTCTACACGTGCAGGAAACAAGGAGCCGCACGAGATTCGCACTAGTGTCATTATTTTTGGTTTTTGGCATACTCTCGTAGCCGGTCATTATTATAGCGACCAGTTTGGCCAATGTATGAAGCCTCACATGAGAGGCGGATACAGTACACCACACCTATATCACATTTAGTGTAGGCGATCCCATGTTTTTTGTTGCAGCCCCTGCCGGCGCATCCAGTGATGCGAGAGCATAGCTTAGGCCGCTTGTTTGGTGCTGAGAACACCAAGGGCACATGGTGCCTGCCAGGCACTTTTTTTCAGGTTGTGGTAGATTTGGTGTACATAAGGGACCACTACCGGCTTTGAAGAAGGGGGTTCGGAAATTATGTGGGCGCATTTATGCTTCTGCACGAGGGTTTCAACGACAGCTGAAATAACCGGGCCACGGAAGCCTGCTGTTAAAAGTCACCAAACCTCGTCATTCAAACTGTCTTGCATTTTATGTGGGCAAGATTTTTGAAGCGCAGATTCCAGGCAAAGCGACGCAATAGCTCGTTTTACCACCTTAAAATGAATGAGCCGACTCATAGTTGAAAAACTCTTTGTTGGCTCGGGGGGAGTACATTCCGCAAATATGGTCTCGGCAGAACATAAGCTTGAGTTCTGAAACATGCAACGCCTGGCTTTCAGGTAGTTCATGGGTAAAACTAAACATTTCCCCAGTTGAATAAATGTAGTTAAAAACCAGTGAAACAATATGGTCAAGGAATGTAAAGTTCCCTGACCTTAAAATAATTAAACTGTCATCAGCATATCTAAACATTTGAAAAACTGGCCCCTCTAGAAAAGTCTGTCCAAGAGGGCGGTCAATTGAAGATAAAAATGTCTGACATAAAATGGGGGCTACGCATGACCAAATACAGATGCCATCACGGTGCAGAATAGACTGGTTGTCATGAGATATAAAATTTACCTGCAAGTAGTATTCTAGGAATTTAAAAAAAAATTATCTGCCGAGATTCCAGCTGGGTTTTGAAAGGCCACAGCCCCCGAAATTGCAATGCTTTCTCTGACCGAAGCTAGCAGCTCAGCATGTTGAACAGAATAAAAACTTTTGGGTACCAAAGGAAATGGCTAAATCAATCCAATCGTTATTCCGCCCAAAGTTGGCAACTTCTTGAGACTTCTTTATCAGAAAAGTGTTATCTGCAGGAATGTGCTTAAGCTTGCTGAGCAAGAAACGGCTGAGGTTGTGTTGCCATGAACCCTTCGCGCTAACACGACGTTCAGAATGGAGTGAATCACTCGGCGGTGGCGCATCAACAAGCCAAGCGTGCTCGGCGGTCGTCGAACAAAATGCCCGGCGCTGTTGGCCGTGCTCAATTTAAAGCCGATAGCCACCTTTCGAGATAACGCGTGCAAAGTTGCTAGCACATTCAGGAACCACGTAGAACCCGCTCTGCCAGGATGCGATCAATCGATATATATCTGGTCGAGTCTTGCTCGCAAACAAAGCTATAAAGCGGCGTGGCGGCAGCTTTGAAGAATGAAAAAACACTGCAAAGATTCGTGGCATTACTCCCCTCTCAAAGAAGCATGAACACGAAGCAGTAAAACAAAAATGAGGCTAGCAACAAATAAAACGGATATTTCGAAAATAAGCAAAGACTGTGGAAACACAGCGTCCTTTAGCGCACATAATAGGGCTTTAGACGGAAGATATGGAAAACTTCTGGTCGTACGCAGCGCCCCTGGGATGCCGTCATTGCGTTAGGGATGATTTCGCCTTGCACTTCGCCTAGCCGACGAAGAACGTTGTACGGGGCGAAATAGCGGTGCAAAAGCTTTTCACTCAATCCACGGCGGCGAATGGTTGTCGAAACCCAGACTTAGTCTCCTGGCTTGTATTCCGCGTAGCGTCTTCGTAGATTGTAGTGACTGAGGTCGGTTCGCTGGTGGTCTTTGATCCTTAATTGAACAAGCCTTCGAGCTGCTTCTGCTCGTTGAAGGTACGCAGCGACGTTCACGTTCACGTTGAAGATAGGCAGCGGCATTCGGCGTGATTGTGGCTACCCTGCCATGCACGAGCCTTAAAGGCGTCATCTGAATGGTCTCCTGTACTGCGGTGTTGTAGGCGAAGACGACGTAAGGCGGGATGACGTCCCAGGTCTTGTGTTCAGAATCGACATACATGGCAAGCATATCCGCGATAGATTTTCTCATGCGCTCGGTCAGTCCTTTGGTCTGCGGATGGAATGCAGTTGTCCTCCAGTGACTGGTTTGGCTGTCACGCGAGATGGCTTGCGTTAGTTCCGCCGTGAATTCTGTTCCTCATTCCGTGATGAGCACATGGGAGGCACCGTGTCCCAGAAGAATGCACTCCAGAAAAATTTTTACGACCTCTGCTGCTGTTCCGTTCGGTAGAACTTTTGCTTCGGCGTAGCGGGTCAGGTAGTCGGTCGTTATGATGATCCACTTATTCCCAAACGTTGACTTTGGGAACGCGCTAAATAAGTCCATGGCGATCTCCTCAAAGGGCCTTGAGGGGGGTTCAATGGGGTTCAACAATCCTGCTTGTCCGGTGGGAGAGTCCTTGCGTCGCTGGCAATCTCGGCAGGTTTTCACATAACGTGCGACATCATCTGCAGACCGTCGGGGCCAGTAATACTAGTCGTGAATGCGGCGGAAGGCGCGAGCAAACCCGAGATCTCCAGCGGTCGGCTCGTCGTGTGAAGCCTGTAGAACTTCTTCGCGGAGACAAGCAGGTACATCAAGGAGGTAGGCTTTTTTGTTCGCTGCGAAGTTCATTATAGGACATCTATCTTTACACAGAAAGAGAACAGTCGTTGCTAGAATAAGGCGGGGAGTGAAGAAACCTTGCCTTCCAAGTAATCGATGAGGCGTTTTAGGTTAGGCTCCGAGCTTTACTGCTGTGCAAAAGAGCTTGGGCTGCTGGGTCCTAGTAAGACGTCCTCAACGTCGTCCGGCGGCGGCGCATCTACAGGGGCTCGTGAGAGGCAATCGGCGTCAGAGTGCTTGCGTCCGGACTTGTAAACGACGGTGACGTCAAACTCCTGGAGGCGCAGATTCCATGGAGCGAGGCGGCCAAAAGGGTCTTTCAAAATGGTAAGCCAGCAGAGCGCCTGGTGATTGCTGGGCACCTTGAACCACGTCCGTACAGGTAGGGGCTGAATTTCGATGCAGTCCAGATGATGGGAAAGCACTCCTCAGTTTTTGAATAGCTAGCATCGGGCTTGGAAAGGGAACAGCAAGCGTATGCGATGAGTTTGTCCTGCCCGTCGCTTTTTTGTAGCGTAATCTACACTGGCCGACGTTGAACAGTTTTGCGTGGCTCCTGGAGAGCCGTGCTGCGCATTCGCGAGCAGCAGTGACGTCACACGGCGCACAGCTGGCGTGCTCAGCCGCCGCCGCGCCGGTCTGCGCATCCAATAGAAACCGCCCACGTGAACAACCACGTGTTCGGTCACGTGATCAACCGCGTGACGGGCCACGTGACCAGGCACGCGCCACGCCACCGCGCGCTGTTCCGCACCACGTCGCTGGTGCGGAACAGAGACTGAATGCGTCTTCTCGCCATCCCTTTCATCGACCTCAATTTGCAAGTAGCCGCTCTTGAGGCCCGTTGATGAGAAATACTTGGCGTTGCAGAGCCGGTCCAGTCTATCGTAGATGTGGGGAGAGGCTAGACGTTCTTTGTTATTTTGTTCAGTTGGCGGTAAGCAACGCAGCATCGAAGTGCGCCGTCTTTTTTTCTCACTAGATAAACGGATGCTGCACATGGGATGTTTGAAGACGGGATGACGTCGTCGCGAAGCATTTCTTTGACTTGGTCCCGGATTGCTTGTCGTTCTCGCGGTGACACACAGAAGGGGCTTTGACGGAGAGGTCGGCCGTGCTGGTCTGTTATAAGGCGATGCTTGGCAATCGGCGTTTGTCGGACCTTCGGCGATGACGAAAAACACTCGCTGTAGGTTCGAAGCGGATTGCGGATCCGGGTTTGACTGTTCCGGGGCAGAGCTGGGTTGATTTCGACAGTGAGCAAGTTCTTTTGGTTAGGCGAAAATTCTGCGAATGGCTCGGAGCGGTCGAAGGAGTCTCGTACGTCGGATATTTCGCTGAGGAAAGCAATCATCGTTTCTCTGTTAATGTGCCGATATTCTTCGCTAAAGCTAGTCAGCAGTACTTTGGCCTAGCCATTGCAGGAATTTGAGATGCCTCTTGCGATACTGATTCCCCGGTCTAGAAGCAACTGCATGTTCCCCTCGATGATGGCTTCAGCGCTAAAGGCTTTCGTGGCGCGTACGGTCAGGATAACGCCTGAATGGGCTAGACGCTCACTTCTTCCTCTTCCTCCAGGACACTCAGGGGAACGTGATTTTCCAGAGTTCTCATCGAAGGGAGCGCCTCGTCTGTCGAATGCGTGGTCAGCTTGGATCGCGGGTCGAGGATCGCCTTATGCTCACTAGGAAATCCATGCCCAAGATTACCTCGCGAGAACATTGCCATGGCACTATGAAAGTCGCAGGATAGGTATATCCTTTCACAGACACTCGCACTTTGCATCGACCTGATGGCGTAATGAGGTGGCCCCCAGCGCTGCAAATTTGTCGGCCCTCCCAAGCTGTCGTGACTTTCCTCAGCTGCCCAGAGAATGTTCCATTCATCGCCGCGTAATCGGCCCATGTGTTGAATAGAGCGGTAACTTTCCGGCCGTCGATAACTATTTCCAAGTCGGAGGTCCCGGCTCTTGCGTTGTACGTCGCTCTGGGCGTCGAGTCACGGCTTCGTCGGGTGTGATAATCGTGGGTAAAACGTGTCGTCGAAGGCTTTCTGGATGACGGCATCGTTTTGAAGGCACTTCGCGTCGTGGTTGGGGTTGTCATTTTGTGCGGCGTCGGTGCAGCGAGTCTAGCTTGTACATGCGGCGTAGCGAGTGCATCGTCTTCATGTGGCGTGGTCAGTGGAGGATATTCGGCGTTTCGCTCATGAGCAACCTCACCTCCAGAGGTTGCTGCCTTTAGTTTTCTCTACGGGGGCTGGGAGACCTTCCTTGTACCGCGGCTGCGTAGCAGCGGCGTTGCGACGCAAAGCGCGAGATTGACGGCGATGGAGATCGTGAAAGGCGGTTCAGCGTGTATTCCTCTCGACGCAGGTACTCTTCGATTTCCTGCGGACATTGGCCGGAGCGTAGACGTGGGGCATCACTGGCAAATCCTCGAAGACCGATACGTCGGCACGGGCAGTGACGAAGAATATGGCCGCCCTCACCGCATTGGAAGCACAACGGCCGGTTGTCGGAAATCCACCAGGCGTCGCTTTTACTGGGGCTTGAGCGTCACTCATGAGCGTCGCTCAAGAAGTTGTTCATGTCGGAGAGGACGTAGGGGTTGTCGTTGAGGCTGACGAGTGCGTTCTGCAGCGGCGTAGGAAATAGATTGTGGTTCTGTGGCCGTCGGGGTGCCAAATGCCTGTTGCACTTCTTCCCGTACCACATCCCTGAGAGTCACGCTTGCGGCTGTGGGGAGGACGGCAGTAATCGGCGTAGCTCCTCGCGGACGATTTCGCGGATCACGTCCCGAAAGTTTTCGCTGTCGGTGGCTGTCGTGTCCGGATGGATTGCACAGAAAGGAAGGGCGGTTGCATTGCCGAGACCGGACGTCTAGTGTCTTCTCGATCGTGCAGGCTTCTTGCACGAATTCGTTGACTATTTTTGGCGGCTGGCCGGACGAGGCTGCCAAAAGTTGCTCCTTTACGCCGCCCATTAAAAACTGAACTTTATTTTCATCTGTCATCTCGGAATCGGCGCAGCGAAAGAGGCGCTTCATCTCTTCAACGTAACCGCGGATGCGCTTGTTCGGAAGCTGGATTCTGGAGTCGAGGAGTCGTTCGGCTCTTTCTTCCCTCACGACACTGGTGAACACCTTCAAAAGTATCTTCTTGAATAGTTTCTATGTCGTTATGGGCGACTCGTGGTTTTCGTACCGCGTGCCTGGTAAGCCCTTCAGTGAGAAAAATACGTGTCGAATTTTTGCCGCATGATCCCACATGTTGAATGATGCCACACGCTCAAGCTGGCCAAACCATTCTTCGGGGTCTTTGCCTAGGGATCCACTGAAGGTTGGCGGCATCCGCGGCTGTTGCAGTATGATAGGTGTCGACATATTTGGCGAAATGTGGAGCTCGTAGCACCGTTTTTTAGCGTGAGCTACACTGGCCGAGGTTGAGCAGTTTCGCGTGGCTCCTGGAGAGCCGTGCTGCGCATGCGCGAGGAGCAGTGACGTCACACGGCGCACAGCTGGTGCGCCGTAGCCGCCACGCGTGCTCGCCTCGCCGGTCATCAAAGAGTCCGTCATAGCCGCGGCAGACGCACTGGCGCCGGCACGTGCCCAGCTGCGCGCCTCCGTTGCGCAGTAGTGAAGTTTGACGGTGCGCAGGAGCCGCTTGATAGCGCCTCTCATTTTGTCCGCATGCGTAGAGGTATCAGTGGGGGTATACATATAGCGGGGCGTTTGCCAGTGTGGTATAGCCATGGAGAAGGAGAGCGAAATTGCTGCTCACGTTGCGTATATCCTGGCATAGCCGAGCTAAGCCATTCCTAATTTTTTCTTTGTCAGATGCGGTCCGGCAGGGTTTCGAACTCGGGGTTCTCTCCCTGAAGACGTCTGCTGGCTCGCCCTCCGGTGCGAAGCGCAGTGTGCTGGTGCCACAAATAAAAGGGGGCGTGCAGAGCATAGAAGGCTACTTGGCATCTCCACCAGATGTCACTAAGTGGCGACTGCAGCCCGGAGAGCAGGAAGGCTGCTAAAATTGTGTCTAAACAAAAACTCTTTATTTCGGTTGACTAGCGCCCACAATGGTGTGAATCACTCGGCGGCGGCGTAGCAACAAGCGTGCTTGGCGGTCGTCGAACAGAATGCCCAGCGCTGTCGGCCGTACTCAATTTAAAGCTGATAGCGAACTTTCTAGATAAAGCTCTCAAAGTTGCTAGAACATTCTGGAACAACGTAGAGTCACCTCTGCCTGGGTGCGATCAATCGAAGTAAATCTGGTCGCGTCTTGCATCGCGAACAAAGCGATAAAGCAGCGTGGTGGCAGCTTTGAAGAATGAACAATCAAACACTGCAGAGATCAGTGGAATTAGTTTCTCTTCGTTAACGCTCCGCATTAAGTATGCATAAACATCAGACCATTCTTTCTTCGGTTTAATTAATATGCGCAGTCAAGCTCGAAGTTGGGTCTTTGGGCAACTCTGATTAATTAGAGACCTATGGGATCCCTTGAGAACAGAAAACAAAGAGAACAAGAGCTCAGGGTCAAGACTATGTCCAATCTGGCAGCGGATAGCTCACAACAACCCAATATCAATGCAAAGAAAGAATACATTTCACTGCAGTACAATGAAACGAAAATCGTGGTAAAATGTTAGCACCTCTTGATGCCTTTTCATTACTCTTTGCGCGAACCAGAGATTTCCTGTTGTTTCTTCCTTCAAATGTTAGCACCTCTTGATGCCTTTTCATTACTCTTTGCGCGAACCAGAGCTTTCCTATTGTTTCTTCCTTCACGTTGTTTCCTCTCATTAACTTTTCTTGAATGATCACTGATTAGCAGTGTGTGGCATTTATTCCATCTCTCTTGGACGCCGTAGATCCCCGCTGTGCATAAATCGTGGACAGGTCAGGAGGATATATAAAAATAACAGACTGACTCCATGGAATGCCGCAGTGTAGGTGTATCATGTTGCTGCCGTTTTCAGCAGACTTTGTTCACCCTACGTTTAAGTGGACCTTCGCGATAATAGTCACTTTAATTGGAGGTGCAGTTCTCGAAACAGCACGCGAGTGAGAGAGACAAGTAAGATCTTAAATAAACTTCTTTAACTTCAATCAACTTGCTGGATAGTCTGACAACCGCAGTTTAGCGCTTTTTCAAACTTTTTGGGCATATCAGGAAGCAGTCTCATCTAGTCAGTGTCACATCCCATGGCACGTTATTGATTTGATGCTTGGTTTCTGGTCAGAAACATTCTGCCTCGTTAGAGGGTTCTTTCTAACAACCACTGAAGCTCAGTGGCCTCTATCAATTAGCGCCGACGAGTGCTCTTTGTCGAATATTATTCGGAAATGAAAAACTTTGTCACGTCTGCAACGAACGCATTATAGTGTCGGTCTGGTCATGACTTCCTCAAGGTTCGCTACCTTTTTTCGTTCATTCACGCAACGAGTTTTTGGACACCATTTTTGGGCCTTAAATGCCTTCACCGAACTGTACGCTGGCACTCGATCCACTTCCCGTGCTGTCTGGGTCACACAGAGGACAACTTAAGCCGGCCGTACACTGAGCGTGCGCGCAGCGCCCACCAGGCGCTTCCTAACGCGATTCACATCACCTTCGAGGCAGTGCGCCTTGTGACCACTATTAAGGAGGTCGGTAGCAGCCGGACCGTCTTCTTCCGCTGCAATCAGGTGTTTCCCACACAGCAAGGTTTGTGCGTTTGCCCTTAACCGATTACGGTTCCGGTTGGAACTTACTATAGAGTTTTTTAGCGTGGGCTACACTGGCCGAGGTTTAACAGTTTCGCGTGGCTCTTGGAGAGCTGTGCTGCGCATGCGCAAGAAGCAGTGACGTCTCTGGCGCGCCGGAGCCGCCGCCGCCGCGCGCACCTCACCGGTCTGTGCATTCCAGACTGGCGTCGTAACCGCGGCAGACGCTCTGGAGCCAGCGCGCGCGTGCTCAGCTGTGCGCCTCCGTTGCACAGTAGCCAAGTAGGACGCTGCGCCGTAGCCGCTTGATAGCGCCTCTTATTTTGTGCGCATGCGCAGAGTTATCAGTGGGGATATATATATATATATATATATATATATATATATATATATATATATATATATATATATATATATATATATATATATATATATATATGTATATAATCACCAAAATTGAAGAAACATAACAGGATTTAATTCACGACGTTTCGCCTGGAGGACCAGCCTCTTTCGAGTGTAGTACAGCGTTTGAAACACGCAGTTTTTATAGAGAATGCGCGAGGTACAAAGTTTGCAAGTTTACAGCAAAGCACGAGTTCAGAACACTAGGGGGGGAGGGAAGAGACCAGGAAGAACATTTTTTTTTTAACAAAGGAAGAGAGAGAATCGGTCACTATCTAAGAAGGTGTCTCCTAAACTGAATGCAGGTGTTCCCGAGGAGCCGAATTTTTTTTTTATTAACAAAAGAATAATAAGATTAAGATAATAAAAATATAAGAAAGGGGGAGATTCTTTCCCACCACCTCAGGGCTGCCTTGGAAAGGCCCTCGAGGTGTCGCTCCTCTCAGCATTTTGGTGACAAGCTTGAAGGGCTCGACCCCTGTACAAAGAGGAAGCTACATTCCAGAGAAACTGGTAGGGGGGGGGGGGGAGGAGGGGGAGTAAAGAGGAATGCAAACGAGGCCTCTAATAAAGAAAAAAAGACGAAAAAAGAAAAAAAAGAAAGTAGTGAAAAAAGGAAAGAAGAGCCATTGTACAAGGCTTGGTAATATGCATTCAGAGAAGGGTGGTGGCACCACGAGAGAATACAAAATAGGACATTTAAAAAAAGAAAAAAAAAGGGGGGATTCTTTTCCACCACCTCAGGGCTGCTTTGGAAAGGGGTGAAGGGCGCATTTTGGTGACAAGCGTGAAGGGCTTGACTCCTGTACATGCAGAAGGCAACATTCCAGAGGAACTGGTAGGGGGAAGGGAGGGGTGTAAAGAGGAATGCCAACGAGGCCTCTAAAAAAAGAAGAGAAAAAAAAAGAAACAAAACCACACAGACAAAAAGAATAAGAAAAAGAAAGAAAATTAGGGGAAAAAGGAAAGAAGAGCCATTGTACAAGACTTGGAAATATCCATTCAGACAAGGGTTGTGGCAACACGAGAGAAATCAAATAATACAAGTTCCTAATAAATCCTTAGAAGGGCACTCCGTACACACGCATACAGATACAGACAAAAGACAAGGCTAACAATAAATCCAACACCAGAAACGAACTACAATGAGTCGGAAGTACAATCTACCGCAAGACAAATGACCATTCAGAGTAAGCAATTCATCAATGTATGAAGCGAAGACCGACATGACAGCAAAAAAATGAGGGGGGATAACAGCGAATGGGTGACAATATAATACAATGCGCGACAATACAAGATTAGAATAATAATAAAAAGGGGAAGGAAAATAGCAGTAAATGTGGGACAATGCAGTGAAAAAACTGGGGACAATGCAAGTGAAAAAAGGAAAACACGTCGGAAGCTATGCTTGTTATGCATGCTGCCGCCCGTTCTATGAGTCTGGGATAATTATTTTTGATAGTCTGGAATAAATATTATTCTAGGAGTCTGGGATAACTATTTGTTACATCTATTGAGTGTGTAAACATGATAGCCGGCCTACTGTTTCGTTAATGCCGCTCGAGACTGTGTTAAATTTGTGAATCAGATACGATTCACAGCTCTCGCGGTCATAATTTGTTTTGAACCCCGATTGGAGTACAATAGCTGTAAAGCTATCGAATGGGTGCCCAAGGTTGTTGATGTGTTTTGAAAGTGGGAGATTTGGCTGCGTCCGCACATGTGATCTGTGGTTGTTGATGCGAATTCTGAACGGTGTAACTGTCTGCCCTACGTACTGAGCTTTACAGGTGCCACATTCCAGGAAATAGACAACATTAGCGCTGTCGCATGAAAAGCTACCTTTTATCTTAAATGAGAAGGATGACGCTCTGCTTTTAGCACTGGTTGTTGTCATCATTGGACAGAGTTCGCACCTAGGTTTATTGCATGGCGCGGATCCTCTGAAGCTACGGTTGCCGATTGTAGACGATGTTATCATATCCCGGATGTTCCTTGCGCGCCTATACACAACATGTGGGGGATCAGGGATAACTTCTTTCATCTTTTCACTCTGTTGAAGGATGTTGTGGTGTTTTTTAAGAATTGTGCTAACATTGGGCATTGAAGCCGAATGGGTAAGGACCAGATTGACTTGATAGTCCGGGCGTGGCTGCTTTTTGCCATTTATGAGTTCGCGCCGGTCATGCTTTGAAGCTTTCTTGACTGAATCGTCGATGACTGACAATGGGTGCCTCTGTCGTGCTAGGTCCATACGGAGTTGCTCGCAGTTTTATTCAAAGTCGCCTTCTTTAGAGCAAATCCTACGGAAACGTAGGGACTGACTGTAAGCGATGGATGTTTTACAATGGCGAGTGTGACTGCTCTGGTAGTGTAGGTACTGGTGACGGTCCGTGGGCTTTCTGTAGACTGTTGTCTCAAGTTTGTTATTCGTGATGGTCACCTGGACGTCAAGAAAATTCATTGTCAAGGCTGAATGCGACGAGGAAAACGAGATGTTAGGATGAGTGCTGTTGAAGTCCGAAATAAACTTAGTGAGTTTTTCTTCCCCATGTGTCCAGACCATAAATATGTCATCGATGAATCTTCTGTAAAATATTGGTTTAAAGGGAAAGTTGTTGAGGAATTTCGTCTCAAGCACAGCCATGAATATATTAGCGTAATTTGGTCCAATTTTGGTTCCCATTGACGTTCCACTTATTTGCACGTAGTGCTGGCCATTAAACTCGAAGCTATTTAACTCAAGTATCAGTTTTAACATCTCTGCAAGTGTGCTGCCATCAACCGGTTGTTTAGATTCTAAGCGCTCATAAGCATAGACGACTGCGTTGATGCCATCAGCATGCGGTATATTGGTGTACAGTGAAGCGACATCCAGGGTCACTAGTAGGGAATCATCTGGAATGACTAACTCGAGAATTTCACTCAAAAAATGGGTGGTGTCCTTAACATAGGAAGGATATAAGGAGGGGATATCCCTGATGAAGCTGTCGACATAACTCGAGATGTTTTCAGTAACGGTTCCAATTCCAGAGACAATTGGTCTTCCCGGATTGTTTTCTTTATGAATCTTTGGAAGAAGATAAAAACGTCCTGGACTTGAATGTAACGGAATTAGAGCTTTTGCGATCTTGTCCTCAATTTTCTTCTTTTTTGCCAAACCTAAAATAGATTCTGAAACTTTCTTATTATACTCTGGCGTAGGATCAGTAGGGAGAGCCTTGTGAAATGAGGAATCACTTAACTGCCTTTGGGCCTCAGCAAGGTAATTCTTTTCATTCATAACTACGATGGCGCCACCTTTATCCGCTGGTTTTATTACGATGTCAGATCGGCTGCTGAGAGCCTGCAACGCATTGCGTTCAAGCATTGTGAGATTAGGGCGATAAGAGCGTCGTTTTTGAAATTCGGAAAGGATGTCCTTTTGCACTGCCTTTATGTATAAATCTAGACACTTATCGCGCTGCGGAGGTGGTGTCCAATGAGTAATAGATCGAAGTTTTGGACCAGGATCTAATGTTTGGAGGCGACCGTGGTAGTATTCTCTCAGTCTAAGGTTTCGGGAGAAATCCAGATCTTTGTAAAGTTGAAGTTCATTAATTATACCGCTAGTGGGGCAAAAGTTGAGGCCCTTGGACAGCACCATGCACTCATCGTGTGACAAAGTTACTGACGTGAAATTAACAACATTGTTTGGTGTAGATTTGGTGACTTTTAAGGTTTATTGACATGAGCCTGAATTGGGTGAACTGATTCTTATATCTGATGCAGAGGTTGGACTACCGGTTGAAAGGAGCTGACAAATTTCTCATTCTGACGAATGGAGCTGCAGAGGAACCCCATCCCGAAGGAACTTCCTCTCTCTCTGAGTTAGGAGTGAAGGCTGTATATATATATATATATATATATATATATATATATATATATATATATATATATATATATATATATATATATTTATATAGCGGGGCGTTTGCCAGTGTGGTATAGCCATGGAGGAGAGCGAAATTGCTGCTCAGCGGCAATTGATGCTCAGCGGCTCAGCGTAGCTCACGCTACGTATATCCTGGCATAGCCAAGCTAAGCCATTGTTAATTTTAGTATAGGGTCACGCTATCGCTTTGAAACACAGGGGAATAGCGGGACGCTGCTGCGCATGCGCAGAACGCCTACTGCCCGAGCGTACGCAGACACGCAAAGGAATAGTGCACGCTATCAAATAGCGTGCTTCGTTATGCGCATGCGCCAAACGCTATTCCAAATCGAGGTTTAACGTACTTGCGCCTTACGTACGCTTTGCGGGCTCTTGCGTACGCTAGGAAAAATATCGCTGTCAAGATGGCTTCGCCCACTTCACCCGCTTCGGATGGAATTCGTCAATGTTATTGTGTTTTTAGGCATAGTCATTGCTTTTAAGGGGCACACGTGATATTCGCTTTGTCTCCCCTCCTAAAACAGCATAACGAATGAGGAATAAACTTGCGCAACTTTCGATTCAGTGTAACTATTCCGTCGTTCTTAACCCTAACAAGACACCACCGACTGTGGATTGGCTTGGTTTGGATTTTTACGACAAGGTAGTCATAGCCTTGCCAAACGCATTCGTTTCGGCGGTAGGCAGAATGGTCCGAAAGACCTCAACATGACGTTTTTAAAACCTTCCTCGGTTCAATTACCGAAAAGAAACTAGGCCCTGACTAGAGTGAACTGGTGAAGAACTTGCTATCTGCGCACTACGACTTGGATAACCTCGGCTAAGTGCGAAAAATGTGCCACAAAATATTTTCACATTTTAACACCAGATTTCGCCGCTGCGGCCAGCGCTATCGTTGCGCTCGTTTTGCATAAGATATACTAAAAGTGCTCATGTGATTTACAGTGTAACCTCGCGCTAAATGCTTGCGTGTAACGTACGTAAGCTCTCATACGCTTAGGGGGGGGGAAAGCGTGGCCTCCTAACGCAGGATAGCATAGCAAACATGGCGGCGCCCGTAGAAGCGGGGTCTCTCGCTTCAACACCGATTTGTTGTTGCCGCAACGCTGTGTCTCACGTTCACGACCAAATAAAAGCGCACGAAGCTTTCGTTTTGTCTGAACGTGCCTGAACCACAAAATTTTAGCGATAAAATACCCCAAATTTTTAGGATGCTCCCGCTTTTACAGAGTTATTAGGCTTAGCAAGTACGCTTCGATTGACGTCAGAAAGCACGGGAGGTTCAAACAAGCGTGCGCTTCAACGAGGCTCTACGTTCAGGCAACATGGCGGCGCCCGTCGAAGCGAGGCATCTCGCTTCATCAGCGATTCGTTGTCTCCGCTACTCTGTGTATTAAGTTCACGGCAAAAGAAAGGCATACGAAGCTTTCGCTTTGTCTGAAGATGCCCGCACCACAAAATTTTAACGATGAAATGCGCCAGATTTCCAGATTACTTCTGTGTTTACAGAGCCCTTAGGCTTGGCCACTAGGCATCGTTTGGTCGCTATGGAGATGCCATGGCTGGCCGATTTTGCATCGGCTTTAAAACACAAAAAAGACAGTTTAAGACACATTATCGTTATAACTTTTACTGTTCTCTAAACAAAAACCTTTGCATAAAATATATTCTTCTACAACCTTTTCTTTTTTGCCGTCATGGCGCTGCGTGCGAACGACGCTAAGTGACCGCTTGCGACCCTCTTCTATAAGCTGTGAATGGGGACTCGTTCCGCTAACGCTATGTGTGTGCAGATAGGGCCACCTTATGCTCGGTGACCCAATACTAAAGCTCTCTGCTGTCGCGCCAACATATAAGGGCAGAGGGTGAGGTTGGGAGCACAATCAGTGCAGTGCTAATGAAGGGAGACCACAAACTGCGAATTGACCACGACCACTCAGTGTTCAGCATCGCAACATGAGCGTCTTGTCCCATGGCTGCCGCAGATGCTGCCGGGGTCATTCCGTTAAAAAAAGACAACAGAGCCGTCCGCACGATTGTTACCTAGCTAAGAACTGGTGTAGCTAAACTTTCACTGACGACTCGAAGGCGGGAACGCCATTTATGTTTCTCGGGGCAGCTCAACCATGAGAGCCTTTTTCTAATAGCTCTTAAGCATTCTGCATTCTGCATTTCAGTGAGAACCAGCAGTAAATGGAAATCAGAGCAACCTTCTAACAGTATAAAAAAAGTCCACGACACCAAATGATTTCAAAGCCTTAATTAGCCTGAATATCTGCGCTCCGAATCCGCAGCGTGTGATTCGAGCAGACCGGCGAAAATATTGACGCTTTCGCAAACACACTGGAGTGTGATGCTTCACGTGCTCCAAGCAGGCACAACATGCGAAAAAATATCTTTCTCTGGCGTACTAAACCAAAAGTACAGTGGGTATTCTAGTGAGTATTCTAGCAGTCAAGATGGCAAGCACCCGCCAACAATGCTGCCGCTTCATTCTCCTTGCATTATAGGAGGGCAAATATATCGCTTCTGCCGCGTACGTTGCCCGTGAAATTGGGATTTCTATTAAGAGAGAATTATAGATGAGGCGGTTTCGTACATATAGTTGCCGTTCGTTTACCAAAATATAGGCAGTGGCTTTGCTCGGCTATGCCAGGATACACGTAGCGAGACGTACGTTTCCCCGGCTGAGCTTGCGTGTTGGGGTCACTGAGCGTTTAGCTATGAGAGACCTTGGGTATAATCTTCTTTTATATATTTTTCTTGAGAGCGACGAAGACTGCCCGATGATCTGTGAAGTAGCATGCAGCGGTCTCAATTTTGTTGATACAGTATTTCGATTTGGTCGAGCCTGTTTAGAATACAAGATCTATAATAGTTCCCCATTGTGTTTTACGGACGTGAGGGTTCGAAGCGAAATTAAAGTCACACTTTTCTTTCATACACTAACTAAGAGAGCACTGTTTCCTGTTGAAATCACCCAAAGTCACACACAGCATCGAAATCGTGCCTTAGGTTGGTATACAGGTGGCAACCACATCAATCGTCTGCTTGGCAGATGTTCCCAGTGCAACGTAGACTCCTTGGATGATAATGCCACTTTCCAGAAGCCGAAAACAGCAGGCTTCACCATTATTCACCACGATCGAAGGGAGATGTCTGAAAGCGGCGATACCTCGTTTCACGTGTACACAGACTCCAGCTGTCTTACTTCATTCAAGCCAATTGTCAGGCGACAACCTCAGGATTGGAAGAGTTAATCTCCTCTTGTCTATATTCCTGTTTAGCAGCTGCTGGACTCTCCTTCTTTGCACGCATGTCAAACGCTGTGATACAGACGCCCACTACATCTCCGGCTTTTATACGCATTCCTGCGCATGAGACGCGGGGATAGGGGGATAGAGCGGCGTGCGGCGAGACGGCGACAAAGAACACGGCGCACCTGTGGGGTCTCTCTGGTTACCATGGTATCGGCGCATGAACACAACTGCTCATCCGCGTGACGTCACGCTCAGCTTTGACGATGGAGCGGACGCACGGCCGCGGCGACGGCGAAGCGCTCCCCGCACTTTGCTCCTCTTCGGTTGCCATGCCAACGGCGCATCCGCACAACTAGCGTCTCCCATGTACCGCAAAATGCTCGACTGGTAGCCCAGTGTACCTCTCGCTACAAAACATCCAGATTATTGTGGTGAGAGAAATAATTTTGATAAGGGTGATAAGGGATACGGATGCAGATAACGCACCTGATAATGAAGGCGAAGCTATTCGCTCCGCACTTAGAAGACACAGCTCGAAAATCTCAGTGCTCAGGTAGTCATTGGGGCAGGTATATGCTATCAGTTTCTGAAGACGTCCACTATATAAAAGTGCACAGAGAACTTCAAATTTGCAAAAACCGCGGTAGCGCACTCCTGGACACGGCTTCCCATGGACTCCGGCATGGAGCCCATAACTTTCACCTTCGCGCATAACATACTGCTTTTTCCGGGAGCTGCGGACTGTTCGATATGATTAAATCAATCAAAAAACTTCCTTTTAGACAGGTTCATCATCAAGATTTCTTCGCTTTGCGGATCGGGGAGTCGACTGGTATGTCATTTTGATTTACCCACAAAAGCACACGTGCAAAACGACAGTAACCAATGCGTCGGCTGTTACTACCTTGGGCCACTTTCGACATGAAATTCGCCTAGCGTATGCCCTTTTTATAGTGGCGAATTACTTGCAGGAAACTTGTTGTAGCACATTTTTCGGAATATCGGCGCTTATAAAGGCCCTAATAGTCTACATCAACGTCGCTCTTTTTGACGCGTTTCAAGGGCTGCTTCGAACTGGAATCGCAGTTCCTGCCCGAAACACTACGCGGCCTCTGCCCGGAGAGCGCTCGTGCAGGAAAGCATTGATGGAGTGGCGACTGAGCTTCCAAGCGGATGACGGCTGCTTGAGGCGACAGCTGCTCGCGAAGCTGACTATGTTTGGTGCACCTTGCTGTCGCCTGCTCTTCTTCGGTAGCCTGGTGCATGCATGGCGGGTGAGCTGCAGGCGTCCTGGTTGGCTCCCCGCAATTCAGGCCCACTTTGAATTCTTTGCACGGGTCTTGTTCGCCAGCCCTCGGCAGGCAGGCTGAATCTGACAAGGGTACGAGTCAAGCCCAGCTTTCAGGGACATGGCCGTTTAGTTTGGCAAACTGCCACCACGGGCCGCTTCACCCTGAACTTCTTCTTTCTCTTTTCTTTTCCCCTTTCCTGCCTCGCATAGCCGCACGCAGGCAGACGGGAGGGCGCTCAGCTGCGGGGTTGGGTTGGGCGGTTAACCATTGTTCGGATTCCACACTGTAGGAGGAGGAAGGGCTTTGTGGGCGAAAAAAAACTATCAATGCGGCGTGAAGCCTTCGCTGCGCCTGAGGAACGCATGTTCAGTAGCAGGATATTGAGAAAGGGGCCCAGTTAGAAGAGAAAGAGGGGACGGAAAAGGCAAGATGGCTGAAGGGCTTGTTGAGGCCGTTCGATAGGGACGCTGTGTGGAGTGAAAACGCGTGGTTCTTTTTGACGAGTTGTAAGGTAGAGAAGAGATACATCCCAGCAGAAGCAGGACGCAGTGATACAGTGTGTCGTGTCTCACCGGCGCCGTATCTTTTCGCTGCATTACAACTAGCCCAAAGTGCCACCTTAGTGAACTCCTGGATTTAGGCTTGTGATTAGAAGCCAAATTGATATGTATAAAAATAAAAAAATCAAGGACGCCGAATGCAGGGATGTCAGATGCTCGTAGAAGAATTTTTTGGGCGAACGCAATGAAAGCGTCCAAAAGGCCAATCTCAACAATCATTTGGGGAGTTGCAAGATGCCGTCTTGGTTGTGTAATTGCTGTCGCCTATCTTTGTGGCGGATCAGTGAACCATCTCTTTTATCGGCGTAATGCCATGTACAGTTTTCAGAAACACGTCGAACTCCTCATCACCACGACTACAGTTCAGCGCTATATTTCGCGAAAAGTAACGGTTATAAATTTTCTTTCTTTTTTTTTCCGAGGACGGTTACTGACTGCAATGCTCTCCCTGAGAGAGTGATATCCGCTGTTGACTTTCTGAAGGCCTTTGATGACGTATTTTAGTTACTGTATAGAGACGTTCTTCAGTTTTATTTGTCGTGCATGCTTTTATTACTGACTTATTGCCCTTGTATGTTATATCTTTGTGCCCTTCCTGCTTGCACCCAAGCAAGAGGTCTGCAGTATTGGGTAAATAAGTAAATAAATAAATAAATAAATAAATAAATAAATACAGGACTTCGTGTCCAGAACTTAGCGTATCTAACATCAACTGGTGAAACCAAGAATAGCGGCGCACTCCAGGTTTTTTTTTTGTGACCGTAGTGAGACACTCCTGTGCAATCTGAGGAGACTGAACGTTCTCTTGGACACCCTCTCTCTCATCGTGTACCCTCAAGCGTTCATGAACTGAGCGGCCAACAATGGGTTTGCGGGACAGTGGTAGAAACACATTGTTTAAATTAAGGGGCTCAGATGGAGCAATTGCCGACAGACCACAGTAAGGGTAATCCCGCATGTACATTGAAACCACCACCACTGCTCTCCCAACAAGCTGCACAGAACATGAGTAGGATTGTTTCTTTGTTCTGTTACGTAGTTATCAAACAAATCCATGTACCATTGTTTGCGCTTGTTGGTTAAATTATCCTAGCCCGAAGAGTCGCCGCGGTTGCTAAGTGGTTATGGCGCTCGGCTGCTGGCCCGAAAGACGCGGGTTCGACCCCGGCCGCGGCGGTCGAATTTAGATGGAGGCGAAATTCTAGAGGCCCGTGTACTGTGCGATGTCAGTGCACGTTCAAGAACCCCAGGTGGTCGAAATTTCCGGAGTCCTTCACTACGGCGTCCCTCATAGCCTGAGTCACTTTGGGACGTTAAAACCCAATAAACCAAACCAGACTAGCCCGAAGCAAAAAAAAAAAAAACTAGCCGTCCTCACCATGTTTTGTGTACTACAGCTCTTGTACATCGTAATCGGGCCGGACAGTTATTCAGAACACTGGCTTCAGTGTTGCGACAATATTAGAAGCGCTGCAACGCCATGCGTCAGGTTCCGACTTTATATCCCTCTATGGTTGCCTGTCTCGGTCTCCCACTGCATGCAGTTTGTACATTTGCAGCATAATTTCAGAAGGGAATCTGTGGATAAAATTGGGACATGCAGCAACGTAACCTCCCGAAAATGGACACAACGTTGCTATACAGAATACGCGGAGTGTAATACGCTTCTTACCTGCGCAAATGTAACATTTGTATCGCAGTCTCAGGCTGCAAACAATTATTACGTTAGAACCAGAAAAAAAAATTCAGGGGGCACTTTGTTGAACTAAAGTGCAGTGAGGCGGAAGCCTTTAGCGCGGTGTTGCTGCTTGTGTCACTGATGTGGGGTTAAGATGTTAATTAAGTACACAATTGCTTGTGAATCTTAAAGGCTGGAGACACTGCAGGGCATTTGGGAGGCATCCATCTGATTCGACGCCCTTCTGCAAACACTCTCCACCGTCCTAGACAAGCAGAACTTCATATGCGTTGGCAGGAAGTAGCGTAGTCGTTAGCACGCTTGGTTGCGGAACGGAAGGATGGTAGAACTACTCTCTGAGTATTTGCATGCTTGCATTCATACTATTATGCTCCTGCAAAAGTGATGAAACCGTTTGCTGTATTAGTTGCCGGCGGCGACAGCATAACAATAAAGACTTCGAACGGTGATTCCTTGTCAATGCACTGCTATCAGTGAGTGTTTGCGACCTGATTTTGGGATAGTGTCTCGCTTGTGAGAAGAATTCGTTCTTAACTCACTCCTGAAATCTTTTAACAAAAAAATAACTAAACAGATAGCCTCACTAGATTGAATACATGGGTAAGCATTTACCCTTAATCTCGTTATGAGAAGCTGAATTCCCGTTCTTGCTTGTATCATACTCTTTTCAAAATTTTTTGCTTGTATATTAAATTTTTTCTTTGTTTTGTGCCTTGTTATGAACGCTGCCAAGCTGCAGACGTGAAGGACGTTCATTAATATCGTGTTGGCTGCAGCAAATAGCGCGTGCTTTTTTTTCCTAATGTATACAGATTTTTCTTTTAAAAGCCGTAAAATATGCATCGTCGTGGTCCGTGCAGGTGGATTGTGCGCCAAGGCGGACATTATGTCCGTGATAAAGTTCATTTAAAAGACTATTAATGAACTATAAATTGAAGGCTGTAAACCTCGAAAGTTAACCAAGTCTTCAAAATTCTTTAATAGATACAAAGTCTTTAAAAGGATCCATTTCCCAAAGTCACTCGCGAAATGCGCCGGTAGTAGCACATGTCCACTTTATGCCATGGGGATGAGTTTATCGCCGCAATAACTAAACAGCGATACTTAATCGTCGGGCCGACCAGCTGCCTTCTTCTGTGCGCTGCGAGAGATTTGGGGAGGCAAAGCCGCTTGGATAGTGAGAATTACTCGCCCACATTCGACAGTACTAGTATAGGGCTGACGCGCCTGACAGAGTTCCTGACAGAGACGCAGCAAAATAATAAAAAAGGGGAATACAGGGAGCACGGCAATAAAGTTGAAAAAGAAATGGCGAACAATAAATGACGTCGGCAACCAGCTGAAGGAACATGGGCTGGGAATGAGGGGGACACATGGGTATTTGGCTTTTCCCGTAGCCGCCTTTGTCGCTTAGACTCAGGCGGCTGGAATGCGCGTTTTGACATGGATGGGTAGCAGGTGCTCGTCACGTACAAAGCCAGTTTAGAAGAAAAACTTGACGATTCTGCTCATCGGGCCTTTCCCCTTTGACGTCACGCTGTTTACCCCAGGGATAGGTCTCTCCCCGCTGTAAAGAAAGTGACAATGTTTTGGTTTACACAACCGGTTTCGTCGGAAGGTAAGCAAAATTTAAAAAAAAGGAATTCTTTCGCGATTTTTACTTTCCGGGAGGCGTCTTAGGACAAAAGGGAAAGCACGTGAGCCTTGCACGTGATCCCGAATCCTTGACGGTGTTTTTATGCTAGGTTGTTCGCTGGCGTACTATAAATACAATACCATCGAGATGCTGAACACCATTCGTCCACACCCAGCAACTGCAGCCTCACCTTTCTGCCAGAAGCAACTGATGTACCACTCCGTCGAGAGAGTCATCGCGAAAACGGTAAGTTTTTAACTTTTTGTTTGAATATTGTAACACTAAAACCTTTTTTATATTTGTAACGCACTGCTGGGTACATTTAGTCATTACCTGTGGTTTGATTTTGGTATGTGCAGCCATATACTTCATCAGAAAAATAAAGTGCATTTATTCCATCTGCAGCACTAAGTTTGAAACATAAGTAATGGTCTTTCAGAGATTGTTAAAAAGGTATCCTAGAAAATTCGCTCCATTTAAAATAACGGCAACGCAAGAACAAAAAATAATTACGCATTGTATAAGATTATCTGCTTTAAGTGTGGATGATTCATCTATCACCGAACACACAGACTTGTTAAGGACAGTATGCATATGGTAGGGAATAAAACAACATTGAGGGTCACTTATATTTACTCCGCTCACGCATCATTTAGTCTAATAGTTGTGACTGTTTTCACCCGGTTTAGGAACGAGGTGCAAACTGCATTCCCATATTCAAATGCACTTGCTCCACTTTGCACCGGACTAGTCCCGCGCAAGACAACATCGTATCATTCACAAAAATGTACAAGTTCATGTACATATCGTTTTCTGTAATGTTGTTATAAAAATGTTTGTTGCGCTTCTGTTATGGGTCACAACATTTTCGCGTAGTATTGCGTGCCGGCAAATAGTTGTTCAATTTAGTATTTGATATTAGTAAGTCGCACCGACCTTAGTATACCAAATTTAGTATTATACCCCTGCTACACGGACACTTCGAATGCCTTCCAACCTAATGTCATTCGACTCGACTGCCGAACTTACGCTGCTACATGAAGTTTTTCAACGGCATTCGGTTCGGATGACATTCGAGTCGACGGAGCTCGGCGGAGACATTCCAGATTTTGGAATGCCGTCGAAACGCGAACGCAGCCCGAACCGACCAATAGGCGTTGCCGCCGCCATCGCTTCGCCCCGCCCACAGCCGCGCGAGTGCTTTCTGCTCTGTGGCTGCTCATTTTGATACCTGCTGCTCGCTTTTTCCTGCTCTTTGCTTAGCAAATAGCTCGTGTTCTGTTTACGTAAGTGCTTGAAGATAACAGTGCACCAAAGAACATTTACCGCGTGAGCATGAAATTTCTCCAGCAGTGTGCCGATGAGGACGCCTGCGCGCATATACTATTGTTTACATCGCTGCGTACGAACAGCTAGCGCTCGTTTGCATGACTTAAAACACATTCTGCGCTTTAGTTCTATTAAATAATCTCATCTTTTTTGTACTGGTTGTACCCGTGGCTTGTTAAGGCAGTGCGACAATCTGTGGGAGGAAGCGCCGATACGACCGCTCTCCTGAGAAACACTTGACAGCTGGGCTACTGACATCGTGTACGATCGGCGCTTGTCGCTAATTGTCCCGACTTCGTCCGACACGATCAGTAGTTTATTTTAAACTGCTTTATTCAGAAGTATGATTGGGGACCGTTCGCGGTAATTGAAAAGGCATAACTTGTTATCCACAAAATAGCAACGGCGACGACTGCTGCTGGTCGTAAAGCAGTGCTGGGCGGTTTGGGTCACACCGGCGCTTCCCGTTCATCGTATGCGCGCCCTGCGATGTGAGCAATAGTTGATTTGAGGTCACTGTTGTCAAAACTACACTCTTAGATCATTTGCGTTCGCTCAAACTTGTGTATTCGCTCTTCACAACCGCCGAATTCGAAGACGTAGCCCTGCGGACTCGCTAGGCCTTGTCGTCGCGGAAGGGAAGGGAGTCTCCGTCGATTAAAATTAATTTGGCAAGCGCTTATAGCTGGTGAGTGTTCGAGTGTGCACATGTGAAATATACCCGTTCCTTTCGCTTATTAACAATATGGATAAGGTAGAAGGGCGAATATATTCACACCGTCGCCTCATCAGCGTGTTTTCGCTCAGCCGCCGGCCTGCCGAGGACATGAAGGCTGACAGTCCGCCGGTCGGACTCGTCGGTGTCCTTGGCCTCAAGAACTTGTCCCACTACAGTCATATATGCTGCTGTTGACCGTGACAGTGTCGTTGTCGCACTAGTGTGACCACCGCCGCCGTCGTCATCGTACACTGAAAACGAGCTGAGGAAATTTGAAATGCGTTTGTAAAGTGTCGTGTAGCGCCGCGGAAGTCCGTCGAGTCCGAATGTCATTCCAAGTTGCGAATGTCATTCGACTCAGGTGTCATTCGAACGTGCACGTGTAGCACAGGTATTAGCCTTTCTCGCGATTGCCAAGGACGATTTCTATTAGCGTTTGTCGTGATGACGCTCTGCCGCCTTCATATTAGCAGCAGCATTTTTTTTCATAGAGATAACATGCCAATTTTCCTCGTAATAAGGTGCACGTGCGCTTGCGGATCTTATAAACCTAATAAGTACCACAACAAATAAAATCCTGAGATTCAGTTTCAGTTTCCCTACTTTTGGTTTCACCACCCCCCTCCCGCTATCTTCAGATAAATGAAATCGTTTCCTTAAGTATTGACAAAATGTCTCCATTTGTCTTTCATTTAGCGCAAAGGATACCTGATCATTTGGAAAGGGTACTCCAAATGGCATTGTACCCTGAAGCCTAAGACGAATTTCAACGAGGCCTGTCTGCGCGAGTTCACATCCCCAAGGAAACCATCGAATCGACGCCTCCAGTCTGCCTCTGAAGAGATCGTGTACGAAATTCAAAAAAAGCTGTCCAACTGCCGTCGATCAAGCGGTCTCCTGAATGTGAAACATGACCAGGACATTTATCGATGGGCTTTTCACAGGAAAGGCCAACCATTAGAAAAAAAATGGCTACTCTGTGAGGAACAAGAGTTCTCCAGGCTCCAACTTCCGTCTGCATGGTCGATACGGGAAACGGAACTTGGGAACACGGTGGCGATCGAGTTTCCAATCAGAATTAAGGGTGGGGTAACACTTCAGAAGTCCTGCAAGAGGTTTCCTCGCGGATTTCCTCGTGATACCTTGCAGGTTTTTATTGTGACAAAGATCATTGCTGGCGCATCGTAATACAGTGATAAGTGTTTATTCCCATGGAGTTCTACTTTTGTTCTATTTGTTATGTTTTCGCGTTATTTTGGCTTGTTTGTACAACGTGTCACCTGTTTAGCTCACTGAGTGTTACTGTCTCTATTCCACTGCTATGACTTCTTGTTCGTCAAATTTTCTAGTTTTTATTTAGTGTCACATTCACGCTGACCAATGAGACAGCTATAAAGACAAGACACGAGAAGGACCTTCTTCGAAAGACATACTTTGAAACTGCGCAATCATTTTTGCCCCCGGATGTAAGGCTTCCCATTATGGGTAAATATTTTGAAGACCGGTTTACGTCACTGCAATATTGCGGATAGGCGCTACAGGAATTTGACAGGCCGTGCGAAAGCATCCTTCTTAAAAAATAAAATGTTCATAAAGATTCACTTCGAGTCTCAATCTAGCCCACCTGAAACGAATACCGGAGGATCCATAGAGAACATCATAATTTCTGCTCTGCAAAGGGAACTCGAAAGAGTGGGAACAGTTTCAGAAAAGGTCATAAATGAGCTCAGAGACACCGTCTCTGCATGCCTATAAGGCTCAGCTTCTTAACCTAGAGCAGGAGAATGAAAAGCTGAAATCCGAAAAAACTACAATGCTACTGAACAAAGGAATAATGGTCGGCGAAGGGTGCAAAAATACAGACCGAAGGAAGCTTAATGCCGCTGGATATTCCATCGCGCAAGCACTTGACGCTGTACTGGAGAGCTACGGCTTAGATGTATGCCAGCTTCTCTTAACTGACTTAAAAGGCCTCCTGCATAAAGTAACATTCAAGGAAAGTGGAGAAATTATTTATAATTGCGGTGTAAAAAGAGGTTTCTGCAGCAATGGTCAAGTTAACTATAATGCCCTTTCTTCTCCAAACAAACAAAGCTTGCGAGAAGTTGCAGCCCTCTTGGACGTACATTTTGTCAGTAACGTTTTCTGGGAGCACCTCTCCGCGAGCGTCCCTAACCTGCCTACCATAAGGCTAATAAATTCTTACAGAGAGCACCTAGATAGCAGGATAACTGTCTTCAAGACACCAGGTACCTCACCTGGCGCTCAGGTTTCATTTGAGGAAGACTTGGCGTTAGCTGCGCAAGAGCTAGCTAAAGATGTAGGCGTAAGTGTGACAGAGATCTCCACCGAGGCACTCCTTGTAAAAATAGAGGGTGATGGCTGCGTTGTGAGTAGACGCACGACCTGGACAACATTATCATTCGTCATCATTTGCAAAACGCGGCAGCTACAATGCCATAACCTTCATCGCCTTCTCGGTGTGGCGGAGATCTCGGAGGGTTATTTTGAAATAAGAGAGGCTTTTCGGGATTTGATAAAAGAAATTAATGTTGTCGCACGAAGGGGTAGCATATCTGTAGGGGACCACAAGATTCCGATTCGCATCTGTCTAGGGTCAGATTTGAAATTTTTGCTTGTTTTTCAGGGTCTGCAGTCTGCTGCATCACACTATCCTTGTCCATTTTGTCGATCAAACCCACAGACAAGGTTCTCAGTTCTGACAAGTAACAGGAGCTTTAATGAGCCTCCTTTGATCCGCACTCTTGACAACATGAAAGCTGATTGCTGCGCAGATGCGAACGGGATGAAAAAAATGGCATTGTTTAACTTCGACTCTGATTTAATAATTCCTGATGTATTGCACATGAAGTTAAGAATAGTTTACCGCCTTGTAGATGGATTGCTTTCTGAAGCAAAAGACAGAGATTACCGTGAAAAAGTCCGCAACCCACGTTGTATGACCATACACGTTCAGGACATCGTTGACGCCATAAATAACTGGGATTAAATTTCATGTCTGGGAAGCCAATGAAGGAAACAAGGGAAAAACATTCACGTCGGTATCGGGGGGCGATTGTGAGCGCCTGCTGAAGGCTTTGCCTGAAAAACTGGCCGGAAAATTGCACCCTCAAAAAGAGGAAAAAACTTTGCTCCTTTGGAATCTTATGCGGAAAATTTTGCACCACCTGGAAAATGATGTTGAAGGTCGCAGCATAGAAAGAGAAACCTCAGAATTCTTTCACACATTCTTAGAATTAGGAACCCAAGGTTGCAAAGGCTATGGTGGCGATAGAGTTACGCCGTACATTCACATTCTCGCGCACCACGCTTCCGCAAAGCAAGGAAGGTTCAAGTGCCTTGGTTGATTTTCAAGCCAAGGGTTAGAGAAAAAAAAACGACGTGCTAAAGCATCTACACCATGGGAAGTCTAACAAGTGGAATGCAGCCGCTGACGCTCTCAAGCTGGCGAAATGGCTTGAAGTGAGTGAGAATATCAGACTAAGCCGTGCATATAAAAAGCGGGACCAAGAGTATTGGTTTGAGGGACTTATTCAAAAGACACGGGCAAAGAGGCTACGCTGTGCAGAAGAAAACTGTCTACAAAATGTGGACGACGTGGATGCAGGAGAATTGCGCACGGAGCTTCGGGCTATGGGAATGTCGACGAAAGTCAAATCAATAGAAAAACTTCGCAACCTTGTAAGGAAAGAAAGAGAAAAGCAATGATTGTAGCCATAGGAGGAGATAACAATTCTGTGGTGAGATGTGCCTTTTAGTTTTGCGTGTTTCCTCCTATATTTATAGTGCTGTGTTGTACCTCTAGTTTAGAAAGTGCATCACTGCTTGAAGATGAAGAGTACTGTTCCTGATTCCTTATGTAACCTGCCCCTAAAGGAGTGTTCGGTGTGTACTAAAAAAAGTGTATTTGTATTATGTGACTGTTTACCTGCCATATATGCCCTGAGCAATTTTTTGGTGAAATATAAATGTAATATGTGTGTTTTGTAAGTATTGCCGTTGTCACGTTTAAAATGATCTTTTGGCTTGTCTTTTGCGTAAGAAAATTCTTTTATGTAAAGAAACCATGGATAACCGATTTATAACGCAATCAGTACAGCTAGAAAAAGTACTTGGGGGGGGGGGGGGGGGGAGGGGGGTGCTTTGAAAATGAACATGCACATAAGTTCTGCGGGGCAGCAGGAAAAATTTTGCAGCGAATTTAAGAAAACTGATTGGGCGTATCGGGCGTAGATCATATGATACTGGCATCAAGTGCACAATGCGCACAAACAGGCTCGAGAAAAGTGAGACAGCAGTACTACGCACATTCAATGCCATCATTTATGTTCATTTGTATGTCCTTCTTTGCTGACTCATTTTGTTTGGCAACCGATTAAAAGTTTGCCTTGTTCTTTATTCTTTTCGCAAAGTATTGCTTCTTTTGTATGCCGTGTTGCTGTGAAGTGTGTTTAGTTATATTCATATTTGTTACGTTTGGAGTGCATCGTTCTGGTTGTACATGTAACATGAACACAAGGTAATGACGCTATGTGATTCTGACTGTACACATTTTGTTTCCAAATGTTGTATAAAAAGTGTATAATAAAAGATTTTATGTCGGCACTATAGCTCTTGTCCTTGCCTTTTGGCGGGGAAGTTATAACCCCTTCCGAACCAGCTATCAGATAGTGTGACAAGTGCACGTTTATTGACAGCGACGCCATGAAAATAGACCTATTACATTTGCTCGATTCCCTCCCCAAAGGTGCAAAGGAGAAAAGAAATATAACCTCCAGTGCTTCGAATATTACTGTAAACGTAACAGATCACTTCCCACGAGTGTTATCGTTACGAAGGCTTCCCCTTCATTCATGATAATTTGCTGACATTGTGCTTTCCGCTACGTGCTATAATGACATCCCCGCCTATTTGATATTCTCATTAACTTTGTATCATAGAATGCAATTCGTGACTTATTTTATTGGTATACATTCTTTTTTAGCGTCTGGTTATTTTTGTTGCGCTCTACCTCTCTATTGCAATTGTATTTGGTTTGATTTACCAAACGCTGCTGCTTCCAAAGTAAGCGATAGTATTGTTCAGTGCAGTATATTTAGTTTTTCACGTGACCACAGAAATCAAAGCTGCTGCAGGCAGAGTAACCTGGGAACTGGGAAAAGCTACAATGAAATAATACAAATTTGTTCCATTACAGGCAATGAGGGACAGCGCACTGGAGCGCTTCGAACTAATTCGACCCCCCGGGGGTAAACAGCCGGAGCGTTGTTGCATTACGCGTACGCTGAAATGTGGGCATAGCGGCTGAGTCCTGAGCCGGCCTTACATCACCCGGCACCCTGTGCAAGACTTTGCCACCTCCCCCCCCCCCCCCACCCGCCTCTCTCTCTCTCTCTCTCTCTTTGAATGTATTTGTGGGGGTGTTTCTCTTGATTTTTATTGGCCGTCCTAACGGGGGGAACTTCCAGTTTTCATTCTTTTAACAGTCTCAATGTAGTATTTGTACTGGCGTGGGCAGGGCACTTAGTTGTTTTTTATTTTTCTTCCCCCTCTAATTTATACCCCTTGACATCCTTTGATCTTGCTATTGGCGGTCAATTTTTTACACGTTTTCATAGCATTTTGAAGAAGATGAATCTTAAAAGCAAGCTGCTTGCGATAACGCAACTCATCTATTATACTGGTGAAAAAGAAAAATTTATTGCTTAAAATGATTACAGCCCAGCCTCATAGGAAACATGCAAACGTTCTTCAAAGGAGGCTCTCAAGACAGTCGCTTCAGACGATTGATATGACATCGCGACTAACCCTGTTAATCCGTGGTTAACCCTCTTGCACCTGGCGGCCCCTAGCGATGTCACTCTGGGAGGTGCGGGAGAATTAACTGCGATATCATGACAATCGCCGACGAAGCAGCGTAGCAGCGACTGGCAGCGTAGCGGCTGGCAGCGTGGCAAATTGCGACAACCACCATATTTACCATTTATATATACCGTTATGAACTGCTTCCTTGATGACGTCCATGTAAAAGCACTTTTTCGTAGCACAGAAGTGGACACAATTAAATTCACCAATTTGTTTGCAAAAATGGAAAAAGTTGGCGGTATCTTGCGGGATCTTTAAAAGCGAAGTTTCGTACCTCAAAATCGAAGCCTCATTTTTTCAGTTGTGTTACACAGGATGGATCCTGGCAATACATCATGCATGCATATTACAGAAGTCAGAATGAAAGAACAGCAAAAAAAATGTCGCCAATAGCTGCAGCAATAAAGTATGAATAGTGATAATGAGTGAAATTTTTCATTCATACATTCATACTAATATATTTTCTATAGAAACGAGCACATTTATTAAAATTAGTTGACCAAAACAAAAGGTTCTGAACCCAGGTTAGAACTCTAAGTGCAAACTCGTGTCACCATATTCGGACAACGCTAGAGTCACTAATTCGAAAGCATTACAGGTGAACGTGACAGCAACAACCTGAACGTTTATCTAGACGCTAGTTGCTTCTAGACTGCAAATTCTGTGTTCTGCCCGACAACAGCTGAACAGCTTCAGAATGTTTCTGAGTAAAGCTATATCAAATTTTCTTAAATAAGTATTAAAAGAATAAACTTAAACATTTATATCCGCGAATACTTTTTGATGTCGACCGTTTGAATGCCGCTACGCCCTTTAAAAGTAACAAGAATAGCTAAAATTCAGGCTAGCTAGCTCTCATACCTAAATATATCATGAACACACGCCTCAATAAACTTTTTAGATAATAGCAAAGGGCTGACAATTTTCAAAGTTGCTCCTCGAGAAGCATATATGCACAGCCGCGAATACTTTATGTAGCTGCGTTAATGCATGGTCATCGTAACAACCTTCTTTATTTAAAGCTCCGGTCGAGACACTGGGTTCGAGCTCTGACATGTGTTCTTGTCTGCAAGGCCAAAGTCACCCGATAAAAAGGTAAGCGTCGAAATGGACGCAACTTCAGCAGTCCGAACCATTTCTGCAGCGTAGCTCGCTACCGGGCGCCATCTTTCATATTTTAGGCAATATCAGGTTTCAATTAAAAGGCCTCAGGAAGCTTCTTGATCAAAGCTATGCCAGATCGTTGCACACCATTTTAAACACCATATCTTTGGGTACCTAAAACCGGGAAGCATTTTCGATATCTATCCGTGTTACGGTGCTATACAGTTTCAAAGTCTGGAAAAATGCCAAAACTTTGGCCCCCTCCCGTAGGCAGCATCGTATAATATTCAAACGCGCTGGGAAGCTCGTGTATTAATAGCACAGGACTGAAACTTCGGCACATTCCTCAGCTAAGTGTATATTACACAAATCCCAGAAGCATTTTTTGTAGGTGCTTTTGCTCATGTTTTACGATTTTTTTTGTACTCCTTCCCATTCAGTTACGCTCCCTGTCGCCGCCACTGCCGGTAGATGGCGCAAGTAGTAGATGTCCCAGAAAGCTGGGCATGCTTCTGGCTGCCGCGCGATGGGCGCTCTTCGATCGACGGGGAATTGAAGTCGATACTCATTCCAGATTGGTTCGCTGGTGGCTGTTGTCGACGAGTGTACCGAAGTGTTCATTGTTGCTTAGTGTTCCTTGTATGTGTCGTTCTGACATTCTGTCATTCCTTATTTTTGGTTGCGGTCGTCTCAACGTTATTCGCTATGTGCACGTTATTTAATTTGGTGCAGAAATAACTACGTAAGAACGCTCTCAATTTTTTTCATTTTGCGATGATCGGAATATTATGGGTATGTCTGGACTGCGGAGCTTCAAGGTTGTTCTGTATTTGTCTGTCCGTATGAGCGTACGCGACGCTGAGTTCGGGGTGGTGTGTGGGGAGTGTCTAAAACTAGTCACGGATCTGTGTGTAGCATGTGTCGATATGTTTGTAGCACAGAGCCTCGTCACAGATCGGAGAGCTTAGCCAGCAGATCACAGGCTCACATTCTACGGAAGTTTCGTTCCAACTGCGTTCTCCCGACAACCCATATTTCGCAGTCGGTCTTACCTCTCCTGGCTCATCTGCCCCTGATCCTTCGGTAATCTGGAGCAGTCTATTTCAGTGCCCAGTAGTCTTTCAAACTTTCTTCTTTCCCTCCCCCATCTTTCCTGGATTACCTGTTTCACGTCCGACTAAGTGGATGACCAGCGAGCTCTTGTGCTCCGTGGGCAGGATATTGCGAGTGCCTAATATGTCGCTCTCCCATCATCATCATCATCAGCCCGACTACGCCCACTGTAGGACAAAAGTCTCTCACATATCTCTCCAATCAGTCCAATCTTTGCCCGATGCGGCCAACTTATCCCCGCAAAAAAATTAATCACATACGCCCACCTAATTATCTGCCGGCCTTGCTACGCTTGCCTTCTTTTGATTATCCAGTCCGTTACCCTTAACCACCGGCAGTTATCTTGCCTTCACACACATACCCTACCAAAGCTCATTTCTTCTTTTTGATTTCGACCAGGATGTCATTAACCCGCTTTTTTTTCTTGACCCACTCTGCCCTCTTCCTGTTCCCTAATTTTCAACCTATCAGTTTCCTTTGCATAGCTCGCTGCGTTGTCCTTAAGCTGAACTGTTTTCGTTAGCCTCCATGTTACCTCCCTATAGGTGAGTACCCGTAAGGTACACCTGTTATATGCTTTGCCCTTCACTAATTTTGATAACCTGCCATTCACGACCAGACATTTAAACAGCACTTTGGTTTTCTGCGTATTAATTTTTAGGACCACCGTTCTGCTCTGCCAGTATAACTCACTGATCATGTTTTGTAGTTGGTCTCCTCAGTGACTAAGCAAGCCAAAGTCCTCAGTGAATGGCAGATTAATACGGTAATCTCAATTAGCTTTAACCGCCAACTGTTTCCAATCCAGGCCTTTGAATTGCTCTGAAGTTCCACTCCCCCTCCATTCTCGGTCAGTTCGTTGTAATGGCACAACTGCAATAGGCACGGCGGTCAGGGGAAGTGGTTAACAAGTCTCTAACATCGTAGATTATGTCACGCCACTTCTTCAGCTCTTCAGTCCTTATGGCCAAAGTCCTCTGTTTCCTTGAGTCCTTGCAGGCCTATCGATGCGAATGGGTGGGTTATTCTCTGCTGTGCATAATCTCAGGCCGTCATCATGCTTCGATAAGTGCGCACAGGGTTTGGTTAGAACATGGAAGTGAAGCCAGATGTTCCGTAGGCAATTGCGCGAAGATCATGTTTTCTGGTTCTAAAACTTGATCGGGCAGCATAAAACGAAGATCAAGTCAAGTTTTTCTGGTTACTGAAATGCTTCTATCTGTACCTGGTAACTGTGTGAAGTGGCTTCTGGACCACTTTGGAGAAAGCATGCTGGGGCTCACTGTCACAAGCAGAACCACAATCAGCTGCTGCAGCCTGATGCCCTTCTCCTCAAAGACTGCAGATTGGGAATCTCTGTTCATAAACCCTTCGAGGTACAGCTGACGGACTGGTCTGGCTTGATAGGTAGCGTGCTAAAAATGTTAATGCACTACCGCGATGCTCCATTCTTTTCCTAAACAGGCAATGGGCGTTTGCCAACAATTTTCGCCACCCGCATCAGAACCCGTAGAGTTGTTCAGGTTGCCGCTAACCGCTTCTTGCGCACCTGCCTGAGAAAGAGAAAGAAAAGAAAGAGACATGTACGGAACAGAGAGAAGAAATAAAAAACACCAGCTCGGCAGCGCGCTCTTCGCATTGCAGGACCCAGAGCACTGCACCGCGAAAATACGCTACTCTCTGCTATTGAAAAAATACTTTAAAAAATTATCTGCGGTTCAACCTGGCTTAGCCTAGCAACAGGAGCGAAAGCTATGTTAAACATGGTTATCCGATCAGACGCCTTTCCATATCGTTAAGGTCATCAGATTCCGCTTGACGGCGACGGTACATCGTCGAAGCACTAGTTCTGGCACATTGCACATTAATGGCTTTGTGTGAAGGCAAGCACACGCCACACGTTATCACATAGCGAACGGCGCGTCACGCGATTTCCGGTGGTTGCGAGCGTGCCGTCAGCTCCGCATACGCAGCTGCGGCGAGGTGCAGCAAGTCGTGTGATTTGATGAGCGCGAGGCGAGTGCGTGCCGTCGGCTCAGCGGACGCAGGTGTCGCGAGACATGGGGAGTCAAGTGGCATAACGACAGAGCAAAGCCTCCGCCTCTCCTGGTTTGAAGGTCAAATTTCATAGCCACAGGACCCTCAGCTATGCACCGCAGGAGTAGAGCTTTCGCTTCAAATATACCCTTTTCTGTCCTCTTCTGGCAGCACGACGGTTGTTAAGTTTTTTATGTGTGATCCTCGAGTAATGTAACAAAGTGCGCATTCTTATATCTATATATACAACAAATTGTGAAAACTTGGAAGCCAAACAAAGGAAACGAGGCGGACGGGATGCGCACAAACTTAAAAACTTAAACACCAAGTAGCTTAGTAATGAATGCCATGAATCAATTAGCACAGCAAGAAGTGCTGTTAAGCACTGCCATATAAATGCTCCACATATCCTCCCCAATCTCCAGTTGCTGATGATGACCTTCGGCTCCAGTGCCCTTCGACATGTGTGGATACCAAAACGAATGTCAGATCGCAACAGGAGGGGAAAAAAGTGCCCCCAAAAGCTACACAAGAAAACGCTGTTAAAAATATCATATAGTAGTTACGAGTGTGTAAAACTAGTATTTGAGCGTTAGCTGTGCTTGTGACACAAAAGAAAACCCTTGCGCCTGCCCGGCTGACGCTTGCATCCATATTCGCCCACGGTGCGGTTTGAACCGTTTGAACGAACCACCTCACATAACTGAGGCGGACGACCAAGCCACTCTCCCGTCGCCTCACACTCTCTCGCTCTTCCATTTCGTACTTCATCCCTCCCTCCCTCCTCTACCCTAAATGTGGAGAGGGGATAAGTATCTCTACACTTTGCCACTCGTCGCTTCCCACCCTGTCTACTTTGTCTATCCTAAATGTGGAGAGGGGTTTAAATATCTCTACCCTTTGCCACTTGCCACCCAAGGCAGGTGACAGGTGCCGCTGCGGACTCCGTCGCCAACAGCATGAAATTGAGGATATTAGCTGAGAGGAGCTAATGCTTTAAAAAAGCACAAGAAAACTGACCGCCCTCTTGAACAGCTGCAGCTTGAGTAAAAGTAGCGTTACCGTGGCTAGAGCTCTAGAGGCACGAGAGAAATACTAAAGGCACACTTACAGCGCATCAGAGGCCGCATGTTTTGGATGGGAATCATCATTGTGGTCGGCACATATTTTTATCGTTCTTGGATAGCTAGCCCGTGCACATTCCAGCCGCGTGCATCAGAGCGCACGTTGCATCCGTCTCGCGGCTTCCACGTATGCCCTGACTCAATCTGGCTGTTCGGCTACCTCCAAGACTACCGGCCGCAAGGTAAGACGAAGCTGGCTATCCTAAGCCACATGCCTATTTTGGAGTCTTCGGCGAGACTACAGCGAATTGAATGCTTCAAGCTGGTTTTGCTCCGTTGCCCAGTATGCAGCGCGTGTGGCTCCAGGGTGTAAAACAACGTCTAGGAGATTATTGAAGACGCAGTGTAGCACTCCGGGATTTCTTGCGCTGTTCGCCGCCAAGCACATAAACTTCAAGCAGATCATCTAGCGGCTTATTAAGCTCAATGCAAGAGGCGCGGACCCATGCGCGATGTCGTGCCGAGGCCCTTGGGTCATGGTAGCTTAGCAACATCGAGGTTTTCAAACACCGAATGATGAACTGCGTGAGTCTGTATCGTATCGCCGTTTAGCACATACCACACCGAGCCTAGGCGCTTTGCGTATTGGAAGGTTGGTCTGGGCCGACAACAATCTATTGCTTAGGGCTCCTCTAACTTGCGGCTTACGATGATGAGTCCATTGCTCTTGAGTGGAGGCGTTCTTGAACGCTTTGTCAATCGCTTAAATTTTGTTAACTCCAGAGTAATACTGAACCAAGTCATGAGTTTTCGTTCTACAGAGTTTCACATCCACGCCGGACACAGGCAGCGCTATTTCTCGGATTTTACTTCTTTTTCTTCTAAGCAGCCGCTCTGCTACTAAGCACCATACCTTGCATAGTACGATTGAATTTACATCATGAAGAGTCCAGTGCATCACACTTTTACCGCAATTTTCACCTTAACCGCTTACCACTTTTTCTTCATTTTTTTCTTCACATTGCGCTCTAACGATCAGGAGGCTCCTGCCTGTCATCAGCCGTCATCAGGACGCTGCCGGTATCCGGAAGGAGTCGATGAGAGAGCCGCAAGAGAATCTTCGCTCCATGTGCGGCTTCGGAGATGGCTGTTCCAGTGATGAGTACCGAGCGGGCCCACACACTAAACAAATTCTCACCCTTAAGGGTGCAAATCAGCTGTCCCCAGACGAACACCCTTTTGGGCGCTAAAAAGGATGCAGATATCAGCACCCTTCAAGAAGAGTGCACAGCATGAAAGTTTAGAGGGCGCGCGTCAGTCCAAGGCTTTTGCTTCATGGGTGGATCAATGTGAAGCACCCTTCCAACATAGATTCGTAGAGGTGTTGTGGAAAAATAGTACCCTTTAATGAGGGTGCAACCATTACATCCTCTAAAGTATCATTAAGTGCACCCTTCCTTAAGGGTGCTAATCTCTGCACCCTTTTTTAGCACCGAACAATTGGAAAAGGGTGCTCGCCTGGGGCCAGCTGATTTACACCCTTAAGGGTGAGAAATCGTTTAGTGTGCATTAATCGACGACGGACCTACGAACGAGAAAAGGGCCAAAGTTTCCACGTCGGTCCCGCGCTCTCCGTCCTGCAGTTGCCTGAATGTCGAGCCAGTGCGAGCCCACTTCACACTACTCTCTCCCTCCAGCTCATCCAGCTTCGGCGAAGGCGTCCCGCAGGTATGAGAGCTCCATAAATTTATATTCTTTCCTTTCTGTTGGTTCGGTTCATATGCGTATTTTAGTCTCGTTTTCGCGTAACAGTACAGCATTTTAACGTCGATAGTGCGGCGTTTTTCTACGTACGCAAAGGTTCAAAATATTGAGTGAATTCACCTTATTTTGTGGGGCATCTTATTTTTCTCACATTCCTTCCAGCGGCTCCCAGATAATGAATAAGCATGATTCGACGGCGTCATAAATTCACAGCGAGAATTTTGCACAATGTGTATATGTGCACCCGTTTCCTTTATATCCAGTTCCATTAAGTTAAACTTCGCTTTTTATTAATCAAGTTTTGTTTTAAACATGAAATGCTCTTATTTCCTGTTGTCGGCACACCGCAGGTGACCTTGCAGCCAGATCGAAGGAGAACACAGAGGGGAACCTAAACGAACTTTGGCGAAGCTTTCAGTCCGCCTATCGGCGCATTTGTCCACACCCGTGCCTTCGAGGCCCCGTGGTGGGCTAACCTAACGTGGGGCACGAAGGACCCTAGGCTTTGTCTTGCAAACCCGAAAGTCGCAATCGCAGTCCAGGTGGCACTGGATAAGCTAGGCTACAGCGCCGCGTGAGTTGTTGTCATTACGTTGTGAACGCGAACCCTAGAACACAGTTACTGTGGCGCAATCTCTCAACGTGACCAATAACCAGCTCTATTTTTTTGTTCTACATGGAGGTCGGCGACGGATGCGACGACGGCGTCCAGCAGCGGTGAATGTCCCAGCGTTCTGTATAGCACGTGCTGGCAGCATCCCCTCATCTTGGGCACGTGGCGAGCACTCGTCGCACGGGTCGCCATACATAAAATGCAGCAAAAATGCCGTGCGCGATGTTGCTCATAGAGAGCTAAAGTCTGGCGCTGCTGACTGGCTCTAGAAAAACCGCCGACGGCCAGAACAACACCGTTCAGTGCCTGGTTCTTTCACGGCCATTAAACCTCTTTTCACTATATGGGTAATCTAGCAGTCATTTCATAGGAATGGCAAGTTGCGCGAGTTGAGTGACGTTCAGTTTGAAGTAAAAACACAGCGCGCGAAAAAGAACACAGGACGACGAAAGGTGCACAACGCAGGCGCTGCTTCGTCCTTTTCGCGCTGTGTCATTGCATAACCCTGGCATAAATCTTGTTTCTTTTGCGTAAATCTTAATCTCGGGTGTGACTGAAAAGGGAAGCGGTATATCATACTGCCACAAGAGTCGCGATGCATTGGGGTAGATTCAAATTGCGTCCATGTGATTAATTCCTCGAAAAGCTTCTGTATCACCAAGCATGAAAGCCATGGAGACAGCGAAAGACTGTGGCTTCGAGTGATGTCCTCAATGAGACAAACTGTCAAGACATTTCCCATTTGATTACAAAGTACTTCCGCACCCGATTCATGCTTTTCATGGGCCGTTGCACTGCATTGCTGGAGGTCTGACACCCTAGGTATACACACAGTATCTTAGCTGCAGAGAGGCTGTAAGCAGTCTGTAGCATTGCCTAAGAGCGAACATTTAGTGCCCAACACTTAAACAAAGGGTGCGCCTGCTCAGATGTGTTCCTGTTGTTCTCTCTACTTGACCAGTCGGCGACAGACGGACAGCTCATGGAAGCCTGCAAGGACGACAGAAGAGTGGCATCGACTTTTAAGAAGATGAGCTACAGTTTCCCTCGGGAGATATGTCGTATTTCAACGGCAACTTGCGTTACTGACGAAGTCGCTGCGTCGGATTGCTGCCAGCCTGCTGCGTATTCAAACGCCGTGGGAAATGTTGGTGAGTCACTCAGTGAGCAGATGAATGCTAACCGTACAAGCAACCTATGGTGCAATGACCTTGCCCATTGGAAAAATCCATGTTTGCGCACGCCACTAGCGAGGGGGATCCCCAACAAGAGAGTTGAGGCCTCAGGACCTCCGATAACTACACATTCAGAGGGCATCCAGATACACCGGATGGTTAACGTTCAGACGTCGTGTCCCCACCAGCAACTGCTGCTATCTTCTCCGTCGCGAGAAATCGTTCCTCGTCTTCTCACACGTAGAGGATCATAGGCTCGCGGACACTTTGGCGCCACAATTACGATTTCTGCAGGCCTGTCATGTGTTCAGTGCTTCATTGTGCTCCCAGAGAGCTTTCTAGAGAACGCCATATATGAGCCACTCCAAGGCGACGTGGACCTGGCATATATAGATTCTGTGTTGTCCATATCAGTGTGCCAACTGGAATTTGCTGCGTGAACTGATAGTTACTGTAGAAGTTAATGTGCTGTTCTTTCGCTGTTCACCTCGCCCAGGAGAATGACGAGCAACAGCTGAGGCATATGCGGAAAGAGCAGTCAGCCAAGCTTCTTGCATGTGCCTCTTCTGCCTATTTTCGCCGCCTGTAGGCGACTGCCACGTGCTGCTTCCAAGTCCGGCTGCCAGGCTCTCCCGCGATCCCCCTTATAATGCTTCTACCTGTACGTAGTGCCGTCGTTTAAGCAGCAGCCCATATGTTCTCATTCCTTTCCTGTCTATTGAGAGGGCCGAGTTACAGATTAATCTTACTAAGGTACACTTTTCCCGACAAAGGTTTTTGTGAACATTTTTGACGGTTCAACTGCCGCTAATATCCTAGTTTCAGGCACACTTTGAGAAAACTGAAACACGGGTTCTTTCCTCGTGCACCATCACAAGCTGGGAGAGGGGCAAAATAATGTTCATGCCCAATCTTTCTCGCCATCATTATTATTTTGAGTCTGATCACATCTGCTGCAAGAAAAAAGCGTCTCCCAGGGTTCTGCAATCAGGGCCACAAGTGAACCAAGGACACTGACAAAAACTGAAGGAAAATATTCAGAGGCACACCTAATTACACTAAGTATGCAATCCGGTATCATTAGAAGCTTTTCAGACCTTTACCGGAAGTGCCCCCTGTTCCCTCCAGCTAGTGGAATAATCCAATCTGGGGACGCCACTTACCTCCTCTAATGCGAATGTACCGATATGGTGACGTCACTTCCCCTATCCAATCGACGAATTTTATTGCCAACATTTTGTCCCACAGAGTCTTGTAATGCTATCTCGTTAATAGACACGCGACGACTGCTTCAGTTAGTCCTTTGTTGACAGAAGTACGGCCACTCTAGTATCAACAAATTTAATCTCGTCTTTCCATCGGTACTTCTTCTCGCGGCTTCACTTACCTCCCTTCCGAACACAGTGTTACTTAAACCGCAAAAACCTTTGTCTGTTCTGTTTTTCATGTCCGCTCATGTCTTTGACCTTTATTTCATGACGTAACCAGGTAGTATGGATTGTTGTAGAAGTCATCTTAATGAGGCTGAACGGAAATTATCGAGCTTAGGGACATCAGCATTAGTAATTGTGTTATTGTTTATGCCTAAGAAAACTCAACATTGCTTTTTTATTTATCTGATAAGCAGGTTCGGCTCGTTCTTCTGAAGCAGTCCATATACGTGACAGGAAAAAATAAGCCCTGATATTTAATTCTAGCATTTCATTAAGCTATCTTCTCTTGTTTCACGCCTGCAATTTAACGTTTCTTTCAGCCTTTCGACGATGCCAACAAGTGGTGTCGTGTACTAAGTGCTATTGCGGACAGTAAAGGTTTGCCGGTGGTGTTGGTCCGGTGATTTCCAGAGACTGGATGCACCGCTTGAAGCCTTCTCGATGATATGACTTCCAGGCGAAGCGATTTAGTGAGAAACGAACTTTTATACAGGCTATTTACAGATGGGTACAAACAAAAGTCAGTATACGGCCACAACTATCCGCGGCCGGCCTAGCCGACCGCCTGCACAGATCCGAGGGACACCGCGTCCCAACAGTCAAACTGGCGCGCCTTGCACCAGCTCGCAACGGTCACTCCCTCCGCACTCGGCTAGACCGAGCGCCTGGCAGCTAGGAGTAGCTAGAGACAAAAGCACACGGGCGCGGCTCCCTTCGCGGGTACACCCCGAAGATGCCCGCGCCCCTTTCCACACGTAAAAATAAACTGCTAACTGCGCCTCATCAGTCTTGACGAATAGGAAAGCTCAGAGCTGATGTCAGCGTTTTCCCTTACCCCCGAGTTCGTCCCTAGGTTGTCTCGCAATCATCCGCCAAGGGGACAGGGGTCCAAGGTCCAGGCCGGCAGATAGCCCCGCCGAAGGAAACCGCAAGGACGAATGGGGAGACTACCCAAAAAGGCATGAGTCCCCTTCTAACGGCGTGCACCAAAGCAAAACAAAATAAAACAAAACTGGACGCGGAGCCTAGGTCACTGCCCTCTCGCGGAATATTCGCAACACATGTACAAAAAGATGCGACAGCGCGCCGAACCCTACACCTTCCCCCAAGACTCGGCTAATCTATTCAGAGATAAGCCGAGGCAACAAACAACAAAAAGGGTTCGGAAAGTGGCGGTTGAGCACCTCTGCACGAGCAAGCAATCGGAGCCTGCGAGCCCGCATGCTGCGACCCTTCGTCACCCACTCACACCCATCCCGAGGACAACGTTAATGACAATGCTAATGACAGTGCCAATGACAAATACTCTCAATCTTGTAACTAAACAACACATCATTCTCGGGGCACTCAAATGTCTCTGATATGCAAACAAAGACAGTTCCGAGCAGTTCATATCACACTGTCCGTAATCACTGAAGCACGCAAGGTAAAATCAGCATAACTGCCGCACAAGAACATTCGGTCATGTCCATATCTGTAGCCCCTGAACACTGAGTCCTGCCAACTCTGGATCCCCCACACCCACCTACTGCATCCGCGCTTACTCGAGCCTTTTTTTTCATCTCGAGACGTGCTACCAAGGCTAGCCGTGTTGCATACCTGCGCACGGGTACTTGTTGGGACATGGCGAGGCCTGTTAAAGGTGGAGTGGGCATGGCTAACGCAGCCTATGATTCAGCGGCGTCCTCCCGGGTCGAACACTCGCACCCGCCGTCTACGACTGAATATCGGTGCGGCACAGGTGGTCAGCGCAGTGACATTCCGTTTGCGCTGCTGTCTATCCAACTTACGACCCTCGTTGGCGGTCAGCGCACTCAGGCCACGCGCCTTCACTATGGACAGAGCCATGTTTTCTGAGGCCTTCATGCTTTGCGTGCTTAACTGCTGTAGCGTCTTTACGCTGGACGCCAGTCCCTCGGGCTGCATAGGCAAAGGCACGCCAAGATCATGCCGTTATTTGGCGTGCGTCGCAAACTTTTGACGTGTTTCCGTGCTCTGTTCACGGTAAAGGACGCAGACACTGTCCACACCAGCTGATCTGCTGTATGGCAATCTCTCCACTGTAGCATTGCTTGTACCCGTGTCCACTGTCTCAGAATCAGCTCTAGTCAGCTGCGACACCTGCGCCTCAAGCGACGCCGCTACCGCTGAGCTCGATGTTTCATCCGCGTCATTGGTGAAACACCCCCGACGCACCGCTTCCATGTCGATGCGCAAAGAAAGTTCACACTGGACGCCTGCGCCTGGCGAGCCGCCCTTTTCCTCATGCCCATGTGGTTCAGCGCAAAACTCCGTCATGCCTTCACGTGCGTGGCCCACCGGATGGGTTTTATCGGCCTTCCCCTCCACGGGGCTCATCTCCAAGCCAGCAGGTAGGGACCGCTGTTCTCTTTCAACCTGGATTGCAGACTGAGCAGCATCCGGCAACTCAGCGCCAGCAATCTCTACATTGTTTGCCGGGACTAGCGCTTCGCTCGAAGCGCTTTCGATCCCTACCGGCTTCAAGCTGCAGCAACCAACCACATCCTCTGTTACACTGCTCAGCGATTCGTTGCCGTCTCCTCTACCCGGAGGGGGTGATCGGCTCTGAGCTCGCTCTAGCGGTACCACTCCTGCTGCGCACTTCGCTCTTTCTGTAGAGATTCTTTCATCTCCTTGTACTCTTGTTTGGCTATCGCTAGTTTGCGCTCGAGAGATTCCAGGCTGACATCGTCCAGCTTATTTTCGAGGTAACTACCTCGCCCGTACAATAAGGCGAACCTGGCATAATGCCCACTCGAACACCTGAATGCGGCAGCGATCTCTACATTGTTTGCCGGGACTTGCGCTTTGCTCGAAGCGCTCTCAATCCCTACCGGCTTCAAGCTGCAGCAACCAACCACATCATCTGTTACACTGCTCAGCGATTGGTTGCCATCTCCTCTACCCGGAGGGGGTGATCGGCCCTGAGCTCGCTCTAGCGGTACCACTCCTGCTGCGCACTTCGCTCTTTCTGTAGAGATTCTTTCATCTCCTTGTACTCTTGTTTGGCTATCGCTAGTTTGCGCTCGAGAGATTCCAGGCTGACATCGTCCAGCTTATTTTCGAGGTAACTACCTCGCCCGTACAATAAGGCGAAGCTGGCATAATTCCCACTCGAACACCTGAATGCGGCAGCGATATCTACATTGTTTGCCGGGACTTGCGCTTTGCTCGAAGTGCTCTCAATCCCTACCGGCTTCAAGCTGCAGCAACCAACCACATCCTCTGTTACACTGCCCAGCGATTCGTTGCCGTCTCCTCTACCCGGAGGGGATGATCGGCTCTGAGCTAGCTCTAGCGGTACCACTTCCTGCTGCGCACTTCGCTCTTTCTGCAGAGATTCTTTCATCTCCTCGTGCTCTTGTTTGGCTGTTTGGCTATCGCTAGTTCGCGCTCGCGAGATTCCAGGCTGACATCGTCCAGCCTGGACCATAAGGCGCGCCTGGCGTATTGCCCACTCGAACACCTGAATGCGGCCATCACACCCGTTGCTCCCTAACCCTGCGGCTCGAGCGCTACTGAGGCAATCAAATGGGAAGGGAGACTCACTCTGCCGTCGCGTCGCTGCCCATGGCTCCTGCGACCTCTCCGAACCTCTCAGCCAGATGCCGCCTCGTCCTTTCCCGCGGCTGCAGCACTCTCTTCCTCGGAGGCCTCTTGTTGCCTCCTCGTTGCTCCGCAGATTTGCACCAGTCTTCGTCCAAGACACTCCTCAGCTGCCGCCGTTGCTCAGGGATACCACTCTGTGTCTGTTGAAGGCATTGTCTTCGGCGTTTCACGCCCGATGCGGTTCGCACCTTCGTACCTCCGTGGCCTGTCGTCCTTTCGGTATCTCGCCTTGGATGCCGAACTTCGTCGTTCTCTCCGTGGATGTCTTCGTCCGTTCCTCGGGGCCGCTGCAGAGCACCAGTACTGTCGACTGCGCCAGTAAAGGCTTGCCGGTGGTGTTGGTCCGGTGATTTCCAGAAACTGTATGCACCGCTTGAAGGCTTCTCGATGATATGACTTGCAGGCGAAGCGATTTAGTGAGAAACGAGCTTTTATACAGGCTATTTACAGATGGGTACAAACAAAAGTCAGTATACGGCCACAACTATCCGCGGCCGGCCTAGCCGACCGCCTGCACAGATGCGAGGGACACCGCGTCCCAACAGTCAAACTGGCGCGCCTTGCACCAGCTCTCAACGGTCACTCCCTCCGCACTCGGCCAGACCGAGCGCCTGCCAGCTAGGAGTAGCTAGAGACAAAAGCACACGGGCGCGGCTCCCTTCGCGGGTACACCCCGAAGATGCCCGCGCCCCTTTCCACACGTAAAAATCAACTGCTAACTGCGGCTCATCAGTTTTGACGAATAGGAAAGCTAAGAACTGATGTCAGCGTTTTCCCTTACCCCCGAGTTCGTCCCTAGGTGGTCTCGCAATCCTTCTCCAAGGGGACAGGGGTCCAAGGTCGAGGCCGGCAGATAGCCCCGCCGCCCGGAGCGGCGAAGGAAACCGCAAGGACGAATGGGGAGACTAACCAAAAAGGCATGAGTCCCCTTCTAACGGCGTGCACCAAAGCAAAACAAAATAAAACAAAACCGGACGCGCAGCCTAGGTCACTGCCCTTTCGCGGAATATTCGCAGCACATGTAGAAAAAGATGCGACAGCGCGCCGAACCCAACACCGACCAAACGCTGTAGATTGGATTCTTCACTTCTCATTAGCATAATCGCAAATCGAAACACGTGCGTAAGCAAACACCCGCCACCTTGTACGGTTAATGAAACAAAACATTACTAAAGATCAATGTTCATTATTGACACGTGCCTGCGTCAGTTGTTAATCGCAGTTGATCCCGAATAAAGCAACATGATATTTTCGAGAAAAATAAATTGAGTGTAGTTTCGCTCGCCGGTTATTGGGGCGTTCATGGACTAATTACACTTGCTTAGAAACTTCTCAACAACGTTGCCGTAGCTTTATGCGTCCGTATCGTACTGAACGCAGGGCCTCGACCGACACCACGCGCCGTCTGGGTGCGGAAGAGTCCAATTCACGCCGCTTGTCAGCTTAGCGGAGACGCAGCTGACATCAAGCGCTTCCCCATGCGAGCAAAATCTTCTTCGAAGCAGTGCGGCCAGCGGTGACCATTACGGAAGAAGGCAACTGTGCGGTCTCGTTTCCGGTGCTGCCGACAGCGCCTACTGCAACGCCCGCACAGCATTCAGACATTTGCCACACCACCAGGTTTGTGCGTTCTTCACTCACCGTACAGGAGGACACACAATGACATGGCAGCTGCAATGCGCAGCCCTCCAACGAAAGCAAACCGAACTCGGAAATGCAATACATTAAGATCGCATAAGATTGAAGGCCTCGCCTTCCAGGGAACAGGGTCCATGAGCCATGGTCTGGCCCGATGAGTGACCCACCCACAGTCGGTGCCGGAAAACCGGTTTATTCCGGACCCAAAAAACGCTTCAAAACGGACGCATCATAAATCAGCAGAGCAAAGCATGCGCTTCCACTCGGGACAGCACAAGTACAAGAAAACAGGCGCTACACCTGAGCGCGCCAGAACGAAAACACAACATCGAAAAGGCAGTTAAAAGAACTACTCAGAAAATACAGTATACGCGATTAAGACCAGGCGGCAAATATAAGGGCTTAAACGCTACATGAAACCTGGCTGCTTACGCACTCTCCGGAGTTCATTCTGCTCTGTTCTAGTTTTATTCACGGTGCGCGCGGGTGCGATCGCTTCCGCGCTGCGCCATTGTTTTTTCGAACATGCGCCGAATTTTGTGACACCACCCCAATGCCGTACTCACTTGCATCGGTTTGCACCGTGAATGGCAGGATGAGGTCGAGGAGCCGCACGGCATGCAGTATACGCGATGGCTGCAGACAATGCCCGAAATTATCCCTGCTCCGCCTCTCTCTATGAGCAACGGGTACCTTTCCGGAGCACCTGATGTAGGGGTCGCGCTAGGCCGGCGCAGTTTGGGATGAAGCGGCGGTAGAATCCCACCATGAACAGGAACCGCTGCAGACTCTTGATGTTCATTGGTGGGGGGAGCTGCAGTATGGCACGGAGTTTCTCTTCGTCTGGGCGAACTGTTCCCTACTCCACAATGAAACCAAGGAGGTAGATCTTGTTTGTCACCAACTGGACCTTGCCGGGGTTAATGGTTATGCCTGCGTTCTGCATTCCCTGTAGAACACTCGTTGGATGAACGAGATGCTCTTATAGACTTTCCGAGAACACTACTACGTCATCCATGTAAGACATAGCACAGTTAAATTTACCGTCTCCGAGCACAATATCCATTACTGGCTGAAAGGTCGCAGGCGAGTTCCACAAACCGAAGGGCAATTGTAGAAATTCGAGCAATCCCCGATGGCAAGTTAATGTCGTTTTCTCAACGTCACAGCGGTCAATCTGGATTTGCAGAAAACCCCTGCCACAGTCGAGAGTAGTGAAGAATTTTGCTGACCCGAGTCAATACATGACAGAGTCGACTGACGGGAAGGGGTACGAGTATCGCACCGTCACTGCGTTCAGCTGCCAATAATCGACACACAATTGTGATGTGACATCTTTGTTTAGGCGCAAGGGCTACCGGAAACGCCCAGGGGCTTTTTGAGGGTATTACAGCACCGGGTTTCATAATTTCTTCGAGAGAATCATCCAGTAGAGCTCGCTAGTGCACTCTCAGGGGCCCGGGGTTGATTCTGATCGGGCGGGTACAGCCAGTGTCAAAACTGTGAGTTAGCACTTTGGCTTCCTCAGGAGCCTCTGTGAACATTGCGCAAAGGCCCTGAGCACCGTCTCGAATCTGCATCTTTCCGCTGGTTACCCCCTGAAGTATTTCAAAGCAGTGAAAATACCACTTCCTGTTGCATTGACAGGAGGGCTCCTTGTGGCAAGCAACAGTGACTGCTGCTGAGGAGGCTTGCTCGTGAACCTAAATGCCTGTGTACCGGCGCCGTACCGGTAGGTGCTCTGATAGAGATGCATCACGATGCCTACCTGTGCTATGAAATCACGGCCCAATATGACTGGACAGGAGAAACCGGGAAATGTAGGAAGCACTGTGTAATCTTTCGCCTATTGATAGTAACCGTCAATAGGGCTGCAGAAGTTGCAGGCGTTATGTGAGCCGTCGCCATACAGAGATTACTGTTGACACTCCGCAACTGGAGACAGTTTGTCTCGCAGGTACTTTTGACGCGATCGCCAAAAGCTGGAACCATCGAGCCTGTGTCTAGTTGGCCGGGAAGTTCAATTCCGGCCAGTCTGACCGCGACTAGAGACGCGTTGTCCAGGCGGTTTGGATTAAGGCAAGAAGTTGACGGCACAGCGCTCACCGTGCGCTTTGTGGGTTCCTGGGGCTCTGATTCTTGCACGGAGGGCGGTGACGATGGACTAAGCATTGACGATTAAGCCCGTGACGATTTGAGCCGGAGGGGCAGTCTGTCTCAGCTGATCCGGCGGTTGTCCGCGGCTCAGCTTCTAGGCCGCAGGATTATGTGACAACCAGAACAATTTGCTCTGTGCAGTGCCTTTTTGCGCCAGTGGTTCCGAACTTGAGGACAGGCGGAGAACTGTGCAGTATTCTCGTCCGCGCTCGCAGCCGGTACGGCGCAGAAGGTGGAATGCTTGCACCCACAACTCTCTCTGCCGGAGGGGGCTGACAAGCTGCACCCACAACTCCCTGAGCGGGACGGGGCGGAAGTTTTGACCCCTAAACTCCCTATGCGTGAGTAGGCTGACGTGTTGCGTCCACAACTACCATAGCGGGAGGGGCGGTCCTGTTGCACCCAGAACTCCCTGCGCAGGAGGGACGGACGTGTTGCACCCACAACTCCCTGAGTGGGAGGGGGCGGACGTGTTGCACTCACAACCGCGTGGAAGTCGGCAGCTGCTACAGGAAGCTTTCTGAATGTCGATGTCAGGGACGGGCACCGGGTCGCGTACAGTCCACGGCCTCCGCAATGGAAGCAAACTGTAAGTCAGTCGGCATGAGTAACATTAGTTCCACGTCTACCTGAAGTGTAAGCAAAGCGTGTTGCACTGGGACGCCGAGCTGTGTGCGGCCGTGGACCCCAGCCACGCACAGCAGGTCTCGAGGGAGGCTTCAGTATGAGGGGACGGCTTTTACTGGAGCTCCTCCATGAATGACGCTTCGATGCGGGACGCTTCCATCGCCTTGTCGTCGAAGTCCTCGAGTGGGCGGAGCCGGAGGTACCGCTCAAACCTCGGGTGGCACTAGTGTTTGGCATGCGCCATCCTCTCCGCCTAAGGTAATCCGGGATCCGCTCGCTCGTGCAGCTCTTGCAAACTGCGCAGAGACTCAAGCAGGCCCTAAGTAACGCCTTGCGTTCTTTTGCAAAGCTCGTCTTTTATACGGATCAAGTAGTCAGGCAATAAGAATTCTCTCCGAAAGCGTCCTGTGAAATCTTACTTTGTTATCAACGGCCAGTGTCTACGTCTCCAGGTTGCGGCAGGACCACCTACCAATGAGACAGCTAGTACACGCGTCAGCAAAGCGCCTTTCAGAAATTGCCATCGTTTTCTGATAGTCCGGCAATTCCTAAAGAAAATCGCAGACCGATCTCTTGGCGTACCCCTCATACCTTGGAACTGGAAAATTGAGCCGCATATCGTGATCCATTTACAAGGTTCCTCCAGTGCGGCCAAGAGGCGTGGTTTGTGCCCAGTGGCCGTCAGAAGGTGCTCTGTCCAGTGACGGTTGTCTCTCTCCCAACATCTCTATGTATTGAGGCTTTGATTGAAGCAGATCAAACAACAGGATAAGCACTCGCCTTATAATATTGGAGGAGTCCTGCCATGTTTCCTGTACATGCACTTCCGCACATGGTGCATTCAGGGACGGCTCTTTCACTGCAGACTGGAAAGTACAGCAACGGGACATTGAAGTTTCTGGCATGGGTGAACGCGACGAAAAAAGAGGCCTTGGAAAATTAATAGCAATTCTCGACACTCGCGGGGCGAACCAGTGCTCGAAAAAATTTCACGTTGGGCTTCAAATGAATGCCTCGCCTTCCAGGGAACGGAGTCCGTGAGCTGTGTTCTCAACCGACGAATGACACACTCACAGTTATTTCCAAAAGACCGGTTTATTCCGGGCCAAAACAACGCTTCAAAAGGGGCACATCAGAGAACAGTAGAGCCAAGCATGCGATACCTCTCCGGACAGCGTAAGGCTACGGCAGCAAGAATACAGGCGGTACACCAGAGCGAGGCAGAACGAAAACACAGAGTCGAAAAGGGAGATAAAGAAGCACACACAAAATACCGTCATACGCGAACCAGACGAGGCGGCAGCTATGAGGCCTTAAAACCCTACATGAAACCTGGCTCCTTGCGAAGCATCCACTCAAGCGAAAGAATATTTCCATCCTTTCGGATGTCATTTCCATCTGCGATCTTCCTCCCGGTACGGTGCCGCCCCGCCGTCCGTGTACTGTCGGCTGCAAACGTCTGCGGGATCGGCGATGCGTGGCGGAGATAAGCAAAACTGCACTACTGCGCTATCTTCCTTCACAGAGCATGGTGTCGCGGCTCTCTCACAGTACTGCCGCAGCAGGCGTGCCGTGAGCCTCGACACCGCGCTCTGTGACGGCAGATGGCGCAGCAATGCAGTTTTGCTTCGCTCCGCCACGCATCGCCGACCCCGCAAAATTTTGCGGCCGACAGTACCTCCTGCTCGCTCGTGCTGACCGCCGAATCTGTGCCCACGCTCTAGCAACGCTCCCCCAGGAGTCCTCCTGCGCCCCGCTTCGCTGGCCTTATCAATTATTCACCGCAGCGATCGCCACATCTGGCGAGCAACCGTTTGATCATGCGCAATTGGGCTACCTGCGCGCGCACCCAGATGACTGGAACCGAGCGCTCGCATTTTAAATGACTAAAAATGGGGCGTACAGCCCTACAACTTCAACTACCTGAATATCGTGTCCAGCGCCACTATGAGCGTACTCGTGAGTGCTTGTTGCAGTGGCGTTTCTTCACCACGTCTGTTTTCATTGAAGTGTATCGCCAACCTAGCTCTAGGAACTTTTGCTGCCTTTATATATATACATATATATACGCTGCACAACGGGTAAACTTCCCACTGTGGCAGGTGGTAGTTCGATTAACGAATGGTCGAAAGACGTTACTCGGGAAGAGCAACCTGGGTCTCACAAGCAGCCCCGCCGATGGCCGCAGTGGCACATTGCTTAACCACTGCAATATTGCGCGAGTCGTGATATGACGACTCCCAGGCATCTGTGAATCTAAATTAGAGAATGACAAATAATGTACATATGGGCATTCACCCATTACCGCTATTCGGGAACTTCCATGCGTGAGCAATGAATTCGGACATTGGAGCCGAAGTAATAACATTAGTGTTAGCGCACCTAATTCGAATTTGACCTAAATACGCAAATCTACCGTCAATTTTGTTACACAAATATATATGCGGCTAAAATGTAGCTATCGCCTCATCAGCGTGAATGCTTGCCACTATAGTTTTCTCGGGGCATTTGAGGCTTCACAGCCCTTGCTATAATGGCTCCTACTTTTACTACATGTCAGTGTGAACCGGCCATGCTTGCAAATCGGAGAAACGATATACCATTATTTGCATAAATTATCAGCCGCTATTAGAGTATGTCATGTCAAAACGCTAAAGAGCGTCAAAGTTAACGCTCCGCAAGCATCCACTTGCTTGCATAGAGAACCTAAGAAAAGTTTTCTTCTGCGAACTGCTGCGCGACATGGCTTTACGAGCGCATCCCAAGCCGCAAGCACAACTGAAACTGTTCTTCTGCAGCCTGTTTAATATGGTTAGTTATCGCATAGAAATAATTTTGGTAAGTGTGCGGCCAAAATAAGCTAGGCATACCGCCGTGAACAGATACGTAATACTAGGTTTGTATTTTCTGGTTTTCCCTGGCTATATATTACACTCCGCCCAGCCTGTAACTAGATTTCTTGCTGCCCTATATAGAAAATAACTCTTCGTGCGCAAATCCAACAAAACACAAACACTGTTGTCAAGATGAATTTCTACTCTTCATAGCTTCCTAGAGGTGTCATCGACGTCGATAAATGTGATTGTCGACTTGCCAGTGTGAAAGCTTGAAATCTGGGTTCGAAGCCGCATACCCAACAATTTTCGACAAGAGCATTTTTCAACGTATCCGCAGATCTCCCATCGAGAAGATTTAATTTTTTTTGCTATCTAGGTTATTTATATCGTCAAAATCGTTCCTCTTTGGTTTTCTATGCCTGTCTTAACTGCTGGATGCGAGTGATGGAAACACTATAAAAGAAAGGATTTGTTACATCACGGAAGAACGGATCCTTACCTTCAATGTCCTTTTACCAGTACTTTGCAGTTTTTCAATACTCAAACTTTTTGTCCAATAATGTTGTACATAATCTGCGCGCGGCAGTCTGAACGACCCATTAACGTAGCGAAGTTTAATAAACTCACCGGCTCTTCCACAACAGAGTGGGGTTCGAGAATGCTTTGCCAGCGCGACGCCGCTATTTCTCTCTAGGAAATTATACCACAAGCTCCGTAAATAACAGCGGCTTCGCACTTATCAATATAATAAGCACTCCTTTGAATTGCGGCTTGTTTGTGCTTGTTTTACAGCAGAGCGAGCGAATGGCTCTTCTTGGGTTAGTTGAACGGGAGATAAGGCGTTCGATTAGCCTTTTAACTGTGGCTACAAACTGCAGTCGCAGGGCGTGTAGAACATCTTGGTGGAATGCCGAGTGAGCCCGCAAGAAGAGAACGGCCGCGTGCAGTGACAGCACTCTCGCGAAGTCCACTGCTGTCTGTGGGCGCTGGTACCGCGAGCACTGCTACCAGGGCCGGACGCATGCTGTGCCTGGCGGGTAAGCTCCTTGTCTGCGCGCGTCGCGCTTTGCCAGGAAGGACTCCTCTGATTGTCCTGCGCGGTAATACTTTGCAACAACGCAGGCTATGGCAAGGGTACGATGGAACTACCTGGCTTCCGGAGGCCCTCTTCGATCGGCGGGGGATCGATGTTGGCGCGCTCTCTACCTCGGCCACCGGGCGGCTCTTAGCAGCAGTCAAGCTGCCAGGCCTTAATCGTGCTTCGTGCTTTTCTTATTTTGTTATTGCTTGAGTAAAAATTGATGCTCCCCCGCTATAGCCACGTGGAATCTGTCATTGCTTATTTTTTTATGCATGAAATGTTTTGAACTCTCGTTATAATGCAAATTAAGGCGAACATAGTCCGGAAACAGCGGTGAACCTGTGGCCGAAATTGCGCAAAAACTTCCGAACTTTACTATCCCAACTGTTTCCAGAAGGAAATTAACTAAACCACCGGGCTGAAGGAAATTAACTAAACCACCGGATAGATAAGCGGGCGAGTTGGTGATACATAATGCAAAAAAAACAGCGCGAACAAACCGGGACTAGACGAAGAATACACAGGAACAAGCGCTGAGCAACCAACGAGGCCAAAACAGCCGGGTCAACAGGGAGAGGGTTAGGGTACGTAACAGAGCCCGTAGTACTAGAAATGAAATTCAACAGGATAGATAAGCGGGCGAGTTGGTGATACATAATGCAAAAAAACAGCGCGAACAAACGGGGACTAGACGAAGAATACACAGGAACAAGCGCTGAGCAACCAACGAGGCCAAGACAGCCGGGTCAACAGGGAGAGGGTTAGGGTACGTAACAGAGCCCGTAGTACTAGAAATGAAATTCAACAGGATAGATAAGCGGGCGAGTTGGTGATACATAATGCAAAAAAACAGCGCGAACAAACGGGGACTAGACGAAGAATACACAGGAACAAGCGCTGAGCAACCAACGAGGCCAAGACAGCCGGGTCAACAGGGAGAGGGTTAGGGTACGTAACAGAGCCCGTAGTACAAGAAATGAAATTCAACAGGATAGATAAGCGGGCGAGTTGGTGATACATAATGCAAAAAAACAGCGCGAACAAACGGGGACTAGACGAAGAATACACAGGAACAAGCGCTGAGCAACCAACGAGGCCAAGACAGCCGGGTCAACAGGGAGAGGGTTAGGGTACGTAACAGAGCCCGTAGTACTAGAAATGAAATTCAATCTATCCTGTTGAATTTCATTTCTAGTACTACGGGCTCTGTTACGTACCCTAACCCTCTCCCTGTTGACCCGGCTGTCTTGGCCTCGTTGGTTGCTCAGCGCTTGTTCCTGTGTATTCTTCGTCTAGTCCCCGTTTGTTCGCGCTGTTTTTTTGCATTATGTATCACCAACTCGCCCGCTTATCTATCCTGTTGAATTTCATTTCTAGTACTACGGGCTCTGTTACGTACCCTAACCCTCTCCCTGTTGACCCGGCTGTCTTGGCCTCGTTGGTTGCTCAGCGCTTGTTCCTGTGTATTCTTCGTCTAGTCCCCGTTTGTTCGCGCTGTTTTTTTGCATTATGTATCACCAACTCGCCCGCTTATCTATCCTGTGTAATTTCATTTCTAGTACTATGGGCTCTGTTACGTACCCTAACCCTCTCCCTGTTGACCCGGCTGTCCTGGCCTCGTTGGTTGCTCAGCGCTTGTTCCTGTGTATTCTTCGTCTAGTCCCCGTTTGTTCGCGCTGTTTTTTTGCATAAACCACCGGGCTGGACTCGAGCCATCGCTGGCGTAAACAGTGCAGCTTCGTTAGCCGGCGCTTAGACCGCTCGGCCATCTTCGCAGACTCTTAGTAATTGTTCTATTCCCCATCTTCAAGCGCTCTGCGTTAAATATCGCCATCGTCTTCATCTTTCATCCATTCGTTTTGGGCCCAAAATCTTTTCGAGGGCTGCTGAAGGACAGGAAAGCGCTATGGCGCAACAAATAGAGAAAGGGCCCGGGCCTTAGTCGATGCACATAGCTCTACGCAGTGCAGGAGCTTTTGCGACGCCGCACAGGACCAAACAGCTCTACGCACCAAAGGTTACCTTTCGCTGTCTGACGCCCTCTACAACTCCAACGTCGCCATCAGTGACGCCCTTCGGGCTTTCATTCACGTCGCCCCTGTGCTTCGGAACATGCACCCTCTCAGCTCTCAGGCAGACGAGAAGCACGAGCCAAAATAGGGATGCGGGTCCATGGCGACTGAAGAGATGGTCGGCGTGTCTTTTACACGGGAGCCTCCATGCATCGTCGAAAGAAAGTAGGAGTTTGGATATATTTAGACTCGACTGCGGTCATCCGCATCACAACCTCGCTCCGCACCCACCGCTCTGCGTTACTCGAGGAGCAGGGGATGGCTCTCGCCATAAAACGCGCATTCCCTATTCCTCCCAACCACAGTGAAGGAACAGGGACTACACGGTCGTAACGGACCCACCCTTTCTCTAAATCAAGGCTTCTTTGCTTTATCCATGCCATCACTCCAGCTGCCTGTCCTTCGCTTGCGGATGCGCCCACTCGTCGCCAGTTTTCACGAATTATATCGCCATCTAGGCTCAGATGGCTATAACCATGTTTTCGCTTTTGACTGCGCCTTCATTCCTCTCGCGTAAACTTTTGCAAATGTGCTTTTGGTGGAACTCAGAGCCTGGCTGTTAATTCTTCATAACATTTACCTTCTCTCCTTTACTTCTCATGAACTAATGCTGAATAACCATGACTGGCCTCTCATGCGAGCTCACTAGTGTCACATACACACTGGCGGTGTGAGCACCCATACACCCCTACAGTATGTCGGTGTAGTTCCTCGCGGTCTCTAAGGAGCGCTGACTCTCTTAACAAGCTCAGTTGCAATTAAGCTACCAAGCGACATAAGGGAGTGATCATTTTGTGCGCTGCTTTCGCCGGTCGCAAGACGGAGAACAGAGTGAAAGGTCTACGAACAAAAACAAGCTTGCTACAGCAAAAATACTTCACAGAGAAATTACTAATAATTCATAACACATGCAAAGCAATATGTAATAAGTAGTCCTTTCCTTCGGGCTATTTTGTTCATTGAAGAAAAAAGGTTAGTACATGCGCATGTGTTGTCGTGTTTGTTCCTGTTCTCCTGTCGTGTCTAATTCGCGCAGTACTAACCTTTTTTCTGCAATATGTAATAGCCAGTTTACTCGTAAGCATGGCGGACGTCGCATCATTTGCTTTCATTGTGGATTTCATTCTTTTTATTTTAATTTTATGTACAATAGTTTAAGCTATTTAGGGCTGTTAAAGGGTGGGAATGAACAAAACAAAACAAAAGAATAGCCTCAGAGGAACTGCCTTAAAAAAAATACACATCATGCAAGGCCGGATTGACAACAATACCTAGACAACCGGGGAATTGAGAGGTACACAAAGAAGAATAATACTTATTAAACACTGGTTTCTAATTTACGCACGAATTTCTGTGTTGATGTAGTGCCAACAAATAACTGAGGGTGAAGGTTATCCCTATCTAATATTGTTTTGGGGAGAAAATACTTAGAAACGCCAACTCTTCGCGTGTAGGCTACAACTGCATACAACTGATTAGAAGGGGATGATATTCTTTCAGGAGGTCGCAAGTACAAGCCAGGATCGAGGTTTACTTTGCGGTTATACAGTTTACACAGAAACTTTAGACGGGCTATTTTTCTTCTAGTGCTCACTTCTGGGAGCTGCGCTAAAGCGAGCAGCGCTCTTACTGATCGGTGTCGTTGGTAGGCAGAAAAAATCAATCTTACCGCGAGTCTTTGAACCCGTTCTTATTTATCCATGAGGTACTGTTTATAAGGCTCCCAGAATATGGCTGCATATTCCAAAGATGGACGGATGATAGTTTATATGCTTTAAGTTAAGCATCAGGGTTAGCACTCTTAGGTTTTCGTTTAAGGAAGCAGAGTTTTTTTTTTTTTTTGTAGCGAACCACAGATACGGCTTACATGTTCACTCCAGTTGAGGTTGCTAGTGAGTGTGACGCCGAGGTACTGCAGCTTGCTGACGCGTTTTATGTCGGTGTTATTGATTGCATATGGGAAGACTAGGGGTTCTTTTTATTAAAAATCTCCATGTACAATGCCTTTCCAAGATTAATTCTCATTCCTCTGGACACTGGAAGATTTTTTACGAACGTGCATAAGATGCAGACACAGGGAGACATGTGCAGAAGCGGCGGCTGATTGACGGCCTCAGTCCAATCCACCCATAATTTCTGGTAGGTTATCGCTCTGCGAACTCGACCGTGGCTACCCTCCTGACATGCGTGCCTGCTGCTGATGCTTAGCAGAGATCATCGTGATCAGTCGCTGCCTCCAATCGCTGCCTTCATCGCACCACGCTTCGTCATCAGCAACTTTTGCAACGTTTCGCAGCCCAATGTGTATCCCATTGCAGAATGCGTAGCCTCTGCACCAGCGTTGGGGTTCCTGCAGACGGCGGTGCACGTGTAGGGAACGGCGTATTGCATAGCGGGAGCTGAAGGCTCCAGGCAAATACCTGCGCTGTACGCATCACTTTCTTGCCCGGCACCCCAGGGTACATGCGCCTTCAAACGTGACCCCGGGTTGCCGACGAAGCGAGTGGTTTCGGTCATACCACCGAAGGGATGTTCGCGATCGGTGGAAGAGCATGCGTTTTCAAGCGTGTTAACTATTGCGGCTCAAAGCTGGCTTCCAACGGGCAAGCGGTTTTCGTTTCTGGTGAGCTCACTAGGCAACAAACTTAAACCCCTCTCCTCCGCTTGCAAGAAAACTTCACACCAATTTCAATGGCAGTTTCTCGCATAATCTCAAACACCTGCGTAGACGCTAAGCAAGGAGGAAAAAAAAATTCTAAAGAGCCTGACAGCATGCTGGCACCCTTCGCAAGTAAAGTGCTCTTGAAGGTTTCCTTCCTCGGTTTCTCACTCTTCGAGTCAGTCCCTAACTGTTTGATGTCTATATGTTTAAGTGCGCGCGTTTCTCTTGCCCCACACTTTGCGCAGTACATGAACATGACGCGGGCGTCTCCGGACAGTTTCCCCACATGGTCCGCTCATGCGCGAGCACAATCGTGATCAATATCACTGTACGCTATCACGTAGTGGTGCGATCATCGGGGGACTGACTCTCTCCTTTTTACTCACGAGGGAAGGAAAATTTAGCGGTGAGGCCGTCACGTGACATGTTCTGAAGGACGTAAAGAATTCAGGAAAGGCGCTTGCGTTATATTTTTTCAAGCCAAGCGTGAATGCTCCCCCCCTGCGTCCCCCCTACTTGGCCGCCGTCGCAGCGCGCTTCCGCATGCACAACAGACAGTGCAGCAGACAACGTTGCTCCGCCCAATATTACATTGGCTGTGCTGTTGGCCAGACTCCCAGTAGTCCTTGCGGAAGCACGTGACGCCCGGCATACTTTTTGGCGTTCAGCTCTGATGGCGACGGCCTCTGCATTCCTTCCCCCACGCCGAAAACAAGATCGGCGCCATTTATCCGGGCGCGCTCTTGTTTACTTTTCGCCGTCGCGCCACTCGTGCCGCCAGCTTGCGCCATTCCGCGCTCGTTTCACGCTCAGCGAAGCCGCCGGCCTAAAGAGATGTCAGCGCGAGTGGCGCTTGGTTTCTGGCCGTTTTCGTGCACGGGAGACCTTGGAAATATTGCAGTTTTTGTCGTGTTTCTTTGTTTATTCTTCAAAGCTGTCGCAGAGCCCCTTTATCACTTTGCGGATGCAAGATGCGACTACATTTATCGCGATTGATCGCATCCAGGTGGAGCCCATTCTACCTTGTTCCAGAATTTTCTAATTCCTTTGCGCGCTTTATCTAGAAATTTCGCTATCAGCTTCAAAATGGGCACGGCTGAGAGCGGCGGGCCATTTGGTTCGACGACTGCCTAGCACCCGTGTCGCTACGCCACCGCCGAGTGATTCAGTCCATTGTGGGCACAAGTCGACCCAAATAAAGAGTTTTGTTTAGACGCCAGTTTCGCTGTCTTCGTGCTATCTTCGGATTGCAGTCTCCGCACGCGACAATATTCGTACGAGACATTCAGACATTCGGCTGCTTCCAGTTATTGATCTGGGTCGCGTCGTCTCCGCGTCATGGTCGCTCTTTCCTATAACGAAACAGTCCGACCTTAGTCATAATGACGTATGGCATTCGGAGAAGGCGCTTGTCGCAACTTCGGTAAGTGCACGAAGAACTTTCGCTGCTTTCACTTATTGCGATGGCCCGCCATTGTAGCAGACGAGTGAATGGAAATGAGGGGCTCGCAATGTGTTTCGCCGGTTATGCTTGCGTCTTTTTGTGACGGTGGAGGTATGCGTCCCTGGGATCCTTGCAGGCTGCACTTGGCAAAATATACTGGTACACTTGCATCCTATTCATCGTAGTCTCATCGTGTTCACCGTAGTGAAGGGCAAAAAATTTTAGTTCACTAAAATTTTGTATAAACACACAGTCGCTGCAAAAATATAGCTCAAGAAAAGAAAACCATATATAGCATTCACTTTCAAGACCATGCTTGTTTCGGGTCTCTTTTTTTCTGATATAAACTGTCACACATGCTACCACTGAAATAAAACTAGTTTCATCATGCTCCCGAACGTACTGTCCTGCTTTCATGCAGTGTAAAGTACTGCTTTTAGGCTTAAGCTTCCTGAAAACTTGTACTACATGGCTACCCTGGAAGCTTTCCGTGGCCAGCTTGCTGGCACGTGTTTCATATTTAATGGCCCCCTGCAACGCATTGCACTTTCAGAGCATAATGATTTTTGGGTGGAAACCTGTCATATGTGGTTATGAGAAAAAAAATCTTTCTTTTCTAGTATGAATTTAGAACTTCATGCATGAGGTCCCTGAGCAACTTTTTTGATGTCGGGTTGTTTGAATGCTCACATATTGGCCACGTGTCTGCATCTCGCTGAGTCGTGAACAATGATGTCATGCATGATCACACCTCAGCTTATTTTTCAACCAGCGTTTTATGCTGGGTTTCGATTTTGTTGTCCTTTACTCGCCATACGGGGCCCCGAGGTCGTGCCAGTATGCTTAGTGTGTTTTTTGAGCTTTTATACCAGGTTCCTTTCATCGAATTTAGAAGTGTTTTTGTTGGCTTTGTAGTTTAGTTTTATGCGTCTTGTTTTACACTGAGTCTTTGCCGTGTTCTGTTGACGTTTCAGGTTTCATTCTCATGTTTTTAGCCCTTTTATTGCTCCTTTGTCATTTCCCTGGTTTTGTGACGTGGCCTTCCGTCATAATTTTTCTTCAGTGATATGTTCGTGATTAGTTTTGGTTTTAGCTTGTGTCGTCCCGTCTTTTACCTCTTGTTTTTTTTCAGTTAGTCACCGGAGACAGGGATATTCCACGTGCTGCGGTAGAGCTTAGTGCACTCGTCATGTTGTTTGCCTTGTGCGATATCATGATTTGCCGCTTCGCACATCGCGCCCATGTGCGTCACTGATTGATTATTGTTCACAGTTTGGGCGTGTAGCTTGGTATAAATTCGGCGTATTGGCAGCCAAACAATAAAGTTGTAAGTTGGCGCTTGTGTGTGCTTGTGCTCTCCTGCTGTCCTGTCACTTGAACTGCGCCATTATTCCGTTAATCAAGCATAAGATCATACAGATCAAAGCAGAATTAAGAGAGAAAAATTTGCAGATCCGTTCTAGCCTGGAAAAAATGCAGCTCGCCATCCAGCAGTTGCAGCTCAACCAACAGTAGCTCCAACAGGCGGAAGGCATAGAGCAAAATGAAATAACAGCCCTTAAGATTAAGATGGGCAAGAAAATAAGGAAAGAACAACGCTGGTCAAAAGGGCCTCAGTCAAGAGTTGGACTGCCGATAGAGTTTTAGACGATGATGACGATGAGTGTCCCGAACACTATTGGACAGTCATAACAAAAAAAAAACAATAACAAAATAATAACTTAACAAATAATAATAACAAAATAATAAAATAACAAAATATTAACTTGGCAATGGAACTGCAGGAAATTTTGGAAAAAACAGGCCACATTACAGCAATATGTCAATAACGCTGATCTCAAACCCGCGGTAATTGCGCGGCAGGAGACCTATGCGGACCCGAAGCTCATTGCATACAACAGATTTCACCTTCACACGAGCATGTGCATATTAGTACGCAAAGAATACACGGACCAAATTGTTGATCTGGAAGTGGAGGGGGTAGAATATACTTGCATAGGAATGTTACCACTTCGCAGAGAAGCCAGGAGTACTTGTATTATTAGAAATTATTAGAAAAGCCAAAATTGCGGCTAATGGAGGTCCACTACTAATTGTAGGGGACTTCCACGCCGCAAGCTACCTATGGGGCTACTCGTAAGAGATTGCGAGGTGAAAACACTCAGCAGATGCAATCACGAAATAGGCACTAAGGATCCTAACGGACCCAAGCGAGCCTACTAGAGTGGGTAATAGAGTCTGCAAGGACACTAGTCTGGATTTAACTCTAGGTAAAAATCTAAGACATGCAGCCTGGAAGAAGTTGAAGGAGACCTTGGGGAGCGGCCCTTTATCTTGCAGACTACAGTTGAGTGCAACAAGAGCAGCAGGAAGAGGGGGGGGGCAGCGAAAATTACAAATTGGGATAAAGTCAGGTAGTCAGGAGCGAAAAGGAAGAGCACAGCATTGAAGACGATGAGGCATGGGCGAGAACGCTTTGGAGGACGTGGGAACTCATACCAAAAATAAAATATTAAGACATCGGAGGACTTTGCGGCCATTGACTAGCATTCATTGCTTCTACTTGAAGCGAGGAGAAGTCTCACAAAACGTGGAGGAGGCACAAGTTAAACAGAAGCTAAAAAAAGCATAATCTAAAGAAGCAGAAGCAAAAAAAGAATAGCAGAGCTTACGAAGCACGCGGAGCAGTATGCCTCGAATTTGGCCAAGGCTAACTGGCACAACCTGTGCGACTCTTTCAATAGACTTAACCTCAAGATAACCTGGTCCATACTGAGATGTCTGTTAGACTCAGGAAAGAGCAAAACGTTCCACAAAGCAAATGTTTTGAAGGCCATACACAGCTTTAAGGTGAGCGAAAGGGAGCTCATTGCATAACTTAAAAGGAGATACATACAATCGGAGGGTGTCGGTCTGAACATGGAAGAATGCACGGGCACACAGAATGAGGAAATGGTGAAGAAGATCACAACCTGGCAGGTGCGTTCCGCACTCGTAGACACGAGCAAGGATACCAGCCCTGGCGGAGATCGGATTATCACCAAAAGGCTAGCTAACTTGGACGACAAGTCATTGGAGGCTACGTGGAATTCTGTAACAAATGCTGGTGGGAAGGTAAAATTCCTGAGCAATGCAAGACGGCAGAAGTTATGTTTATTTTGAAACCCAGTAAAGAGATCGGTATCAATAATTTGAGGCCAATATCACTAACGACGTACACCGACAAGTTGATGGAAAAGGTTATATACAAACAAATTTGCAGACATTTAGGTAAAAGTGACCTCTTCCCAAACACGATGTTCGGATTCAGACCAACCCTTTTGACTCAAGATGTATTTAACTGCTAAGATAAATAACCAACAAACCTAGAGGCTATCCGACCAGGGCAATTCTAGCATTACACCTCAAAGGTGCATCTAACAATGTCAAACATCATATCATACTAAAAATGTACAGGACTGCAATTCTGGTGTAATTGTGGCGTATCATTATATCAAACAATTTCTCTTGAACCGAAGAGTTAGGCTCAATTTCAGAGAAGTCAAGTCGGTGTTCATGCGGCTGGGAAGACACACACCGCAGGAGCAGTGCTGTCCCCTTTGCTCTTCAACATTGCACTATTAGGACTACCGAGTAGGTTGGACAGCCTACACGGTGTCAGTCATGCACTGTATGCTGACGCCATTACAATTTGGACCTCCGAAGGGTCAACTGGGAGCATGCAGAAAAGACTACAATGTACGGCGGATCCCGTGCAAAAATACGCTATTAGCTGTGGACTCCAATGCGCAAAAAGAAAATGAGAGTTACTAATAATTACGAAGATAGGAGACTGTGACCTTGTTGAGTATTTGTGGAGGGGAGCGCAAATTCAAGAGGTGCACCTTGCGAAAATCGTAGGTCTGTTAATAGACGCCAAGGGCAACAACGCGGAATTGATTAGGCGACTGCAAGCAACTGATGAGCAGGTGGCGAGAATGATAAGCAGGGTATCGAACCACAAGCATGAATTTAAAGAAAAAGAAACCATAATGTTAATACAGGCTTTTATTGTGAGCAAGATAGCTTACACCCACCTTATCTGAAATGGAAGAAAAATGAGAAGAACAAGCTGGATGCCATAATACACAAAGAATATAAAACAGCACTTCGTATCCCGGTCAACGCAGGAACCGAAATATTGCTTTACATGAGCATTCACAATAGTGTAGATGAAGTTACTGAAGGCCAATCGATATCGCAGACGATACGGCTGTCAGGAAGCAGGAGAGGAAGGGACGTGCTCAATAGACTAGGGCTCCCATGCATTTAGTCTACGGAGGACTTAGAGGACTTGGGAGATCATTTTAGAAGCAACATCGAGGTGCAGCCCATTCCGAGAACTATGCCCCGCGAATGTCATAAGCAAAGAAGGAAGCCTAGGACGAACGCCATCAGGAGAACATGAGGCGCGATGGAAGAGGCAATTTACATGGACGCGGCAGGACCGGTCAACGGGATATCAATGGCAGCATGCATGAATGCGCAAGAGAAATTAGTTAATGGAGCATCAATTCTATGTAAGAGAATCGTCCAGGCTGAGTAAGCAGCGATAGCTTTCGCAATGGTTTCCAGGAAGGTCTCGTTTGTTTTTGTGGACTCCAAGACTGCATGTCGTAACTATACAAGAGGAGGAATTGGCAAACATGCAAACAATACTCAGAACTCAAGAAGACAGAGACTTTAAATCTGCAGTCATATGGACTCCGGGACACTCTGCGGTTGTTGGAAACGAAGGCACTCACGCCGCTGCCCGCGCGCTATTACCCCGAGTCCCCCAACATTCGACGAAACATAATTATGCTGCACCAACATTAAGCAGCAGAGATTTACTCCAACATTTGAGATAAACTAGGAAACTATACGCCGAACCACACAAAAATCTATAAAGGGAGCAAGGGGACATTTTAAGAAAACTGCAATCGAATACTTATATAAATCCTGTCATATTCAGCTGTATGTTTCCAAGTTCGTATGATCCGCACTGCGCCTTCTGCGGTGAAGTGGCTGACTTTTACCATATAGTATGGGCATGCCAGAAAAATCCAGCTATACCAAGATTCAATAACCCAACAACTGAGGACTGGGAGGCGGCGCTGTCCAGCTCACATTCGGAGGACCGGCTTTCCCTGGTGAACCAGCCAAGAGCGGCGGCAAAAGCGAATGGACTCCTGGAATGACGGCCCACCCCAACATTCTATACATTCAACGTTTTTTTCTCTCTCTCTCTCTCTCCCAGATATAAACGTTCTGATTACATTGGCTACTATATATGTTTAAGTAGAATTCATCTTTGGTACTAGGCGCGAACACACACAGAACACAAGGAAGGGAGCGGGACAAAGCGCTTTGTCCTGTTCCCTTCCTTGTGTTCTGTGTGTGTTCGCGCCTAGTACCAAAGGTGAGTTGTGACCAACTCGCCCAAGAAAACATTCATTTGAGTAAAACTCTTCGCCTATTTTAACTATCTTATTCATATCACTAATGACATCCCGCCTTTACCTGATAACAGATCTGTCTTTACCTGATACTCACCAGCTTCATTCTACCTTTGCATTGCTCTTAAGACTTTCTCCAGTTCTTTCTTTACTGACGTGACTATCTTATCCATATTCCTAATCACATTGCCGTCCTTTTCTCTTAACACATCCGTCTGGTTTTTACGTGTGCCTAGTTTCCTCTTCACCGCTTTTAGGCTACCTCCGCTCTTTAGAGCATACTCGATTCTCTCCATCTTAAACTTCCTTACGTCGGTTACCCCCCCCCCCCCCCCCCCCCGCGCTTGTTTAACTTCGATCGCTCTGCAAGTTCTATTCTGCCTGTAATGTTAGACGCATTCATGTTTTGGCGTTTTTTAAGATCTTTCGTCTCCTGAGACAGCTTGCCGGTATCCTGTCGAACCGTCCTACCGTCTATTTCTACTACGCGCTCCGTAGTTATAGCTGTCAGTTTGTCGTTCATTGTATTAACATCAAGATCCCTTTCCTCAGTTAAACCTGAATATCTGTTCTGCAGCTATATCCTGAATTCCTCTATTTTTTCTCTCATCGCTAACTCGTTAATGTACTTCCTCTTCACTAGCTTCTTCCGTTCACTCTTCAAGTCTAAGCTAATTCAAGACCCTACCACTCTGTGGTCGCTACAACGCACCTTTCTGAGGGCGTCCACATCCTGAACGATGTTAGGTTGAGTGCGTAGTCTCAAGTCGAGTTCATTTTTAGTCTCACTATTGGGGCTCTTCTAGGTCCACTTCCTGCTATCTCGTTTGCGGAACAATGTATTCACGATCCGTAAATTATTTCTATCTGCGAACTCTACTAATAATTCTTCAAATCAAAATCAAATCAATCTTTTATTTGAGCTAGTGGTTACAAACTGGGGATGGCGAGAAAAAAGCAGTGAATGAGACGCCGCTTGACGGGCCTCACCACCCCTACAAGTCAGCTGTAGGCACAAGGCGGAAATAACCACCAAACAAAGCAAAGAATACAAAAGAATATTGAACAGGATTGACAGTAACCATCAAACAAACAACCATCAAATAAAACAAAGAATACATAACAAATATAGAACAGAAATGACAGTAACAGGCGTATATCTCAATTATCAACATTATTAATACAAGAAATTTCAGTTTCAACAGAGTGATACATTATAAGATGGCATGAAAACATCTGAGATCATTAAAGGATAGACTCACGAGTAAAGCTCTTTCGGATTGTGAATTTAGACACAGTGTTTAGTTGGTCACAGGATGTGTTATTCAAGAACTTTGGAACGATATACTTTAACATGGAATGCCACTTCGGTACTACAAATGTATACTGCGCTCTGGTGTCGTATGATGAGTGGCGTCCTATAAGTGCAACAATGTTAGAAATGAAGGAATCACCTCTTCTTATTAGCGCTTTTAAAAGCATGCAAAACTGTAATCAAACATCTTGTTGACAGGTACAATATTATAATGCAAGTGAATATGCCTAGTCGGTGATTCATACGATCTGTTCACAATCGCGCGAAGCATTTTCTTTTGTAAGGTTTGCAGTTTTAAGATGTTAGAGAGCGTTGTATTGTCCCAGATAAGGTGGCAGTAGCTGAGGTGGGAGTAAAAAAATGCATAATATAAGGTGAGCTTAGTTTTGATAGGTAGCAAAAGCCTATTTCGCGAAATAATTCTGACGATTCTGGAAAGTGTTACAGTAAGATTATTAACATGGTCATCCCACTTCATCGTTCTGCTGAATGTTACGCCGAGTGATTTGAAGGTATCTACATACTTTATAACAGAGCCACTGAGGTATAAGGAAGGGCGATGATGTACATGCTTTCTTTTAGGCAAGAAGGGTATCGCTTTAGTTTTTTCTTTGTTTATCTTTAATGAGTTCTCAGATGACCATGTGGCAAGTGATGAGAGTGCGCGGTTCGCTGTATCTGCTAGGCATTGTATATCATTAGAGGAGAAGAGCAGGCTGGTGTCGTCTGCGTAGATAATGTATTTTGCATGTGTGCTGATTTTGGGGATATCATATATATATATATATATATATATATATATATATATATATATATATATATATATATATATATATATATATATATATATATATATATATATATATATATATATATATATATATATATATATATATTAAACAAGAGTGGCCCAAAGATGCTGCCCTGCGGTACGCCATTTGAAATCCTTAAGGTTTCTGAAGAGGAATGATTAATAGCCACGCATTGAGACCGCGAACACAGATATGATTTAATTAGTGTAAGAGCATGCCCTCGAATGCCGTAGTGCTCCAGTTTTGCGAAAAGAATATCGTGATTTAGGCAGTCGAAGGCTTTGCTAAAATCAACAAAAATGCCAAGAGTTCGGAGCTGCTCCTCGAAACTTTTTTTAATATGTATTCTTTTTGGACAAGTAGCGCATGCTCTGTAGACCTGTATTCTGTAAAGCCATATTGACACTCAGTTATTACGCAGTGTTTAAAAAAAGTCGTGAAGACGGATACGTATTAGTTCTTCTAAGCCTTTAGAAAAATATGTAAGTACAGAAACCTTTCTGTATATCACAGCTACTCTAGCTAGCTGCATGTCGGTTGGGAATTGGGCTGTCATAAGTGCGGTATTGTATATATAGGTTAGGCATGGCGTAATTATGTCAAGGGTTTATTTAACTGGCCGACTTTGAATATTATGCACGTCAAAACTACAAGTGTCCTTTAGTTTTCTGCATATTTTATAACTCCCCTTTCGTCCGTTGGTCTTATAAATAGGGACGCTATTAATTTATCACCTAGAAAATTAGAGATGCCTGCATTGAACTGGCTACGACCGACTTCGGATAAACATTTATTAAACGAGTTCGCAAGATGCATACCTGATGTTTCTTTGCCATCATTTATTAAGCTTGTAATGTTTCTATTTTTTGGGTTCCTATTTAAAAGCAAATTAAGGCGTCTCCACGTTTCTTTAGGGTTGCTGGAAAGTTGCTTATCGAATAAGATGTTACAGTAAGCAGTCCTAGCTACCTTAATTTCTTTACTCAAACGGTTGCGTAGGGATTTAAACCTGGATAATATGTCAGCGTCTTTAGTTTTAATGAATTTTGCAAACATCTTGTGTTTCTTGTTCACGAGATGTGTAAGACGACGGCTCATCCAGGGCTTACGACCGTTTCTACATGGCCCTATGTCAACCATAGGAAAACATTCATTGTATAACAAAAGAAAAATTTCCAGGAATTTTTGATAAGCACCCTCAGCTGTGTTTTCTTTCTATATGGGGTCCCAATTTACTGAGGAAATGTGGCACCAAAATTGTTCAAGCCTTTCTTGAGAAATAACTTGCCGCCGGGCCTTCACAATCACCTTTGAAGGTGTTTGTTTTTCTAAACTCAAGAAAACAGGCAAATGGTCGCTTATGTCTAACGCAATACGGCCTGAGAAGTGTGTATTTTCGCTGTTCGTGACTGTGAGGTCTAGCGTCGAAGAGCAGGTGGCAGTGATGCGTGTAGTACAATTGATAGCGTTATGGAAACCAGTGGACAGGAGGATCAGTGAAAGCTGTTTCTGTGCTGGACTAATTGTGCGCCATATCGATGTTGAAATCTCCCTCAATACAGAAAGAAAAGTTTTCTGAATTGAAAAAGAATAATTCGCGCTCTAGGTTATTGAAAAACGTGTTTAAGTTTCCCTGAAGGGGGCGGTAAAGAGCAGAAAAAGTTTCACGAGCTGATTTCAAGGTAAGTATTTCAATATCAGCATTGCAAATGCAGTGATAAGATAGCAGTTCACAGACATACTTTTTTTCACGAGTAGGGCAACGCCTGCCCCGCGTTTCGTCGCGCGATTGCCATAAAAAGAATTATACCCCGGTATTCGCAGAACATCAGTATCATGACGATACCATGCTTCAGTTAAACCGATGACGTCAAGCGGGCTCGTTAGATTAGCTAAGAAATTAATCAATTGGTTAGCTATGCTTACGGCAGACTGCATGTTAAAATGCATTATCATTAGCTGTTTATTTTCATCTAGACCAGCGTATTTATTAAGCTGTGAGGCTGTGAAAAGAGGTGTGATACCTAATCTATCTTCCAGAGGCGAGAAAGAAAGGAATAAGCCGTATGCGATGAGTAATGATGTCACATTACGTCATTCTTAGCAAATCGGCATGAGAGCTGATTCGAATGATATCGGAAGTCTCTGTTTTGCGTGCAAGTATGCTGCCGTTCTTAGTCCACACATATTTCAATGACGCTTTATTTTTCCTGCCGATTCCGGCGCCAAGAAGGCGCTTGTTGTCTGGTGTGAGGTGTCATTTTTGTAAATTTGTTGTTTAGGCCCTGTGAAACCAATTTCTGTAGTGGACAGGTTCGCCTTCCTTGTCGCCTCAAGAAAAACGTTTCGCTTCGTTTGGGTCGTGAATCTGACAACTAGATTAACATCACTGCTCTTTTGAGTTTTCACGCTATGGGCGATGTCAATATCTGCTAGGCCGAGAAGAACATGGGCTGTCCGAGCGATTTTCAACGCCAAGCTGCTTTGTCCTGAACTGTGAGTGGTAAGCCCTTGATATCGACGTTGTTTAGCCGGCTGTATTGTTCGAATTCATTAATTCTACCTTCAGCTCTACTTTTCCGTTCATTTACGTCCTTGTTTTCCTGCCTTAAAACATCACAGTCCTTTCTGGCCCTCTTGACCTCTGGAGTTAGAGTTTGAAGTTGTGCGAGAGCGGTCTTAAAGTCATCAGCAGCGTCAGAGAAAAACGTTATGCTCTGGTTCATTGACCTGATTTTGGCCCGCATTTCGCGTTTAAGGTCTTTGATGGCCTTCATAAGTTCATTGGCATTGGACATGGTGAAAAGAAAACGTCTTAAAGAGACACCCAGTCGGCAGTGGCAAACAATGGAAAGCTTGGACGTGTAAAGTAAACACCTTGTTACAGACAAACTCACCTACGAAGCACAAAACAATTCCATGGGCTTAGTTTGCGCAGCGTGCCACCGCCGATTGGATTGCGTGTCTGATGAGGGATGCTTATTTAGCCTGGGAAGCAGGTGACGTCAGAACAGCGCTTGCCGCTGGGCGCTCTAGTGGGCGTTGGTAATGCCGTCGCGCTTGCGCGCTTATCTTCGGCCGCTCAGATTCCTGGTGTGGTTTCAGCAGACCTACGAAGCACAAAACAATTTCATGGACTTAGGTTTCTGCGCAGCGTGCCACCGCCGACTGCTATCCCTAGACCTATCCCATAGTCGCCTACCGCCTAGTCGCCAGTCTTCTCCTTGTCCGCCTTCGCATTGAAGTCACCCATTAGTACAGTGTACTGCGATTTTACGTTCTTCATTGCCGATTCCACATCTTCATAGAAGCTTTCAACGGTTTGGTCGTCATGACTGGATGTATGTGCTTAGGTCTGCACTTGTACCTCCTATTGAGCCTAATTGTGATAGCTGCCACCCTCTCGTTAATACTAAAGAACTCCTCTATGTTGCCAGCTATATCCTGATTAATGAGGAATCCCACAGCTAGTTCTCGTCTATCGGCTAATTCCGCGATAGCACAGTATGTACCCGTCCTGTAGTACTGTATATGCCTCACCTGTCCTCCTAACTTCACTAAGCCCTATGACATCCCATATAATTCCCGCTAGTTCCCCGAACAGCACTGCTACACTGCTAGGCTAGTCTCACTAGATAAGGTTCTAGCGTTACACGTTAGCCCAGAAATATATCGGGTGTGTTGCTTTTTCTTGAGGGCTTGCGATACGTTAGGTCTGCTTGTCTGGCGACACTGTCGCTCGCAAATCCCCGTAATGAGGAAGGTTTTCTCGAACTACAGTGACGACAAATGAAAGCAGTACACAGAAGAATGAACGGAAACAGCCGAGGCGTGAAGCATTTCTTGTTTAATTTGTGGATAAAATCTCGACAGCCAGTTTTTTCTGTCACTCCGTAAATCCCCTTAGAAGTGGTTTGGCAAAGCTCCTCGCACTTCACTGAACCGCGTGTCTCACCAGCCGAAAACAGAAGCTAGAGACAGTCCAGGAGGTTTTTTAGCCACTGTGGGGTACGTAGTATGACCTTAAAACGTTTTGAAAAACTTGGCTGTAACAACTTTAAAGGAGAGACGGGAAGAGTGACTTCGTACTCGAAAGATGAATGAACGCCCCTAACTGCCGACGCACAAAGTTCTTGATGGCTCCCAAGGCTCACTGAAGCTGTTCTGCCGTGACGTTCAGTGGAAAGCGTTCACATCTGCCATGGGTGTTGCGGCAACATACGCTGATTGTTCCTTATTTTCGCCCAGAGCCAAGTCGGTCTTCGCGTAACTTTAGCCAAGGCACCACCACGGTTCGCATCGGGTGTTATTGCCCCATCGTACGTCTCGCTGGACGTCACGCCCGTGGAGACATTTGCGCTCGTGACTCGTACGTCCGCCACCGTCCGATTTCTGTCTGGCAAGGACTCTGAGGCGTGGACGGGTACCGAGGGGCCATCGGTAGCACCAGCCTCTTCAGTATAGCCAGAAGCCCTCGTACCGTTTTTGCCACTCTGCTGCTCCGCCACTTTTGGCATGGATGCGATGTATGCTCGGAGTACATCGGCACTCCGCTTGAGCCTCACGTTGTTGGAGAACAAATATGTGAGCATACACACACACACGAGGATGGTCAATCCAAGCACAGCGACGATCATCTGCAGGTGCTTGCGGCGCACCAGCACCACCGGAAAGGTCACCAGCGTCTGCAGCTCGGTGTCCATGGTGGCTGCGCTGGTCGGTTTACGTTCTTGCTGAGAGCGACTTCGCCGCAGCGACAGAGAGCTGCGGCCTAGGCTGCAGCCGCTGCCAGCACCGGCTAGGCTTAGAAATCAGCCCCTGGATAGCTGCTTTCGCGGTGCGCGTGAACTTCGTTATCTACAACTGCCCGTTGTCGCCGGTGGTGATGAAGACGAAGCCCCAAATTTAGCCATATTTAGGGTCTTTAGCATGCCTTTAAGCTAGTGTGTGAGCTCCGGGCCTTCACAGCTTTGTCATCGAAACGGTAAATTTGATCTTAACACTTCTTTCCCTTTACTTTTCTCTCGATATTTCTTTATTATTATTTCTTTTTAATTTATTCATATTAACCTACATCTCCTTGCTTCCTAAATTTTCACTCCAATCTCCTCAAAATCTTTCAAAATTTGTTACTCGTTTTCCCAGATTCCTCAATTTTTAATTATGAGGCGCTTGAGACAAGTCTGGATAAATTTTTTTCCTCTTTGGAACTGCACCAAACCCTTGCCAATCTCCCACCGAGCTATGTGTCATTGCTTCAGAGGCAACAGCGACAACAGGTTCAGCTCGCACTCATTCGCTCTAGTTTTCTGCATTTCAGACATCCAGGCGTTGGCAGCTTCGCCGCGCAGGTGGTACGTTTATTTTTTCGCGCATTATCTTCTAATATAGATAAAAATCTTTCTTTGCATGCATTAAAATATTTTATTGGTTGGCACATATTTACGTGAAATAGATATTGGAAAAAAATCATTGATTCGACACAAATTTAGGTGGAGTTTCGATTCTCCAATGCGAGCCGCATCTCTCTTTGAGCAAGATATTTTTTTTCTGCGAACAGTACTTTATTTTTAAAAGCAAAGAACAGTTCTGCAGCAGGAATGCAGTCTCCCACGTCAGCACAAAAAAAATGATCTCATTCCGCAAGCAGAAGTTGAAATTTTTATTTATTTTTTAATGCAGGGGTTTATTTAAAGAACTGCGACAACGGGAGCAGCGGCGAAGACAGTCCGAGAACATCCAGGTGGAGCACCGACACATGGCGATAGCGATGTTGCTAAAGGGCATGTTCATCTTCTTTACAATCGCTTCCAGTGAGGAGAGGAGCCATCCTGGCGACTTACGGCATAGTTAATCGGGTGGGGTTGTAGTAAGGCTTGAGGCGCCACACATGAACTTTCTCGCATCCGCGGCGGCGGAGATCGTTAGACGGCGTGAGCAGTTCGACGACGCAGTTCGCAAGAAAGGTGCGCTCCAGGACGCGGTAGCGGTCGTGATACTTGGCAGCAAATTCCGAGGGCAGTCCAGGAATACTCGGCGGTATCCATAGCCACAGAAGGGTGCCAGGACAGAAGTGCGGTGTGGCGTGATCGGTGTCATGGCGGAATTTCTGGAGACACTGGGTGTCGGCCGTGAGTGCGACAGTCATCTCTGCATATTGCGCGGCTTCAAAAACGTGGGTATATTGTGAGACGTCAGGTTGGTCAGAGGGAATGGCATCTATTGTAACAGACCGATGGCGGCCATACAGAAAAAAAACTAGCGAGAAGCCGGTAGTAGGCCGCGTAGCGGCATTTTACGCAGAAGTCAAATAGGGAAGAATGAGATCCAAATTCGAGTGGTCAGAAGCGACGTACATAGAAAGCAAGTTCCCGAGGGTGCGGTTAAATCGCTCGGTGAGGCCGTTGGTCTGTGGATGAGAGACGGAGGTGGTTAGATGAATTAAGTGGCTCTGGGTGAGCAGGGCTTTGTCAACATCGGACAAGAAGGCGCGGTCTCGGTCACTAAGTAGTTCACGAGGTGCGCCATGACGAAGGACGAAGCGCTGGAAAAGGAAGGTAGTGACTTCTGCCGCCGTGGCAGCCGGAAGGGCGGCGGTTTCGGCATATCTCGTCAGATTATCAACCGGAATGAAAGCGCAACGGTTCCCTGCCGCAGTGTACGGAAGCGGGCCATAAAAATCAATGCCGATGCGGTCAAAAGGGCGTGGTGGGCAAGGGAGTGGCTAGAACTCTCCAGCAGAACGATGGCCAGAGGTCTTACGACGTTGCCAGGCGAGGCGGAAGCGCACGCATTTAAGGACGAAGGTGTATATATGTCGCGCCAGTAATAGCGCAGCTTGATGCGTTCGCAAGTCTTCAAAACTACCGCTTCACCGCAGTGTGGGTCAGCGTGGAAATAGGTCCATATTGGCGTGCGCAAGTGAAGAGGAATAACAAGGAACCGCTTTCGGTCGTCGGAGCAGAAGTTGCCGTGATAGAGGAGATGGTCACAAATCGCGAAGTGGGACGCATGGCGGCGGATAGCACGTGACGCAGAAGCAGCCGTTGGATTCTGCATAAAGTCGAGAAGAGAAGTGAACCAGGCTCTGTACGTTGTGCTGAAGGCATGGCGCTGATGTGCAGCGACGGTGGGGAGGCGTCAAAGGTATAAAGCCTGGAAATATCAGCTCGAAGTGGGCAGCGGGGCAGGGCCTCAGATTCTTGAAGGTTGCGGCCGGGGCGATAGACGACGCGGATGTCATATTCCTGCAGACGAAGAACCTATCTTGCAAGGCAGCCAGATGGGTCTTTCAAGGAAGAAAGCCAACAAAGCGCATGGTGGTTTGTCACAACGTCAAAACAGCGGCCATAGAGGCAAGGGTGGAATTGAGGAAGAGCCCATTCAGTGGCCAAACATTCTATTTCACTTACAGAGTAATTGGATTCAGCCTTCGTAACTGTGCGACTTCCATAGGCAACGACGCATTCATCGAAGCCATAGACGCACTGGGTGAGTACGGCGCCGAGCACAACACCACTGACGTCCTTGTGGACCTTGGTATGAGCGGTCGAGTCGGAATGGCGCAGTATAGGTGGCGCTGTGGGGAGGCGGCGCAAGGTATTGTACGCGTCGTCGCACGCCGGAGAACACAAAGATAAATCAGAACTGCCAGACAGAAGTGTTAAGGGCGCAGCAATAGAAGCCAAGAGACCCAGGAAGCTGCGCAGGTCTTTGATGGAGGTAGGTTTGGGAAAGGCAGCCACAGCACGAAATCTCGCTGGGTCTGGAGAAACGCTTCTCTTGGAGACCACGGGGCCTAAAATTGTCAATTGACGTGTGGCGAAACGGCACTTTTTCAAGTTGAGCTGCTGGCCGGCGTCAGAGAGACACGTCAAGACGTGCTTTAGATGGCAGAGATAGGTGTCAAAGTCGAGAGAAAAAATAACAAGGTCATCGAGAAGGCGCAGCCACATCTTCCAATTTAGTACACGCAAAATGTTATCCATCTGCCTTCCGAAAGTCTCAAGGGCAATACATAAGCCGAAAGGCATCACAGTAGATTCATACAAACAGTCGGGATTCTCAAAAGATGTTTTAGGCTGATCGGCCGCTTCCATGGAAACTTGCCATTGCTCAGTACTTAAATCGAGAGAAGAAAAGAGTTCTGCCCCTTGCAAACTGTCCAGTGCGTCGTCTATGCGCAGAAAGGGATAGACGTCTTAGCGCCTGATCTTATTTAGGCGGCGGTAATCAGCACAGAAGCGGGTGGAGCCATCTTTCTTTTTCACAAGGACAACAGGTGATGCTCAAGGGCTGCTTGAGGGCTGAATGACGCCGTTTTGAAGCATTTGGTTGACTTTCTCTTCAATAGTCTGGCGCTCGGGTGCAGACCCACGATAGGGGCGCTACAGCAGCGAGGCGCGGGAACCAGTGTCGAACCGATGGATGATAGTGGAAGTTCCGCCCAAGGAGCGTTGGTGAGAGTCGAACGAAGAGCGGAACTGGTGAAGGAGGTTGAGAAGCTGTGTCCGTTACAGCAAAAGAAGATCGGCGTCAATCGAGTGAAGGAACACTTCGCTATAAGACGGATCGGGTCCAGAAGAAAGCGGGCTAAGCGTGTTCATGGCGAGGTGCGGTGCATCGTCAGTCTCCTCGCGAAGCAGCAGAGGCGCGATGGGCTGTACGCTCCCGAGACATTCACGAAGCCGCAAAGCGGTAGGGGAGGAAAATGGGTTAGGGGTCAAAAGGACTGATAGGCCAGCAGAGACAGTCATTACGGCGTATGGCACAGGAAGCCACTTGCGGTGTAGAACATTGCGAGCCGGTGTGAAGAGGACGATGTCGTCGCTAAAAGACTCGCAAGACAGGTGGATAAGGACGGAAGAGCAAGGAGAAAGGTCGATGTCTTCGGCGACGAAGGTTTTAACACAGGAAACAAAGAGTAGCGTCCGGCAACAAATTGACTCCTCGCTCCCTTTTCTCTCTCCCTCGCGCCAAAAGCTACGGGGAGAGAAGGTTTTGTGCTTCACTCGCCGTTTCGAGAGATCAGACAGTTTTGTTCGAACAGCCGAAGGAAGCGCAGTTCAGCCCGCATCTCTCTCGTGGGCCGTCGGCTCCATGCTGCAAGCAGGCAGGCGACGGCGGTCTGCCTTTTCATCGCATCGCCGGGAGCGGCGGTCACCAACGTGCCCGTCTTCAATAGTGTTTCCAAATTCAGCACGGTGCGGCGGTCCCTGCAGGCATCTCCAACTACCAGCAGTCCTCGTTGCGCCGCTGTCTAGCAGAGGCGCAGTAATGGCCCTCCCGTCGCTCGCCCGGCTTCCTCGCTGGACGGAAGTCATCTTGCGCACACGTATTCGCGCAGCCCCTAGCCGCTCGCGCGCAAGCCTCAGCGCGCAGCAGCTCTTTATCTCATCACTGGGCTGTCGTGAACTTCGTAGCTGCGGATTCATGGCAGCTTTCCCACGCACCTCGGCGTGCCCACATAATTTCTTTTGGAACTGGTGCAGCGGCGCGCGGCGCATCGCAAGTCTTTTGCACAGCTTCATGGCCCTACACCATAATGGCGCTCTTGCAGGCGTCGTTCGCGGCAGCGGATTTCGAGGCAATTGGCAACTCCTTGCGCGCACTCTGCATCCCTCAGCGCCTCCGACGACTGTGGCGTGTTGTTGGTGGCAGCGTGGCCGTCCACTGCGGTCATAGGCGGCAGAGATCTTCGGAAGCCCACCAGACTCTTGCTGCGAGTGCCCATGGATTAACCTGCTCTACCTACATTGCCGTCCTGTCGCAGCGGTATATTTTGGGTTGTGTTCGCGTCTCTGACTCCCAACACACCCCCACCGGATTACTTGTGCCTTGATCACCTTGATCTCGCCTCCCACGCCGTATTGTGCCGCACGCGCGGTCTGCTGTACCATGGGTGCGGCGAGCCAGGGCTCCTACCTCAAGACGTCCCCCCTTTCCGTCCGGCTCCAAGCACTCTTATCTCCACACTTGGACACAAAAAAATAAAACGGGATGTAACGAGGATGCAACGCGTATGTTTGAGCGTTCGCTGTGCCGTGAGAAGGCGCAGGATAGAAGGCTGCGCTGAACTCCTATATATGGTTGCAGCATTTTACTTCATCCCTGGGTTTCTGTTGGCAACTTAGTCAAGGTATGTTGGTTTATGCTCGTTTTTTATTTTCGCCTCGTAGAATATTTTTTCCTGTTTTGATAACACGCTCAAGCTGACTCCGAGGCTCGTGCGAGAGGCAAAGCGGGAGGGAGGTTTCACCCTACAGAATATCCGTAACCTGAAACCGCGGATCTGTATCGTACGCCCATATCGTCTTTTCTTTTGGCACCCAGGTTGCTCTTTACATGCGTTTGCTTTTGCGTGTGCATATATGCTTTTGTACCCTTTAGAAAGTTTGCTTAAGGCGCATCATCTTTCAGCCTGTATTATGTTTTTATTGCTCCATTTTTTTTTCAGATTTCTCAGAGCTACAGAAAATTTTGGCCATTATTATTTGCTGGTGTCGTGGTGCTCCGTACATTGTATGTTAAATGGTGCATACATATGCTTCTCCTGTTTGTATTCATTTAAATGCAGATAGCACATCTAATAAACTGAAATTACATCTGTATTGCTCTGCTATTTTCTGTTATATGGGCGGGATCGGGCGACTTTTTGAATTAATATTTCCTTTGTGGTGTAAAATTGTAGCACATTTCATCTTCTTGTGGCGGGAGCAGCGCAGCACGAAACAAAGAAGAGAGAGGCGGGAATCAACGCTAACAACCAGATTTTCAATCCACGTTCGATCGAATATATGCATCTCGCTCGTGCAATAAGGAAAGGACAGAAGCATGACAAACGCATAAGATGTGCACATGGTAAAAGATTAGGACAACGCACACAGATAATCAATTTCGCTGAAGTATGCTGACGCATATACGTCGCTCTTTTGCCCGATGTTGAATGCTTCTTCAATCTCCCTGGTCCGTTGATTAAAATACGACGGGATGACCATTGTGTTGACAAGCTGCGGAGCGCATTCATGCTCTCTGCAATGTTTTGCTAATTCACTGCTCATGACACCCTTTAGGTATAATTTGTGCTCTCGAAGCCATTCATTCAAACAGTGCCCTGTTTGACCAATGTAGGTGCGTCCGCATGATAGAGGTATTTCCTAAACCCCGCTTTTCACACATTTCACATGTTTTTTTCCCGGTGCTTTTTCGTGCATTGACTTTTCTTTGCTCGCTCTTGACTTTGGCGCACAGGCTTCTTAATTTGTTGGGTGCTGACATGAGCACTTTTGCACCAGCTCTTGCGCCTACCTTTTTTAGACTGTGGGAAATGCCATTAATGTAAGGAATGACCGCGTACGGCTTCCTTTCTTCTGATCTGGTTGTGACATATATTCTCCCTCTAAGTGCTTGCAGAATCCCTTCTGCGACACTGGATAGCAGTCTCGTCGGGTAAACTGCTGCTTTCAGCCGACTGTTCTAGGCGTCAAAACTTCCTCGAACTTCATGATGACAGGATCTCGTCAATGCGGCTCTCATTGCTACTTTTGCTAAGCACTAGAAGAACTAGGGCTAGAAATAGCAAATTAACTCCCAGAAAACAATATTATGCAATTTCTTGACTTGATGATAGCCTTTCTAGGCGCTCACATATGCTGGCGGTACGGCCCACGAAGCTAGAAGGGACTGCTCCCCTACACATCTGCGCACTCAAGATCATCAAGCGGGGGTAGAAAAAAACAGCATGAGAGCCGCATTGACGAGATCCAGTCATCATGAGATTCAAGGCAATTTTGACACCCAGTACCGTCGGCTGAAAGCAGCAGGTTGCCCGACGAGACTGCTATCCAGTGTCGCATAAGGGATTCTGCAAGCACCTAGAGGCAGAAAATATGTCATAACCACATCAGAATAAACGAAGCCGTACGCGGTCATTCCTTGCATAATGGCATTTCCCACAGTCTCAAAAAGGTAAGAGCAAGAGCTGGTGTAAAAGTGCTCATGTCAGTACCCAAAAAGTTAAGGGAGCCTGTGCGCCAAAGTCAACAGCGAGGAAAGCAAAAAATCAATTCAAGAAAAACACCTGAAAAAACATGTGAAATGTGTGAAAAGCGGGGTTTATAAAATACCTCTGTCATGCGGACGCACCTACATTGGTCAAACAGGGCACTGTTTGAATGAATGGCTTCGAGAGCACAAAAGATCCTTAAAGGGCGCCATCAGCAGTGAATTAGCAAAACATTGCAGAGAGCATGAATGCGCTCCTGCAGCTTATCAACACAATGATCATCCCGTCGTATTTTGATCAACGGACCAGGAGATTCAAGAAGCCTTCAACATTCGACCAAAGAGCGACATATGCGTCTGCATACCTTAAATGGCGCTTCGTGAGAGAGAAATTGATTATCTGCGTGCGATGTCTTAATATTTCACCGCGTGTACATGTTATGTGTTTTTCATGCTTCTTTCCTTTCGTTCTTATACGAGCGAGATGTATATATTCGACGAACGTGCATTAAAATCTGGTTGTTATTCGGTGTCGTGTCCCGCCTCTCTCTTTGTCTCGTGCTGCGCTGCTCCCGTCCAAGATCATGCACCAACCAGCCCAAATTTTCACCTTGTTTAAAGCACATTTCATGTAAACAAGTAAGTCTGAATGGCCTAGCCAGCAAGCATTCACGCGAGTTGACAGATGTATTGCACCACCTGTAACGTAAGCATGTGCCTGTAATTTGGCACATATGTGCGCTTAGATGCCTGAAGTCTGCATGAAAAAGAAATAATTTTATTGAGCCAGAGCCGAAAAATCTAGCATTAACCTGTTGGGGCTGTCCCTGGGACGCACAACTTTTTGGACACGGCTAGTTGTGGGGACGTTTTTTGGACGTCTTCGGGAAAAATGAGAACCTCCTGGGGACATTCCAAATGTCCTGATGGGATAGTTCTGGGAGATTTTGAGGAGGTTTTGTGTTTGTTGGGGTATGTCAGTGCAGCGGCAACAGGTGGTGGTGGATGAACGGCGGAAGAGCCTCAGTAGCACGCTCTTGGATGCCATTTCGAAGAGCCGGAGCCGAATATGGTGGTAACTCTGGAGGCCTCGGCAGAAGAGAGAGCTGGCGCGCCACTTCACGAACGAAGTCCTTGGTTTGTTTCAGCAGAGAGGTGTCAGCTGCAGGCGTCAGCCCAGCAAGCGACTAACCTATCTTGGTTCTGACGAGTCGGTCTGCTCTACTCGCACAGCTCCTCGAAGCTTTGGCAGAGGGTGAGGATTTCAGCAACAGTGCCCAAGTCGTGCGCTATAAGCATCTGAAAGAAGTCGTCTATACCCTTCAGATGTGTTTAATCTTGTCAGCTTCCGACTTGGGAGGTTTACGCGCTTGCATAAGTCAAGGACATCTTCGATGTAACTTGTGAAACTTTCGCCGACCTGCTGGGATCCTTCGCGCAAGCGTTGTTCGGCACAGAGTTTCCTGACAGTCGGACGGCCAACACTTCGGAGAATTTCCTCTTGAAGGCAGACCAAGTTCGCATGGCACCAGCGGTTCCGATACCACAGGTTAGCAACGTTGGTGATATAAAATATCACGTTGTTTAGTTTTGTCGCATCGTCCCATTTGTTGTAGAGGCTGACCCGTTCGTAAGACATAAGCCAATCTTCGATATCCTGCTCATCCGTCTTGCTGAAGATGGCCGGGTTCCGTTGCCGAAGGGAGCGGGCACAATAACCGCTGGACGCACTTCCACGGCTTGATTTTTAACGTTGTCCGGCATCGGAGGGGTCCGGATAGTGCGGCTGCGGAGTTCTAGGGCTTATACCCTGCACTTACACCAAATATAAGGCCGGGGTTTATGCAAACGAAATGAGATGAGAATAGCAGCAGAGAAAACAGTCCAAGATTATCCAGGTCGAGCACCTACACACGCGGCGATAGCGATTCTGCTGAAGCGCACGTTCATCTTCGTCTTTGTCACGCATGTTCGTCTTCTTTACAATTTACTTATTTGTACCTGAATAACTCGCAAGCCGGCATTACATGAGGGGTAGGCTGACGCAAGTATTAAGTAATTAGTTCTTCGATTTATATGTCTTGTAGCGGTCATCGACGTTATGTAGTAGAGTTTTGTAGCGAAAGCTACATTGGCCGCGAACTCGCAGTTTCGCGGTGCTCGCAGTCCCACCGTGGTCGCGCCGCATCACGTGGCCAACCACGTGACTGGTCACGTGACCAACTGCGTGACGAACCAAGTGAGCAGCCACGGCGCTATGCCTTAGCTTTTGCTACGTATATCCTGGCATAGCCGAGCTAAGCCACTGTCAAGTTTTTCTAATCACTTCATATCTAAATTTAAGTATATTCTGTATTTGTGTTAAAAAGTGCTATGTGAACTGTTAGCCGAACGTTTTGATATTTTCAATGTACTGAGTTATTGTTTTGCTCTATGCCATGTAAAAGGGGTTCCAGGGCTCCCTTAAGTAATCTCCGATTACTTTTTACTTGGACCTATCCACATCTAGGGTGCAAATAAACAACTTCAACTTCAGTTTCCATTGAAAAGTTGTTCCACTCTCTAGCAGTCTGGGTGGAGAATGACTTCAGATGGGTAGAGTTGGATGCTCGAGGTGCATGCACGTATTTCGAGGGGTTATACGGCGTGCATAACGGTGGACTGGGGCGATGACGGAAGTGCTCAGGAGTGAATAGTAGAATTTACAAAAAGGCAAACTTTAGTTATGTTCCGGCGCGATTCAAGGCAGGCGAGGTAAGCTTGAAATCTTAGTGATGTATCGCTAGTGTGGTAAGAATAATCTTAATATACGAAACGCACCGCACGATTCGGGATAGATTCCAGGGCTTTGCTAAGGGTGACTTGATGGGGTCCCAGATTGCAGATGCATGCCCATGTTTCAACCTGACTAAAGTTAAATATGTGAATAGTTCTACTCAGGGTGAATAAAGCCGTATGTTGCGTTTTAGGCAGCCAAGGACCCGGTTAGAACCATTAGTTATATTTATAGTGTAGGTGGTCTAAGTCAGATCGTGTGTTAGGCTGATTCCAAGGTATTTGTATGACAGTCCATCTGCTATCGTGCCGCCTCATATTTTCCAATTTGATGGATGCTGCCATTTTCAAATTTATTGAAATGCTGCATTTCCCTTCTCGAGTAGGCAATTTCATCAAATCCTTCCTTGAAGGCAGAAGATTTGCGATAGGCCTTAGTGGTGACTATATATGATAATTTGTCCTTCTTCGCGGTGTACCCCGGGGCTCGGTACTCTCACCAAAGCTGAATATTGCCTTCCTTCTCCTTGCTCGGCGCTGGGTTCCTGACGTTAAGATTTTACTGTACGCTGTTGATATCACGGCGTGGAGCATTCACCATGGCCTGCTGACTCACTCGGCGGCCCTATTATTAGCCTTAGATGTTACCCCCAATAAAGCTATGTTTTTTCGGCCTACAGCCACTTTTACCGAGCACAGTTCCAACACTCAACCAGGGCTCAGTGGGATCGTCTGGAGGCCGCCAATCGAGAGGCTATGAGAACCATCACTTGCCTTCCACCTCCAAAACCGATCGTAGCACTTCAAGAGAATGCTACGCTTAATACATTTGATGAGCTGGTGCTGCAGCGTCGTGATGCTCGCAGCCTTAAGGCCATAATTTTGCACTAACCGCGAGCACTCCGGAGTTATGCTTCATCACAAAACATTCTGTCGGTGCCACCCTGAGTCCTTCATCCGTGGGACTTTGTCCCACTGGGCAACAACAAACCTACCGATTTTCGTCGACCAACCTCATCTTATGCGGCCTCGTGCCTTCGCGAGCGAACAGCGGAACGAGATATCCACCTACCCCGCGGCTCAGTCATTATATATGTAGATCTCAGTATCCACGGCTGTGAAACAACTGCAGTGTACTGCCCCTGTAAGCCTGCACTAAATACGCCCGCCAGGTTTCAATTCGCGGAACCTTCTCCTTCCATCCTGCTGACCTGGTTGCTATCCAAGACGCGCTTCGCTCTGTAGCCGCCGTTACCTTGCTTCCTACAGCCCAGATTGTCATCCGCATCGACGCCCTTCAGGCAACATGTTCTATCCGACGCGTCAGTCGGAGCCAAGAAATCTCCCAGAATATACATCGTCTAACTGCTGGCATCCCGCAAGCCATTCGAATTGATTGGGTCCCACGCGACCTGCTGAGTTCACAAAGCTCTGCAGATTCTGCAACCCGCTTGGCGACCCTACCCACATCAATGCCTTTGTTCCTCAGCATGGGTAACGCTACCCTCCTTCTGACATGAAAGGAGCACCTCCGGCGCCACACACGTGATCTCGTCGCTCCGTGTGTGATTACCCTTCCCCGCGGTCCCGTGCAGAGGAGGTTGTGCTTCGGAGGATCCGAGTCGTGATTGCCCTCACTCCTGCCGCCACTCTGATGTGGCCTCACTTTTCCCACTTATATCAACGCCTAGGGTGTCCTGTTTGCAACTTGCAAGATACTGAGGCTAATATTCACCACTTCATGTAGGTTTGGCTTTGGCTGCTACTGAAGCCAACGAGAATTCGACACCTGGCAGCAGCGGGTCTTCTGCCGAACAACCCGTCCTCATATATTGCTTGGACGCAGGGACCAGATCCCCGCTCCCTCCTCGCCTTCATTCGAACGGCCTACTTTTTCTCATTCATTTAACACCCCTCTTTTCTTTTTATTGTTTTAATGCTCTGGGGCAATAAAGAAAGTCATAAAAACTAAGACAATAGTTCTCTTATTAGCATTGAAGGACATTAACCAGTTAGATCACTCATTTTCAATGAGTGCTTTGTCACCTTGCAGATAGAATGAGACACAGTTGCTAGTGATACTCCGGTAAATGACGCAGTAGCCAGCGAACAATCGAGCAGTCGATGATAGATTATTATGAAGATTGTTAATATACATTAGAAATAGCATAGGGCCTAAGACGGTATTCTGCGCAACACCAGAGGTTACAGGGGACATTGAAGACGCGTGGCTGTTAGCGAGTGCGATTTGCTGGCGGTTAGTCAAAACTTTTTGGCTAATTGAATGCAAAAAGTTTTAAGTTCAAGCGTAAGAGTCTGTGTAAGAGACGTTAATGGTCTAAAAAAATTGCATCCACATTTATATTATTATCCACACTGGAAGTAATATTCTACGAATCACCTTGTGGGGCTAGCTGCTCATGCATCTTTTCTTGAAAAGTAATGCAGCACTACATTTAGGACGAGGATACAGAAATAACTTAACAGGACGGGAACTAATACCATTAGTATATAGAGCTAGCTAAGTTGGACAGGAAAGGTTTAAGATTCTATGTGAGGTTGCAAGAATTTGACGCACTGTGAAAGTTTAATCATGTGTGAGCAGAAAACAGCTTCATTAGTAAAGAAGGAACGCTAGTGAGTGAAACTGGACAATAATTTTTATTTGATGACGGTGGGCCATTGTTGTTAACTGGAATAGTTTTTCCAACATTCCAGTCTTGAGGTATCACACCGTAGTGAAGTGATTGCTGAAAAATGTGGGCCGTAGAACGGCTACAATGTGTTAGTACTCTTGAGGACTTTTGCATTAATTCCATCGATTCCTGCTGACAATGGTATTTCCGGGGAATTAATAAAAGCTATTAATCCGTTACGGTAAACATTTGCGTCAGGCATGAGCATATGGTCAAAATGAGGGTATTCAGGTATTTCACCTTCGGGCTCATTTGTAAGCATTGATGAAAATGCAGAATTAAATGTTTCAGCCACATTGTGTTCGAGAATTGGTGAACCATCTTCGTCACCCGGCGATATAGATGGCATTAGTTTCGGGTTAATCACTGACCAAACCTGTCCACGGTGACTTGGAAGCATAGCTGATAACATGCATGAAAAAAATTATTAGCTTTGCGGGAGACAGTTCTTTTCGGCAGTTTAATACTTTAACGATGTCTAGCGATCGTTAGTGCGTTTGGCGTTTTGAAAGCGACTTTTCTTCTTTTCAGAAGTCTTTTTAGTGTTGTGCTGAACCAAGGTGATGATGACCGTGTGGTGACAGTTTTGGCAGTAATGTAGTTGCAGATCAGTTCACGCATTTACCTTTTAAACACGGACCAGTTCGTTCCAATGGAAGGTTGCAAAAATTCTGAAGAAAAAAGAGAATTCGGTGAGGTGGCTATTTGTGCTCTCATAGTCCGCCCTTTACATAAAACGTTTATATTTTAGAGCGATAGCTCTATTCAATGCAAAACTCGAGTTTCAGTTCGTGTGTTCGTATGAGCTTCAGATGCCTTTCGGAGTTACCAATTTCAAAGCAACAGCCTAAAGTGAGATGCCAAGCAACACTTTGGCTATGGCCAATACGATGGTGTCTCCAAATTAGACCCGGGTCGTATCCAAAATGTGCCCATGCCGCCCCTCAAAATTTGGCTCACCCAACCCCCGAAATTAATACTTCATCGATTTAGACCAAAATCGACGTCAAGGCTAATTTGACTGTGAACATCAGGATGGTAATCTCCAAATTTGTCCCGGGTCATTCCCAAAATTTTGCCCACATGCCCCGATATTTGACCATCGCTTTGGGCAAAACCATGTCCAGCCTAATTTGACCTTAGTCATTTCGTTGGTTTCAAATTGGCTCACCTTTGAGATGCCTTGACGTGTAAACGGGATCCAAAGCATTCCGTATAACAATATTCGCGGGATAGACTAGCAAGAACAACATTCGCTCTACCTATCGGCGTAACACAATTAAACTGCTGCTAATTTTTGTTCTAGGCGTGATAGCCAGCTGTGACAATTGTCTTGAATTATGGAATGATCGCTGAAGCCGGGAAGGTGTGTAAGTGTAGGGCGTTGTCAGGATGTGCTGTGAACACAAGGTCTGGAGTATTAGATGAACGTTACCTTGTCTTGTAGTGGCGGTGACAAGCTGAGACGATGAGATGGACCAAATGTAAGGCATGTGTTAAGGAATTCACTCACGATAGTAAGTTTGCTTAGGTGCACACAAGAGGATTCTGAGCTGGTCTGTTTACCTCGGGAACTCGGTTTACACGTTCCGAGCATTCTTAAAAACTGAATAATTGTCCTCTGCAGCAGATTTCTTTATTCAATTGAATTAAGCCCCTCAGCTCCCGCCTTTTTTTAACTCACCTCCGAAAGTAGGAGGAGTCAACCAACACGTGGAGTGCCTTTCAGCTAGTCGCGTGGCAGCTGGCCGCTGTGCCATCGGCGGAGTGATGCACAAAGCAGAGAATCTATGCGTATTGTATCCATGTTTCAGTTTGGTTTGGTTTGGTTTATGGGGGTTTAATGTCCCAAAGCGACTCAGGCTATGAGGGACGCCGTAGTGAAGGGCTCCGGGAATTTCGACCACCTGGGTTTCTTTAACGTTCACTGACATCGCACAGTACACGGGCCTCTAGAATTTCGCATCCATCGAAATTCGACCGCCGCGACCGGGATCGAACCCGCGTCTTTTGGTCCAGCAACCGAGCGCCATAACCACTCAGCCACCGCGGCGGTTATTCGTGTTTACAGTGCAGATAGATGGCGATTAGCTCCTGCTATCGCTTGCGCGCTGCCAAGTCCACTCATTCAGATTGGGGAGTCAGCAGTTACAAAATAATAAATAAAAACCTTTCACAAGAGGTTGGTTGCAATAACTAATGCATGTAGACGAACATCCAGCGGCATCACTATAAGTGCATAACAAGGGATAGGAAATACAAACTATACAACATTATAAAAAAGCAAACAGTATGTATTAACGATCTTATGCTGAAGTACAAAACTGCACAATGTGGCACTATAAGGCTTAAATTATCTGGAAGTAGTCATAGCAGCCGTTATAGTGCTAATTATTTACAATACGCTAAGTGGAGATCCGTCTACTGTCCAACGGCACAGTTTCCAAAGGTCATGACATCATTTTTCAATGGCTGCCAGGACACTGTGGTATTAATGGTAATCACCAGGCCGATGCGGCTGCGCGTTGTGCTCACAACGACGGACTTCCAGTGAGGATCCCAATATCGAGACCTGACGCTGCGTGTGCGCTTCGCCCTTTGGCGCTGGAGCTCACACTTTCAGCGTGGAACACGGGAGAGTTTTGCAACCTCCGCTTCAAGGCACTGGACCCTGAACTGCGCCTTCGTCTTCCACGTAACTTAGAACGTCGCGACACAACACTGTTATGCCGTTTATGGATCGGTGTTGCATTTACCAATTACTATGCTTTCCGGATGGGGATGGCCGACAGCCCTGCCTGCGAGAGCTGTGGTTGTGAGGAGACCATCGCTCATCTTCTCTGTGAGTGCCCTGCATTTGCGAGTGCAAGACACACACTGTGTTGTGCCCTGGACCGCCTCGATCCTCGCCCATTAACAGAGCAAAAGGTCCTCTGTCCGTGGCCACAGCAGTCGACTGCCCTCAAGGCATACAAGGCACTCTTTGCCTGCTTGAGAGCGACTGGATTGAGTGACAAATTGTGACAGCGTTGTGCGTGTGTGTGTTATGCCTTTTTCCCTTCTCTCTTCCTCCTTTTAGTCCCCTAATCCCTCTTCCCCAGTGCAGGGTAGCCAACCGGAACCCCTTTCTGGTTAACGTCCCTGCCTTTCCCTCCTCCTCTTTATCTAAGTGAGAACAACGAATATAGGGAACCTGCACTGGCCAGGTGGCGCTGCAATTGTTCCATTCGGAGACTAAAAACTGCTGTTGGCAGCCGCTTGGCCCCCTACAAATGCTAAAGGACGTTCTGAACGATTAGACGCCCACTTTTGGCTGATAGCATTTATTTTCTACCTTTTCTCAGCGTAGCCCAGATAGCCGATTCACGCTACGTGTGGCTTGGACAGAGCACGAAAGCTGATGGCAATAAAGGCATGAAGGTCGCGTGAAAAACCAATAGGAGTTCACAAAAAGCTGCTTGGTCCTCTCGCTAGGATGTGTGTTACAGCGCTGAAATTGACACGGCAAACTTAGCGCGGGTTTCAAGAACCGCAAGAATAACATGTATAAGTAGAAAATTGTAGAGCAAAACAATCGTTGAAAAAATGAGTATCTTGTAATGTACTGCGAAATGTTTCCTCAACCGCGTTTTGAATTGTGCTATGCTGTTAGTATTAAGTACGGCTGCCGGTAGGCGGCCCCAATCGGATGACGTCCTTAGAGTTAGTGTACAAGTTACACACATACGTAAGCTGCAGTGCGGCAAAGTAGAATGCCGGCCTCGTGCGGACGAGCAATATATGATTTAAAGTGTGCATGCTAGAAAAACCGAGCGTTTTTTTAGATGTGCGATGGTATGAAAAATGTTCAAGAAAAGGCCCCGGTCGCGACGACTCTCCGCGCATTTTGAGGGGATGTAACGACACTATATGCTAGATGAACGTTACGCTAGTTAAACGGTGATGGCTGAAAATAATAAAGCGAGCAGGACGAATTTGTACTGTTGTAACAGCTGCTATGTGTGACTTCGTTTCAAAGCCTCGTATTGCTGAAGCATGTTTATTTATTTCACCATACTGCTGGCCAATGTTTTGGCCCTAGCAGGAGAGGCATTACCACGAGATTATTACAGTTTAAAGCAAATACACATCAAAAAATGAGAAAAATTGACACAATTTCAACTCTGGTCACATAAAAAGAAAAAATCAAGAACACAGAGCAAATCAAAGTGCCTTTGTTCGGACAAAAATACATTCCAGTTCTTTTAGGAAGTCGTATGACTCATGAACGATTGGTGGCAGTTCGTTTCATTCCTTCAATGTACTAGGGAAAAAACTGCTCTTATACGAGCTTGTTTTTAGAAAAATTGCAGGCAGATGTGTTGTGCAGTGTGCCTTGTTCTTCTGGTAGCAACTTGCTCAGCGCAATTCGGAACGTTTAGTGGAATTTTTCTTTACAGAGTTTTATGAAGAAATATGAGTCGATTTATTTTCCAACGTATGTCTAACCTTGGAATCTGACGTTCTTGCACAAGCAAGGAAGGAGAATCTAGTCTTCCGCATTTGCAATATATAAATCTTACCGCCTTTCCCTGTATACTTTCCAGTTTTTCTATGTCCTTCTTGGCGTAGAGATCCCATAGTACCGACGCATATTCCTACTTAGATCTTATGCATGCATTATACGCTAAAAGCTTTTCTAGTGTACCCTGTGCTGCGTCCCCTTCTTTCGTTCTGTTCTGTGTCACCAGTGCTGTGTTCCTTTTTAACGGCCACTTGCCCCTCTTCGCGCGCCGTCGCGAGATGCCCCCCACGGCGGGCCCCCGCGCCCTCCTCTTGTTCTGGGAAGCCCCTCCCTCCTGTCGATGCTTCACCGTTCCCTCCCTCCGTTCTTCGGGCGGCCAGTTCGGCTTCCGCCTCGGTCGAGGCAGGTCGCGCTCTCCTGAGTATCAAACAGTGGAAAAGTATCGTGCGTCTTTTGCTACCTTGACAACAACCACGGCAAACGAAAGTGGCGACGAAAAAGTGAATGTGACCCTGCTACGCAACGGTATAGACAAGCCATGGCTACGCGAGGGTTTCCCAACCAAATACCAGAATTTAACGGCTCATCGTGGTCATCGTGGGTTGGACACCTTCAGTACTACTTTGAAGCTAACAGCATCACAGACCCAGTGTTGAAGAGGGCCAACTTGCTGACGCTGTGCGCGGAGAAAACCTGCGACACTGTCTGCGCCCTTAATCAGCCAAACACACCAGCGGCAGTGTCTTATGACGATATCGTAGCAGCACTGCAAAAGCACTACGACCGAAGGCCATCAGAGGTCTAAAGCCGGGTTCGCTTACGACGAAGAGATCAATTGGAAGGAGAAACTGTGAGCGCCTACGTAGCAGCGCACAAGAAGCTTGTTGCCGACTGCAACTTTCAGAACAGAACCACAACAGCTACCGGGCCGGAAAGAGACGAAGCTTCTTCTGCTAACACCACCATGCTTTCCTTGGACGTGATGTAACGTGACAGATTTGTGTGCGGACTGAGTGACCAGTCACTGCAGCAGCGCCTGTTCGCTGAAAAGGATCTCACGTTCAACAAAGTCTACGGCATCGCCGTACGAGCGGAGAGCGCCGGTCACCAGCAGGGAGAGATTCGCCGAAACACCGAGCCGGAACACCAAACAAGCAATCAGGTACACAAACCTTCTGTTGTTACGAAATCGGTCCAAAAACCACAACGCTGCTAGCGGTATCATAACCAACACAACACCCAGGGAGCCCGATTCCAGGAAGCCATATGTAATTTTTGCCAACAGCGAGGGCATATCGAGAGAGCTTGCATTACGAAACGGAAACTTCTCAAGATAAGGTCGCCTTCCGAGCCTAATCACAGCAGCACCATCTTTTACCGAAGTAAGCGCACATCATAAACAGATTAAATTCGAGGTTGACTCCGGCGACGCCTGAACTCTGATCAGTGAGGACGCATTCTGAACTTCGCGGCCATCTGACGCACCAACACTGCTACAAGAAGACAAACACTTGCGAACGTGGCCAGGACTGAACCTGCCACTTTTGGGCTCTGCCAACGTGCAGGTTATTTACAATGGCAAGACCCATACGCTACCTCTGCTTGTAGTGAAGGGCTCGTGATCAAGCCTTTTAGGTAGAAACTGGTTTGCTTCATTAGGCATGACGATTTGCGGCATACACAAGACGCCGAGCCACTACGTAGTTGAGCCGCTGCAAGAGAAATATGAAAGAGTATTCTCGGAAGAAATTCCAGGAAGCGAAGGGCCCCCCGTCACACAGGAGTTGTTGGGCAATGCGCAAACGAGGTTTTTGAAGGCCAGGTCAGTGTTGTTTGCTCTCCCACCCAGACAACGCAAAAACATCCTGACTATGACCTCAGGATGTCCGCATCAAGATGTTCAGACGTCCTCAGGTTGTCTGTAACTGGTTCTCAAGCAATTCAACTGGGATCAATTCGTTCATTCGTTGCGCGTGATCAGGATGCCTTGAGGATCATGTTTGGGTGCGTTTTAAATACTACTACAGGCTTTGTATGAAGACCTTTTTTTCATGGCAGTATCGTATTCGAAGCAAGTGTAAGCGAAGATAGCCAAAATAAGCAAAAAGAAGGGGTTTACCAAGGGGCACAAAAACTTTAATTCTTCTGCCTCAATGGAAAAGCAGAGTGGCCTAAAAATCTAAACAGTCCAACCCCAACAGAAGCATACGATGCATAAGAACAGGTATAAAAGCAAAAATATATCAAGATATCTCCTCAACTGTGGGGTCACAACGGTTTCTTTCATTATATCACTATTGTACGCATATATCGTTTAATAAACCTGCAGCTTTTAATTAATGAGAGCCAAGCGCGTGAAATAAAAATGGCTTGTTCTCAGTTAGGTTTCATATTAATATCCTGCAACAGGACGATTGTAGCACGTTTGATGAATTTTCATCCTCAAGCCGTCCAGAAAATTAGAAACCGAGGACATCCTCATGAGGACATTCAGCCATCGACGCATTCAAAAGGCACTCAGAATGTCCTGTTCGGGATGAGGACATTCTGATCATTTGGGGCCATCCTCAGGACATTTGGTGTTGTCTGGGGAGCTTCAGTTGAAAATGGGTTGGACAGGATGGAACAACCAGCTCTCATGGAGCCGACGAAACGATCACAATGGGCCACACCACTTGTGGTATTTTGCAAGAAGAACGGAACGATACGCCTCTGCGGAGACTACCGGAGTACCGTCAACCTTGCGACTAAAACGTCCTCTTACCCGCTACCGACAACTGAAGAAGTGTTCAGTATATTACGTGGCGCAAGAGTCTTCTGCACATTGGACCTCACTCAGGCGTATCAGCAGCTGAAGGTGAGCGAATCAACGGCAGAATTACTGACAATTAACAACCTGAAAGGCTTGTACAAAATCCAGCAACTGCCGTTTGGCGTAACTGCAGCCCCAGCCATGTTTCAAGTTGTTCATGGAGACAGTGCTTCAGAGAATTCCAGGAGTTTGTGCCTACCTTGACGATGTTATCATCAGTGGCGCTTCCACTGAAGAGCATGCAGCGCGCCTAGAGCTCGTTCTTGAAAGGCTAGCAAACGCAAATATGCGCGTAATCAAAGCGAAATGCTGTTTTCCGGTGTCAGAGTTGAAATTTCTGGGACACCGATTTAATGCAGAAGGCATCCACCCTACCGAATACAAAGCGTGAGCTATCACCGAATCGCAAGCAAACAAACAAGCAGGAGTTACAGGCGTTTTTTAGACTCTTAACGTTCTACGACCGGTTCTTGGAACAAAGAGCTACCGTGGCCAACCACTTATACCAACTCCTTCGAAAAGACGTCACATGGACATGGTCGCCACGCCATCAGCAGTCATTGGAGCAGTCATCGGACGCCCTAAAAAACCTGCTTCGAAGGTGTACAGTCCTCCGCCACTGCGACGAAAGGAAGCCTTTGCTTTTGGCTTGCGACGCATCTCCGTACGGAGTCGGAGCGGTTCTGTCGCAAATTGACGACCAAGGAAAGGAAGCCCCTATCCCCTTCGGCTCACTTCCGTTGCCGCAAGCAGAGCGCAAATAAGTGAAACTTTACAAAGAACGGCTAGCCATCGTCTACGCGGCGACGCACTTTCGCCAGCACATTGCCGGCAGAAAGGTGGCGTTTATAACGGTTCACTGATCGCTATTGGGCATTTTGGGACCACAAAAGCCTATGCCGTCGACGTTGTCTCTGCCAATCACACGCTGATGCATCGAACTATCTGCGCACCACTACGATCTGGTCTGCCGCAATGGGAATAACCATCATAACGTGGATGCGCTGAGCCGCCTGCCACTGGTCGAAACTGTTGACGAACCACCTCCACCTGGAGACGTTATGTTGTTTGAAGCACTGCCAGGACCTGCGCTTGCAGCAGTCAAGACACAGTCAAGACATACGACCGCCTCAAGCTTTTCAACACAAGCATACGGAGTATCTGCAGTGACTTAACACTTTGATTTTAGTTAACAGCGAGTTTCACCGAGACCATTCTCCTCTCGATTTCTGTCACCTTGGCCACGTAACGTACACACACAACGGCTTTTGTGCGCTCTTCATAGCACGCTTTTAAAAATATTAAAGCTTAACTTTGAACAGCTTGCATAATCAGGACGTGTGACACGTGCAGCACTCAGAATTCGATATAGGTGCCCACTGGTTATGTTAACTTTATGTAACTTATTTATTGTTTCAAGGAGAAACAATTATATGGCCCATCAGCAACGAAACCAGGCGTCGTTTCGTCGTCCAGGAAATGTGGTTCTGAAAACCCCTAATGAAGTCATCAGGAAATAAAAAAATGCTTCCGTACATGTCCAGCCTTCTTGGACAAGTTTTGAGCATTGGAATACTGTAAGGTACTGTTATGGCAATATTGAAGGCAATGGTTCGTTCATACCATGCGTAGCAAAAACTTTTGTTTGAAAGTTTTTCTCTTGCTCGCATCGAACAGTGAAGGTTGCCATAGAAACCAATGTCAGACGTTTTTGACGATAGCAAGAACTTTTACACCAAAGAAATAGAAGCCTGCATAGGGGAGATCTTAGGATATATTGAATATTATATTGAAATCTTACACTGTACGAAAAAACTGTTTCATACATTTTTTCCCGCTGAAAAATGCCTTTGTCCAGAATTGCTGGATATGGGCGCGGGAAGTTGAACGAAGCACCCACAGGCCACAATATTGAGGTTCTTCTTGCAGAATAAACGTAAACCTAGTATATGCGTCGCCTTATGGCTGTCGGGTAATGAGTAGGTGTGTCAAAAGAAAGAAAGGCAAAATATAAGCAAAAAATTAATGCTTTCATGTTCAAAGCACGTAAGTAGTGTTAAGTGCCTTCTTTAATTTTTTTTCATGTTTAAATTCCAGTTCTGGCTGGGCATTTAAGCGTGTCGGCTACCTTCGCTTTGTGATATTATAGGCAATATTCTTAATTCAAAGTGTAGTTTCCCAATATTCTGAATCCGAAATATAAGATCAAAATGCATGCCCCGTGTTTCTCTAATGTAGTCGTCTTGCCATTGATATAGCTTCCATGGTGATCGCTGCCACCTCCCTTAATTCGTGATGCTAATAAAGAGGGTACTACATTCATGCGTAGTGCATAGTTTACAACCTATTGGTATACACACAATTAGCGATTAGTGCACAATCTGTTTTGTTGTGTTGTTGTATCAATGAATGGTGGAGGGCGGTGGCGGTGAAGGAAAAGGAAACATAAGCAAGAGGCAGAGAAAGCTTACGGGCATTTAAACGTCCACTAAGTAACCTAGTTGGAATAAGTGAGGCCGGAGCATGTGAGCAACTATGAAGGACAAACACATAGCACCTCCTTCTGTGTGGTGTTGTTCATGTGGTGCCTTTCACCGCTTACAATGGGCGCTTGACCATTAGGCCACTGTCGGAGGCACTGCGACACAAACATTCAAGAACAGGGACATCGCGAGTGGCAGAAGAGGTCGGGAGCGGGGGCGTAACGAGAAACGTGTACTGCAAACCCACAGCGGCATTTTCTTAATGCACTGCTGTGGCTGCCAGTCTGAAAGGTCCAGTAAATGCGAACCGCGAAACCTAGTGGCGAAGCGCCAAAAGTTAGTGGCATATTGCTATTACGTGCTTTTCGTGCAAGGATTCTTAAAACTTCCAAGGATAAGCGACGTGGTACGCATCATAGTGAAAGAATCGTCTGCCTAGCTGACAGTGATTAGGTAATTCCATGCTATAGGCCGGACTTCCAGGTATCTGAAACACAGCCAGGAAGAAGCGTATACATTGAGCTGCGGCTATGGATGATCTATACTTGCAGCTATGAAATGTAAAAATGCTTTCCCATCTTTCTTCGTGACATGCTCCTTTTCTTTACAATGAATCAATACTTCAAGCATAAAGTCTTTGTGGCCTTATTCACAGAATAATCCAGGTACATTATTACATTTCCTATCTTATCTTTGTAAGCAAAGGAAGCCTAAGGTTCCAGAGGCGCTAAAAAATGCAAGAAGCCTTATTTTCTACCTTAGACCAAAGGGGCACAGAACCTCGTTTCCAGTTGTAGGCAAGGCGAAGGCGGAAGGGAATTTGCTTCACGGCATTCTTGGTTAGACCAAAATTGAAGAGAAAGGTCGCTACGGCTTCACCTAAGTATTCGTTAAGCACACGGCATACACAAAAATGTTTAATGGTCATAACTGCTTTCGAACAGTTCCCCTCAGCTTCATTTATCACGCACTGTCAAAAGGAGAGAACGCAAATTTTTCTTTTCAGCGGCTCCCGAGGGACGCTGTTATGAAAGCTTTCTTTGCCTTTTCGTTCACAAGAACAAGGTTGCGGCTTCAAGAAGCCTGCCTAAACGCATTCAACACACCTGCGATCAGAAGCGAGAAAACTTTGCACACATGTAAAGCTATGTGCAACGTATGTGCTGCTATACTGCCCGCATATCGTTGGCGATAAAGCATTGCTATCCATCTGATTTCTTTTCTGTGTTTGGTTGCGCAAAATCTTTTGAGCGTTTCGCAACCTATGTAAAAATAATTTTACTAAACAGCCAAAACGCCCTCGGCTCTACTGCACGAGCCCTTTCTTCAAGCGTATGCCGGCATTATGACTTGATAAATGCCAAAACTAGTGAATAATATCCCCAATATTCGCGATGTGCATAGCACGTCCAAACTGAGTGCATTTTGAACTCAGAGAAAATCATAAACATGGCGACTGCTTATTGACGCCGAAACTGTTATTCGAGAAAGCTCATAAATACGTTAGAAGCCACTGCTGCACAAATCTGCATATGGTGACGCATATGTACTCCTATGTTATGTGAACTTCTGACCCATAAAACCTATCTTTTTGGCAAAATTGGCATACTTGCATCGCGTGACGCTAAGCTAGCATAGATTGATAAATTGATATATGATATGTTGTCTTACTTTCCTCCTTTAGTGTCCCTTTAAATATACTGCATTACAGAAAGCCGGGAGCGAATGTGCTCCTTTCCGCTCATTTATAACTCATATTTTCGCGATAAATACTATACAGGTTTTCAATTAACTCCAGCCACTCTATACGCAGTAAATGCACTGAGGTAGACAGCGCGCCTTTCGTGTATCATCAAACACCAGCGCAATTAAAAAAACTCAGAGTGCTGCATTTGCGTGAGGGCCTAATCTTTCTCGTGCTGAAGCAAATATGAACACTTCTGGGTGAACTACTGGCTGCAAGGCCCGATGTATCATCCCAATGACTAACGTACTGAAACGCGGGAGACTGAATTCTTAAACTAAGTTTCCGGGCGCGAGTCTGCGCCGGTTGTGTTATCTTCTTGTCCTTGTCTTTTTGTGCGCAGTACCCCCCCCCCCCCTTGTATTTACCATGATTGACCGACTAGCCCAACAACGTACGCTCTTAAACTATACGATAACTTGCCCTGTCGGTTTTTAGTCCGGATGGTGATGGCTATGTCCAATGATTCCTTTTCCGCAGGGTCCTTGGCATAGACTGGAGCCCTTATGATTGGCCTCTTCTGGTTGTCGACCGTAGCAATCGCGAACCTCCCCGACTCAGCATAGGCCCCGATGTCCAAGTACACCGCTTTCGGTTCTCTTGATAGTTTTTTAGTAGTTTCAATATGACTCTCCTTCAACCCTTCTTCCTCTCGTGATGCATGTGTCTGGATATCGGGTTTACATAGATCTCTCCTGCAGGTGTCAGAATTTGGGACTCGCCCTCACTAGTTCGTAGTGCCTGCCATAGCCCCATACTCAACCGGATATGCCTACTCGCTTGTGTTGTGGTTAGGCATTTTTATTTTCCACCCTCCAGAACCGCCTTCCCGAGCTCTACGATGCATTTATTCATTCCGAGTGCCCGAAGACGTTCCGTTGATTTCGTTGATGATATGTGTAGGGCAGTTTTATAGGCTCCCATTATGATGGTATTATTGCCCTTCTATCAATTTCTAACCTCTTCATAAGGAAGGTAATCCTGGTCATGACTATGGCTTGGATGAGGCGGAGGTCATCTTCCTCCCTCATTCCTTTCCAGTGCCAGGTTACTCTTCTAATCATTCTTGATATTGGGTTGCCCGTGGCCTTGACAGTTTCGACTGTATAATCCGCTCTCAGATTGCTTTTTAACCACAGCCCCAAACCTCTGATCTCTTAATCCTGAATCATGGTTACCTAGGTACAGTGCATTTTCTCCCGGGGACTTGTAATTCTTCCTGTGCAGCCTGATAAGTTCGGATTTCTCCAGGGAGCATACAAGACCACTCTCTTCGGCAAATTCTTCCACCAAATTAAAAGCTGCTTGCAGAGATTCTTCCTTCTGCGCCAAGGATCCTTGCGTAACCCATATGGTGATGTTGTCCGTATAGGAGGTAAAGCCGATGTCTTCGTGTGTTGAGAGCTTTTAGGCTAAGTTGAACATTCCTAACCTGAACAGCATTGGAGAGACGACCGAGCCCTGCAGCGTGTTTTTGTCGAATGGTATTGCGGGTTACCGGATCTCTTCAGTTCCTGTGGTGGCTGAGCGTTCCGAGTGAAGGCCTTCGCGTAGTTGAAGATTTTCTCCCCGCAGTTGATGTTTAATTCTTGTAATATGGTTTGGTGGCCTAAAATGTCGAATGCTCCGTTCAATTCTAGTGCGAGGAGGACCTTTTCGCCGTGTTTGGGGACAGTATTTATGAGTTATTCTTTAATACGAAGGAAGGCATCTTGCGTGCAGAGTGCCCTGCAGAAGCCCAGCATGCAGCAGGGAAATAGGTTGTTTTCGTCTATGTAATGTTGAATCCGCAGGTTCATTGCTCGTTCGTAGAGCTTTGCCAGGAAAGAAGTGAGGGATTGGACGGAGACTCTCTACGGCTCTAGGTTTTCTTTCTTTAGGCATAGTGACGATTTCCTCATGTTTCCAAGGCGACGGGAGCGGGCCCTTCCCCCACAGTTCTTAGTTGAAGTACTTGGATAGGTCCGCCAGATGGTCGGTGCTGAGGTTCCTGATTATGCTGTTTGTAATCCTGTCACCTCCCAGCGCAGAGTGTCCTGTTGACACACGGCATACTGCGTAGACCTCTGCCAGTGTTATAGGGGAGTCAAGAGGCGGGTTTGGCTGGCCCTCATATGTAGTTTGGCAAGAAAGCGAGGGGACCCCGTTTATTTTTTGTCAATGGTGGTTATTAAATCAGCGTCCATACCCGAGTATTTCTGCGCTATGGAATGAAGTTTTCTGCTTGAGCCCGATATGACTTTGGATGGGCTTATAAGGCATCATAAGATCGACCATGTTTTGGCCGTACTTAAGTATCTCAGCGAGTCACAAAACTCTAATCTGTTTTGCTTCCTGAGATTCATAGCATACACCTTGGCTTCTGCGGTGACTTTTGCTATTTTAACTGTAGTTATCAATTTAATTTTTGCCTTTCCCACCAACTTACTAGACCTTTTCGAGCTTCCCATAAATGGAGCTGCTTGCTGTCTACCTCAGGTGTTCCTGTTGTCCTTTGAATGATTTGGGTCGTTTTTGCATAAGCATCTATTATGTTTTTAATCCAACCTTCACTTGTTGTCATGCCGCCTTCTGGCGGTTTATTATTACTTAATTTATCCAAGTTCATTCTCTTTCTAGAGCATATACTCCGCCTCATGCAGGCTGTCGTTAAGGATAAGCTGAGAATTTTGTCACCGCTGCTCAGAGTTCCCCAGTGTGATTGCTTCCGAGGACCATGTGCTGCTTCTTGTGTTTTTCTGCGAAAGCTATGTCTGGACAGGTGGCTCTGCTAACATTGTTCTCTATTCTACAGGAAGACATGATGTCCGTCATTAGATAAAGGTCTAGGTGCTCAGGCGCTTCCAACAGGATGGTTCCCTTTGGGTGTCCTTGTGGTAGCTCCATTCCGCGTGTACTGCGTTTAAGACCCCTGTAATAAGGTTTTTTATGTTATACGTTTGCATTCTTGTAAAACAGGCTCAAAATCTTTTTGCGTATTGCTCGGAGGACTGTAGAGGTATAGGACGAACACGCACTGCTTCCTTCTATTCCGAAAGATTATCGCGATGAGGACTCGAGCTATTTAACGGAAGGGGAGATAGAGCGATATGACCGCTAGTGTGTGTACCACTAGCCTAGCTGCTCCAGGGTCCGTATGGTGGGTGTATGTGAAGTATACCTGAGTTTACGGGGCGCTTCCCGTTTCATAAAGGCAAATGACGTCGGGGGTATTGGATGATTTTGAGTAAGCATCTGCAGGGAGCTGTTTTTCCCTTTAGGAAGCGACAGTTGCACTGCCAGACTTCTCGTTGGTCTGGCTGCCAATCAGGGGAGGAGGACTTCACTGTCATTTGTCGAAGATTTGGAGTCGCTTAGATCAGTCATGACAGCGGACCTGCATTGGGCCTTTAGGCGTGCGTTCCCTGTGATCGCCGTGAGCTTTCCCATCGCCTGACTTATCACTCGGAATTTTTAGTTGAATTCTTATACTGCCGCATATTGAGCCAGTGTGGCTGCCTGTAGGGCGTTGAGTTGTTGGGTTAATCGTTGTGTAGTTTCCTGTTGCAAATGATTAATAACCTTCTTAACCTGACTGAGAATGTTTTGTGTGCTGCTGCATTTTAACTGCACTGGCCTGTTCACGCGGGGTGTGAGGCGCGGTGCTGAAGTGTTGGCTTGTGCCGGTTTTGGGTTTCTGGCACTACAATTTGCGAGTGTTCAGGAGCAGTCAGTTCCTGACCCAATTGCAAGAGCTGTGTAGTTCGTGTCTGTTTTTCGGATAGTTTTATTTTTAGTTGTCCATTTTCCTTCACGACCCTAGACCAATCCTGACATGGGCCATAACCGTTTAGTGCAACGGGAGAGAGAACCTCAGACCAGTTCACCTTCTGGTCGTTTGGCTCCAGGTGGCTTGGCGTCAATGCGCAGGAGGATGGTGGCCCCATGTGTTTTGGTTTTTCTGGTATAGCTTCCGAGGAGTACGGTAGGAGTCCGCCCCCTCCCCCCGTGCCACAGCAGTTGGATCTTTCCTTGGATCTGGTCCTCGATCTCGACCCGGACTGTGGTCCAGGCGTCCCCGCCAGCACCCGTTCCTCTTTCTCCATCACGAACCAGCCGTACTAACTTGGGTTGAACTCTTGACCTTTCCTGCTGCCTTGTTGCCTTGAAGGCTTTGTCCTCTTGTTGTCCTTTTGAACGGCGTTGATGTTGTGGCAGGGTCCGGTAACTGTTTTGAGAGGTTGCTTGCAGGCCATGTCGCCCGTTGGATGGTTTCTCTGGCAGAACACGCACTTCGCTTCGCAGGCGTGGTTTTCATCCGTGTCCTGAAGTACGCAGTTCTGGCACACGCTGATGTCCAGGGTTGGGCAAACGTGAGCACTGTTGCCTGCATTGAGACATACTTGGCTTATGGGTAGCACGCCGCCTCTCCTTAGTTGTAGATGACGTAACGATGGAGCATGGGGCCCAGGAATGTTAGCACTTTCGTGTGAGAGCTTCCCGGCGTGCGTACTTCAACGATCTCTACGCCCTGGGTGCGCAGTCGAAGGTTGGCTAGGAGTTCTGACGGAGTGTTTGGGTCCACTCCATAAATAACTCCTCTGATGGCGCCCTAAGGCCGCGCCACATAGACGTTTACACCGAAAGTCTTGCCTTCCAAACACATATTCGTGATGTGCTGTACGGAATCGGCGGTCTCTTCATAGGCAGTGCTGCCTACGATGATGTCTGATCCTGTGCGTGGTCTCAACAAATCGGTCGTTTGATGTTAGGTTGCTGCAGGCTGCCACGATGGCTATCGAAAACTGCGCTGGCACGAATTTCGTGATGTCCATGCCCTTCTTGGGCCTTACAATTACCTTGTAGTGAGTTTCAAGAAGCGGCGGTAGTTCCCTCTTCTTCTGAGCTCTCTGCCGCACTGGGGGCTGGGCTGGTGATGCTATCGGATTCTACGGTTTTACGACTGTCTGAAGTAGGTGCTTCGGGGGAGCGTAGATCACTCCTGCGATAATGGTTTTCTCGCCCTTTCCTAACCTTTGACGATCCTTCTTACATATGTTTACATGCCAGTTGGAGTTAACATCTCCGGCAGCCAGGCCCAGCCTTCTTCTACATCAAGTCGATTTGGAATGTGGGCGTCTAAATCCATTTTCAGGGGATTTGTTGAGTTAGGGTCATTGGTTGGTAAGCGCGAACATAGGCCCCGCCCCGTTTTGATTTGATATATTCATGTTGACTAGATCGGCTTCACTAGACCTCGCCACGAATCCTTGGTGGCCACAGCCTCGAAGCCTCACAAGTCCGTAGAAATGTCACAAAAACACTCATAGGCTTAAAAAATGCATCGATTAGTACCACGTGGCTTCGCAAAGCTCCTTGAAACGAGATTTACAAAATCGAAGGGATCTTCTGTAGGAATTTTCCTCTCGGCAGAGACCACGCGAAGCACGTCCACAGAAAACTTGTCGGCATTCTTCGGTCTCTCCTACTACTTCAAATTTTAATTATCGCTTAACGTGACAGAGCAGCACGGAGACACGACGCTGGGGACAGCGTCGTGTTCCCAGACCATTTGACGGGTCCAGGCATCATATTGGCGCGTGCTCATGGGAGCGCGCCGACGATGAAGACGAAGTGTGCGTGTGCCGGTGGACAAAGACGAAGTGTGTGTGTGTGTGTGGTTCGGACAGCCATCTTGTGAGTTCCCTGCTGTGCGCTGGACTTCGCTGAGACCATGATCTGTGCCGGTCCTGTCTTCGTTACATTTTTGATGGAGGTGCGGGGTATCGATCCCCGTACCTCTCGACGATAAGGGCACCTGACCAGCGGCCCCTTTGCTACCACTGCGGTGAGGCTGGCCATATCTTGCGGTGGTGCCCTTATCATCGAGCTGGAATTCGCGGATTTCATCCGCGAGTCCCCTGTCCGCCCAATGGCGAACGGCCCCGCGAAATTGAGGAGCACCTGTCAACGCGCCGGGATCATACTCACACTGATTTCCCTCGCCCTGACTACCGCCCACCAACCTCTACCCGCTATCGTTCGCCGAGTCCCCGTCCTTCGACAAGCCGTTTCAGCCGCTCACCGAGTCCTCGCCGGGGAAACTAGACCCAGCGGCCTGCGGAGGTAAGGCCACTGAAGAGCGAACAGCCGAACATCCTCCATCGCGTTCCCGACCAGACGACGGCTATCAAACGAGGACACGTGACGATCACAAAGGATGTGCAGCTTCGGACTTACCGGTCGATATCGACGATTTAGCAGTTACGGCATTGGTTGATACGGGAGCGGACTATTCGGTTATGAGCAACGAGCTAGCAAAAGAACTGAGGAAAGTTTTAACCGCGTGGACTGGGCCTCAGATTCGCACAGCTGGTGGGCACCTAATTACCCCTGTTGGCCGGTGTACGGGGAGAGTTACAATCGACGGATTTGTTTACGTTTGTGACTTTGTTGTCCTACCTCACTGTTCGCGCGATGTCATTCTCGGCCTGGACTTTTTACAAGATAACGGCGCCGTTATCAATTTACAAGAGCCGCGCGTGACGTTTTCGCCGACGCAAGCAATTGAAATAGCCGACCCAGACGACTCCAAAATACCCGCCCTGCGTATTGCTGCTGATGACGTGACGGTGCCTCCGCGGTGCAGCATGATGGTCCCCGTGCAAAGTGACTCGCCCGGTGATCGAGACGTTATGGCAGAGAGAAACGTCAGCCTTCTACTCGAGAAAGGAATCTGCGCTGCAAGAGGGCTTGTTCGCTTACGGGATCGCTCTGCGACACTCTTGATCACCAACTTCGGAACAGAGTTCCAGCCTATTGCGAAAGGAACGGCCGTCGCATACGTTACCGACTTCGTTGAGCCCGCAGAAATATGTGCTCTGGAGCTACTGTCGCCGGACGGACGCGATGCAGCAGCCGTTCTGTCTACCGTGGACATTAATCCCGGCTTGTCGGTGGGTCAGAAGCAGCGCTTGTTAGAGCATGGACTTGCTGGGCCCATTCCCATTGTCTTCCTCTGGGAACAAATGGATTGTTGTGGTGACGGACTACTTAACGCGGTACGCCGAGACACAGGCGCTCCCCCACGCTAGTGCTGCAGAAGTGGCTCAGTTTTTTATGACATCAATCGTCTTGCGTCACGGTGCGCCATCAGTCGTCATCACGGACCGTGGAACCGCCTTTAAGGCGGCATTAATGCAATCTCTCTTCGAACTCACCCACACCAGTCACCGGAAGACAACAGCCTATCATCCCCAAACAAACGGCTTGACTGAACGCCTCAACCGGACGCTTGCAGATATGCTTGCTATGTATGTCGACGTTGAGCATCGTACGTGGGACGAAGTTCTTCCTTATGCAACCTTCGCCTACAATACGGCAGCACAGGAGACTACCCGTCTTGCACCTTTCCAGCTGGTCTACGGACGGTGTGTCACTACCATGCTGGATGCTATGCTACCCGCTGCTCACAACGACGGAGACATCGGCCCCTACGCTGACGTTGACACATTCGTCCAGCGGGCTGAAGCAGCCCGCCAACTCGCAAGGTGCCGGATTCGACATCAACAACTCGACGCTGGTCGCTACAACCTCCGACACCGATGCGTTCGGTACGAGCCTGGTGACTCTGTATGGGTATGGACACCTGTGCGCCGCCGCGGACTCTCCGAAAAGCTCCTCCGACGCTACTTCGGTCCGTACGAGGTGGTTCGTCGTATAAGTGATGTCACATACGAAGTTTTTCCGCGGGACACGACCTCCTCACCACGTCGGCGCCATCCGACCGAGACTGTCCACGTGGTGCGCATGAAGCCCTACCATGACAGGCTGCAACCCGCCGCTTTACCAGCTTAACAGCTCTCTGTATTCTCTGCCGTCCGCCGTCTATACCGCACATTACCTTTGCTGTCCGTGTTCGTTTCCGGCGTCGGGCCGCCGCCTTGATGGAGGGGGTAATGGCGCGTGCTCATGGGAGCGCGCCGACGATGAAGACGAAGTGTGCGTGTGCCAGTGGACAAAGACGAAGTGTGTGTGTGGTTCGGACAGCCATCTTGTGAGTTCCCTGCTGTGCGCTGGACTTCGCTGAGACCGTGATCTGTGCCGGTCCTGTCTTCGTTACAATATTAAGCCACCCGAGTTCTGAACTAAGCAGTCTGCCCACCTGACTCGTCCAACATTTAAATAACAAACAAAATTTTACCTCTCTCTTTCTTTGCCCCCCCCCCTTTTCCTCAGTCTCAAAGCGCTCCTGTGGCCAAGTGACTTAGTATCCCCCTCGCATGCGGGGGGTACGGGGTTCAATCCCCAGTGCTACAAGGTACCGACCAGTGATACAATGTGCACAAACTTCTCTCTGGCCTGGTGATGCGCTTATATGGGGTAAAATCGTTGTAAAATCGGTCTTTGAACCTACCTTGAGCAGTGAAAAACATATTGTGCTATGGCGCTTTTTGCCCATTTGGATGCCCTTGCGCCATAAATATCTGTAATCATCACTATCGTCTGTCTTGTGTAAGCGCAGTTTTTCGCCACATGATCATGCACCAACCAGGCCCACTTTTCACGTGTTAAGTCTCTTCGACTGCGGCTGGAAAAAATTCTTTAGAAGGGTAAATCTTTCTTTAGTTGAGTCTTAAATTTCCGGGAGAGAGATGAAAAGTGAAGGCAGGGAGGTTTACCGTAAGGCTGTTCTGGTTGGCTACTCTGCATCGGGGAAGATAAATTATGAGGTAAATTATGAGCGTATGAGGTTCCGGTCGTCTAACAGGGCACTCACACAAGATATGTACCATTGTCTCCTCGCAGCCACATCTTTCACAAACAGGGATGTTGGCCATCCCGATCCGTAACGTGTTTTGTTTTTTAAATGCAACTCCGAGCCATAGAAGGCACAGCAATGTTGCTTTGTGGCGCGAAATATTTTGAGGAAGACCAAGGCGGTCAAATATTCACGGTCAAATACCCTGAGGCGACGGTTGAAAAACTGGCCAGTGTTCTAGAAAGAAAGTGTGAGCACAGCGGGATCCTGTGTAGCTCACAGGCTGCGTCAACTCTTGATATAGGAATACAGAAATAAAGTCCGTCATTGTAGCAAGATTGGACAGACTAGCCCACGGGCTGGATTCCTTTGGTACCACATTCTCCTGCAGCCATTGAAAAATGATGTCATGGCCTTACAAACAGGCGCAGTGGTACAGTTCGCGAATCTCAGCAACCAGTTGCTTATGCCACTCGCGGCTTTATAGCAGCTTGCAGGCCTTGAAAGACTACTTTGGGATCAATGAAAACTGACCATGGGTGCGGAGTTCTTGGCTTATGAACCCAAATGCGGACTGAAGGACAGCTAGTTCGCCGCCAATTGAGGAAGTGTGGTAGATCGTCTTCACCTTCATCATGATGAACCTCGCAGGGATCACCACAGATCCTGCGGAACTGGCTGAGTTATTTTAGCCATCCGTGTAAACATGAACGCATTGACTGTGGTTAGAATGCAGATGTTGCAACATTATCTGTTTGATAGCAGCCAAAGCTATAGCAGCTTTCTTCGCATTTCCGGAATAGAGAGCTGCACCCGAGTTTTATGCAGACTCAGTTAGCGCGAGCACGATCTTGAGTCTGGTGTAAATTGCGATGCCAGAAAGGCGGAATCAGCACCGATGAGTTTGACGAATTCAGTGCGTGGCCTAATTTCCCGAAGAATTGCAAGATGATGACAAGGGACCCGTGTCAGGTGCCGAATATGTGCTCTCATAGCGTCAACAGCAATGTCTGTAGTAACTGTTTTTTTTCCGAGCGACGACAACAATAATAGTTGTAGCAGCTCATTCAGCCATCCAAGGCAGGTACGGAGACATTGCGCTTGAACATTTGAGAAGAGTCCGGACATTTGGCTGTCCAATCTTAACGAATATTGGAAAGCTGTACCGCAGGTAGTCCAGGGATAGTGAATGGTACACTTGTAGCACTGATGTACCCCACGACTTTACCCCGAAGAAGATGACATGCACATTGTGTCATCAGTCTCGAATGGCAATTGATAAGGGCTTCACCATCAGATGAGGGCTCCACGAGATTCCTGTTGATGGCTGCAGCAGTGAAACGATGGCTTCTCTAATAGGGGCAGCTTGCCATTGATGCATATGACGCAATGTGATATTGTTTCGCATATGAACGCCACAAGTGAACACTTCTCTGTCGAAATATTGAGGCCCTGCAGAAGAACACGTCAATTTATGCACGCAGGGGAAAAAATAAGGGAACTTCCCTCTGTAGGGCGGAGGAGGGGGGAGGGGGGGGGGTTGCGAGCCATGGTATGGCACCACAAGTAACACCACAAGCGGCAGACAACACTGTTTCATCGTCATCATCAGCCTAACTAGGCCCATTCCAGGGCAAATGCCTCTCACATGTCTTTCCGTTTATCCCTGTCCTTTGCCAGCTGTGGCCACCCCTTCCCCGCAAATTTCTTATTCTCATCCACCCATCCAATTTGCTGCCGCTCTCTGCTGCGCTTGCCTTCTCTCCGAATCCGCTCGGTAACCCTTGAGGACCATCGGTTATCTTTTCTTCGCACTACATGCCCAGCCCAGGCCCATTTTTTCCTTTTGATTTTGGCTAGGATGTCATTAATCTGAGTTTGTACCACCATCCACTCTGCCCGCTTCCTGTCTCTTACCGTTACAACTATCTTTTTCTGCCCCATAGGCGACCCCGGTAAGATACAGCAGTCCTCTACTAACACCATTCATTACCAAATAACAGAATAACACTAAAACGTACAAATCTAATGAACCCGCACCGCGAAACACAATACAGCGTAACACTACGATGCCGACCGAACTTCTCCACGCTTCAACAAAGGAGAAATTCCGGCGGTTTCAGCAAAGCCATGCTACTCTCCGCTAGTTGCAGCACAAGACACACTGCTACCGACGCAGCTACATTCATACACCTGCGCTGAAATTATCAAAGGGAACCTGGCTGCTCTGCAAATAACAATCCAATACTAAAACCCTCAACAGGAAACACAGGGGCGCTCTCTCCTCCAGCAAACCTCGTGAAGATACTCCACCTTCAACTCTACACAAATCACTGGCTGGCGATATTGCGGCCACTCACGCCGGGTGCCTTCCGACCGCCGCAACGGATCCAGGAAGAAGGACCCTGCCGCGGAGCGCGAACCATGAACGCCTCGCCGGCGGCTGGTCCGCTCCTCCGGAACGAAGTGTGCGTGCAGCGCTGCTGCGCTGATCTCCCCCGTGCGATGCAGGTGCGGTACTCACTAGGCCTTTATCTAGCCGCTTGCTAGCTAACGAGTACGCTCTCGGCAATGCCAGCGAAGAGTTTGCCGGGCATGTGCGGTGGTGTTTTACACAGATGCACCCGCTCGCAACAGAATGCCGCAGGATGACGTGTGCTCGGCCCTCGCAGCCTTATGCGCCGACCCAAAGGGGGGGCGGGGGGGGGGGATGTAGGCCCCCAATTTATGAGCAAGTTTATTATTCTTCTCTGAGCAAAAGTGCAATGCCACCGCTTTCGAGCAGCATGACAGTGATTCGCTGCTTAAAGAAAGCAATTAACACAAGGCAGTGGCAATTATACAATCCGTCCCAAGCATTGCAGCCCAATTTCGAATGCACAGAATAAACAGGAAGCATAAAGTACCAGAAGTTTATCACACGCGCTTCGAACTGAGAAGCAAAAATAACTAATTAAAAGCAAGTGGCGACCCTTTCATGTCGCTTCAAACAATATTGGAGGCGTGTAAAAAAGGGAAAAACCACCACAGGAATATTCATCATCATCATCAGTCTGACTAAACCCACTGCAGGGCAAAGGTGTCTCCCATGTCTCTCCAATAAATCTTGTCCTTTGCCAGCTGCATCCACCCTTTACCTGCAAACTCCTTAATCTCATACGCCCACCTAACTTTCTGCCGTCCCCTGCTAGCTTACACTCTCTTGTAATCCATTCCGTTACCCTAAGGACTAGCGGTTATCTTGCCTTCACAGTACATACCCTGCCCAAGCCCATTTCTTCCTTTTGGTTTCCTCTAGGATGTCATTAACCCGCGTTTGTTCCCTCACCCACTCTGCCCGCTTCCTGTCGCTTAACATTACACCTATCATTTTTCTTTCCATGGCTCACTGCGTTGTCCGTAACTTAAGCTGAACCCTTTTCGGTAGCCTCCACCCTTCTGCCCCGTAGGTGAGTCCCGGTAAGATGCAGCTGTTGTGTACTTTTCTCTTGGGGGATATTGGTAAACTGCCATTCATGATCAGAGAGAACCTGCCATATGCACTCCACCCCATTCTTATCCTTCAGCTATTTCCCTCTCATGATCCGGATCAGCTGTAAATAACTGCCATAAGTAGATGTTTCCCTTTACCACTTCCAGCCCGTCGCTGCCAATTGTGAACTGCTGTTCCCTTGCTTGACTATAGAACATTAATTTGGTTTTCTGTATGTTAGATTTTAGACCCAGCGTCCTGGTCTGCCTGTCTAACTCATTGATCATGATTTGCAGTTCACCTGCTAAGTGACTCAGCAAGGCAATGTCATCAGCGAATCAAAGATTATTTAGATATTGTCCATTTACCCTCATTCCCAACTGTTCCCAATTTAGGCCTCGGAATACCTCCTGTAAACAAGCGGTGAATAGCATTGGCGAGATCGTGTCTCCTTGCCTGACGCCTTTCCTCATTGGAATTTTATTGCTGACTTTATGGAGGACTATGGTAGCTATGCAATTGCCACATATAACTTCCAGTATTTTCACATAAGGTTCTTTGACCCAGTGATTACGCAATGCCTCTATGACTGCTGAGGTTTCCACTCAGTCGAATGTTTTCTCATAATCAATGAAGGCTATATATAGGGGCTGGTTATATTCTGCGCATTTCTCTATCGCCTGATTTCATAGTGTCAGTATGATCTACTGTAGGATATCCTTTACGAAAGTCTGCCTGATCATTTGGTTGATTAAAGTCTAAGTTTTCCCTGACTCTAAAAGCGATTACCTTTGTAAATACCTTGCAGCAATAGAATCACAATAAAATATATACAAAGGAATCAGTTGGCAAAAGCTGCTGTTCAGGCTGCAGATAACGCTAAGACTGACAGAAGAAATGAACTGAAAAATAAAAAAATAAAACCGGGCAGCAACGGTGGTACAGCTTCGAAATAGCGGCACACAAATGAATTACCAAGCGTAGTATTCGTCAAAGGCATTTAAATCAGTTTTCGTACAGTTTTAGGGCCTCAGTGGTGTTCATAAAATCCATAACCAAATTTCCAGTGTAAGCATGTCCAGGAACAAATTAGTTTAGTGTGCCAACGAGGCTTATTTCCTACTAAAGATTAACGCAAAAAACAACGGTTTGAAACAGTGGTTATAGATTTCGCTATAGACCACGTTCGAACTTCGCATCCGACTGCAAAATTTAGAAGAGATTTCGCCAGGAACATGAATGCGGTACACTATGGGCTTGAGCAGTGATGTGTTTGTACGCACGCTTTCTGCAATGCAACGCGATGATATAAAAAAGGCAATGCTTTTGCGAATGCTGGTTTATTTTACCGCAGTTGCTGATAGAGTAAATGTGACCGATTATAAGGCCGCCGCTACATGAAAGCGGCATTCCACCGCACTCTTTATTTACTATTCGTCGTAAGCGTCATATCGCTTGCAAAATATACCATAACTCCTTGCTCATTTCCTACGCACGTTGTATAAGCAAGGCGGCGAAAGAAAGGAAAAAAATGATATCGAATCGATGCAGCCGGCACTTCCGGGACCTCTCTTCGGTGCCCAGTGGATCCAGCCGGGCAGGCGCAGGTCGACCATGCTACAGGAACATGCTGCCGCGTTGGTGGGACACCGGCTGTTCTCGCGTCGCTTTTAAAAGCTGCTGACTGCTTATTCGATCACTCGAGGCATTGCAACGGACTACTGATGCTGCTTGCCCGCAGAGGACGCAAGCAGGGTCGCCACTTTAGTGGCCCTCCCCAGCGGCAGTCAGAGGCCAGAACAGCCCCAGGGCCCACCGGCCGCGTAGCACTTCTGGAATGGCTGCATGCGGTTCGTGGCGCAGGAAAACGCAGTGGGGCTTGCGACGTGTGGTTGGCTCGCTCTCGCAGTTGGATGTGAGATGTCGCCGGTTCCTACCGGTTCATACACGCCTGAAATTTGAAAAATGCTTGGGAAATGGTTACTCTTTAGGAAATGATAAATGTGTACCTCTTGAGAGCTGCCACGCAACGCCCAAACAAAAATCTACCATTATGGGGCACTCCAACAAAGGGCCAGGGGCAGCAAAGTTTCAGTACAATGAATGTGTTAAAGTTATGGAGCCAAGAGTTGAGCGTAACCACGTCTTAACAACAACTTATTCAAGCACTCCCGATGTTTTATTGAACACTGAAGAAACAACTTGTCCATCTCCCCCTTGTTTACTGTCAAGGCTCTAGAAATTTGGACAAACAGCTTTAGGGACAGTGATAACAGTAGTTCTGTCTTGCAGCAGCAACTAAAGCCGTAATGCACGAAAACTTCCAAAATTGATCGCACAACCGCTCCAGTAATAATTATTTTGGAAACACGAGAGCTATTGGCCATGCGAGGTGGATGCACCTTCATGCGAGGTGGATGCACCTCATTGCGGGGTGGATGCATGGTGTGAATGCACCTCCATTTCCTGAAAATTGAAGACCATTTAAAAGCTATTCGCTGCACTTGCGAACACTAGATGCCCTTTCTGAACGGGATATATGCTCGTTCACTTCCAGTTCATCAATGGTATCGCCTTGTTTTTCCTGAGGCGTGTTAAAAGACTTCACGGGCTTCAGGAAAATTTACTGTGGCAATCGCTGACTGGAGTAAAAATTGCCTTCTTTTCTTCGTTTCCTTTCTTTCGGCAATGTCCTGCTAATGTATTTCGGTAGATTTGGAAATGCAGTAGGTACTGCCTCTTCTGAGAGGGCAGGAATGGAACCCGGTATCAAGACCTCAGCTCCATTAATAATGTGCTTGAAGTCACGACCAATAAACCTAGAGGGAACAGAAAGAACAGACCATGCATGGTGATCAGTTTGAGTTAGCGTGAAATACCAGGATGGGCATGTTGCGAGAGTGTCGTGCAAAGCGTTATGTACCGTCATACAGCACGCCGATTACACGTGTCACACTTCTGTTTATTCTAGATGCTTTCTACATTGCAATAAGTCTGACCCACAAGCCCAACTATAAATGTTGGCTACGTACCGTGAGTCGAAGTTCTTTTCGCAAACTGCTCAATTCTCCTCCAACGCCTTGTCGGCCCGTGGGATTGCTCGAGACCACTTGGCAAACATTTCTTGGCAGGCAGGGGCACGGAACAAAGAGACTTTTTCTCATGTTTTTTCTGTATCCAGTGTCACACCCCGGCACAAAGCACCAACGCTCCGTCTTCTTTTTTGCTGGTGGAGGAATCTCGCATGAGAAAACGCTGCACTGACAACTGCTACGGCGTGTGCACGACAGACGCGCCTGAGCGGCTGAGCCAGGCTGGGCAGGCAGAGCTTACCACGCCGCTAGCAGCAGCGCCACATTCCCCCTTGCGGCATCGGTGCGCAGAGGGGTCAGGTGCGGCCGAGGGAAAGCGCCGCGCTCTTTACACCTCCCCAGTCTAGCCACCTTATCTCGGTGGTCCCGGTTCTCTCAGGTCAGGGCCTCCTCCAACTGCTCATGTGTCGGATATGGCAATACCAACATTTTGTCTGATCTGACCAGCCATTCTTAAGATGTATGGTAGAGCGTTGGGCTTGCTCCACACCAAGGACAGTAACTTCAGTATTGCGCGGGTCTGATCTTGTTCAAATTGTGAAGACTTATATATGTGTTTGTTTTGTATTCTCCTCCAGTCAGTGGCATCTGAGGAGGACAGTTGGCTGTGATGCGAAGAGAAATGTCTTTCTAGCCTAAGGTGTCACCATACGGTTCTAAGAGGGGAGTGGGATAAGGATGGGGATCCGCCCGGTTTGTGAGAGCTCGCGCTAGATCATCCGCTACCTCGTTTCCGGCTAGTCCTTCGTGAACAGGTAACCATGTTAATCTGTGCGTGTGTGAGAGTGTACTTAATAGTGTGCTCGCCCTTCGGTGAGGTTTTCCAGCAAGGTAGCCCCTGCAGGCTACTTGGAAGTCCGTCACGACGTGCGACGACTTGCCCTGTCGGTCTTGAGTCCGGATGGTGATGGCTATGGCCAAGTATTCCTTTTCCGCAGGGTCCTTGGCATAGACTGAAGCCCTAATGATTGGCCTCTTCTCGTTGTCGACCGCAGAAATTGCGAACCTGCCTGCCCGGCATAGGCCCCGATGTCCCCGTATACCGCTTCCGCTTCTTTTGATAGTGTCTTTGCCAGTGCTTTGAATCTGGCTCTCCTCCTACTCTTATGCCTCTCGTAGAGCATGTGTCTGGTATCGCGTTTATATACAACTTCTCTCTAGCAGGTGTCGCAGTTTGTGACTTGCTCTCACTAGTTCCCAGTGCCTGGCATAGCCTGAGTCTCGACATGATATCCTTCCATGCTTGTATCTTTGAGCTCCTTGAAGGTGTTATGTACTGCGAGAGCCCAAAGACGTTGCGTTGATGTCGTTGGCGGGATATTTAGGGCAGTTTTAATGGCTCCTCTTATGATGGTATAAATGGTCCTTTTTTTTTAGTTGGTTTTTTTGGGGGGAAAGGAAATGGCGCAGTATCTGTCTCATATATCTTTGGACACCTGAACCGCGCCGTAAGGGAAGGGATACGGGAGGGAGTGAAAGAAGAAAGGAAGAAAGGGGTACCGTAATGGAGGGCTCAGGAATAATTTCGACCACCTGGGGATCTTTAACGTGCACTGACATCGCACAGCACACGGGCGCCTTAGCGTTTTTCCTCCACGATTCTAATATCTTGATAGGGCAGTCTGTAGGTTTCTGCTCACAACTAGGGAGGACAACCAGGCGAAGGGTGTCTTCCTCCCTCATCCATTCCCGATGCCAAGTTACGCTTCTAATCATTCTGAACATTTGGTTGACCCTGGCCTTCAGAGTTTTAATTCTATAATCTGCTCTCAGACTGCTTTGCAACCACAGCCCCAAAACCCTGATATTTTCATTTTCCGGAATTGTTTGGCTTACTAGGCAGAGTTCCATTTCTCCAGGGGACTTATAATTTGTTGTGTGCATCCTGATCAGCTCAGATTTCTCCGGGGAGCATTTAGGACCGTTTACTTCAGCAAATTCTTCGGTCACACCTATGGCTGCTTGCAGAGCTTCTACTTCCGGGCCAAGGATCACTGTGGGGACCATATGGTCATTCGTCCGCGAAGAAAATGAAGCCGAATTATTCACGTGTCAAAGGTGCACCAAAGAGGAACATGCTCCGAGAATTCTTAGAAATTCTGAATTATTGTCTTATACGGCATATTTCTCCCTTAAATCGAAATGATGTCGCGGCTCCCACCTTTTTTCTTTAACTCAACTTCGAAAGTAGGAGGTGTCAGCCAACGGGTGGAGTGCCTTTCAGCCAGCCAATTTTACGTTTATTTTTTTAGCTTGTCGCGAATAAATAGTTTTAGTCCCAGAGAACATAGCCGCAAATCAGGCGCACGGAAATAAAAATACGCGTGGGCTGTTTGCTTTATGTATCACTTCGCCGAAGGCAGAGCGGCAAGCTGCCACGCTGCTGGCAAGGAGGCACTCCAGGCATTGGTTGACTCCTCCTCCTTTCACAGGCGAGTTCAAAATAAGAGGAGGGAGCCGGGACACTTAAATCAATTTAGTAGAGAAATCAGTCGCAGGAGACAATAATTCAGTTTCTAAGAATGCTCGGAACGTGTAGATCGAGTTCCCGCGGTAAAAAGACAAAAACAAAATTCGATTTAGGGCACCTTTAAGAGCTTTTGGCTAAGTTGAGCATTCCTAACGAGAAAAGCATTGAAGAGGCGACCGGACCCTGCGGCGTGCTTTTGTTGGTATGGTACCGCGGGTGACCGGATCTCTTCAATTCCTGTGGTGGTTGAGCATTCCGAGGAGAAGGCCTTCACGTAGTTGAAGATTTTTTCCCCGCAGCTGATATTGTTTAATTCTTGTAATAAGGTTTAGTGGCCGACATTGTCGAATGGTCCTGTCAAGTCTAGTGCAAGGAGGAGGCTTCCGCCGTGTTGGGGATGGTATTTATGGCTTCTTTAATACGGAGCAAGGCATCTTGCGTACAGAGTGCCTTGCGGAAGCCCAGCATGCAGCAGGGAAATAGGTTGCTTTTGTCTATGTAATGTGGAAGCCACAGGTCGATTGTTCGTTCATACAGCTTTGCCAGGCAAGTGAGGAAGACTGGACGGAGACTTTCTATAGCCGGAGGATTTCCTCTCTTAGGTATAGTGATGATGTCCGCGTGTTTCCAAGCTGAAGGGATCTGGACCCTCTCCCACAGCTTTTCGTTGATGTACTTGGTTAGGTCAGTCAGGTGGTTGGTGCTGAGGTTCCTGATGCAGTCATTGTACTCGTGTCACCTCCTGGGACAGTTTGTTGTGGATATACGGGCTGCTGCGTAGACCTCTGCCAGTGTTATAGGGGAGTCAAGGGAGGGGTTGTGCTGGCCTTCATATGGAGTTTGGGAAGACGGGGAGGGGTCCTGTACGTATTTTTCTGCGTGGCTATTATTCAATCTGCGTCCGTTCCGGGGTATTCATGGACTAAGAAATGGAGTGTTCTGCATAATCCCGGTTTCAATTTGGATGGGTATATTAGGCATCATAAGATCGGCCGTGTTTTGGCCGTACTTAAGGTACCTTTCATAGAGTCACAAAACTCCGCCCAGTTTTGCTTGCTGAGAGCATACTCCTGGGCTTCCGCCGTAACCCTCGCTATTTTTATTTGTAGTTTTTTATATAATATTTGCATTTTCTACCGTTTTAGAAAACGTTTTCGGGCTTCCCATAAATGGAGCAGATATCTGTCTACGTCGGGTGCTTCTGCTATCCTTTGGATGATTTGAATTGCTTTTGCTTGAGCATCTTTTATGTTTTTAACCCACTCTTCAATTGTTGAAATGCCACCTTCTGTCGGTTTAATATTCCTGTATTTGTCCGTGTTGGTTACTTTTGTAGAGCAAGTAGTCTGCCTCAGTGGGCTGTCGTCAAGGATAAGCTAGGAATTTTGTGAAAGCTGCCCAGAGTTTCCTCCAATTTAATCCATGTGCAGTGTCTAATGTTTTTCGATAAAGCTAGGCCTGGACAGGTGTCTCTGCTAACAGTGTTCTCTATTCGAATGGGGGAGATGATGTCCGTCAATAGGCAAAGGTCCAGGTGCTCAGCCGCTTCTAACAGGTGGGTTCCCTTTGAGGTGTCCGTGTGGTACGTAGCCCTGTGCCGTGTGTAGAGCGCTTAAATCCCCCATAACGTCAGAGGGGTCTTTCCTGCTATACGTGTGCATTTTAGTAAAATTGGCTTCAAATCTTCTGGCGTGATGCTCGGAGGACTGTAAAGGTTTATGATGAACAAGTTCTCCTTCCTTCTTTTTGAGAGATGAGATGATCTCGATGAGGACTTGATTTATTTCACGGATCGTGCGATATTACCGTTAATGTGCAGCCACTAATGTAGCTCATCTAGGTGCCGTATGGTGGGTGTATGTGAGGTACCGCTTGGCTACGGGCCGCTTCCCGTTTCCTGGAGGCAAATGACACCGGGGGGTATCGGTTGATCTTTACTGAACATCTGCAGGAAGCTGCTTTTTTTTCTCTTTAGAGCGCGACATTTCCACGGCCAGACTTCTAGGTGGTCTGGCTGCCAATTACAGGAGGACGCCATCAGCGTTGCTTGTCAATGATTCTCAGCCGCTCAGATCAGTCAGGCCAACGGACCTTCGCAGGGCCTTTAGGCGTGGGTTGTCGGTGATTCCCGGACGCTTTCGCATCCCCTGGGCTATTACTTAGAATTTCGAGTTGAATTCTTCTTGGACTGTCGCAAATTGACCCACTGCGACTTTCTGTTGGGCTTTGTGATGTTGGGATAGTTATTGTGTCAATGCCTCTTGCATTTGGTTTATAATCTGCTTAGCATGAATGGACATATCTTGTGTGCATTCCAGAATTGAAAGTGCGGGTGCTGATGTTGGCGATTCCTGTTATTGCGTTTGGCTTCCACTGGCCTGTTTGTGCGGGTTCTGAGGCGGGGGTGTTGGGATGTTGCCTCGTGCCGGATTTCCCTTTACTGGCAATACCATTTTCAACGGTCCAGGGGCAGTTTGTTTTTGACTATCTTGCAAGAGCTGTTGTAGTTTTTCTTCTAGCCCAATAAAGCGTTTCTGTTGCATGAAAAGATTGGTTTCCTATTTTCCTCCTCAATCCTAGCGCAATCCTGACATGAGCCGTAACCGTTAAGAGAAGCGGCAGACAACGTCAGACTAGCTTACCCTTATGTCACTTCGCTTCAGGTCGCTTTCCTACAGGTCCTGAAGTCCAAAGTTGCGGCACACGTTAATGTCCGTGGTTGGGCACACGTCTGCTCTGTGGCATCCTTGGAGACATACTTGGCATATGGGTATCACGCCGTCTCTCCTTCGTTGTAGATAACGTAACGGGGGAGGATATTGCACAGGTACGTTATCACTCCCGTGCGAGAGCTTCCCAGCATGCGCATTTGAACGATCTGTATGCCCCGGATGCGAAATCGAAGGTTGGCTAGAAGTTCTGATGGAATGTTTGGATCCACTCCATAAATAACTCCTCTGATGACGTCTTAAGGCGGCGCCAGATAGACGTTTACAGCGTAAGTCTTGCCTTCCAAACATATACTCGTGATGTGCTGTACAGTATCTGCGGTCTCTTCATAGAGAGTGCGGACTATGATGATATCTGATCCTGAGCATGGTCTCATAATAAATCGGTCGCATGGCGTTAGGTAGACGCAGGCTGCCACGATGGCTCTTGAAAGGTGGGCTGGCACAAATTTCTTGACGTCCATGCCCTTCATGGGCCTTATAATTATCTTGTCAGTTTTAGAAAGCGGCTGTAGTCCGTCCTTCTGTGTGTCTGTCTGTCCTGCTCTGTCTGTCTGTGTCTGTCTGTCTGTCTGTCAGTCCGTCCGTCCGTCTGTCTGTCTGTCTGTCTGTCTGTCTGTCTGCCTGTCTGTCTGTCTGCCTGCCTGCCTGCCTGCCTGCCTGCCTGTCTGTCTGTCTGTCTGTCTGTCTGTCTGTCTGTCTGTCTGTCTGTCTGTCTGTCTGTCTGTCTGTCTGTCTGTCTGGCGATACTGTCGGCTTCTGCGTTTACTACTGTCTCAAGTAGGTACGTGGGGAGAGATCTTTCCTGCGATTATGACTTGCTCGCTTTTTTGCTAACCTTTGACGATTCTACTTGCATATGTTTACGTGCCGGTTGGAGTGAAGATCGTCTGCATCCTGCCATGGCCTTCTTCCACATCCTATTGATTTGGATTTGGGCGTCTAAATCCATTTCCTAGGGATTCGTAGAGTTAGCAGGGTCATTGGTTGGTAAGCACAGGCACTAGGATCAACCCCGTTTTGACTTTACGTATTCGTTGTCGACAGGGTTGGCTTCACTAGGCCTCGCCACGCCTAGATGGCAGCCACCACCTCGACGCCTCGGAAGTCAGTAGAAATGTAGAAGAAACAATCAGGGGCTTGAGAGAGTCATCGATGGATACCGGATGATTTCGCAAAGCTCTTCAAAACAAAATTTCTGAGATTGAAGAAATCTTTGCAAGGAATTTTTTTCTTCATGGCAGAGCCCATGCGAAGTGTGCCCACTGAAACCGTTTGTCTGCATTCTTCGGTCTCTCCTACTACTTGTGGCTAAAAGCAGCGCTTAACGATACAGAGGAGCGTGGGAACATGACGCTCGGGACGTTGAGGATAGCTTCGTAGCCCTAGACCATCCGACGGGTCCAGGCATGAGCACAAGCCACCAGAGCCCTGTACTAAGCAGTCCTCCCACCTGTCTAGACCAACATTTAAAGAATCAACAAAGTTTTACCTCTCTCTCGCTCTTTGCCCCCACTTTCTTCTATTTCGTGTAAGCGCTGTTTTTTGCCACATAATAATGCGCCAAGCAGCTCCACTTTTCACTTGTTAAAGTATCTTCTACTGCGGTGAGAAAAAAAAATCTTACTTAAGAGTGTGAAATGTTTGTGTGGTTGTGTCGTGAAATTTCCGGGAGAGAGCGAGATGAACAGGGAGAGGGAAGGCCGTGAGGTTAACAAGAATGATGTTCTGGTTGGCTGCCCTGCATTGGGGAGGACAGACGATGTGACGTAGAAGAGAAAGACAGAAGGGGTGAGGGGCACAGACACAATTGGTCCATCAAGCCAGCAGCTCTCAGGAAGCAAAACAGTGCCTCGTAGGCCCTGAGGGCAGTCGATTGCTGTGGCCACGGTCCCAGGATCTCATCCTCTGTTAAAGGGCGATGATCGAGGCGGTCCCAGGCACAGCGCAGAGTATGTCATTCGGTCGCCAAAGCAGGGCACTCACACAGGAGATGTACAATTGCAACCACAACTTTCATAAGCAAGGCTATCGGTCATCCCGATCCGGAACATGTATTGCTTTCTAAATGCAACACCGGGAAACCTACGGCGCAGCAATCTTGCTTCCCGAAATGGTATATTATGGGGAAGACGACGGCACAGTCCGGGGACTGATGCGCTGAGGCGGCGGTTGAAAAACTGGCCACAGTTCCACTCAGAAAGTGTGAGCTCCGCGCCAACCTGCGTACCTCACACGCAGCGTCAAGTCTTGATCCAGGAATACAGACCTTCAAGTCGCTTGTTGTGGGCACATCGGGCAGACTCGTCCGGGTGGGGGTTTCCTTTGATACCTCAGTGTCCTGGCAGGCTTTGAAAATGATATCATGGTGTTTCGAAATGGCGCAGTGGTACACCTTGCAAATCTCTGCAACCGGTTGTTCATGCGAACGGCGGAGTAAAGCAGCTTGAAGACCTTGAAGGGCTCGTTTGGAATTAGTGAAAATTAACCATTCACGCGTAGGTCCTTGGCTGATGAACTCAACTGCAGCCTGAAGGGCAGCTAATACCACATCGATTGAGGAAGTATGGTAGGTCGTCTTCACTTTCATCAAGATGGAACTCGCCGGGATCACCACAGACCCCACGCAACTGGTTGATTTAACTACGCCATCTGTGTAGACATGGATGCGATGACTGTGGTTAGAATGAAGATGTTCCAACGTGTATATTTTAGAGCAGCCAATGGTATACCAGCTTCTTTGTAATCGCAAGAATAAAAAGGTGCACCCGAGGTTTATGTAGACTCCATAAGCGCGAGCAAGATTTTGAGGCAGGTGTGAGCTCCGATGGAAGAAAGTGCAATGAGCCCCGATGACTTTGACTAATGCAGTGCAAGGCCTAATTGCCTAAAAAATTGCAAGATGATGGCAGGGTACCCGTGTGATATGCCGAATAAGTGCTCTCATGGTGTAAACAGCATTGTATATAGTAATTGGACGTTGCCAGGCAACAACAGTTGCTGGTGTAGAAGCTCACTTGGGCAGTCCAAGGCAGATACGGAGAGGTTGCTTTTGGACGCTTTGAAGAGTCGGGAGATTTTTCTTTTCAATCTTACTTAATATTAGAAAGCTGTACCTCAGGTAGCCAAAAAATAGCCAACGGCAAAATTGTAGCATCGAGCGCACTGATGTACCCCAGGACTTTCTGCCGAAGAAGGAGATGACATGCACAATCTCCATCAGTCTCTGATGGCGATTGATGAGGGCTCCACGATCAGATGAGGGCTCCACGAGAGATTCCTGTCGATGACGACAGAAGGACGCGAAGACTTCTCTCATAGCGGACAGATTTGCCACTGAAGCATATGGCGTAACATAGCATTGTTTTGCGTATGAAAGCCACAAGTCAACACTTCTCTGTCGAAATATTGAGTCTCTGCCGACGAGCGTGAGACATCAATGTATACCCGAAACACAGAGAAAAAATGAAGGGAACCTCCCTCTTCGAGTGATGAAGGGGGGGGGGGGGGGGGTCGAAAGTCAAAGTCATGGTATCGCCCGACGAGTAACACCATCAGCAGCAGACAACAGATAATCATCATCATCATAATCGGCCTGACTACGCCATTACAACTATCTCGAGCCCCATAACAGTGATTCGCTGCCTAAAAAAACCTTAAAATAACACAGTGGCAATTAGATAATCCGTCCCAGGCATTGTAGGCCAATTTAGCGTGCACGGAATAAACAGAAAGCGTAGTGTACCTGACTTCTCAAAACTTTTGCACGCGCTTCTAACTGAAAAGAAGCACCCTTAACAAAAAAAAAACTCAAGCGACGACACTTTCATATCGCTTCAAACCGTATTGGAGCCGAGTACGGCTGTTCGGCCACCATTTAAAAATATTAAAAACTCTCCACCAGCCCCAAAGCAATAAAATAAGAATAAAATATAGACAAAAGAATTAGGCGGCAAAAGCTGCTGTTCAGGTTGCAGACACCGAGAAAATTCACAGAAGAAATTACTACAAAAGTAAAATGAGAAACCAGGTCTGTTACATCTTCGAAATTGCGGCACACATATGAATTACAATGCCTAGTATTAGTCAAAGGCATTTAACTGCAATTTTCGTACTCTTTTTAAGGCCTATGTTGTGGTCATAACACACATAACCAAATTTCGCTGGTAAGTGTGTCGAGGAACAAATTAGTTGGGTGTCCCAACGAGGCGTATTTCCTACTAAAGATTAACCCAAAACAACGCTTTGAAACTGCGGTTGGCTACAGGTTTCGCTATAGACCTTCTCCTATCTTCGTAATGAACCTGCCAAATGTAGACGAGATTTGGCCAGGAACATAAGTGCGGTATACTATGGGCTTGAGCAGTGATGTGTTTGTACGCACGCTTTCTGCAATTCAACGTGAGGGTATACAAAAATGCAACGCTTTTGAGAATGTTGGTTTATTTGACAGCAGTTGCTCATTGATTAAATGTGACCGAATATGAGGCCGCCTACGCAATATAGCGGCAACCCACCACACTCTCTCTATAGTATTCATCCTCAGCATCCTGCACTCATCAAATATACCGGAACACCGGGCTCTTTTTCTACCCCAGTTGTATGAGCAAGGTTGAAAAAGAAAGAAAAAAAATGACAAAATTGATAAACATTGATAGCAGCCTGCACTTTTGGGACGTCTGTTCCGTTCCTAGTGGATCGAGCCGAGCAGGCGTGGGTCGACCCTGCTCCAGGCCCTGCTTGTGGGACCCCTGCTGTGGTGGCGCCGTTCTTAAAAGCTGCTGACCGCGGATTGCATCCCTCGAGGCGTTGCAGCGGCCTACTTATGCTGCTTGCCCGCAGTGGAGGCAAGCAGGGTCGCTACTTTAGTGGCCCTCTCAGACGGCTCCGAGAGGTCAGATCAGGCCCGGGGCCCACCGGCCGCGTAGCACTTTTAGGATGGTTGCATGCGGTCCGTTGTGCAGGAAAACGCAGTGGGGCTTGCGACATGCGGTGGCTCGCTCTCGCAGTTGAATGGAAGATGTAGCCGGTTCCTACCGGTCCATACACGGCTGAAATTTGAGAAGTGCTTGGGAAATTTTTCCTCTTTAGGCAAGGTGCTATGTGTACCTGCTGAAAGCTACCTCTCAGCAGCCAAACGAAAATTCACCATTCTAGTGCATTCTCACAAAAGCGCCAACAGCGCCAATGTTTATGTGCAATGAATGTGATAAACTTATGGACCCAAGTGTTGAGCACACCCACGTGTTAACAATAACGCCTTCAAGCACTCTCGATATGTGCTGAGCACAGAGGAAAGAACTGGACCATCTCCCCCTTTTTTAATGTCCTGGCTCCAGAAATTCAGACTAAAAGCGATTAAGGACAGTAGCAACCGTAGTTCTGTGTTGCAGCAGAAACTAAGGCCGTAATGCACCAAAACTTTCAAAATTTGTCGCACGATCGCTCCAGTATTAATTCTTTCGTAAAAACGAGAACTACTGGCCATGCGGTGTGGATGCCTATCCATGTGGTGTGAATGCACCTCTAATTCTTGAAAGTTAAAGCCAGTTTGCAAACTACTGGCTACGATCGCGAACAGTAGACAGGCTTTTGAAACGGGATATACGACAGTTGCCTTCAAGTTCATCAAAGATATCGCCTTACTTTTCTTGGGGCGTATCAGAAGCGCCAAGTATTAATATTCCTCAATCTACACGGTCTTCAGAAAAATTTACTGCGGCCATAGTTCACTGAAGCCAAAATTGCCTGAAAAACAAGGGCTTTGTGTATGTCGATCTGCTGCTCATTTGAGGGCATTATTAGATGCCTCTTCACTTGCTAAGGATAAACAAATTGTCAAAACTACCACTTATAGCAACAGCTAATATATGCACTGTGAATTGTCAGCAGATTTACACAGCTGCAGCTGTAATAGATATCACACCTAGATTAAGAATTTCTTTTGGTCCCTGAAGTTCTGTTAATTGCCAGGTCTCTACAGATTTGGCGTCCGGTACAAAGACCACGAAGGATACCAACCGCAACGCATGGAACAGGAGCCCACCAGGCACCGCGATGTTTTCTGTCCCGTCACTGCCGCCGTCCTCCAACGAGACAGTGTGGAGTACACACAATTGGCCCCGCAACATTGCTTTGCGGATTATCCGCTGTTGCTTACGGCGCAGCAACCGCAGCAGGAAGAGGAGCGGGCTACGGTGGCGACACCAGATGGTCCAAAGGTGTTCCTGCTGCTTCTCGCTCCGTGGTGATGACGATGTTCCGCAACTGTTGTGACAAGCACAGATTCATAGGCGAGCACTGAATAAAGATTTCATACATTGCTAGGTACGTGCTGCGTAAGAGGAGGCGTTCAACACAGACAGCAAGAGAGTGCAGTACGAAAAAATTGACAAAAGTGAATACACTTTGAATTTTTTTTTGCTTAACTTTAATTAGGCACCCAAAATGCGACTTTTGCGCATGTACTCTCTTTTGGTCATCACATTCGAGTACGAGTACTACGTAAACGAGAAGATTACGTTTCGACATCCCATCCTCAGGAAGGCTCGTTGCTCAGTTGCACAGTTCAGGGTGTTCAAAGCTAGCATTTTACAATTCTTTCTAAAAAGAATCCGCGGAATTTCAGGATTGGTTACGGTTCAGCTACCCCGGCAGGACAGAGAGCGGCCTCCGGCGACGGCACCTGGCGGTGCAAGGGTGTTGCCGCTACTCCCCTCGACTGGTATCGAGCTGCTCGAAGTGGTAAGGGAATACGTCTACATAGGTCAGGTAGGGACTGCAGAGCTGAATCAAGAGAGTAGAGTAAGAATAGGGTGGAGTGCATTTGGCAGGTCACCTCAGATCATGAATGAGAGGTTACCAATAACCCTCAGGTAAAAAGTACACGGCAGCTGTATCTTACCGGTACTCACCGATGGGGCATAAACGTGGAGGCTATCGAAAGTGTTCAAGTCAAGGACGGCTCATCGAGGCATGGAAAGAAAAACAATAGGTGTAACGTTAAGAGGCAGGAAGAGTGCAGAGTGGGTGAGGGAACAAACGCGTGTAAATTACATCATAGTCGATATCAAGAGGAAGGAATTGGTTTTTGCGTGGCATGTAATGCGAAGGCAAGATAACCGATGATCGTTAAGGGGAAATGATTCCAAGGGAAGGGAAGAGTTGCAGAGGGGCTGCAGAAAGTTAGGGGTGCGGATGAGATTAAGGACTTTGTGGAGATAGGATGACAGTAGCTAGCACAGGACCGGGGTAATTTGAGAGATATGGGAGAGGCCTTTGTCCTGCAGTGGTCGTAGTCGGGCTGATGATGAATTACTGGTGCACGAAAGCCGCATTTGCAAGCAGGCTATGCGGCGAGGCAGGCTGAATGTGAGAGAGTAGTGTTTGTGTTTGTGTTGGCTTTAATGGCGCATAAGCAACCAAGGCTATCATGCGCCAAGCTCAAGGTATCAGGAATTGGTTTATTCAGATTATTACAGATAAAATCTTATAGCTAAGTAGAAATGTTGAAAAGGTATTTCCTTCTACCTAGTATTCAGGGCAAAAACAAGATTTATAAGTGGCTAACATTAAAAGTTGTAAATTAGGTCGGGTAACCTCATCACTCGTCCTTGGCTGGACAAGGACTGGATTCGCCTAACCAACCAAATAAAACAACCTCAGCCCTTTTCCTCCGGAATTAGAAAGTGGTTGAGGTGTACGAAAATACAGACTAATAGGTAAACAATTTTAGAGTCTCTTGAGAAATCCAGTTTCTTTGAGAAAGCTAAAAACACATGATATATCAATAATTGCATCATCTCCTAAAAGCAGTGCAGGATGTAAAGGAATGTATTCGATATAAAATTTAGTAAAGTACTTTTTCCTTACTTTTTCTAGTTTTACACTAGACAATAAAATATGGTTAATCGTAACTTTGTCTCCGCATATTCGCAAACAGTTTGATCTTGTTTTGTGAGTAGGAAATTGTGCGTGAGGTGCGTGTATCCTATACAAAGACGGCAGATAATCACTTCCTTAAAACGTTCCTGATAGGTGCAGGACTTCCTTTCACTTATAACTAATTTCAAATTGTGTAGTTTGTTTTTTACTTCGTTGTTCCACGCGGACTGCCATTTCTGTCTTTGTTACGTTGCATTAAGTTAATGCAATGTTTTAACTGAATATTTACTTTCTTTATTTGCTTGTCACGTGCTTGAGCAGCGTATAAGTCTGCTCTCTCATTGTCTTTATTTCCGATGATGACTTGGTACCCAGCAGAGTTTTAGGTTTTGTCCTTTAGGTGTGGCTATTACTAGCTATTACTATGTTGTGTATGATATCACCAAGTATAGGAGTGACTGCATTTCTGGAGTGGAGAGCTGCAAGTAGACTAAGCGAGTCGGTGTAATTGATACTGTTTTTGAGGTTCTGCTTTACTATTTGTTCAATGGCAACGTAGACGGCGTAACGTTCCGCAGTGAAGATTGATGCACACCGTGGAAGCCTTACTATTTCACTGCAGTTTCCTTGTACCACTGTACATCCGACGTAAACATCTGTTTTTGAGCCATCTGTATAAAAAGTTCTGCAAGTGCTGTATTTTTCCTCGAGTGCAAAATATTTTTGTAATATAAGCTGCTGTGGAGTTTGTTTTTTGCTGAGATGTGTAAGAGTGAGATCATGGATTTCCGGGAATTTGTACCATGGTGGCAGTGGATCTCGTCTTCCAGCAATGCCAGGCAATGTGTCTAGTACGCCGAGATTTTGGTACATCTCTTTCAAAACGCAAGAGCAGTGGCCTGGTACTTTGCGGCTTGTTGTTAAATAACATTCTGGATGGGCACTTAGTGACTATTTGGTGACATATGTGTTTAAGTAGTGAACGGATTTTAAGCATGTAGGACCACGTGAGCATCGTTCTTCTGTCTGTAAGCGATGGTTCGTTCGTTTCTACATACAGACTGCTTACAGGTGACGTCCTGTATGCACCAGTGGAAAGACGCAAGCCTAAATTATGGATCAGATCCAGCAGTTTAAGATACGATGGTCTCGCTGAGCTATAAACTATACATCCATAATTTAAGGTAGAGCGTATTACAGCGCAAACAATTTGTAGAAGACATGTCCTATTGGAACCCCAGTGTTTTCGAGAAAGTACTTTGAGTATGCACAGGGACTGAGAGACTTTCTTTTTTAACGCATTAATGTGAGGCCGGAAAGTAAGCTTTCTATCAAATGTTATACCTAGAAATTTATGTTCATTCTTTACCGGTAACTCTATTTCGTTAAGGTGAAGGGTGGGATCTGTATGTATGCCTCGTTTTAATGTGAACAGAATTGCAACTGATTTCTGTGCGGAAAACCAACACATTTTTATCCGCCCATGCTGCCAGTTTATTTATTAGCACTTCTATTTGTCTTTCATTGTTGATACAATGGAGGATGTAGAAGCTATTTGAAGGTCGTCTACATAGACTGAGTACATAACGGACCTTGGGATTATTTTACTAAGAGAGCTCATTTTTACAACGAAGAGGGTAGTGCTTAAAATACACCCTTGAGGTACTTCATTTTCTTCTATAAAATTCCTCGAAAGGGTTGGGCGTAGGCGGACATTAAATGAACGGTTAGATGAAAATTAAGTTCAGCATTCTGCCACGGATGCCGAGCTCGGCTAAGTCCTGAAGGATACCGAACCTCCAGGTTGTATCGTATGCTTTTTCTAAATCGAAAAAGACGGCAATACAGTGTTGTTTGTGGATAAAAGCTTCTCTGGCAGTATTTTCGAGACGGTGATCTGTTGCGGAGCATCCCTTTCTAAAACCACATTGATAGATATCAAAAATTTCGCAGGTTTGCAGGACAAAAGGTAATCTTATATTCAGGACACTTTCAAAGGATTTGGCGAGGCAACTGGTAAGAGCTATGGGTCTATAACTGCTAGGAGAGGTTGGGGGTTTATTCGGTTGAAAAAACGGTACAATAATTGCTTTTTTCCAGGCTTCAGGTATTTTCCTTGATATCCAAACTGTGTTAAAGAATCTTAAATGTGCTTTTACGGCAGGCTCAGAAATATGGGCAAGCATTTCATAATGTATTTCGTCGGATCCAGGGGCAGTTTTTTTTTCCGGCAGACAGTACATTGTTTATTTCTTGGAGGGTAATTAAATTGTTGTATTGTTCTCGATTACCGCCACCAGCTTCTGCGAGTCTTAATTGGAGCTGCAATCTACGCTCTTCAGCCTCTGCTAGCGAGTTTTCATGCTAACGTTTGGCCTCTGCTAGCGACTTTGCATGCTCGCGTTCGGCTTCTGCTTGGGCCTTGGTATGCTCGCGTTCAGCTGCACGTGCAGCGCGTTCAGCTGCACGTGCAGCGCGTTCCTTCTCGTGCTCAGCGACAACCCACGAACGCAGATCGGCATCTCTCAACCCCATTCGTTCACCCAATCGATCAAATCCTTTTGTGCTGTCATCGTTTCTTGTTACGAACCCACGAAAGGAAAAAAACACGGTTTCGTCCTGTCGCGCGGACGCCAATTGTCGCGAATTGGTAGCGCGTCCCCAACTTTCCGAAGGGGAACGCTATCGCGTGCAGGTTCGAACAAGAGAAGAGAACAACGAGATCAAACAAAACAAAACGAAGCTGTATTTGTCATTTAAAGGAAAGGGGCCAATAAGAAAGAAAAATACCAAGAACAACACACACTCAATGCGCGTACAACACTACAGAATAAAGGAAAGTGTTCGTCAGGTACTGAGCGTCCGATCTGAAGCGGGGATGCCTTGCAAACAGGGCGGACGCGGGTGTTTGTAGAGCGACGCGTCGCTGGCGCTGTGTCGAAGGAAGCGGCGGAAGGGCACCAGGTGGTGGTTGGAGCGGAGAGGAACACAGGGAGGCGCCGGTGGACTCCCGTCAGCAGCCCGAAGAACTTGACAGCAGCAGAAAAAATAAGCGTAGCCGAGACCGGCGACGGCGGCCCGAAACGCCGGAGGCTTAAATCAGGCTATCCAAGAGTGCCTTTCGGCAGCACGGACCCTCAGTCCATCGGCTGCCACCTCCACGCTTGCAAGAAACGCAGTAGGCTTGCGTCGGTGATCCAAGGGAGGTCACGGCAGCACGGACCCAACGTCCGACGAGTGCCACCTCCACGCTTGAATGACACGACCTCCGCTGCGCTGTCTCCCTCCACACCTCGGTTTCCTGACACGTCAGCTCTACGCTTCTCGTGCTCGCCACGCTCCCTGTCGCCGTCGCCTCGCACACACCATTCCCACGTGCATACGCGCAACGCTGGGCTGGCACGCCCAGCGCTCCGCTGTCCGACGCACCGCGTTCGAAAACCCTCCGCAGATGTGCTGTGCACCTCACAACATGGCAACAATGACATGGCCTGCAGCAGAACTTCCCATACTTTTTTTCAACGCTGTATTCCGCCTTTTGCAACTGCAATGTGACCTCAGGAAGGAATGCTAAAGGACAACCAGACGGCCCGCTGTCACTGTGCACAACAAAGCCTTGCACTTTAGACAAGTGATGCACGTCTAATCCCCTTTGCAGCATCCCACTGCTATTTCTATTTCGCATTTAATAATAGCCTGAAAAACACGACAAAAATTACGTCCCTATTGTTGCATTTTCACTGTTCTGTGAAATGCAGAATTGCTTTAATTACAACTCATTTTACCTGTTCCAAATAGCTGGAAGCGTCGTAATTTCTCATTTGCATTTTTGTCTGACAGCAGTGTGCTAAAATATGAATTTTTAATGTATGTACAATTCAGACACACACACGCGCACACACACCTTACATCTTGGTTTAGTTTATGGTTTGGTTTATGATAGTTAAACGTCCCAAAGCGACTCAGGCTGTGAGGGACGTCGCAGTGAAGGGCTCCGGAAATTTCGACCACCTGGGGTTCTTTAACGTGCACTGACATCGCACAGTACACGGGCATTTTATATATGAGCATGTGTTTTTCATTAACAGTCACCTTACTGTAGGGAGCCACGGAGGAGGCCATTTATATATTAAGTGACAACTACTGCGCAAATGCTTGTGAAAGGCTGCAAGTGCAATTATTTTTTTCTCTGTCAGCAATGAAAAAAACACTGCAGTGTGCAATTTTGAATAAATGAATAAAATATTTAGGTGTGTAATCTTAATTATTACCAGCGCACACAGAACGAAAAACTGTCGGGGACAGGGAAAAAGTACTGCAGAGGAAGTAGGCGGCCAGTGAACGTGAGCAAAGATGAAAAGCGATTACAAGCGACGAACAGTGAAGCTCGATAGGGAGGTGAACGAAGAATGGCTAAAGTGAAAAGGGAGAGGGAGAGTTATTGTGAAACCACTCAGAAAGACTTTGAAGTTGCGGCAAATCAAGATAGGAAGGATGTGGAATAACAGGAAAAGGAACGAATGAAGGAGAGAGAAGAGCTAGCTAGTGAAAAGAAGTCGAAAAAAAGCCAGCCAATAAAGCAAGTGGTCATTAAGTAAGAAAGAAGAAAATAAATTATGGGAAGCGACGACCAGTTTAAAACCTACTTGCAACGACGGTCCAGGTTTGAGGAAGAAACGATCTTTACCTTTTGGTAAGAATGAGCGCTGACGCAGCTGGTAGAATTAAGTAAATTGAATGGTTTCAAGTTATACATCTCATGATAGGCGGTTGTCACTTTTCGTGATCATTGAGCAGTTTTCAAAGAATGGCATGAGATCAATACAGTGTGCAAAATGGGGACAGTTATTTATTACGGACCCGCCGCGGTGGCTTAGTGGTTAGGGCGCTCGGCTACTGAGCCGGAGTTTCCGAGTTCGAACCCGGCCGCGGCGGCCGCGTTTTCATGGGGCGAAACATAAAGGCGCCCGTGTGTGTGCGGTGTCAGCGCGCGTTAGAGATCCCCAGGTGGTCGAAATTATTCCGGAGCTCTCCATTATGGCTTCTTTCTCTGTTTCACTCGCACCTTAATTCCTCCCTTCCCTTACGGCGCGGTTCGGGTGTCCAGTGAGATGAGACAATTACTGCGTCATTTCTTTTGCTCAAAAATCAATTTTCAATTTAATTTATTATGGGATCATAGGAGCTGTTATTAATGAATATGCCCTATATATGGGGCAGAACGTGCGTCGAAGCCCGAAGGAAAGGATCTATGAAAACTGAAAGGTCGTTGGTAATTGCCTCAAGATTAGCATGTTAGCAGACCAGCTGGTTGAATATATGCTAGAACATGACCTGCGTCTGCTGGCTTCGGACAAGGATGGTGCGTTCATCGTCATGCTAACCAGCACGTTCAAGGAAAAGGCAAGTGGGGTGGTTGACAAGAATTTTAAAGAAGTGCAACTCAGAGCGAACGCAGTGAAGAAGCAGACAGTGACACTTCTTCAGAGCCACAACCTTCTACGTCTAGCGTCTTCAGTGAAGGCAGCCTAGGCAACTCATCTGGAAGCCTTCTTCAGCGTGAAGACGCATAATGAAGGTATGCCCTTCCGTTGCGTCATTTCAGAGAAGAACTCGTGGCAGGATACCGTCTCAAAGTATTTGCAGAGCAATTCAGGATCTCTGAAAATAGATGATCCATACAGTATCAAGAACTCAGAAGCAGTGGTGAAGTACCTGATGAATGAAAACCCTGGGCAGCGCCATTTCCTCAGCATCGATGTGGAGGATATGTACTATTCAATGCTGCACACCATGCTAATGAGGTGCGTCGATTCATGCATCAATGGTGCCAATGATGAAAAGGTGTTTATTGAAAGGGGCGGCATGTCCCTTGAATCCTTCCTAGAAATTATTTCGTTCCATTGAAGTCTACAGTAATTGGTTAGGGCGACCGTTTCTTCGTGCAGCGCGCAGGGGTGTGCATCGGGTCTAGGGTCGCACCTGCTCTTAGTAGCATGTTCTTAGGCTTTGGTAACAAGAAGGTATATCTGAATTCAGCTGGCGTGTTTCGGAAGGCCTTTCGTTACGTTTATGACTACTTAATCATCATCGACAACTGTGACAGCTTCGTACGCAGAGTAATAGGCATAGTGAAATTGTTTAAGGATAGTGGTATGGGCCTCAAGTTCACGCACGAGGTTCCAAATGAAGGAAAGATGCAGTTTCTGGATCTCCGAATGATTAAGAACCCGGACCATCTATGTTGGATTCACCGTCCGCGTTCCGCGAAAGGCGTTAAATTTTGCCTGAGCACACTCGAAGCTCATCAAGGATGGAATCAGAGCCTCGTGTTTAAAGTCAGCTGCATCAAAGTATTGCCACCATTGCATCAAGGAAAGTGTCGATTATCAGGTGGAAAGACTGATTAACAACGGATATCCAGGTCACGTGATCGGCAGAGCCAGCGAGGAGGTTATTCGCTGGTAAAGGGTGAGGGCAAAAACGTCAAAAAAAGAATAACAAACCCGTGGTAGTACCGTATGTGCATCGACTTTCATACGGGATTAAGAAAGTTGCAGGCAGGTATGGCATTCGTGTCATCGTTTTGGCTCCCAAAAGACTGTCAACGTTATGCCCTGCGATTGAAGCTAAGGCGGAGCAGGGCACAAAGAAAAGAAAAGGAGGATGCGCTATCAGACGTGTATCACCGTACGTCGCGTGCAAAGTGGGAACAGCGTACAAAATCCCCCTGTCGTGCGGGAAAGTGCACATAGGCCAGAGTGGTCGATGCTCCAATGTGCGGCTGATGGAGCCTGCCGGAGATATGGAAAAAGGTGACTCTTCAAACAATATGGTTCTACATTGTCGTAACTTCAGCCACCGCAAATAGAAATGTTCTCCCCTGTTTTCCAAAACGTGTGTTCTGTTTCGTCACCGAGATCGTGTAATGCGGGAGATAGTTGAAGCCTATCATATCGCGGAAATGAGGCATACATGTGTTAGTTACCCTTCAGTTGGCTTGTCTGGAAGAGAGATAGGTTTCTTGAAAGAGCTTTTGAAAACCGCGTGTTAATGTTTTTCTGCACATCGGTCGGCATGTGGCGTGTGATTACTCAGGGTTTGTTTTGATTTGTGTTGCATATACTGAAGCCTCTGAAAAAAATTCTTGTAGTTGCGAGTAAGCGCTGTGTCCCCTCTGTGTCGTATATTAGCGCCTAGATTTTCCATAATGAACGTATACAAACTAGCTCAGTTTTCTACCCTGTTGCAAATAAAAGCATTTCATGCTTGAAAAGCAAGAAAAAAAGCAACTCGTGAGGGCATTAACAACTAATGTCCCTCTACAAAGTGACTTTTTTGCTCGTAGCAGCAATAAAGATTATTGTTCATATGAGCAGGCGAGAGTTTTCGCCCTAGGCGGACGACGTCCTCAGCCCAGGGGGGCGTCGGCTCTGGCCGTTCGCCACCCCCTGTCCACCAGCATGCATACTTACGTTCGTGCCGATGAGGATGACGGGGAAGAGTGCCGGGGGACCACATGCCGAAGAAAGTGAGGCTGTCCGCATTGTCTTTGGTCGCAAGGACGTTGTAGTGGTGAAAATTTTCAATTGTGGAGCATTTCCTAGAACAACCAGGTTACTGCCCGATTTTTTCGTATGGACGTCTCTTTATTCTTTAATATTTTTTTAAATAATAACGTCCCTTTTCGATGTTCTATGCCTTCTCATTCTTCTAGTCCTCTCATTGCCACGAATCACATCATTTGGCACTGACTGATGTAGAGCACCCTTAATGTAAGGCAGTGCCCCTTGCAACTATTTCATCTCCTCTATGACAAGGACATCAATATGCAGATTTTTTTTTTTTAACGCGAGAGCATAAGGAGCTCGTGAGGCAAGAAAAACCAGCGTCGTCGTCGCCGTTTCCAGATTCTAAGGCTCGTTCCTGCCTGAAAAATCCCAGGAGCACCAGGGGGGGGGGGGGGGGGGGGGGGGGGGGCTTTGCACAGCTGCTCGGTTAACGCGCGAAACTGGCACCACACTCCCCCCTTCCCCGCGTGCGGCTGCTGATAAGTGGCGGCGGCCCGATAGGGCTGTCGCGTGCTACTCTTAAAAGCGAAGCTTAAGCGTCCTCCAAGTTTTTATTAGCGATGCTACATATTTTCTGACCCCGTCGGGCCATCTGGTCCACGCCCCGTTGTTGGCATGAGCGACTAAGTGGCCGGCGAGGACGAAGAAGATGTGGTCTCCGCCCATCGGGAGCGCGTGCCAGTGAGCCAGCGCGCTGCTTCGCCCGGACGCGTTCGCCTCAGGTCCAAAAGCCCAACCGGGACGCACGGCGCACTTGCACACGTTTTGGGAACGCACTGCGCTGGCCCCTCTCGCGTCAAACGCCGTATAGACGTCGCTAGCCCCTGTGGCACCGCCCCATCGGCCTCGGCGATGAGCCAGGGGTCGTCTAATGAGCGCCGCAACGCGGACGGGCGACCGTCTACCGTGCGCCGGCGTCAGCCGCCGGAGATTACCATCACCACCACCAACAATGCGGACAGCGTCACTTTCTTCGGCATGTGGTCCCCCGTCATACTCTTCCCCATCATCCTCATTGGCACTAACGTAAGTATGCATGCAGGCTTGCCACCGTAGATCTAGTTCCTGTAGCCACAACAACATTCGCCAATATCTGCACGATGTACAAGGAAAGACGACTGCGCGCACTTCCAAACGCCTGCACATGAGGCAAGCACTGTCTCCCCGAGTCTCCGAAAGTTCGCGCAAACACCGCATCTCAGCCTAATCGGACATGAGAGACAGCTAAGCAGGTATACGTGACGGCAGATAGTATATTTTTGCAGCACATTTCTTGATAAGTGGGCAACTGTCACTCGCCTACTGGCTTACATTACATTACTATTCACTTTATAGAATAAGGTCCGCTTAAGTTTCCTCGGTGCGTGACCTCTGAAGAATCGTCATCTGCAAGCCCAACGCATAAAAACTTGAAGCAGGCGACTACGGTCATGTTTCGACACCGTGGTGAGAATCTATTACTCACTGCGCTGTACTGTTGCCGCGGTAAGCAGTAACAAATAAGAGGGAGCGGGGCGGGAAGCCGTGTCGGAATGCATACGATATAGCTCGACAGCTAGCGCCTAAGGCGGCAACCAATTCACGCTGGGCCTTAAAGGGATACAGAGGAGAAACTGAGGTTGGCTTGTAGCGATAGAATACCAGCTCCTAACCACAAAAACACCGCTTTTACTAAAAATAGCCCTCTTGTAAGGTAGAAAAGAGCAAGAACTAAAATACAGCTATCACCGCCACAGGCCCATCTCGTGTGTACAAGCGTGATGACGAAAGAGGAGAATACACCACGGATCTCAGAGACTGCTTAACGTTCATGAAGGGCACGAGTTTGATCAATATTGAAGTATATAAGTTTTCCTTTGAAACCACTAGTGCACTTTCATCACGCGAGGAAGGCAGAAAAAAGCTAACTTGAGCGTTGGAAGGCAAAGAAAAACTGTAATTGGTGGCGCAACAAGCGGCCATCTGAGTTTCTGTATGTTTTGGGGCGCCTCGCGGCTATGCGCTTCCTGCGCCCACGTGTTTTCGTTTTTGACGCGCCTGGATTATCAAGGGCGGAGCAGCACAGGACCTCCATGTGCATCTCTAAGTCCTCCTCTGATGAAGTTCGTGCAACGGCACACTCCTGCCGCAAGCAAACAAAGCTGTGGATGGCTGTTGTTCCACGTTCTTCCACTTTAACAAACGCACCACTCGGCTTGTTCACTTCGTCAACGTACCAAACTGCTGGGCTGCATATCCGGCCCGACAAGGGGTATTATTACAAATTTTAAATATTCCTCCACGTACCAGTCGTACACGTCAGTCGTGACGGTGGCTCGACGGTAACAGCGATGCTGCCGACTCCTCGGCGCTGGGACTTTCTTGCTAGACCCACCGCCTCAGCCTTCAAAAGCATCGCACGGTGTGTGGAGTTGAGGTCTCTTAAGTGTAAACAGTAGTTCTTTGCGAGAACTTCGAGAACGGGATCCATCGAGAACGGGATCCATCGTAGCCTTGATGTAAAAGGTAAACGAAGCGACGACGGGTGATAGAGGTCTTCAACGTCCGACAGGCAGTAGTTTTTAATTTAGGCTGCTGTTAGGCGGCAGCGCAGCGCTCGCACCAGCAATCACGGAGTCCCCGTTGTCGCCACTTTACGTCACTGTTCTCCTATTTCTTCATCACAGAGTCGCGAGTTCGAATGGGAGCGGCGGAAAAATGTTTTTGATCTGATTTGATTTTGATTTATTTGTTTCATTCTGATGTAGAAAGAGGAGCAAGAGCAAAAGGCGAAACGCCTGACGATGGCTCTTGCCCCGCATACAATTTGGCACAAACGTTAAACATAGCTTTAAAAAAGTTTCACACCAAAATCTTCTGGGGGAAATAAGAAGGGGAAAAAAAGGTAAATAAATCATGTAACGAAAAAATAACAGTATACAACAAACAATAATTCTTACATGCCGACACAAAGTACTTGGTACAAAGATTGCAAATATAACAAAATTCTGAACATGGTTGTTGCAAGCTTTGGAACAACAAAAATTGCAACATCATAATAACAAAACAACAGCAAGATACAAATGAAAATGCACTCCTAAAAAATAGCAATTAGGGACAGAAACTTGGCAGATTATGTGAGCTCTAAGTTATTTTCCAGCAGCAGAGCTCTAAGCCTGTTTTTGGAGACATTAGCACTCAGATCTGTTAATCCCTGTATTTTATTTAGAAGGTTAGCTGTTTGATATTCAATATGTTGTCGTCCATAATTCGTTCTTATTTCTGGCGGCCGTAAAGTTTCCTTACGGAGTGGGTATGCTGGAGCTGCATTGGATTTTTGGACACTGTAAAGCTTCGCTTTTTTTATGTACTGAAGCAATTAGAAATAATAAATTTGAGTGGCTTTTAGCATTTTGTATTTCAGGAAAAGCGGCCTTGTCCGCAGTAGTTCCGGTGGGCCGTGATATTGCTCAGATATTCTTAACTTTTTTTTGCAGGGTAATTAATCTTTTGTAACTGTGACTTGTAGTGGTACCCCAGACTAAAGCACAGTAGGAAAGCTTGGAGTAAAAGAGTGAGTAATAAAGTACAGTTCGTAACCATTGAGGGATGAGTGGACAAATCTTAAAGAGGCAGCCAATTGTTTTACTTAGGTCAGCTATGAGGCTGTTAACATGAGAATTCCACGATAAGCTTTCTTCAAACCACACGCCTAAAATTTTTGAGCCTTGACTTGAGCTATTTCTTTGCCATCAAACAGAATTTCTATGGGAGATTTCCTAGGCTTGTTTAGAGGTGCAAACAATATGTAATTCGTTTTCTCAATGTTCAAGCATAATTTATTTGTGTTTAATCAAGTAGACAGGTGGAACAAATAGTTATTGACAGCATGTTCAATATCCAGGAGTGAATGACTAGAGAAAAATACGTTTTTGTCATCTGCATACATGATTAGTTTCGGGGTATTAGGAATAGAGCATAAATCATTTATGTATGTTATGAACAGCAAAGGCCCGAGAATAGATCCCTGTGGAACGCCTTTTTTAACTGGCAGAACTGGAGATGAATATTTATTAAAACTGACAAATTGATAGCGGTTTGACAGATAGCTTTTTATTAATTCTAGTGGTATTCCGCGGATCCCATACCTATTCAGTTTAACTAGGAGGACATTATGACACACAGAATCAAATGCTTTACGCAGATCTAGAAATAGTCCAAGCGTATATTGCCTTTGTTCAAAATTTGTTATTATCTCATTTTTTATTTAAGCAGGGCTGATTCTGTAGATTTGTTTTTTTGAAATCCGTAGCGGATATTACTGATTACATGATATTTATCGAAAAAGTTTTGTATCCTGACGTTGATGGCATGTTCAAAAAGCTTGAACAGGATCGGCAGGACTGAAATTGGTCGGTAGTTAGTCAAAGCAGAGCTGTTCCCACCCTTAAAAATCGGATGTACGCGTGCTATCTTTAAGCGGTCTGGAAACACACCGATCTCGAACATACAATTCATGATATGAGCCAAAGGAATAGATATTAAATCAGCGACACATTTTATCGGTCCACATGAAATGTCATCATAGCCAGCAGCTGTATTGTTTTTTAACGTATTAATTATTCGTTTCACTTCGGAAGGTGTCACGGGAGTTAACCTGATCGAATTTGCGAAGTCAGTACAACTAGTAACAGAGTTATTTTTTTTTGTGTGTGTTAAGGTCGGCGCATTCGGAGCAAGAAACAAAGTAGTTATTCATGGCGATTGCAGCTGCACAGCCAGACAAGACGCCCTTCGGCGTTGTAATACGCAAGTCTACACACGGTTTCTCTTGATTGGTTAGGCTTCTAACTTCATTCCATATTTTTCGGGGATTGGTTCTTATTTTTGAAAATAGCTGCTCATAATACTGAGTTTTCGCTTGTTTTACCAGCGAGTTCACCATATTTCTATACTTCTTGTATTCAGTAAACTCTATCGGGTCCCGACATTTAACTTCGAATCCAAATCTCTTCGGAATAAAATCCCCTTTCGCTGCCGGATAAGCGGCGACAAAGACACGAAATGCCGAACTATCGGATTTTACTAAAAAAATTCATAGTGTAGTCCTCAGTGTCCCTTTAATACCTTTTTTTTTCACAGGGTCCCTCTGCGCATGCGCGCCTTTTATACTACAGCTCCACTGACTGAAAATAAAACCGCCAGCTCCTACTGCGCATGCACAGTTCATGTTAGTGACAGGCACATGCGACAGATGGCGGCAGCCGTCAAGCACACACCACTTAGCAGACGCAGCTGGCCCCTCGTGGAACCAGGTCGCGCTTGCGTCTCCCATGTACCTTTATTTTCAGCCAGTAGATGAATGTTCGCAACTCACAGAGGGCACCACATTTTGTGAAAAAAGCGGATTACGGAGCGATTGGCAACTCGTTCAGTTAATGCGCAGTTCATGTTAGAGACAGGCACATGGGACAGATGGCGGCAGCCGTCAAGCACACGGCACTTAGCAGACGCAGCTGGCCCCTCGTGAAACCATATCGCGCTTGCGTCTCCGATGCGCGTTTATTTTCAACCAGTAGATGAATGTTCGCAACTCACAGAGGGCACACTTTTGTGAAAAAAGCGGATACTGAGGCAATTGGCAACTCGCGTAAAGGACACTGAGGACAACTGCATCGAATCGATTGTTCTCACTAACAACTTATTTTTTTGGTTTTCTCTGTACATGTTAATGTTTTTCCGGCAGCAAAAGACGCATTTGTCGGTGAAAAAGTTGTATTTAGAATTTTTACCCGGCGCTCTATTAAAACTCGTGACGTCTACACTGAGAACGACTGCTTGCCGCCGTTCTGAAGTGAATGGCGGTACAGCATAGCATCCGCGATACGCGCTGAATCCGGTGTCGACGCACGCATTTTACTTGCGAAATCAGCCTGTGATGGCGACACTTGTATTTTTCCCTTTTGTGTTTTCTATAGGTTATAAAAGCTCCGCTTTCGCCGAGAGTGACCTCATTGTCGTTAGAATGCGGCAGTCTATCGATACTGGTCAGCTTCAATTTGAACTTCGAGGTTGAGCCAAGCCGACTGTGATGAGCTGTTCTCCTCTTAGAAATGCTTCAAAGAATACGCCTTTTTTGCAATGCCGTTGCTTTTCTTCCTTCAAGCAAACGTTTCTTCACTGGTAACGTAGCGCCGTCGTTCATGACGCTATCACTGCGGCTCCTTCCCAGCGCTGTGCACTGTGGAGAAGCGTGAAAGCCGAAGCGGCTTTATTCGGTGAATACGCCGCCATCTTGAAATCATATCACAAGAAGACTTCGCACGCTATACCTGCAAGCTCCGCACATTCAACCCCTTTACACTCGTGGAATTCTAAAACTTCTTCAGTTATCCTTTAAGGGCCTTTGGCATGGAGAAACACCCTTCACCCTCTCGCGCAGAGGCGCATCCTTGCTGTGGCGGTACGCCATTCGAAACAGCCTGCCGTGGTGCGCAGGAAGCTCGCTGCGCCTACTGCGTATGTCTGCTGGTGGCGCTGCTGCTCACGGACGCGCTGTCTCCGCAAGTGATCGCTTTGCTGCCCTTCGTGCTCTTCCTGGACCGCAGTGTCGATGATCATCCGCTCTACTTCAAGATACCCGTGAGTGGCTTGGCTCTGGAACTACCTCGGCTGCAAGCGCTGTGCATGCGCCCGGTATATTTTCCATTCACTGGTGTGACACAGCTCCGTCCTACCTGTTTCGGCAGATGCAGATTCTGCACGAGTTGGCCATGGTGCTGATGGTGGCCAGCGTAGACGCGACGTCGCTTCTGTGCCGCACGGCGCTCTATGCGGTGTCGCTGTTCGGTACTCGGGTGCGCACGCTTCTGTGCTTGTGCCTGACTGGCGCCGTGCTCTTCACGCTCCTGATGAACGGCACTGCCGCCGTGCTTATCATGGCCGCCATCGCCGACAACATGGTTCAGCTGCTGCAGAACGACCTGGTACAGGTGCGTCTGCTTGCGCTTAATACGGGCCTCATCTGTGCTCCCCGCGCTGTCGTACTTTCAGCGGGAACGAACTCGTGCGCGCTTGCATCGTGGTCAGCTGTAGAGTCTGGTTGGAATCCGAGCAGATAACCGGAAATGCTACTTTACAAAATAGCGAGAGAGAAAAATGAACACGAAAACGACTAATGCGGACACTTTTTGTCGTTTCTCCATTCTTCTGCAACAGAACTTAGCCAATTCACCTAGTTTTGTGTTGTTATAAGCGAAAACGTTATTTTTGCATGGTGCGAACCTTCACTCGGAGCCTTGGTTTGTTTGTTTGTTTGTTTTCCGGGAGAAAAAGGAAAAATAATTCCCATTTTGGGTTTAGGTTGAGCATCTTTAGCAGCCGCAAGCAGGGTTTGCATCATACATTATCTCTCGTAAAAAGAAATCTGTGCACGAGGCCTGCTATTCTCAAACATGGCTGTGGTTCTCATATGAAAGGCAGGCGCAACGATGCTAGGTAGCTGAGCCGAAAGGCAACCTTTCAGAATCGGTGCAACACATCGCTCATCACTGCTGTGAAAAGCCATTCTCTGCGTTCATCATATAGCTGAACACGGGAAGAGAGGAAGAAAATGATTAATCGTTAGTATCAACTATGCAGCTGCTGTCTTATTGACCTGAAACCGAATTAGTAATTAGCATTTCCTTTGTTTCATGCCACATTTAAAAGCTACTCATTGACTCAATCGAACGGTAGCACAGTGCTAACTCGTACCAGCACAACGAGTTTTACACCCACTCTTCGATACCATGCTGAGTTACGAGTTTGCGTTCATCAACTTCCTCGGACTTCCAATGTTTGCGTTCAATACATTTCAATTAAAGACTTCATTACTGATAAGCGTCCGCCCGATCACAGCCACACGGGCACAAATGAAAGCTACGCAAGTTGAAAAAATCCGGCCTGATCCGGTGCTGTGACCCGGATACCACCAAGCTGACCCAGACAAACACTCTCCACAAAGCTGAGCGGGGCGTCAGCAGATGGCAGAACGCGGCCGAACTGACCAATAACTCAATGCGGGGGCAATATTATTCCATTTCATTTACAGCAACTACTCAAGACGGAATGGACCTCGGCGAAGGCATCATGGGCCACGACTAATTTTATTTTAGCTTCGTAGGTTCCGAGAAATCTTTCTAAGAAGCTTTCCTTCGCAGCACTATCACAGCAAAAAAAAAGAAAAATTCGCGCCCTTAAAGGCGTAACACAAAAGACGGCACCCTTCCCACACCCTTATTTCTTCTTGACTTTTGAAAAATGGTGCGCTGAACCCGTTAGCACCGTTTATGCACCCATGCACGCTTGAAAGGCTCATAGGGTACAAAAGTTAATAAGGGTGTTGGGGTGCTCTCTTGTATTTTGTACAACTCTGCAGCAGTTCAGTCAAGCGTGCGTTTAAAATAATGTGAGCTTTTCTAGCATTCCATTAAATGACAGCTGCAGCTTTGATGCGTGCAGCTATGACTGCGATTTGTGCATCCAAAATCCGATAATTAACTGAAATGTTTTAGCTAAACTGCTAAACATTGCACCCCAAATCAGCGCTCGCTTAAATGGCATATATAAACTTGGAGAAAGTATGCGCGTCATGGGCCAGTAAGAACCGTACGGAGCAATGGTGTCTTCTATGTTCAACTCAGTCACCTGAGTAGCTTTGTATGACTCATTCCAGGGACGCGCGTACACCTGTTTGTGTTCCTTTGGCACAAATACGTGGCACATACTAGCATCGTGTTACTGTGCGAGCAGGTTTGCTGGAGGTTGGCCTTTTTTATCTTTTTTTCAGAAAAATAACGCTGTGAACATCACGCAGACACCACTAATGTGACTCCGCACCAAAGAGGCTCAGACACGCCGTAAAAGACACATCTGGGTATCATAATTTAGTTGGGAAGGTCAGAACTCTAGTGCAAAAGGTAAACATGTCGTCGGCAGTTTTGTAGGGAATGTTTAACTTCCTTCCAAGAGTGCAAGCTAAAAAAAAAATCGACCACAGTCTTTTAAAGCAATCAAAACCTATAAAACTGTAAAACAGTAGGGAAAAAGGTGCAACTGTAACGATCTGACGCTTACTCTGAGAGTGTGACAACCATACTTTTCCCCCTTTCGGGAGGGTACGAGGGTGCGAGTTATAGACATGAAAATGCACCCTTAACAGTGCAAATTTTTTTACAGCGAAATAGTTGCGCTCGGGTGCACGGCAACAGGCAGTCACTTCCTCGATTCTTTCCACTTTATTCCTCTTCAGTGCTGCTGCTGCGTGAATGGTGACTAGACGACAAAGGGATAAGGGTGGAAAAGGCCCGTTCATGCCACATGGAAGCGCCGGTTGTATTACAGTCGAGTCCGGATATGTTAAACCCGGATATTTCTAATTATTGGCAATATTGAATACACAGGTTATCCCCTTGAAAATCCCTTGTAAATGTACAGGAAAGTCGCCCTGTATATTGAGCTGCAATTACGCCGGCCATTTGATATATCGAACTGCGCGCACGTGCCCATGCAAGTGGTGCTTCTTCGATCGAACGGCGCTCTTCGATCACTTTCTGCGCGCAGAGGCGGGACAGCTGCGCGGCATCTCTGGTAGCGTTAGCACTTGGAAACAGCGTAACGAGGTGAACGTAGGGTATGCTTAAGGGTTTCCTTCAGTCTCTTGTACTCATTTTCCAAGCCACATCGCTGTCATCTAAGAAGCGATCCAAACCAACTAAAGCCTATAGCGGCGGCCCTGGCACTACCTTCTTTACAACCGAAGGCAGTGCGCAAACCAACTGTTCCTTAATTTTAATTACTGATTATTCTATTTTTTAATGAACCGGTAACAGTATTATACATGTTATTATAGTCCGTGGATACTTCCAAAGCAGTGTCTGCATAGGTTTCGATGCAAAGCATGTTAAACGGTGTAATGTCTATAGCGAGCGCTGCGTTGACGGCCGCTTCACGGCGCGTCACTTACAAAAAGCGCGCCACTAACGTGGGTGAAAATGTGTTCTTGCTTGTAGGTTATAGATAAGCTTATCTATTGCCATTTTTTGTATTGAATTATAGATATATCGAGCTATTTCGCGATCCCCTTCAAGTTCGATATGTCCGAGTTGAACTGCACCCGACAGCTGCAAAAGTCCGCAGTCCATAAAGTCCTGACGCAGCGTGACATAGATGCTGGCGTAACTCTTACACAGCTGCGCTGGTTGCCACTGTGCAGTGTGGCTCGTGTGGTGCGCTCCCTGAATCTGCAGGAAGGCGCGCGCGGTACCAGGGCTCCTTTTTGACATTTCTGTAGTACACTGGGCTTCTATAGGGCAGTGGTTGAAGCTATATTTCGTTCAGACTGCGCACAACAGGCAGAGCAATTGCCAACATGTTCGATGTCAAGGTAATCGTTCCTTCTCCTTATACTACTGGCGCCACCTCCGCGATGACTCCGTTCACTTTGTACCTGCTATGGTGCCCTTGTCCATGATTCCCCATAGCCGTGGTATACTGACCTCTTTGGCGTAAGTTGAGTTGAGGTTGTTGCAAGCTGCAGGTGAGAGTAGCCTTGCGGATTGTGCCGGAAAGTGCTGCACCCTAGAGACACTTAAATGTTAAATAAGGGCCACAAATCAAAGACATTCCTGACATCTGACTGATCTACATAAATCGTTATGCATGTCGGCACTGCAGAGAGAGAGGGAAGACTCTGAAGACTATGTTTGACTATGAAGGAATGGTTACAAAAATGATCTTGTGGGTCAAGGTGCTGTGGTGCATTACCTGATGTGTAGAAAGGTGGGAGATAGTATCCGTGTATTCTGTGGCTGGACGAATGGGCAGCGTTATACATGGTTAATGTTCGTTGTTATGGTAACCGTGGCAGTGTTGACATTCAAATGTGCCGTACCAATCTCTAGTATGTAGTGCACGAAATCGCAACTATTGCTGATGCCATCCCGATAACCTGCCATCCCACATTCTACAGTCATGGACGAAAGTTTGCGAAATGCGGATTTGTGGCCAAAAAGTTTGTTTCTGCGCGGCCGCTCATCGCAAATAAACGAAAAGCACAGAACCATGAGCAGACAGGCGTGCTGCATCGGCTGGAACAAATACTAGCTGACAGGCTATCCAGGTAATGCAGAGGTAAAACTTTTTCACGAATCCACATCCCGCAAACTTTTGTCCGTGACTGTTCATCTTTATTCGAGCGGATGGCCAAGAAACATGTCGCGCGTGCGTGTACAAGCATATTTCGCAAGTACTGCAACAGTACTTGCGAAATATGCTTGCGAAATATGCAATAGTGCTTGCGAAATTATATGGCAGCAGTACTTGCCATATAATTCTGAGCTAGATGCAAACGTCCAGAGGACAATTGGTCATCAAAAATGCACGGTATTCGATTGTTCGTAAACATGCCTAGAAATGGTTTATGGTTTATGGGGGTTTAACGTCCCAAAGCGATTCAGGCTATGAGGGACGCCGTAATGAAGGGCTCCGGGAATTTCGACCATCTGGGGTTCTTTAACATGCACTGACAAAGCACAGCACATGGGCCTGAAGAATTTCGCCTTCATAGAAATTCGACCGCCGCGGCCGGGATCAAACCCGCGTCTTTCGGGTCAGCAGCCGAGCGCCATAACCACTGAGCAACAGCGGCGGCCCATGCCTCGAAATCGATAATCCGGAACGTTAATCCCGACTATGGACTAAAGCGGCAAAAGGGGGCTCCTTAACACCTCGCATTTAAAATCCTAGCTTCTTCTCTTCGCTCATACGGGGATATGCGTCTCGAAAAAACGTTTCATTTCGTAGAGATACACAGTCACGGTCTCATTGGGATGTTGAATTCGTTACTGCTGCACAACCTCCTCTTTCTTACCAAACGACGCTGTTGGACGTCCCCATAGCTATTTCTTCAAAGGATCCCAGGTTGTCATGGAAAGCTCATGGCTTTCAAACCATGTTCTCGCTAAGAAAACATTCTGGAATTTTGCTTCGCTGTCCCAAGCGTTCAGCGCAGCCACAGGTTGAACACGTTCAGCCAGTCTGACATTGTCGTGTGGTTGTCCATGAAAAAAAAAACACATCCATGGACTTCCATGGACGTGTTTCTTCCTTAGTCCTCGTTTTTCGGGCTGTTCAAAATGTTAAACGTTCACCAACTTGCCCAGTTTTCGGTTCTACTGAAGTCCATCTCGTTAACGCCGATGCAGGTGTTCCAGCAGCGGGCGCTGTTCGAAAAGGCGACGGTGGGGCTGTCGTCGTTGCGGCGACGCCTTCTGCAGGACATCTTGTGGCCGAGGCGGTTCGGAGACCGCGAGCCGGCCACGACACCCGCCGGGAACGTGCCCAGCCCCGCGCTGTCTGCGAGTGCGTGCCCATTTCTTTTGCCAGTGTGGACTCCAGGGGAACAACACCGTTCGCGGTCGGAAATTTCAAGGAAGCACGGCATTCTGCTGTACAAACTGTGCACTTTGACGACAGAAATCAGTGCAGGATTACGCACAAATTCGCGTTAAAGTGTAACAAGCTTCAAAATATTAGTACCGCGAGAAAAATAGGCAGCAGGCCAAAAATCGCCACGTTCGGACGCTTTAACTAGACGGTGCGGGCCCACGCGTCTCTAGGCATATCATTTACTTCCCATAGCTGCTATGGTAACCAGTAGCACACGCGGAAAAGACTTCAACTGCAACAAAATCGCAATCGACCGTTGCGTATGTGCTCGACTTCTTGCCCTGTGCTCCACAAAAGCGTGTCCCTCCGGAATAAATGTCTGTTTCCTGGTAATCCAGATTTCGACGGAAACCCTTCTGACTAGGGAAAATCACAAAGCTTACGAAACACTGTCCCCATAAAAGCATCAACTAGTGCAGTCTAGGGCAACAGTGAGAGCCGGTCTCGACAGCAGGAGGGCTTTGGCGCCCCCATGCAGAGCGGCAAGATTCGGAACACGCGGGGTAGGGCTCTCTCACTGTTGCCCAAGACTGTGCAGATCACTTCACTGTGGACGACGCACACGTAGGGGCGCCGAAACGTAAATGTTTTTTTTTTGTTTTTTGCTTCTTGTGAGTTTATACGCTAATGTTTTGTTTTTTTTCCTTCTGCCCACTGTATACGTTTGTGGTCAATGGCTGTTACATGGACACTCGCAGGCAGCGACGAGACCACCATGCGTCTTATCCAAAAGTTGTCATCCGCGCAACAAGGAGCGCGACATGGCGCGGACATCGAGACGATTCCCAAGCTCGCCAACCCGAAGTACGCCAACTCGTGGGTGTTGGACTTCCTCATCGACACCAACGTCGCCGACGACCAGCTGGTGAACCACGAGGTGATGCCCACGATGCTGCGTGCTGCTCCTGAGATTCGCGTTAGCTTGGCACGCGTGGTCCTTGGAGCGTTCAACGAACACTTCAACGCTTTAAGTAGTTCGAATCTCTCTTTTTCTACTACACTTTTCACAACTCATTTTTATGGACTGGTTCTTGAATAGTTGTGAAACCTGCAGCAATAAAATCTAGAATCTAGAATAAAATTAGAATCTAAGAAGCAATGTTCTCAAAAAATCGTTATTTTTGCTACGCACTGCGACTTAAACGTCCTCTATGATCCAAAAATGCTTACCAACCCAAATCGTGTCAGCGCAATATATTTACGGCACTTTGTTTCCAGGTTTCGCTTTTTTTTCAGAATTCGGGAGGTAAAAGCCAGGCGCTATTTCCTGAGTTTTAAATCGGGTATCAATCTTGTTTTTCCAAAAATAATTCTGCTATTCGGACTTTTTTTTAAGGGGGGCGGGGGGGGGGGGGGGAGTCTTTTTGTCAGCGAAAATAACCATCAGCCCTTCTCTTGCGACGCAGAGCATTAAATACAGTCGACGACCGATTTTTCGGACTCTCTAGGGATCGCGAAAACGACCGAAAAAACGTCCCGTACGGAAAATCAAATTTCACCGAAAAAAATCACGAACTTATTACCAATATGCCGGAGGAAGGCATCAGTTGTATTGCTCACATCCTAAAGCTCCTCATGACTAAATTTCGCCGCGCGACATGCGCACGGACGAGGACGGCGACCGCTTTCATCAGCTCGGCCTGGTTGTGCTGCCCGCGGCATGTCGCCGATGAACGCACGGGTTGGGATAAAGTCTAAATGGGAAAGCGAACACGCCGCTGCCGGAACTGCGCTGCGTCCGCAGTAAGATGGGGCTGGAACGAGAACGCGAAGATGGCGAAACAATAAGAACCGAGAAACAGCCAAAGCTAGCGCTCCGTCAGCGTTGGCCTTCGTCATTAGGCCTAGCGACTAGAGCCGAAATCGGCATCGTATCCGGCGATATGCACTCAGCGGTTGCTTGCGTATAACGAGGGGCGTCTTGCCTGTCATCGAAACGCCACTTGTTTACGGTTTTACGATATTAAAGTCAGGGTTGCGGTGCGTTTTGCCTTGGGTACGCTGACCTCGCTTTGAAATGCACCACCATTTCCTCCCGCGCTCGCCGTTTCCGTGGAGCCGTACGCCTCCGACGCGCTTCGCTGCTACCTCTTTCCGTATCCAGGACGAAAGAGAGCACAGAGGAGTCCCGCGAACTCTCACTACAGTTCAAGTTCGTGCGGCGGAAGACATTCAAAAACAGTACGAGTTCAAAACCATGCGGGCGCAATGTACCGACTCACTCGCGCAGAATTTCAGCATCTGAAGTTAAAAGGCTTCCTTTAAGCTTGAATTTAGTTCTGTTTGATCGTTTTCGATCTCTCCCGCAGTTTTAATTAATGAGGTTTCACTGTACTAATTATCGTATTTACTCGCGTAATGAACCCAATCGCATAATGACCCCTGCCCTCCCCAGTTTTGTTGGTGAGAATTTACTTTTTTTTTCAGCCTTTTGCTTTTTGTAGCTGGTTCCTCAGTTTTCGCACCGTCCACAGCGCAGACCTTGGCAGCGCGCCAAGATGGTCCCGGCTGCCGATAACATCACTTGTTCATCTTTTCAGAGCTCCTTCCCGAAAAAAAAACGGGGGGGGGGGGGGGGGGGGCTGCACGCCAAGATGCTGCTTGCCGCCGATAACACCTGCCAGAGGGGTGACTGGAGAGGAGAGCGCGGCGCAGAGCGCCAAGACGTTGTATGCTGTAATCTAAGGCATAGCCATTCGCATAACGCATTCGTCACCGTCCTGTGTGTTTTTTTAACCTCGCGTACAAAACGCGTGCCTGACATTCAGGGCCGGTGTTCAGCATATGTGCATTATCTCGACGCGAATGGCCGGCCCCGCCGGCTGCCACAATATTGCTGGATCGCGTCAAAGTGAACCATCATTTGACAGCAGCGGCACGAACACAAACCCGACTGCGTGCGTTTGTTGATGACTGGAGGGACGGACGGAGATAATGAAATCTCGACCCTTACAAAAAAAATCTGTTGGAAACTTTTTTTTTACCGCGTAATGAACCCTCTCCCAGACTGATGTCAACTTTTCTGGAAGAAAAGTGGATTCATTACGCGAGTAAATACGGTATATGGCGGCTTGGGTACTGGCGGCGAGTGCGAACAAGGTACGAAAAATCGAGCAGTCAGTTCCAGTGCGTCCGAAATTTCAAGCGCTCTTATATATTGGCTCTAGGGGCCATGACGCGATGCCGCGAAAAAGCCCGAATAATCAAGCATGTCCGAAAAATCAGGTGTCCGAATTTTCGATCGTCGACTGTACTCTATTGGTGCTTATTGTTCTTAGAAGAAATCTATAAACGTCTGCTGTTGGAGCATGGTGTCGTTGGCACGGGTAGCACTTGCCAATGCCATTAAGACGTCAGGTCAGTGCTTGTCTCTTGACCACTCGCTTCAAAACCTATTTTTTTCAGCAGATCACCAGGCAGAGCCGTCCTCTTGTTAACATACTTGAAAATGACGTAAAACTATCCATAATTAGGAGAAAACAAAATATTCCATATACCCCTTGTGGAGTTCGTTGACCTTTCCGCAACTCGTTGGTCTTGTGTTCGCAAGGAAGGCGCTCCAGTGGGGTCGGAAGTCGCCAACAAAGGGACCCGTCCCGTCCTGGCCTCCCCTGCTTGCGGCTGTTGTGCTCGCGCTTCCTTCCTGCTGTGGAGTTCGGCGAAGTTGGGCATGGGGAGAATTCCCTGGGGACCACCGCGGGGGTGGGTGAGCCATCTGGGGGAGACGTGGCTGCAGGAATGCGGAAGCAACGACGACAAGTGTCCCCACGTGTTTGAACAACAATGCCGGAAGCAGCGACGACCATAAGCGTATTCGTTCCGGTCTTCAGATGACGAAGTGCAGTATCAGTGTGGTCCCCTTCGGTCACGCTGGGGTTGAACAATTGCCCGAGTGCCGCACCTTCGACAGCGCTTCCGCGTTCCGGTCACCAGTACAACATCGTTCAACCCCTGCTGTGAGACAGCCTGCATTCCTGTGTCATGCAGGCGCCTTCAGGGTCAACATGGGCGCGGTCCGGACACGCGTGCGCGCCCACCTGGAGGCCGTGTGGACAACGTGACCAGGTCCTGTTCCCTTTCCCTCGACCGAGCTGCGAGGAAACATCAGGACTGCCCTGCCGTGGGCGGTACCATCAGTGTCATCGTGTGATTGGACATCATTCATCGAACTGTATTCCCCAGAGTATTTCGAGCTGCTGGTTTGGTACCAGAGAAGAGCCCCCCTCTTGACAGATACCAGAGACTCCCGACTGCTAAGAAGCTCTCTTTACTGAGAAGCACTCTCAATTGCCCTACTTGTACATTATGTAAATAGTCCTTGTATAAAGTTTTCCAAGTTTTCTTCCTCCAACCGTCCTCGTCTCTTCTCCGGCCCAGTCACGCTACCTGAATCCCAACAACTGGTGGCAGCGGTGGGATGCTGCTACCTGAATTCCAACAACTGGATGGCAGCTGTGGGACGTCCACGTGAAGTTACCGGCTCCAACAGACCTCGGCAGCTACGGGACTGACAGGCGTCAGCTATACCTTGGCAGGGTGAGTGCCCAATGTTTTCCGTTCATTTCGCCAGACCGTACTAGCACAGGCTGATGCTAGGTGCGGATTCCTGTTGTCTGGGAAATTGATTAAGGGAAACTGTTTTGTCCACTTCAAGCTAGGGCTTTTGTTTAGTGGGCTTGCTAACGCATGGTGGAACTCACGATGGTGAAGTTAAAAGTGCAGGAGCTGCTCGAAATTTGCCAGGAGCTGGGTATTTCGCTACGTTCTGCGAAAAGAAAATAAGAAATTCTCGAGGTTATGCGGCAGGAGGAGGTGACTACTGAGGAGGTCGGCGAGGCTTGGGAAACGATTGTTGGACGCAAAGAAGAGCAGAAAAGACGGGAGTTGTGCGAGCAGAAAAAAAAAGAAGAGCTTCGGTTGGCTCAAGAGAGACGGGAGGTCCATGAACATGCTCGAAAAATGAAGGAGCTCGAAATCGCGTCGAACGGAGGGAATATGGCGCGTCTTAGCCCTGTAGCTTCGGTAGAGGATCAAGGGAGGCAGAGATTGCAGGATCTCGTCTCACCATACCGCGTGGGAGGCGATATTGCACTCTTTTTGGTAAATTTCGAACGTGTATGCGGGAAGGTGCACATCGACAAGAGCGCTTGGTGGGAGAAGTTACTTCCTCTCCTTCCATGCGAGGCGGCCGAAGTGGTGGCTCGCCTCTCACGGGAAAAGTGTGATGACTGCGAGAAGTTAAGGAGCGCACTGATTAGAAAGTACCGGCTTTGAGCTGAAGCCTTTAGGCAGCGATTCAGGCAGGCAAAGAAAGGCGGAGAGTCGCTTACTGACTTCGCGTACCGGCTTAAAGTCAACTTAAACGAGTGGCTTAACATCGCTGAGGTGCACGGAAGCCATGACAAGGTACTGGAGTGCATCGCACCAAAGCAGTACTATAGCGCGATTCCAGAAGAACTCTGGATATGGCTGCAAGATAGGCTAACAGATATAGACCTAGACAAAGCGGCACAGCTCACAGACGAGTATTACGTTTGCCGACACCTCCAAAGCCAGGCAGGGTACGATAACAGGTTAGGAAAAGAAGAAACCTATTTAAAGAGAATCCCCGACCGAAGGGTGCCACCAGCACGCCGGGATCACTGAACAGAGGAAGCGGGATCAAAAGGAGGAAGTAGCGAAAACAAGATGGAGTCACCCAAATCTCCCGATCCGGCGGAACAGCAGGCACCTAGAGCTCGCGCGTTTGAAGCGCGAAAGCCCATTGTCTGCTATAATTGCAACAAGGAGGGTCACATCTCAGTGAACTGCAAACAGCAAAAGATGGCGTTCGCGTGCATGCGAGAGTCGGAGGAAAACTTTAAATTGCTGGAGCCATACGTGCGGGACGTAGTGATAAATGGCAAAAATTCAGGGCACCGCGGGATTCAGCCGCTACCATGGATGTTGCTCACCCGTCCTGTGTTTCCTCCACGGACTACATCGGCGAATGCGCCTGGATTAAGCAGGTCGCCGAAGAACAGAGTGCATGTTTGCCTATAGCGATGGTGACTCTAGAGGGGACTTTTGGCCGGCTTCACACAGAAGCGGCAGTTAGCGCAAACTTGCCGACACACTTGCCCTACCTGTTTTCGAACAAATCTGAGCAGCTGCTGAAAGAGAAAGGTCTCTCTTTCACCTCTGGCTTGGCTTGCAATGCGCTAACCCGTTCTCGAGCGCTAGAGCTCGCAAAGAAACTCAACTACGCTCCGATAAATGAGCAGGCACCGAACCATTCTCCCGACCAGCCGGGGGATCCTTGCAGGAAAACTTGTCCGTCTAAACCGCATGAGCATGACCATGAAGGTGTTCCCGAACAAGCGGTAGCTCATGAAATCCAAGGAACTGCCGATTCCGTAGAGAATGGGGCAACAGGAACCATCGCGAAGGGCTCGACATTAACACCTGCTTCGACTTGTTGGGAGGAGTTGACTAAGGTTGACAGGAAAGCACTTATTGCAGAGCAGAAAAGCGACCCATCGTTAAGAGCTCTAAGCAATAAGGTGAGCGAGGGAGTCGCCAGAAAGAACATCAGCTTTCATGAGAAATCAGGCCTTCAGTACCAGAAATACTGCGACTCAAAGGGACGCGCATATGAACCACTCCTAGTGCCTGAGAAGTACCGGCGGCAGCTTCTAGAGCTCGCGCACGGAAATGCATGGGCGGGCCACCTGGGCATAAAGAAAACAAAACCTATATTAGCCCTAAAATATTACTGGCCTCCCTGCTGGAAAGATGTGGAACAGCTTGTTAGATTTTGCGACACCTGCCAGCGGGTCGGAAAGTCGACGGATAAATAAAAAGCACCCATGACACTAGTTCCCATAATTACAGAGCCCTTTCGGCGTCTCGTAATAGATACTGTCGGCCCACTGCCAGCCTCCAACTCTGGCTGTCGCTACATTCTGACCTCACTGTGAGTAAAAGTTTGCCGGTGGTGTTGGTCCGGTGATTTCCAGAAACTGGATGCACCGCTTGAAGGCTTCTCGGTGATATGACTTGCAGGCGAAGCGATCTAGTGAGAAACGAACCTTTATACAGGCTATTTACAGATGGGTACAAACAAAAGTCAGTATACGGCCACAACTATCCGCGGCCGGCCTAGCCGACTGCCTGCACAGAGGCGAGGGACCCCGCGTCCCAAAAATCAAACTGGCGCGCCTTGCACCAGCTCTCAACGGTCACTCGCTCCCTCCGCACTCGGCCAGACCGAGCGCCTCCCAGCTAGAAGCTAGAGAAAAAAGCCCTCGGGCGCCACTCCCTTCGCGGGTACACCCCGAAGATGCCGGCGCCCCTTTCCACACATAACAATAAACTGCTAACTGCGACTCATCAGTTTTGACGAATAGGAAAGCTCAGAACTGATGTCAGCGTTTTTCCTTACCCCCGAGTTCCTCCCTAGGTGGTCTTGCAATCCTTCGCCCAGGGGACAGGGGTCCAAGGTCGAGGCCGGTAGATAGCCCCGCCGTCCGGAGCGGCGAAGGAAACCGCAACGACGAATGGGGAGACTAACCAAAAAGGCATGAGTCCCCTTCTAACGGCGTGCACCAAAGCAAAACTAAATGAAACAAAACCGGACGCGCAGCCTAGGTCACTGCCCTCTCGCGGAATATTCGCAACACATGTACAAAAAGATGCGACAGCGCGCCGAACCCTACACCTTCCACCCAAGACTCGGCTAATCTATTCAGAGATGAGCCGAGGCAACAAACAACAAAAAGGGTTCGGCAAGTGGCGGTTGAGTACCTCTGCACGAGCAAGCAACCGGAGCCTGCGAGCCCGCATGCTGCGACCCTTCGTCACACACTCACACCCATCCCGAGGACAATGCTAATGACAATGCTAATGACAGTGTCAATGACGAATACTCTCAATCTTGAACTAAGACAGCACATAATTCTCGGTGCACTCAAACATCTGTAATATGCAAACAAGGACAGTTCCGAGCAGTTTATATCACACTGTCCGTAATCACTGACGCACAAAAGGTAAAATCAGCATAACTGCAGCCCAAGAACATTCGGTCATGTCCATGTCTGTAGTCCCTGAACACTGAGTCCTGCCAACTCTGGATCCCCCACACCCACCTACTGCATCCGCGCTTACTCGAGCCTTTTGTTTCATCTCGAGACGTGCTACCAAGCTATATCCGTGTTGCATACCTGCGCACGGGTCCTTGTTGGGACATGGCGAGGCCTGTTAAAAGTGGAGTGGGCATGGCTAACGCAGCCTATGATTCAGCGGCGTCCTCCCGGGTCGAACACTCGCACCCGCCGTCTACGACTGAATATCGGTGCGGCACAGGATCGGTGCGGCACAGGCGGTCAGCGCAGTGACATTCCGTTTGCGCTGCTGTCTATCCAACTTACGACCCTCGTTGGCGGTCAGCGCACTCAGGCCACGCGCCTTCACTATTGACAGAGCCCTGTTTTCTGAGGCCTTCATGCTTTGCGTGCTCAACTGCTGTAGCGTCTTTACGCTGGACGCCAGTCCCTCGGGCTGCATAGGCAAAGGCACGCCAAGATCGTGCCGTGATTTGGCGTGCGTCGCAAACTTTTGACGTGTTTCCGTGCTCTGTTCACGGTAAAGGACGCAGACACTGTCCACACCAGCTGATCTGCCGTATGGCAATCTCTCCACTGTAGCATTGCTTGTACCCGTGTCCACTGTCTCAGAACCAGCTCTAGTCAGCTGCGACACCTGCGCCTCAAGCGACGCCGCTAGCTGAGCTCGATGTTTCATCCGCGTCATTGGTGAAACACCCCCGACGCACCGCTTCCATGTCGATGCGCAAAGAAAGTTCACACTGGACGCCTGCGCCTGGCGAGCCGCCCTTTTCCTCATGCTCATGAGGTTCAGCGCAAAACTCCGTCATGCCTTCACGTGCGTGGCCCACCGGATGGGTTTTATCGGCCTTCCCCTCCACGGGGCTCATCTCCAAGCCAGCAGGTAGGGACCGCTGTTCTCTTTCAACCTGGATTGCTGACTGAGCAGCATCCAGCAACTCAGCGCCAGCAATCTCTACATTGTTTGCCGGGACTTGCGCTTCGCTCGAAGCGCTTTCGATCCCTACCGGCTTCAAGCTGCAGCAACTAACCACCTCTTCTGTTACACTGCTCAGCGATTCGTTGCCATCTCCTCTACCCGGAAAGGGTGATCGGCTCTGAGGTCGCCCTAGCGGTACCACCTCCTGCTGCGCACTTCGCTCTTTCTGGAGAGATTCTTTCGTCTCCTTGTACTCTTGTTTGGCTATCGCTAGTTTGCGCTCGAGAGATTCCAGGCTGACATCGTCCAGCTTGTTTTCGAGGTAACTACCTCACCCGGACCATAAGGCGAATCTGGCATAATGGCCACTCGAACACCTGAATGCGGCCATCACACCCGTTGCTCTCTAACCCTGCGGCTCGAGCGCTACGGAGGCAAGCAAATGGGAAAGGAGGCTCACTCTGCCGTCGCCTCGCTGCCCATGGCTCCTGCGACCTCTCCGAACCTCTCCGTCAGATGCCGCCTCGTCCTTTCCCACGGCTGCAGCACTCTCTTCCTCGGAGGCCTCTTGTTGCCTCCTCGTTGCTCCGCAGGTTTGCACCAGTCTTCGTCCAAGACACTCCTCAGCCGGCGTCCCCTCTTCGACTCCAACAGCTCCAGAGGCTTTGCACCAGGATGTCGCCTCTCCGCTCCCAACAGCCTCCGAAGCCCGTCACCAGGAGCTCGCTTACTTCCTCTGCAACGGCGCTCACTTGTCGCGATGATCAGCCGCAGCGGCGGGCCCTCTCAACAAGGTGTCGCCCTCCGCTGGTGTCCCATAGCGCCCGTATCCGCTCCGCAGAAAGCCGTGTACGCTTGAATCTTCCAACTGCCGCCGTTGCTCAGGGATACCACTCTCTGTCTGTTGAAGGCGTTGTCTTCGGCGTTTCACGCCCAATGCGGTTCGCACCTTCGTAACCCCGTAGCCTGTCGTCCTTTCGGTATCTCGCCTTGGATGCCGAACATCGTCGTTCTCTCCGTGGATGTATGTCTTCGTCCGTTCCTCGGGGCCACTGCAGAGCACCAGTACTGTCGACTGCGCCAGTAAAGGTTTGCCGGTGGTGTTGGTCCGGTGATTTCCAGAAACTGTATGCACCGCTTGAAGGCTTCTCGATGATATGACTTGCAGGCGAAGCGATTTAATGAGAAACGAAATTTTATACAGGCTTTTTACAGATGGGTACAAACAAAAGTCAGTATACGGCCGCAACTATCCGCGGCCGGCCTAGCCGACCGCCTGCACAGAGGCGAGGGACACCGCGTCCCAACAGTCAAACTGGCGCGCCTTGCACCAGCTCTCAACGGTCACTCGCTCCCTCCGCACTCGGCCAGACCGAGCGCCTCCCAGCTAGGAAAAGCTAGAGAAAAAAGCCCTCGGGCGCCACTCCCTTCGCGGGTACACCCCGAAGATGCCCGCGCCCCTTTCCACACGTAAAAATAAACTGCTAACTGCGGCTCATCAGTTTTGACGAATAGGAAAGCTCAGAACTGATGTCAGCGTTTCCCTTACCCCCGAGTTCCTCCCTAGGTGGTCTTGCAATCCTTCGCCCAGGGGACAGGGGTCCAAGGTCGAGGCCGGCAGGTAACCCCGCCGTCCGGAGCGGCGAAGGAAACCGCAAGGACGAATGGGGAGACTAACCAAAAAGGCATGAGTCCCCTTCTAACGGCGTGCACCAAAGCAAAACTAAATAAAACAAAACTGGACGCGCAGCCTAGGTCACTGCCCTCTCGCGGAATATTCGCAACACATGTACAAAAAGATGCGACAGCGCGCCGAACCCTACACTGTGCGTGGCAACCAAATTTCCCGAGGCCATTCTCTTGAAGGAGCTAAGTTCCGCATGTGTTGTAGACGCCCTTTTGTCAATTTTCTCTCGCGTGGGGTTCCCTGCAGAGATACAAAGCGATAACGGGAGCGTGTTCACAAGCTTCTTGACAACAATGTTCTTGGAACGGTGTGGGATTAAAATAATCCGCAGTTCCATTCGCCACCCTCAGTCAAATCCAGTCGAGCGTATGCACTCAGTGCTAAAGCGGATGTTTATGTCTCTGTGTTTTGAGCATAAGGGAGATTAGGAAGGCTGCATTCTAGCAGCACTCTTTGCAATGAGATCCGTCCCCCACGAAAGCACAGGATTTAGCCGCGCTGAACTAGTCTGCGGGCGTGACTTGAGGACCCCATTGCGCATATTAAAGGAGTCATGGGAGGGTTACAGAGAGGATCCCTGTGTAGTGGAATACGTCCTGAAGCTACTGGAAAGACTTGCGAAAACCAGAGACCTCGTGGAAGTAAATGTCAGAGCAGCGCAGTCATTGTCTAAAGTGCACTACGACAAATCGGCACGCAAGCGCACCTTTCAACCTGGCGACCAGGTGATAATGCTGCGTCCGTCAAAAAGAAACAAGCTTGAAGTGCAATGGGAAGGGCCAGCTAAGGTGGCGTCCAAGCTTTCGGACACCAACTATGAGGTCAAATTTAAGAAAAAACACAATCGGATAATCCACAGTAATTTCATGAACCCTTATGTGCAGCGTCAGGCCATGGTTAATATGACGCTGAACATGCCAGAGGAAGAGATCTCAGACATACCTTATGTCATACATGAGGACGAGCAGGCAGCGAATGAGCTGCTAAATTCAATCGACAGAGAGCCACGTTTGACGGAAAGTCAACGAGGAGACATGAAAAACGTCGTCCGCGACTTTGAAGCCGTGTTTTCAAACAAGCCAGGAAAAAGCAACCCTCGTCGAACACGACATTGAGCTGTCTAGGGAGCAGCCGATCAGGAGCAAACCGTACCGTGTCTCTCCAAGAGAAAAAGAAATCATTGAGACGGAGATCCGCCGTATGTGCGAACTTGGCGTCATAGTGCCCTGCGAAAGTGACTATACGTCACCATTCATTATTGTAGAGGTTCCAGGCAAGGATCAGAGACCTTGCGTGGACTACCAGAGACTGAATTCAATCACAGTGGACCAGATCTACCCCATACCGAACATCGAGGAGAGGGTTGAAACAGTCCCTAAATCAGAATATATATCCACACTGTATTTAGTTCGTGGTCACTGGCAGGTGCCACTCACTGAGCGCGCCAGCAGGTACGCAGCATTCGTGTCCCCCGTGGACACGTTGCGCCCTGTAATATTGAGCTTCGGCTTGAAAAATGCTCCGTACTGTTTTTCAAAGTTAATGGACCAAGTGCTGCGGGGACTTGCAGATTTTGCTCTCCACTACCTTGGCGACGTGGCCGTTTTCTCACAAAACTGGGAGGAGCACATTGAAAACCTGCGTATTGTGTTGAGCCGACTGCTTGAGGCTGGTTTAACGGTAAGGGCGGCAAAATGCCACCTGAGGTGCGCCGAAGTGAACTATCTTGGGCACGTGGTTGGACGAGGCCAGCGCAGACCTGCCGCGCTTAAAGTGGCTGCCGTGGTGGAGTACCGTCGCCCAACCACAAAATCGTAACTCAGGGCTTTTCTTGGCCTAGCAGGCTATAATCAGCATTATTTAAAGGGCTACTCTGATTTAGCCAGCCCCCGACCGACGCGCTGAGAAAATTGAGCCTGCCAATATTTCTTGGGACCAAAAGAAAGAGAAGGCATTTCAGAGTCTGAAAACGGCCCTAAGCGAGCGCCCAATACTGGCAGCGCCAGATTTCTCGAAACCCTTTATCATACAATTTGATGACAGCGAACGAGGGTTAGGCGCTATTCTTTGCCAGGAAAGCGATGGCAGGCACACACGGCCTGTCCTTTACTTGAGCTGCAAGCTCAGCACGCGGGAAGAGGCGTATAGCACGTCTGAAAAAGAATGCGCATGCCTCGTTTGGGCGATAGACAAACTTGCATGCTACGTCTCCGGGTCCCGTTTCACAGTAGAAACGGACCATTGCCCTTTGACTTGGCTGCACAATATGTCGCCCAAAAATGGTCGTCTACTGAGGTGGAGCCTGGCACTCCAGCCCCACAGCTTCGAGGTTCGCTACAAGAAAGGCAAGCTCCACACAAATGCCGACGGGCTAAGCCGAGCCTTTTAGCTAGTAAAGATTTTAAAAAAGGGGGGATGTCCCCCAAATTTGTAGTTTTGAAGGTTTATTTCATATTATCTTCCTAATGGAGAGCGTATATCTCCCACTTTCTTTGCATTAATGTTCATAACCACGTAACATACCTAGGAGTACGTTTTCCTTATTTCGGCCAAGGATAAGTAAGAGCGAGTGGTGTAACGTACCTTGTTTCTGGGTATTGGGGCGGGAAAATTTGAACGCCACGTCGGCCAAATCCAGTCACCTATTCCCGCACCACGTGCCCTCTAAGCACCAACCTGATTTCATTTAGCGAATTTTTTTCCCTATCTAAGTGCGCCTCGAGCGGGAGCACACGCCTTGGACAGGTGCCCTGTCTAAACTCTTAGTCGGGAGACACCATGTGTTCATTCAGGCAAAACATTTGATCTCTTCAAGTTTCAGTTGAAGTTTTGTGCTAAGTTCAGTTTTGGCCTTCAGTTTTGGTCTGGCGGGATGAGTGGGTTCTGAGGGCGCTTGCTTTTGTCAGGTGTGGTTTGGCGTCTGTGATCCTTTTTGGCTAGCATTGCAGAGAATTTCCCAAAACGGCCATCTGACGAGGGGAAGCGATGCCGAGCTTCGGCACTGAAGGTCATCAGAAGACTCCCAGAGAGCATCTGGTTCCTGGCACGCCCAGTCAGCCGAGCTCAGTGCGAGCAGTTCATCTTCTGGGCGCAATATCTGGCGGCGGGGGTGCTGTTGTGCTCGCGCTTCTTTCCTGCTGTAGAGTTCGGCGAAGTTGGGCATGGGGAGGATTCCCTGAGGACCACCGCGAGGGTGGGTGAGCCCTCTGGGGGAGACGTGGCTGCAAGAATGCCGGAAGCAGCGACGACAATAGCGTCCCCACGTGTTCGAACAGGAACGCCGGAAGCAGCGACGACCATAAGCGTATTCGTTCCGGTCCTCAGACGACGAAGTGCGGTATCAGTGTGGTCCCCTTCGGTCACGCTGGGGTTGAACAATTGCCTGAGTGCCGCACCTTCGACAGCGCTTCCGCGTTCCGGTCACCAGTAAAAGTTCTTTCAACCCCTGCTGGGAGACAGCCTGCATTCCTGTGTCATGCAGGCGCCTTCCGGGTCAACATGGGCGCGGTCCGGACACACGTGCGCGCCCACCTGGAGGCCGCGTGGATGACAACGTGACCGGTCCTGTTTCCTTTCCCTCGACCGAGCTGCGAGGAAACATCAGTACCGCCCTGCCGTGGGTGGTACCATCAGTGCCATCGTGTGATTGGACATCATTCTTCGAACTGTATTCCCCAGCTAGGGATCTGGGAAATACGAAGAATATTTAAGGAGCTGCTGGCTTGGTACCAGAGAAGAGCCCCCCTCTTGAGAGATACCAGAGACTCCGACTGCTAAGAAGCTCTCTTTACTGAGAAGCACTCTCAGTTGCCCTACTTGTACATTATGTAAATAGAGCCTTTTATAATGTTTTCCAAGTTTTCTTCCAATCGTGCTCGTCTCTTCTCCCGCCCAGTCACGCTACCTGAATCACAACCACTGGTGGAAGCGGTGGGATGCTGCTACCTGAATTCCAACACGGCGGACGTCCTTATCTACTCCGCGCGGTAACGGGCATAGCCCGTCTTAAGAAGCCTAACCATGTACAGGTGTCGACATGTGTGCGTTTTCAAGGGGTTGACGAGGTTTCGGGGGCGCACGAGATACGGCTGAGTATTAGCCGAGTGACCGGAAACCTACTATTCCCGTAACGACTGTGTTCGACTCTTGCGGTGTGTTCTGTAAACACTTTAGGGATCGTTTCGTCGGCATATGTTTGTCGCGTGTACGACAGAGAGAGGAAAGTGGTAACGGCTGGGCCGTGGGAGAGGGTGGTCGCGTTTGTGCTGTTTGTGTATTTGATTGCAACCTCTCCTTTCCCAAATGTTTAATCAGCACTCTTTCCCCAATCTGTGATTAGTTGGCGGAAACCTTATTTTCCTTTCCCTAACCACTGATTGGTGAGGTGTGTCGCTTGTAATCTTATTGGTGGCTGTCCCCACTAAGGGCGGAGACAGAGGGTTTAAAAACAAGCGCGCTGGGTTGAACGGGGGCTGAATTCGTCTGATCAACGGTTTAGTCATGTAAATAGTCTTCTCCTTGCTTTGTTTCTTCTCGTTTTATTTATGTTGTAAATAAATAGTTAACCTTCTCCTTCCTTCGAGTAACGTGAATGTTTGCGAGTTATAACCACCGGGTCATCAAGAAACCCCGATTTCATCATCAACAAGGTGTTTCCTCTCATCACCACCTGAAGGGGGAAACTCAACTCCCCTCGATTCCGAGTGCTGCCCACAGCGTTTCTCATTGACAAAGTACATTTTCTCAAAGGAGCTTTTTCCGGTGGAAACCGGCTTTAACCTAGTTTTTACGAAGTGTATTAGGGGGGGGGGGGGGGAAGAATCACATAAGAAAACGAAGGGCTCTAAATACAGGGTGTTTTACCTAAGACTTTACATAGTTTTTAAAAATATGCGCTTCATTTAGCGCGTTTTTCGGCATAGCATTATCAGTGGTGCAGTCCATCATAATACAGCTAAGACATGCTAACATCAGACTTGTTAACTAATAATGAATAGTTAATTTTTTTACTATTGCTGTTAAGCTGCTGAATCATTGAGACGCGTGTAGCCCACCGTAAGTAGTACCCATATCAATTTTTAGAATTTCGAAAATGCGGTTGTCCTCGGCGCCGTGGCCTAACAAATTTTGGCTACATCATGCTAAAATGCATGCGTTTTCAAAAAGTTTGCAGGCAAAGTAACCTCTCCAGGGCACGTATCACGTCTAAATAGCCAAATTACACAAAAAAAATTACTGTGTTTATCGTTTTTGTTCGTAAGCCCTTATTACGAATGTATAATCTTATCATTTTGTTCTGTTGATGTATTATTTGCGCTCTTGATAAGCCGTTGTGTAAGCCTTTTTTTGTGCCTGCTTATCTTGAACCAAGCTTACGTTGCAGGTATGCTTCTGAAGCACTGCTAGGTTAAAATTTGTACCTGTATGCTCCCACCTGCTTGGTCTTCCTAGACTTCAGTATCTCCCAAATAAAAATGAATTTTCGAAATTCTGAAAACAGCTATGAATATTACGTACGGTGAGCTACACGCCTCTCAATAATTAAGGAGTCTAACAACAATAGTTGAAAAGTTTACTGTTCAAAATTAGTTAACCAGCCTACCCGTTAGCACGTCCCAGCTGTATTCTGATGTACTACACTGCTGACAATGTCGTACCGAAAAAAGCGCTCTTCTAACTCAAAAAGCCTATTCTTAAAAATTGTGTAAATTCTTCGGCAAAACACCCTGTGTTAGAATCCGACCATTTTCACCTGTCCGGTTAATAAGCAGAGCACTTGAAGCATCTGTTAATGCCGCCCTGGAGCTGAAGCACTCTTTTCAATCAGGTCACGGTGGGAATTCAATTTTCATCATTACTTTCCTGCTGACATAGTGTTCTGCACCTAATGGGCCTCTTAACCCCTGGTGAGCGCGGACTATAATATTACTCTACATTAGGGCTGTCCGCTCCTCTGTGCTTTCTCATTCAGTCTGCATGACCTCACTGTGCACAGCTGCCTCTACCGCATTGATATTCATGTACTCGGCTGGAGTTTGGTGGTTAGTTCATGTATCGAAGTCAAGTGTCACAAATGATATGGTACTCAAAAGGGGCCGATAGGGCAGAGGGAAAGGGCTGGCGAATACCTACCGCTAATAGCAATATATTGCTACAAACATAGTCCTCTGAATATGAGCGGTCGTGCCTGCACTGCGTAAAAAATGTTTGCAAGAGGTCCTATAAAATGGCTATAGAGACTACACAGCGACCATAGCCCTCCAGAGGAAAACTGATAAAATCCAAATCAGGAAGGGTGTCAGGCAAGGTGATTCAGTCTCTTCGTGGACATTCACATCATGTTTACATGAGACATTCAGAGGGCCGGAGTGGCACGATCTAGAGACAGATGGTGATAGAGAACACCTTAGTAACCTGCGATTTCCTGACAATATTGCCCTGAAGTAACTGAAGGCATGAACTACAGCGCATGACTGATGACTCAAGGAAGAACGGTGGGACTAAAAGTTAGTATAAAAAAAAGTTAAAGTGATGTTCAAGTGTGGAAAGTGACACTGTTTACGATCAGCAGCGAGGTATTTGAAGTAATAAAGGAATATACTTACGCACGGGTAATAGTGATCCGTGCGGTGAAAGTGAAAGAGAGAAGATTGGTGCGGAGTGCATTTAGCCGGCACTCTCCGGTAATTAACGGCAGCTTACTAGTATCCCTGAAGAGAAAAGTATAACAGTTCAATCTTGCCAGAACTCACCTATGGGGCGGAAACTTCAGTTTTGTGCGTGGTTAATTTGCAGTTACTTTCCGATTCAGTCTCGAATTGCGCATCTTGACGCCGCACAGCATCTTGGCCTTTTCTTTCTCGATTCTTTGCGCCTGCATGCAGATGTCGCGGGCCAGCGCTCCCGTTTCGACAGACTCGGCGGAAGAATCTCCTCCCCGCCACTCACCGCCCAAGCAACCGACGGTGCCGAACAAGTCTTCGTTGCTGTCGCTTCCGCGCCAGGCCGGACGCCGCAAGAAAACGTCCATCTTAGAAGACGGCCAGGTGGTCATTCCGGGACAGTCTTCGCCCGAGCACAAGCCAGTCAAGGGCATCAACCGTGAGCCTAGCCACCACACGTTCCCCACACTTATGGGCTGCAGCCGCGCACAGTGTAGCTCTGCGCTGAATTCCGGCAGCATTCCACATGACGTACACGCGCTATTTCCGCTGCATCGCATTTACTGAAAATGCGCGCTCTAATTACGAGACCAACAAAATAAAACAAAGGCCACTTTATTCAATATAAACGGCTGTGTGTACTGAGAGACGTTACGTGGCGATTAAACACCCTTCAGAATTTGATGCAATGCCACAGCACACGCACCAAAGGGATCATTTGTGAACTTTTATGTGCATCCTACGGTGTAGACGAGATTTCCTTCCGCGTCCCACCTGCATGTTAACTCCCTTACGTTCTTTTTTCTGCCCCCTCTCTTCCTTCAGTGTTCTTGCTGGCGTTTTTGCCATACTACCATCACAACAATGTAAGGCACGGCCGCGTCCTTAGAGTTATTTCCACTGCTACTTCCATCTCAAGTGTGGCGCATACCTATAGTCACATCGTCGTCTTTCGCCGGGGATCGCTGCTCCATTTTATTGCTGATGTGCAAAAGCGACGACATGCATTCAATTTCTGTCGCGCTCCCTTTTTGATCCCATTATTTCCTCCTTTGTTACTCTGCAGAGCTCCGGCTTCCCACCGCTACAATTACTGAGCCATATCGCCAGTGCGTAATAATGCTATAAGAACGCAGCAAAATGGAGAAACCACCATTATCTTAAGGGTTTATAATATTCCCCTCAGTGAAGATTGCAGACATTTCCCCTCTCTCATGCCAGGACTATGAAGGTGCATTATTTACCCGTTTGATGAAGGCACACAGAGGCAAAATCTGTGCGTCTCGCCATTTTAAGCGTACGACAGATGTGCACTACAAAGAACAGCGACCCGAGGCGTGAGCTTAAACGTTCACAGGGAGCTTTTCTCAAGCTGTGCATGCAGTATCTGAAAAGCTGCTTTTAGAGCGCAGGAAAGTCCCCCTCTTCTGCACCGCATTTCTGTATTCCCCACGGACTTCAAGTTATCTCAAGTCGAACTTATTTGGCTGCAACTATCCCTTTCCGAACCCTGACCACATAAGCCTGTGTCTGCACAAAAAAAAATCTATTTCGGATCGTCTGGCAAAAACGAACTTGTTCGGACCCAGCCCACACGTTTACGATGGTTCAGGTAATAAACACATCTCGCTATACGCCCAAAAACGGAGCTCTATTCACCTAATCAAAAGGGCGCGCACTCGAAGCGTTCCCGGGAGGCGTTCAAGGTCTCTTCCACGCTGCAAGAAGTGTGGCGTTTACTTGTGTTCCACGACGTAGAGGAAGCTGCTTAAACATTTTTTGTTACAACAAAGCCTAGGTCTTTTGTAAATTATTCATCTTTCATCTCTGCTGTGGTGACAGTTTCATCAATAAAAGTCCAACCCACACACTAGTGTTCATTCCAGCAGTTCATTTAGTTCGCTGATGTTTTGATTACTTGTTTTGCACAGAGAAATCATAGGTTCCCGGTTGGTGCGTTTATGGACCTGAAAGGGCTATGCTTCAATGTTCGCGACACTCCCGTGAGTTTTGTCCACGGGGGCACGGCCCGTGTGCATGGCAAGCAGCGTTGCTGAGGGCCACTGGCGATGGTGGTTGCTAACGAAGGACGAAGGAGACAAAATACGGTGACGCCGTTAACGACCGATGACGGCATCATCAGTCCGGAAAATGTGGTCGTGATTTATGAACGGAAGACGTAGTTCGAGGAAGGGATTGCCCGCTGCGATCGGAAACAAAGCCTGTCTTGACCCCTTCTGTAAGCGTCTGTCGCCACAACTTGACACTGGTTGCCGAAGAAGTTTACCGTCCTGTGCCATACTTCGAGGGCTCAGAGTAAATGTTTTGCCTTCCCTCTCCTAGCGTGCCCATGGCACAAAGCGGTGACGCCTCGTGAAAAACACTCGTTGATATCGACGTCTTCATCAACGCTCTGCCAGATACGCATCGTGAAACGAATCGAATTAAGGCTAGGCTTCTAAACTTTCCGCGCTAGCACGTGCCTAAATGTGGAACGTTTAGCTGGTTCCATCAAACTGCTATAATTTTGCCTAGTTTTTGGGCCCCATGCACGGCCTCCCCTGGATATAAAGCGAGAAATAGGGTGAATAAGTGCGACACGAGCGGCCACTGCACCAAAATATGCCCAGCGCGGAGACGAGTTCCGTTTACAATGGCAGCAGCATCAAACGCGGCACTAGTAGCGTGTAAGGCAGTAATGATACACTAAGACCCTGCTCAATGCATCAACAGTGTTCAATAGTCGTGGTGAGCTCATAACATCACGTGAAATCAGAATTCCAGACATTTAGTGTGCGCAATTCACGGCGCAGTGTTTTTCTGCATAGGCTGCACACCGGCTAGTGAAACACAGTTATCAGCTCTGCGGGCACAAGCAAAGTCAGCGAAGCGCGTTCTTTTCCCGCAGCATACCACCGTGTCCAGCTCCCGCCGACCTTCCAGCGGTACCTTCTCCAGCAGATAATCGCCTGGAAGAAGGAGTAAGTGGAGAGCGAAAAACTAACGACATGTGACACAACCAGCAATGCGATGCGCAGTTGAACTCAGAGTCATGCACAATGACGGGTGATCATCAAGCCCAGTGTGATGCGCGTGAATCGAAAGCTCGAAAGTCAAAACAAAGATTCTCCACCTAGCGGTTGCAACATCGCTGCTAGCCGCACTGCACCAATCGATAGTAGTGCTGGTCCCTCAATCCAAAAGTGCTGCTTCAGAAAAAATGTACGTCCCCAAAAGTAGCCATTTTTCGATTGTCGAACCATTCTGCTTTTGTATTTCATTATGAGGTGTCGCTGTTGTCATAGCAATTATGAGCAGTGATGCCTCAGACGCCAGCAACCAGCCGAAATCCTACGGAGTAACAATGTGTCTTAGGTAACTAAGCTGAAAGGAACTTGCGAGTGTTTTGATGCTGCTTCAACAGAGGCACGGAGTTTGCAGCAGTGCAGCTTCCAAGTGGAATAGCCATTATTCCCCTGACCATTGTTGCGGCTCCAGAGCGTTTCGTTACTGCCAAAATTAGTCCGAGTATCGCGACGCCAGTCCGCTATGCGTATACAGGCCCAAGCACACTTATCTCGAAAGCTTGAACAACGCGGTCTGCAGTGCGGTGGCGGCGTTACGGGTTTCTAACAACACGGAACGACTTGTGCATGCACTGTGGCATGCATGGTTAAGCGTTTTCGCCTCCTGTCCGAAGAGGCGGCATCAAACCTAAAAGGAAATGCAAAATGTAATAAGAGGCGCGGAACAGAACGTTTCTACCTTACATTCCTCTTCTTCACAGCCAACGGACTTGCCTCGAAAACTCTTCACTAAAGACTGTAGCCTGAAAGATTACTTCGCAAGTTTTTTTTTTTCCTGTGAAATATACGTGCAAACATTTCGTTAGGTCGACGAGGTAAGATACCTGCTCGATGATGTACGAAAGCTGCAAGCACGTCTTGGTTATTAGCCAGCGGAAGGTACTTGAGTAAGAAGATTGACAACGACGCAGTCGTTTTGTTTCGTTTAAACCTCATACAGTGCGCATGACTTCAGTGAGGCGTGAGGCTTCAGTGAGGCTTAGTATACAGGTGGTGTTCGCGAAAGGCTTTAGTGGCACTAGGACATGTGCGCTGTAATCGTAATCTTAGTAAGTAAAAAGGTTCCTTCTGACTGAAAATGCTGCGTCATGTTCGCCAGTCCGCTTTTTCAGTGCTACTCGGACACTGGCCGCGCAAGACCAAGTCTGTTAGTACGGTACGCTAGAGGTGTTCGGTTTTTTTCCAAAAGGTCATATCGCACGTGACTTCATTCACGCGCCCTGACCGCGCCGTTTCGATCGCTGAACAGACTGCAATGGTTAACAAGCTGCGCTGACCAGCTTCCTTCGTCTTTAGCTCGCATGCGATGCAGGGTCTCGAAGAACTGTAAAACAAACATCATGCCGATTTTTCAACTAAAGCATGTGTACGAACGAAAGGAACGCACAAAAAGGGTGAATACTTTGCTAGTTCTTATAGATCTCGCTACGTGATTACTCCGCGATACGTGAATATTAATGAAACTTAATATTGCACGTGTTTTGCGTCGACGGGCGTGCTGAGTGCATGATGAGTACGTAACAGTATAAAAGGAGCAATTCAATGTCTTTATTGAGCATGTTTGCGTCTTTAACGTTTTCGTTGCAAATGCACCACTCCACTTGAATGGAAAATCAACTAAATTGGTGTAACGAACCTAATTCAAAATAGCGTGTTTGCTCAGAAACAGTTCGCTCTTTTCCTATACCCTCCTTCAATTTAAGAACTATTTCAGAAGCTAGACGTAGATTATGTTGTAGAGTGCTTTTACTGCGCCAGAGCATACGGCTAAATCATGCCCACCGGCGCGCACGCAGACGATACCACATAATCCATAACCAGCTGCTGATGGGCGTGGTGGTGGCTTCCTCCCTTTCGAGCATGCTGTCTCGCGTGCAAGGCAGTGTCCAGAGGGACGTCATCGGTTATCTCGAGAGGTAAGCGAAGAGACCAGCTGACCTACTGCGTCGCGGCCACCGATCACGTTGCAGCCATCCATCGCTTTCTCGTCCCTGAGTTATACTGAACTCCAGCAAGACTTAACACAGAGTAGCCAGTAGGAGGCTCAAGTTTCTCAGTGCCTGCCTCTTTTTGAAGAAAGACTCCTTGCCGCCATACATTTCATCGTGGTATACTCCCGCTGTGTACGGAACAGAACGCTCCGAATGACTCTACATGCTCTTCCCGCACGCCTTTGCTGGCCGCTGGCAACTCGAACTACAGCGTCCAGAAGACGAGACAATAAATGAGTCGTGGATAAGGACATCGCTTTCTGCCCATTTGTCACAGTGGCAGTGTTTAAAGCCTAGAATATTGCTGGTCTTAAACGGTTGCAATTGACGGTGCTGTCCTTTTCGCCTAAGTGTCCTCTTGGCATTCCAAGCATTTTTGCTGAAGCTGCAGGACGAGTGCGCGCCAGTGAAACAAAGGCCTTACCGCCAAAGTGTGTCGCGCTTAAGGACTGCTCGAGACTGTCTCGCACCCGTCACTTTGACTGTAGCGACATGCCGACGTACGATAGCAAAATGCTCCTGCCAACCACGCACTTCTCTGAAGCATGAACACCTTCTCGCGTTGGGCCTGTGACTTGCTAGTGCCGCCGTAGCTTACACTCGTTCACTGCCAAAAAATCGTGAGACACAGAAAAGGGGCAGGCCTATAGAAGAGCAGAATGAGTGATGCACGCGACCATAGGTCTGTTATGCGCCAATTCGTTGCATTTCTTTAAGGCTTCATTGAGGCGCGCTAGTGAATTTGCTTCACCCTTCTATCATGTCCAACGAGCCAACCAGTAATGGCAGCCTATGGGCAATGACTCGTGTAGTCATGACGCATTTGAAGTCATTAAAATAAAAAAATACAAAAGCAGGCTACGGCTTCGTTAAAACTCGACGAGAAGCCGTCACTGGTCGCAAATGGCAACTTCAAAATTTTGCAACTCAGTTGAACCGCAAAGACTTTTTCCAACAAAATACTCTTGTTCGCTGACTCGTTTGCACTCACTGCTCTGCCTGCAGAAACGGTTTGCGCGAGGAGAAGTGCACGCGCCAGTCCCCTACACTCGGTTCTTTTTGGAAAAGCGCAGAAAAATGTAAAACTTCCAATTAAAGTCTAAATATTTTATTTGTTATTTTAAACTCAAATTTTAATTTAATTTTCATTTTTGCCGCAGCGGCGGCCTAGTTTATCGAGAACACGCCTCGCATGCGGAAGGTGCTGGCTTCGATACCCAGCGCCGCCGGGTACCCCGTAGTTTACCAATGGGTACAAGCTTTCCCCCAGCCATGGTGCGCGGCTCTTCTGAGGGTGAAATAATCGGGGAGAAAGGTCCTGGTCTTGCACTACATTTTTTATGGCATTTACAGGCGCAGGCTCCTTACCCAATACATCCACCCTGGAAACCGGACACTAGGCCGGGATATCGCTTGAATCCGTAATACGTAGAGGCGCTCTGGCTTCTTGAGTTGGCGATTTTAACTTTATTTATATTTTTATTTTTAAATCCAATTAAAAGTTAATATTTTAACGTTAAGTGTGAATTAAAACTTTAAAATTAATTTAAATTTAAATATCGGCAAAGCCCCTGTTCATGTTACAGACTCGGCTTCATCGACGGTTCAAGAATGCTCCCAATAACGGCTCTTGCCGTAAAAACGGTGGATGATCGAATCAAGCCGAGAAACGACCAAGCGGCAGTGTCTGAAGGCCCTTTTAACGTTTTAATGGTTGCTGCCGTACATGTACGGATGAGCGGATACGTCCACATACTCACTGGCATGTATGTACGGCGACGATCGTAGCTCAAAAGTTCGTGCCATGCTGAAAGAAGGTGCTTACAGGGAGGTGCCCTCATCCCTTGAGACTTACGAACACTATTTTGCGGAATGAAAAAACAGTTTTTTTTCCTTGTTCAGCGCTTCATGTAGTTTACGATCCGGTGTTCGCTATAGTTTAGGTTTCTCTCCTCGTGTCGCTACTCGTGTGGTGGTGCACAAGAGCTAATTATAATCTTGAACTGCAAGTTCGCTTGGTTTATTGCCGGCACTAATGTGGTGTTGCCGCTTTCCGCCTTGCTTACTAAGTTTATTTCGAGTTGTTCAGCTACTTGTTGTCGTTTTGTTATGGCTGCGCGCGCTGTCTACTTTCCTGGCGATGATAGTGGTGGTTCCCTCGACTTGGAGTACTTACCAAGTGCCGAATGTGCATTAGAGGACAACAGGTCGTCTTCAGACCAGGAACTGCATGCAGCCAGTTCTGACTACGGACCCGACATACTCGCAATAGCGCGGAAGCAGGCGCGAAGCGACGACGCTCAAAAGGAATGAAAAACCGTTGTTCTAGAGTTTTTTTTGCGCATTCTTCTGAATAATTTTCTCATCTTTTTTTCATCATGAAGGCTCAATAAAAAATCGACTTCGGAAGCACGTTTTCTGCGAAAAAATCCCACGATATAAGGGTAAAGATGAAGCTCAAGGCGAATGCTCCTAGCCGATACTGAGAACAAGCTAAGCAGTCGCCATCAAGGTAGGAAGGCAGAACAAGCGGGACGTTCACTTTGGCAGAGTCCATGGGCTCGTCACAGCCTCTAAGATGTGCTCGATCGCTCCCAGTTGGTGTGTATGGTTGATAAATTTTTGACCTCCTATACGATGTAGTGCAGGCATTACTGCAGGAATATTGCTGCTATTGTTTACTATTAGAGGCTCGCTTGTCACCAGAAATGTGTCTGCAATCCAGACACATTCGACCTTTTTTGTTGTCACAATGTGTCAGTCCTTCCAGCGTGTCAGTCCTTCCCCCTACACTGCAGCCCTCTATTGTGCCGCTGGCAGAACCCTTGAGTCTAGGGAAAAACAGCTAAAAGGCCTAATAGTTATCGCGTTCTGTGTAAGACAGGGCTGTTATCACGAATAACCCAGATCCACAAGGTTAAATCTAGCTCTACTTTCTGGTGGGCTAGTTGGCGCATGTCTGAAAACTTCGAAAAACTACGCGTAAAAATGAGGACGCAAGCACGAGCAACGAAAACCACAAATAGACTGCGGCATAGGTGCAGCACTGGCGGTGAGCAGCGTGTCTCGCGTTGTCTGTTGCTTGATGACCGCTACACGTCTAGGTGGTTGCTGAGCTCATAAGTACGGTGCTTAATATCGTTTCCGAATAAGAGGTGGAAGTCTGCGCTGTGTGTGTGTTCCTAATTCTCGTCCACCTGTCCTCGTTTTGTCGCACAGTTTATCGAAGTTTCACAAGGTTGCGACCGAAGCTGCTTCTGGGCGTGACTTTTTGCTTTACCATCGTCATTCTTAAACTCACCAATGTCAGAAGGTGAACGCGGACCAGAGATCATATTGAAAAAACTAGCCCTGGCGTCGAAAAGAGCCTTTCTGAGACACTGATCGAATCATTAATGTATTCGCTCCACCCCCCAGCAGGTTCCAGCGGTCCATCATGTCGAACGCCATATGGTGGATCATGCTGTTTCCAGCCGAGATGGTCGGCCTCGCCGCCTTCTGGCTGCGTCTCAAGTGCAACTTCCTTAGCATATAGTAAGGCAGCACTTTATGCATCCATGCTTACCCACGCTTCATGTCTTTTATCGCTTCTGTATTCGTTGGCTTTGTAGTAATTCGCATCCATGGCGCCTTCTTGCACTTGCTGAAGCCGCCATGTAGGACTAATCGCTGTAGGTCAGTGAATCGCCGCGGCGCAGATTAATTCATTCGTACAGGGCGGGATAAAACCGGACCAACCAAAAGCGTCCTTTAAACGCTCCTAATAGCTACATCGCAAAACTGCAAGGTTTCTCTCCTGTGGAAATTGCTGTCAGTATTCATGCACGTCACTTATATGCTGTAAGCGCTTCTTTTTTACTGCAGAAATATGACGGCTTGCACTCGCATTATCGCGTACATTTTCGCATAACACTCTGCGTACGTGACCATGTAGATACGGTATATATTTAGGTGACATTGGAAGAATAAAAGGGGACCAAGACTACATAGCCTCCGTGAAATAATGAAACTTGTTGGAGGTCGGTGGGAATGCGTTTCTGCAGCACTGAATCCAGCGTTTCGCGCGCGTGTCTGCAATTTTTTTTACGCAACATTCCAAGCACACAATATCAAGCCGCTTCCTTAGAGCGCTATAAGCCCAGGTATGAAGTCAGTTCAGGTTAATATGGATCATCTTTCAACCACAATTAATGCATAGGGTTTACTAAAAACAGTGTCTTAAAGGAAAGAAAAAACGTAAGCGTAAAGTTCCTGTGGCGACTCTTCATACTTAATCTCGACTAGGGGTGATGACGATCTTGCAACGAGCATGTTGACTAGCGTGAATCCTTCGCAAGAAACAAAGATACAGGTCAGGAGATGATCAAACTATATTGCAACCTGGAGCGCTTCGTTTCAGGTAATGTTTGAATGACACGAAGTGAAGCGTAAAGAGCACGAAAACTACAGGAACAATGTACTCAGCAGTGTCGCTATAGGCAGCCAGAAAGGTTTCGGTTATAAATTGCGTGCCCTCTGTGCATAAACTACCATGTTTTAATCCCATTTGCATTCCACGCTGTTGTTACGGAACAAAAGTTCCGAGGCTATGACGGTGAAAGCACAAAAAGCAAAAGTGCGATAAATTATAGCATTTAACTTCCTCAGGGAGGTCTAATAATCAGATTCATCCCCAGTATATCCCCATATGTTCGGTGCGGGACACTGTGTTATATTTTCCGTTTCTATTCGATCGAGGGTGTCGCGATAGAATGAGCGTATTTAGCAAAAGCGTCATGCTCGCCGCGATGTCTTTGGCATTCTACCACACAGTACAAGGTCGCGAGTTCAAACACGTCCGCGACGGCTGCTTTTTGTAGGGGGCGGAACGCAAAACTCTCGTACGAAGATTTCGCTGCTCTCCAAAAACAAAAAACTGGAGCCACAAATTATTCCTGAGCCTTTCACACTATAGCCTGCCTCATCGCTCCCAGTGCAGCTTCGCCACGTAAGCAGTGATTATTTCACGGCGCAGCAGTTGAATTTGTGACGTCGTGCGACGTCACTAAATCAACCGATGCCTCTTCATCGCTTTCACGATTTTTGAGCATCGCTTCAAAATCCGTTCCAAGTCGCATAGTACTTCTCTTTTCACAATCTGGACGTTGCTTACAAGCAAATTACCAGGCTGTGCCTTTAAACTTGCTGTCAAAAAATCGCCGTCAGTCGCAAATGCACGACCGCAGAGACTTGATGTTAACGTTAATTTCCCTTTTCTTTTTCTTTTTTTGATAAAATCTGCATGTTCGTAGAATCATTACCGGAAAGTAAATCAGAAAAGTCTCCGTTTCGCAACATCCTGCTAACGTTGGTTCGTCTGTGCCGTCGCGTACGTCGCATTACTTTATGCATTGATATCGCCTAAATGTTTTTAGGCTGTTACCGTTTTTTGTCGTGTTCAGTGGAGCAAAGCACCTCTTTCTCGCGAGTGGGCAAGCCCAGATTTCTGGCAGGAGACTGTAAGCAGTTGCGACCGGCGTTTGAGCGAGCGCTGAGGTCAACGAGTTCAGGTTTTTGGCCCTCATTCACTGCTTCAAAGTGTTAGTGAGATGTGAAAAAAAAAAGCATTACCGGGCTTCCCAGCATAATGCTCTTCATTTGCCATGTTCTTCGTGTTAAAAATATGAGCATCGTGCGAAGCGCACGTATCAAATACGGCACCGCAGGGACACCTCGCCGTCTTCCCTCGTGGAGACTTCCCTTCATTGAGACAGTCGCGTAATCAGGCAATTCCTAATCATTGACAGTTTACCGATTATTTTTGTCGTCAGTGTACAAGCTCAGTTGGGCATTCAGTACCAGCACTGATTCTGAATGGTCTTACTTCCGCTTCAAGCGTTCAGTAAAAAAAAATAAATGTGGAAGGGCTTTACCGTAGTTAAACCGATTAGACGCGCGAAAGCATGTGTTTAGCCGGTTGGCTGATGGTCTGGCTTTGCTGAGTCGTCGGCATGTCTGGCGACGATATTAGACTCCGGTTACGCTCGTCGAGGCTAAACTGGTCGGATCTCTTCGCGCCGCAGATGAATGTTGATGAAGACGAAGGTGTGCAATGCACAGAGCGAGAGGCGGGATCGACTGCAGCGATAGCTTAGTGCACTCGTGCAGTGGACAGCGGAGGTGATCTGTTCGCGCCGCTGCGGGTTCGACAACCAGTCGCGGCCATATTTATTTATATTCATTCTATTTCTACATGGGCCAAGGTCATCCTTAAGGTCAAGCTTCGCACAAACTCGATGAGCCGGTTAGACTTAATGAAGTAGTGCTTCCGCACAAAAACATGACTGGTTCGCCTTGTTCTATACATACAAAAAGTTCAGTATGGAGGTTTCCACCTCAAATTAAAGCCCAATCACTACACGTACTAACACAATGTCAGTGATTAATCCTGCATTCCCGCATATTCACACCCGTGGGTTTGCAAACAATCAGACTTAGCGAAGGTTCCTGGTTCCACAAAAACGTCTTTTTATTTTTCCAACACCGCGTGCAGCACTCAGCAGAATCGGTAAGCGGCTCACAAAACGGTAGCACACCGATTGAGGCTGAACTCGGTGCTACCGAAACGTGCTTTTCCTTCTGTGCTTATTATCCGCGAACCAAAGGGTATACGGACAAGGCCGGCAATGAACAGCTTTGGTCGAAAGTCTTCAGGCCACAGATTTTGCTTTCGAGTCTTAGACAAGGGCACTTATTTCACCCGTGCAAAGACCAAAAGGCCTTGAAAAGTGAGGGCGAGGCTTCTTTTGCTCTTACACAGAACAAGAGCTTGAAAAGAAAACCATGTATACCTTGAAGATTTCTGACCAAGGCTGTACCTGGCACCGTTGCACTTGCAAACAGCTTCGAGTGAGGCTCCGATGGCTGAGATATTTACAGAGATTTAGCATAGCACAATCCGCAGCCATTACCGCGATCCACTTGCACGCGCCTTCAGTGCACATGCGCTGATAGGTCCCGACGCGGGCCGGCACGCATCAGGGCGATCTGCGCATTGCCAGTGGCTCCCCGCGGGAGCACATTGCGGCAGCGGCCGCGGATCGCACTGTGCTATATTTCTCTGGTGCCTTGAAGCGCATAGAGAACTCTTCTGGTACGAGTTATTGAACGATACTGCACTTTTCGTCGCATTACTTGGCTTCTAAGCCGCCGGAGCCGTAATAGTGCGCGGAAAGGAAATACTCTTGATCTTTACCAGAGCTCGAACAGGGTCAGTGCGGCGACAAGAAATTATCGCCGGGAGCCTCTGAGGTGCCTCTTCGCACAAGGTCAGTGGTAAGTGCGGCACTGTTTGTAAACTAGGAAAGTGTCTATACTCTGCGCACGTCTACAACTTCCGTATTCGGACACTAATGCCATCCCTGCGACCACCTTGCTTTTGCACTCTTGCAGCGACGCACCCGAAGATCAGCAAGCCCAGATCGCCATTCATTTGCTAATAGAAAACCTCAGCAGGGACATTGGGCTTTTCAGGTATACGCGCCAGACGCTAATTTGTTTGACTAATCAAGCTTCATGTGCTCTTATGTGCGGATTGTAGAACTTTGCATGCAGTTAATAGAGAGGGCTGTCAGACCTTTCATTTCTATCTAGCCAAACAAATTGACGGAGATAGTAACCCGACACTAAAATATCTCCATACCACGTTGAATGTAAAAGCCCGCAGTCATGCTGTAGAAGCGTAGTCTTGAGAAGTAAAAAAGGTACAGTGTTGACTGGTTTGACTTTAGGACATAAAACCGATTGTGGCTGATATGTTGTACGAATTCATTTAATCCTATGGCCTCTAAAATGAGCATTGGCATAAACACTGCCGAGCAGTGCACGCAGCAGTGTTTGGATCTGTTTTTTCTTTGGTGCGTAAGACATCGGTATACATGGATACGGTAACCGTGTGGAATTCATCTACCCCAGATAAATGTTTTTTAGCTGAATTCCTTCTCTCACGTCATTTCAGTTACGGTTTCAGCAGCCGAACGCTGGCTATGTGTCGCAGATGAGATGGGGTGCCGTCAGGTACAGAAAAACAGCAATGTAAACACTGCGTCATCCTTTGAATTCACACCAAACTATAAGCCAGCCTGCCCCACGGGCCGGAATCTAACGAATGAACATGCACATGAATTATCGCGTTTTGTATGCCTACAGTACCCTTAGCTAACCTGACGTGAGAGCCGCTGTTAGGCTGTTGAAACCGAAACTACAAGGAAGCATAAATTCAATTTAAAATTATTTACCGAGCGTATGGGAACTACACGTGGCAATCCATTATAGGCTTGTTTCGACGCAGCACTCTGAACTTGACTGCACCTATAGGCCCATATGATAAGACAACTGGGTTGACAAGCACGGGCGCGGAACCCATTGCTGATATCTAAAGGCATTCATTATGTGAAAGTGCATTTGCCACTCGAGAAGAATCAGGTCCACATGGGTAGTGTTTCTGATCGTTATACAATCGGTTTACAAAAGGTAAGTTCCTCGCGAGTTCAGCATTAGCCGCGAGTCATCAACAGGATTTGAGTGGAACAGTGGTCACAGCTGAGCTAAGTTTGATTGTAAATTTAGTTACGCTTTATCAGAAATAAGAGTATCCGTGCAAGATGAAGCGTGGGATGGGACAATACCTGCCAAACTCTGGACCTGAAACCAGGAAGACGAGGAGCAAGGACCAGGTCCTCGAGCCATGACCACCAACGCGCACACCTGGCGAAAATGTCTGGCCAGGATATAATACCGGAAATGTACAGCCGGGACAAGTTCGCCGATTATTCACTCCATGGACGAGCTATCCGGGTAGCCTCAAACCCCCGTCAATGTCTCAATTTATGCGTTACAAACTTGCGCCTACTGGACATCGTCGTTAGTCGAGCACCGTACTCGAGCGTGAAATCTAGCCACACTCAGAATTCGTACGTCTATATGTCTTGACTGCGAGACATAAATATTCACTTACCGCGCGACACAGGCATCCCGAGCTGGTACCGACAACGGTGCTCCTTACGTGGGTCATGGCCCACTCCCTCAACGTTCTCGACTGGAGAGGACCCTACAACTTCGTCGAGTGAGTGAAAAACGTTGAATAAGAAATATTTAAGTACTCAGTTTCTGCCACCGCGATGCAACATTTATGCAATCAAATTTCGTTAAATAAAAATTACGGGACGATCAGACATTAGACGCAAACGACTATTCTGCGGAAGTAGTTGGATTTATCCCCGGTTTTTTATGCTTTCAGAGAGAGAGAGAGTGTGTGTGTGTGTGTGCGTGTGCGTGTGCGTGTGCGTGTGCGTGTGTGTGTGTGTGTGTGTGTGTGTGTGTGTGTGTGTGTGTGTGTGTGTGTGTGTGTGTGTGTGTGTGTGTGTGTGTGTGTGTGTGTGTCGTCAGTCAGTCAGTCAGTCAGTCACCTTGTGACACCCCAGCGGTGGACTAGCGGTTGAGCATCCACCTCGCATGCGGGAGCTGCGGGGCTCGATCCCCGGGAGTACCCACCGGTGATACAATAGATACAAGCTTCCCCTGGCCTGGTGCTCGGCTTAATCAGGGTGAAATGCTTGGGAAATGGGTATTTGACCCCACGTTGAGCAAACGAAAAATACCTTGTGCCATGGTGCTCTTTGGTTGCAGATACCCTTGCACCATAAAAATTCATCATCATCACATTGGCTACTGTATAGATTTGTGTAGAACTCTTCGGCTACTGTAAGTTATCCGTATTTCGTATGAAATTGCCCTCGTTGTCTCTTAATGCATACATCTGGTTTTTACCTGCACCTTGTTTCCTCTTCACCGATTTTAGGCTACCTCCGTTTTTTAGAGTATGCTCAATTATCTCCATATTTAGCTCCCTTATGTCGGCTACCTTGCGCTTATTTATTAACTTTGATAGCTCTGCCAGTTCTACTCAGTCTGTGGGAAAAGACGCTTTCATGTCTTTAGCGTTTCTTAATCAGATCTTTGATCGATTGAGACAGCTTGCCGGTATCCTGTGGAACCATCCTACCGCGTAATTCTACTGCGCACTCCGTAATGATAGCTGTGAGATTATCGTTCATTGTTTGAGCATTAAGATCGTTTTCCTTAGTTAAAGCCGATTATCTGTTCTCCAGCGAGATCCTCAATTCCTCTACTTTCCCTCTTAGCAATAACTTGTTTATGAGCTTCCGCTTCACTAGTTTCTTCAGTTATCACTACAAGTTTAAGCTCATTCGAGACCTTATCATTCTGTGGTCGCTACAACGCACTTTTCCGAGGACCTCCACATCCTGCACGATACCAGGCTGGGAGCCTAGAATGAAGTGTATTTAATTTTTAGTCTCACCATTAGGGCTCTTCTACGTCCATTTCCTGTTAACTCGTTTTCGAAAGAAGGCGTTGATATTCTGGAAAATATTTCTCTCTGCGAATTCCACTAACTCCCCCCTGCTATTCCTGGAGCCTATGTCACAGTCGCCTACCGCCTGGTCTCCGGCCTGCTTCTCCCTTACCTTCGCATTGAAGTTGCCCATCACTACTGATCCGGAGTTCCCGGGTTCGAACCCGACCGCGGCAGCTGCGTTTTTATGGAGGAAAAACGCTAAGGCGCCCGTGTGCTGTGCGATGTCAGTGCACGTTAAAGATCCCCAGGTGGTCGAAATTATTCCGGAGCCCTCCACTACGGCACCTATTCTTCCTTTCTTTCACTCCCTCCTTTATCCCTTCCCTTACGGCGCGGTTCAGGTGTCCAAAGATATATGAGACAGATACTGCGCCATTTCCTTTCCCCCAAAAGCCAATTATTATTATTATTATTATTATTATTATTATTATTATTATTATTATTATTATTATTATTATTGCCCATCAGTACAGCGTATTGTGATTTTACTTTGGTCACTACCGATTCCACGTTTTCACAGAAGATTTTAACGATCCGGTCATCGTGGCTGGATGTAGGCACGTAGGCCTGCACCACCTTCAGCTTGTCCCTCTTATTAGGCCTAATTACTATAGCTGCCACCCTCTCGTTAAGACTAGATAGCTCTTCTATGTTTCCGGCTATATCCTGATTGATAAAGAATTTCTCGTCTGTCCGCTTATCCACGATAGTACAGTACGTGTCCACCCTTTAGTACTGTATACGCCTCATCTGTCCTCCTAACCTCACTAAGTCCTATGACATCCCATTTAATACCAGCTAGTTCCTCGAACAGCACTGCCAAGCTAGCCTCACTGCGTAAGCTTCTAACGTTAAACGTTGTCAGGTTTTAGTTTCCAATGACGGCCTGTCCGGAGCCAGACATTCTTAGCACCCTCCGCTGTGTCACAGGTCTGACCGCCGCCTTGGTCAGTTATTCCGCAGCCATTGGGGACTGAGGGCCGAGGGTTAATTGGTTTGTCCATTGAAGGTTCTGGCCAAATACATCAGGTTGGCCAAATCCTACTTTGGTGAGGGAGAGCGTTGTCGGTCCTGGCCACCGAGGTCAGGCCGCATATCCCAGGCCTGGTTATGCAATTTCATCAACAATTTGAGTTTTTTTTCTTCAAACTCGGTGGAGAATTGCGCGGCACCTGGATTCCAACCCCGGTTCTTTTACACGCGAGGCGGATGCTCTACCTCTATGCCGTCGCTGTAACTTCCCTGAAGTGATCCCCTTCAACCTGACGCTGGCTACTGCTGAAGCGCGACGATTACTGTTGAGATAATAAACTGCTGCCTGCGCGAAGACACAGGGCACAGCAACTTCAAAAGCATAAGGCAAGCACGAGCTCTTGTTCGTTTGCGCTCTTTCGAACGGTAGAGCCGCCACTATATCATCAAGGATGGTAAACTGGGTTTCATGGCAAACAATACGGTGTCGCCATCAGTTGGTGTATGTATATTGTAATACGAATACGAATACGGTTTATTTTCATGTTTGTGCAAAACATGGGGAGATGGAAGAAAAAGCTGCTGAACAGCAACTTGACAGGCTCCCACCCCCCTTGTTTACATAGGCAACAGCAGCTCATACAATATACATATACAGATCAGCATACACACACACACAAAAAACACGTTTTGATGGATATTTTATACATCACTAAAATTGGTGAAAGACAATTTCCGTGAAATGTATAAGTACGAAACGCAGTGTAAGTATGCATGATTAAAAATACTTCAAAGATTTGAAAGAACAGCAGTTATAAAACCAAACAGAAGAATTAACAGGTACACAGAGTATACAGATCAAACCTGAGAGAAAAAATTCCACAAAAGGTGGTGCATAGGTAGTACAATTATAGCATTTGAGAAAGAAAAAAAGAACAAATGTAATTACCCTTTTCTCAACCCTATTTCTAAACAACTAAAGGAATAAATCTCTGAATTCTGTTTTCCAAATGCTCATCACATCAATTTCTTTGCGAAAAAAATAATTTAATACACTTGGTACTGTGCGTCGTAACATTTGTTCACCGTAATTAGTGCGGTTACGATGAACTTCTCTGTGCTCAGGATGTCTAGTTGTATAATACTGGGTATTCATTTGCAAGTTTGCCAGATTAGTTATGAGATTAATGCCTTGTTTCTTTTCATCCCTTAACTTTTTACAAAGATGATAGTTGTATAAGTTATCTATGTTAATTAGCCTACACTTTCTAAGCAAGCTGTCTACTGAGTAGTCTTGTGAAGAATCTGCAATAATCCGGATTACTTTATTTTGCATTACCATCAGTTTCCTGATATTTGTTGAGGTTGTCTTGCCCCACACTAAAAAGCAGTAATTTATGCGCGATAAAAACAGTGAATGATAAATTAGCAGTCTTGTGCTTACAGGAAATAGGTCTCGATGTCTGTAAATTAATCCTATAGTGCGAGCTAGGGCCGTGATAACATGATTAGTGTGCAAGTCCCACAGCACGTTCTCTGAAAAAATTACGCCTAGAGTTTTAAATTCTGTCACAATTTCTGTCGGCTGACACTGTATTTGAAGAATATTATTTGGAACAATGTCTCTGCCCTTCGCTCGGAAAAAGATTGCTTTAGTTTTTTGGGTGTTAATAACCAAGCCGTTGGAGGAACACCATCATGAAGTTTGCTTAAAGTGTTGTTTGCATGATTAACAAGTTTTTCTTAATCGTCACCTTCGAGAAACAGGCTGGTGTCATCTGCGTAGATCAGGAATTTCGTGTCATCATCAATGTTAACAACATCGTTTATGTAAATATTAAATAAATAAGGGCCCAAAATGCTGGCCTGAGGGACACCAAACGAAGTACATTTAAATGTGGAGGTGCTGTTGTTTACTGAAACAGACTGCATGCGAGTACAAAGGTATGATTCCATTAACTTCAAGGAAACACCACGAATTCCGTAGAATTCTAATTTTCTCAGCAAAATACCATGGTTAAGAGAATCAAATGCCTTTGTAAAGTCTAAAAACTCCCAGAACGTATCGTTTTTCTTCAAGTTTTTTTTAGAATGAACTCTTTTTGATGAAGCAGGAGAAGTTCGGTGGAACAATGTTTCCTAATACCGTATTGACAGTCAGTCAGGATGTTATGTTTATCTGTAAATAAAACCAGATGTGAATGGATGGCGTTTTCAAGCACTTTGTAAAAAATTGGTAAAATAGAAATTGGTCTGTAATTTGCTAAATTATTTTTGTCACCTTTTTGTGTAGAACACAAACATTTGCGCACTGTAGCTGTGGTGGAAATACTCCACTTGACAGACAAAGATTGAAAATATAGGCAAGTGGGACAGCAATAATGTCAGCAATGAATTTAATCGGTCGGACTTGAATGTCAAAGATATCACTGGAGCTAGCATTTTTTAATTTCATGATAATAGAGAAAACTTCCGTTTCTGAAACTGGACTCAAATAAATTGTCTCAAGACAACTGCCAGTCAAGTATTGGGTGCAGTCTCCTGACGGTGCAGGAAACTTGTTTACTAGGTAGTCATTGAAAACACTAGCTAGATAGTTCCTGAAATCGTTGTGCCATTCATAACCATTTCACTAATTCATTTTAATGCCTGCACGTTTTGAAATATTGAGTTTAGTTTTTTCCATGTCACGGCCGCGTTTTTGGATGATCCTAAAAGGACTCTGATCGGCAAGAAAGGTGGTGTTGTTTTCATTCGCTTCCTCTGATTCGCCAAGAGGACCGCTCTTTTCGCCAAATCATCAGAGAGACACGCGTCACGAAAATTACTTCAACGCCATGCGTGTTTCATGCGGGTGTAAATTGGAAGGAGAATCAGACTCTTCCCGAAGAGTAATCCGAGTCTAGCGTGGCATCTTCCTTCCGTTGATCTTTCCCTTTGCGTCTCTTTAATAGGGCGCACACCGGAATGAGCGCTTTGCTGTTTCTCAGCTAGGTGCGCCGTGATTCGATGATTGCCATCCAGCGTCAGAAAAACCTCGCCCATATATGTGACCCGCACATCGTTCATGCTGCGGAGATCAGATAATGTTCGTCGTTGACCAGCGCGCTTTGAGATTGCGCCTTCGTTTCTTGATTGCAGCTATCACGAGCACCTCGACTTCGACTACCTGGGGGTCATCCTAGTGTTCTCTATTCCCTGGGTGCAATGTTACCTAGGCCGGCCGGTGGACTTTCGCAAGGTGGCCAGGAGGTTGCCATGGGGCGCCTTCTTTCTCTACCTGAGCAGCTTGCAGCTCGGCTTCGTCACAAAGGCATGTGCACACCCTCATCACATCACTCGCCTTGTTCTCTGAATAGAGAGACAGCGCCATCCTGCCACGTCGGCACCCTCCGCTTCACTTTTACATTTGCTATTTTCTCACTTCGGTATTCGTGACTGGCCCAGTCTTGTCATGTGATGTATCGCATGGCTAGCGTTCATTTTTATTTTGCTTCGGAGAGGAGCCAGAAGTCAGCGCGCGAGCAAGACATTACCGTATCATTGACGATTGCACGAACGATTACAGAATGAGCACCACAAACTTTCACATGAAAATGAATATAATCGGAGCGCAAAACTATGGGAGCGCTGACAAGGTTTGATACATTTTGGGGCGCTGTGATGTAATGATAGGCAATGAAGCTTGAGGATGAAGATAGCACGAAAGGGAGAATGCAAAGGGACTTAACAACTGACACCATCTGTTCTCTCCTTTTCAGCCATGTCAGCATGCTCCTTTACAACAAACAATCAAACAACAATTACATAAGACAAATACATACACGGGTATCCTTTGTATTGTAACGTTAGAACCCAAGTCGAATACAATTCGTAAATGATACGTGAATCCGATCTACGACTTCTTCGGATGCCAAATATTTTTGCCTAACGTGACAGGTCTTCTACGCTGGTGGAGCCTACCATCACTGCACAGCGAGCAGAACGAGCGGTGTTGTAGACTTAAACATGGTTCCTTTTGCAACGCTGCTAGTTGTTGCCGCAGTAAGAGAAACCCGCAGAACTTTTCATTTGCTCCTGAAATACGGCACATTTCAACGTGTTTTCACCTACCGGGCCTCCCACGTAACTTGAGCCAAGGGCTAAAAAATATAATAGTGGTAGGCGAGCGAATCCAGTGGCATATTGCTGGCAGCCACCTTGCACACCGCAGGAAGTTTTTTTGTTTTGCAAACAGTAAATTGGTTAAGATTTGATTTCACCTGTATTAACAAATATCGACTTTATGCAATAAATGTGGCAGAGAATGTCACTTGGGCACATGCGCCGCGGAGTGACGCAGCTTGATAGGCATCGCTCAGTGGAAAACGGCAAATACAGTCCTTATCCCCAAGCCAGGCAAACCCTCGAAACTGGAAAATTTGAGAGCCATTTCCATAACCTCATGCACAGGGAAGCTAATGGAACACGTAATCCAAACTAGACTAGCACTTATGGAGGAAAACGACTTGTAGCCGCACGAAATGGTTGGGTTTCGGCCCGGCCTGTGCACACAGGACGTGATGCTCAGACTAAAACACGACATCATAGAATCTAGAACCAAAGATGCAAAGGTGATATTAAGCCTAGATCTTACCAATGCTTCGATAATGTAAAACACAGCGATTCTCACTGGCCTCCAAGAAATTGGGGTTGGAAAGAAAACTTAAAGGACTTTTTATCAGACAGAACAATCAAAATGAACTTTCAGGACATAAAATCCCCCACGGTCCGACTGGGGAGCAGGGGTACGCCGCAGGCATCGGTGATTTCCCCCTTCCTTTTCAACGTAGCCTCACGAGGCCTCCCGGCAGCCTTAAGGGAAGTGGAAAATTTGAAATTCGGCACGTACGCGGACGAAGTTAATCTCTGGATAAACCAGAGCAGCGACGTGAGCATAGAAAAACGCCTGCAGGCACCAGCAGACATTGTCGTGTCCTAATCGGCCGAGAGGGGCCTCTCATGCTCTCTGCATAAATCTGAGCTCCTTATTTTTGATCCAAGCGCGAAATACATCTCAGCATCACAGTAGACGGACAAGCGTTGCCAAAGGTCGAACAGATTAGAATCCTAGGACTTTCCAGCAAGCCGACGGATAGAATGATACAACAATTAAGAAGCTGAAAATTACACTGCACAGGTAACTGCGATATGTAGATGAGTCGCGCTCAAGGGTAGGGGCCTAAAAGAGCGTAGCCTCCTGAAACTGATGCAGGCCTACATTATCGGCCGCATTATGCTATGCCACTCCATATCTGAACATTAGGACAGATGAAAAACACAGATGAGACGTACTTATCAGGCGATGCGTAAAGATGGCGCTGGGGCTTCCCATTACGACCTTAACGGACCACCTGCTCGAAATCTGGGTGCATAATAATTGGACAGAATTGGCGAAAGCAGTGCATATGGCGCAGCTAGAAAGATTGAGCCGAACTAACACAGCCAGAACCATCCTGAGTTGGGTAGAGCTGCAATCAGACTGGGGTGCGAGCGACAAAACAGATATTCCTCCAAAATGTTGCGAAAACATACTCGCCCCCCCCTTTTCCCAAAAGCATGCACCCGACCTATAACAAATAAGGGAGACAAAAAAGGGCGGAAGCGCTTATGAAGCGCATGGAAAATAAAAAAAAAACCTGAGAAAGTCGCCTATGTGGGCGCGGCTAGTGGAAAGTCGGGGACGGCAGTCTCCACGGTGGTCAATGGCCGTGGCGTACCAGTCGCCGCCGCATCCATTAGAAGCCGAAACATAGATACAGCTGAGGAAGTTGCAGTAGCGCTCGCTTGCGTTGGAACGAAAGCAAACATCATAATCAGCGATAGCAAAACGGCTGTCTGGAATTTCGGCAAAGAAACGGTCTCGAAAGAGGAAAACAAAATTTTAGCAAGGTTTGAATTCAACCGTAAAATTACGATAATATGGACCCCCGCACATGAATCAGTTCCAGACAACGAGGCGGCACGCCAGTTAGCCCGAGCTCTCCAATTCAGGGTAACCGAAGAGCCACCTGACTGTCGGCGACTGGATGAGCGCGCACAAACCTACACTGAAATCTTCGAGCACTAGAGAATTGGAAGAAGGTCTCTGCCACCACCGGACCGAACTTTAAGCGGCAGAGAGGCTGTCGCTAGGCAACGGCTGCAAGCTAGAAATTTCCCAAATCCAGTCTGGCTGTTCCTCACGCGAATAGAAGACAGACCGACAAACCTGATTATAAATGTAAAATCTGCGGAGAAAGGGGTACTCTTGTTAATATAATCTGGCAATATCCTGACTACCCAGGCGTCAGGAACGACATTAAAAGTATAGATGCCTGAGAGGCCTTGCTACGAAGCGAGACCCCGCCGAACAGCAACAAGGCATCCGCCTGGCGACGGAAGCTGCGAAGAATCACTGTAACTTGGCCTGTCTTTAGTCGCGGAGGCCCCGGCCCCTGTCCCTTCAGCCAACACGCCAGGGGCGGGGAGCAGGGGGCCTCCTACATCGGTGGAAAATAGTTGTCCTTCGCTTGGCGCTCACCGAAGGCGCGCGATTTTCAATTTCAGCGAGAAATGGCCATAATTTTCTGAGCCGCAGCATCGAATGCAATCCCGTTTTCTAAATTCCAAAAAACTGATCGCTATACTAACAGCCAGCTATAAATCTCTAACTGCAACCAGGCACCAAACTCTAATATTTAAAAAGTTAATAATTAGAATATAGTTAACCAGTTCAGTTAAGTTCAGGATAACCTTATAGTTTCAACCGGCCCACTCCCTGCCCTCTCCGGCATGGCACGCAGGCCTCCGGGAGAGGAGTCGCTTACTAGGTTTAGACAATGCTCTGCCAACACTGGTAATAATACGCCGCAGAAGCCATACTTATAGCTTAGGAAGCCTATTACTGAAAATTTTTCTCTCGGAAACGCCCATATAGGAACAAGGCGAGGTTCTCGCTACAATGCCCTCGTTTTAAGAGGGGTAGCGGCAATTAAAACTATTTTTGGTTATTTACAGATAGAAAGTAACCAAGTTTGGCATAGATATGCAACTTTTTATGCAGATGCCTGAACTGATTTTAGTTAAAGATAGCTGGTACAGTTGCTGAGTATAATTACACTTAATACCCACGTACAATCACCCCAGAGGCGCTAAATTGAGAAAGAGCACGAGTTTTTTATGTCAGCATGCTCACAAAGTCCTGCTCTGCGCAATAAAGCTATTAGTTTTTTTTAGATGTCCAGTACTCAGAAATAAAAATTAAACTCCAGCATGCGTATTTACACTAAAACGTTTCTTACAAAAATAGCTTACAAAAACTACAGCTTGTGTGCATACAAAAATTTAGAGTTTTATTGCACTCCTCAACGTCTCAGGACTCAAGCGCGAAAACCATAACCATTCTACTGTCATTCGTTAAGAAGTGGCGAAGAGATAAGGATAGCGATCGCAGAAAAATTTTAAGCTGAGAAAATAAACCGTACAAAAGTTTATTAGCTCGTTTGCCTTGTTTGTGCCTCGCATGATTTCACTTTTGGTAGAGAAATGCAGCAGAGCAACAAGCCCGCGGAGCCACTATCATGCTGGCGGCGCCTGGCGGCCTGGAAAGAAATTACAGCCGTTTCGGCTGCCAATGCAACCGGTCGAGCGTGTTGCCCCCGTTCGGCCGCGCGCGCCTGACTTCTAGTGAGGGCATTCTCGCGCGCTTCTTTACCGATGGTAGCCCGAAGAGCAACTGGTGCTACGCTTCAACCATTTGAGCACAGCAAAAAATAAAACGCGTTCTTTTCCATGGCCGCTTAAGATGACCTGTAGCTTCTGGTTTTACGCAGAGCTATTGTTTGACACCCGCGCGATGACTGATTCCATGGATGGGTATAAGCGCTGCTCGCATTCGTCGAAGGCAAATATGCCTTCGCGTTCGTCGAGTATGTGACCACGCTGAGTTTCGTCTGCTGGAGGAGAATGCGGGCGTCGTACGGCGCAGCGTTTATGACTACACGTCAGCCGAGAAGGCAACAACCGGCTACAACTTCTCACCTTGCTCACCTTCTCCCTGCAACACTTGTAACCGCTTTTGCAATTTCGAACAAATCACCTGAATACCATCTTAATCTAGCAAATTCCAAAGTAGGCCGCGCTGCGCGTAGCAGCGCTGTTAGTATTACGGCCCTCGAACAGACACCGACAAGAGAGGTTGCTGTTTGACTTAAGGGCGCACAAATACAACGTCACGGCGTGCCCGCTGAAGCAAACACCCGTGTCGTCTGCTTTGAGCGCGCGCCGCCGGAGAGCGCGCCGGAGCCGCTTGCCCTAGTGTTCCTAAATATGCTCCCACAGGAACTATGCTATACAGGAACACTAGCCTGCCCGGGCGCCTTTTTTTTTCGCTGCGGCTTCTACGACGCGCCGCATGGCACCTCCACTGCATACGGCGCCGTCGGCGCATACAATTGTGACCTTATCTAGTCGCTCGCGCTGACGAAAGTTTCACCTCCTAAAAAGTCTTCCTCCGTGATCAGAAAAGCAAAAAAAGAAGACAATATTGAAAGCAGATAAATGTTCAAAAGAAATAAACACATGTATGTCACAAAGTAGTGAGGCTCAAAACTGTACCCACAGGAGTTCGGGTTGGCAGCGTGGATAACCAAGCGGATGACCTCCATACCGACGCCTAACCTGCTGCTCTCACAATCGACGCTGGCCGTGTGCTCAGCACTCCTCACGGAGCTGACTGGCGATGACGCCACCACATCGCTGCTCATGCCGATCGTCGTCGAACTGGTACGGCCCAAGTATGGCACAGAGTGCCGCGGGCCAACTGACAGGCGCGTGGTTCGCAGGCGGTGAGCAACCAGTGCCACCCGCTGTACTTCGCCATCCCGGTGCTGGTGGGCGCTTCGACATCGGTCATCTTCCCCGTGGGCTCCATGGCGCTGGCGCTGCTCTACAGCATCACCGACCTGGGCGCCAGGGACATGGTACGGCCATGCGCGTGCCACCACCACGTCTGCCTCCGAAATGACACGGGCGCACGCAGTGTGTACAATTATTTACAAAAGCTGTGACGTTCACACGAACGCCAAAGCAGCCATATTGGAGATTTTCACGATTGAGAGGGAGCGCCTAAGTTCATCCAACATGGTGGCACTACGGAGGACTGCTTCTCGGGACAGCCTTAGAAGCGCGCTTAACTGCTAAGATATCACGATAAAGCAGCGCTTGTTCGCTGACAATGGCAGCATCGCGTGAGCCAAATAGTCTCCCTTTTTGGCTGTGCAAAGGAATCAACGAAAGATAAGGAAATCACTGTCTGGTGTTTGAAACCATCCGGCGCGTAAGCGCAGCGCAAGATGAACCACACAATTCGGACATAATTTCAAATATATGACATTGAAGACGAATACTTTTGTACAACGGGCAAATGACAAAAACTAGAAGCGCAATATTTCTCATTAAGCATTACAGGCAAGCAAGACCTAGCGATCGTTATGCTGATTAATTACGCAGAAAACAAGCGAGAAAATGTTGTTCGTCACTGTTGCTTGAGCTTTAACTTGCTCATAAACTTTATTAACCATGTGCTACTTTAAACATGAACGCATTTCTTATCATGTGCACAGCTGAAAAGCGATAACATTGAGGTCACCTTTTTCCGCGCACTGTTTACTTGGAATAAAAACCGCACATTGTGCTCTCTCTACGTTAGCAGGGGACTGAAGGCATGTCACTATGAGAGGACACTATTCGCCCCATTTTATTATATTCCTGCCATCTGCTCGAGTGACTGACTGATCGCAGTGACAGCTAGCGAAGGTATGGGGGTAAAAACGGACCGCGAAAAAAATAATAAATGTAATCAGAATGCAGTCATTATACCACCCCTCACTCTCCGTGGATATCTAAGCCCCAATCACCTCACACGAATGCCGTAATAAGGTCTGCCATTACAGATGCAGTCACGCACAAATCTTTTCACGCTCGAAATGTGCCCGTCAGTCATGTGCGCTAAGCGATGTTTAATAGTGCCTCGTATTAACACGCACTTCCAGCCCGAGGAAATCTTTTTTTAGACTATAGGCTCGGTGTCTGATGCCAGCTGCACTGTCAAGCTCTTGCAAACATTCCACAACAACGTGGAAAGTATTGCTACTCCCATTTTCACTGCGTGCCGCTGGCATCAGAAAACTCGTGCAATGACGCTTAGCAGCAGCACTATCTCGTTATACCGGAAAAATCCATGCGACAGCCCTCCTAAAATATATTTTTACAATAAAACTCCGCGGCAGAGATTCCGCCGAAATACCCAGCGGAAAGGCCGATCGGTCTAGGACCGAATTCAGCCGCCGGAAAAAAATCCGCCGAATCTCGTCAGCCAATAGGAAGGCGAGCACCCGCGGCGAGAAACATGGCGGCGCCCTTCGATGCAGGATGCCTCGCTTCTGACTGAATTCGTCTCTGTTACTGCCCTTTTCAGCGCGTTTACTGGCCATAAAAGAGCCAGCGGTCTTTCGCTTTGTCTTATCTCGCCCATAAGAAAACGTTTGAGCGATAAATTTGCTTTAATTTTTATTTCGGGTGCCGATTCTTCCTCTTTTAGGCTTAAGAGGGGCGTCGGTTTGTTGACAACTATGGTTCCTGTCCTAACCACCAGATGGCGCCACTAGGCGTTTAAAAAGTGAGAATGTTAGATATGGCGTAACTTCCGACCAAATAGCTGCATTTAGCGTACGCACGCGTGCATACGGTGTTGGTATGTAGACAGCATCGATTAACCTCTCGCCACATCTGTGTACGCCGTGAGCAGACGACATACAGACGATGAGCGGCGACGCGGTCTAGTTCGCGGCGCCGCTGCAGCGATTTCGTGAAAATAGCCATCGCGGGATCAAATCCCGGCCGCGGCAGCCGCAATTTCGATGAAGAAAAAATGCAAAAGAAAACCTATTCTGTGCGAGGTGAGTGCAGGTTAAAGAACCCCAGGTGATCGAAATCAATCTAGAGCCCGCAACGTCGTCGTCCCTCATAGCAAAATACAGCTTAGGGACGTTAAACCCCACATACCGGTTCAGTCGAGCCCAGATATATCAAATTTCAAGGGGATCACGAAACAGTTCGACATATAAATAATTTGGTATTAAAAAATAGCGGTAGATAAGCTTATCATTCCCTACAAGCAATAATACACTGCACCCACGCTCAAGCCTTAAAGGGCTCAAGCTGCCTTAAAGGGTGTGACATGATAGTTTTAACTCTCGTCAGTGATTCCTCTTGCCCACGCAGGCACAGACACGCTCTCCATATTATGCAAAAGACCACACATCATAAAGTGCCAATTGAACCAAACCGTGCAAGTGGCAAGGGGTATAGCGCTCCCGACTTGGAACAAGTCAGGGGTTCGATTCCTAAATTTTGCCGACCTTAATTTCCTTTTCAGAGCAATTCTTAGACTTTACATGCATGTCGTAATGACATGACGTATGGGTTGTGTTGCAACCTGGTAAGCAGAATTTATACAATGTTTTAATCCGTTTTCAATACCGCTACTCCACGTGTGACGCCAAACCTTTTCAACCATTCCGGATTTTCTCGACACGCGGCCAGGTTTTCCGCTGAACGAACAGGACCCTTAATACTCTTACTTTAAAAGGAAGGCAGGCAGCACCTCGCTGTTTTGCCGTGACAGTTACACTTCAAGACACTGGCCAACGAATGTATACAGCACACAGCTGCGCCAGGGGGAAATGCTGCAGAAGCCAAGCACCGTTCGCTTGGCCACTTCACACGCGGTGAAACACATGGCCATGCGGGCAGCACTTCGCCTTGCTGCACGTGCAGAACTATCTCGCGAAGATTGGGTAAGTGAATTGCTATGCAGAAGCCGTTCGCGTTCGGCCAGTGCCACCTTTGCACTTTTCAGCGCCCGCCAGAACGCGTCTCCGCGAGTCAAGGTTCTTTAAAGGCGAAAGCCTTTAATGGACATTACTCGCGGCCATGGATCTGTCCGGCGTCCGTTACATCCAGCAACTAACGAAAGCCTTTTCCTTCCCTTACGGCGCGGGTCGGGTGTCCACCGATATACATGAGGCAGGCGTCATTTCCTTTCCTTAAATTGCCCAACGGGCAAGGCGTCCCGCCGAACGGGCGGTGGTGTTCCGTGGACCCCTTGGCAACACTGCTACACGCGCTGCTGCGTCCCAATCCAGACGCCTCCTGAACGCCGACCTGGAGGGATGCCGCCTAAACGCCGTTTGTAGTCAGTTTTTAATCAACATCTTCACCACACATCAGCGACACAAGCAGCAACACCGCGCTAAAGGTTTTCGCCTCACCGCACTCTAGGTCAACAAAGTGACCCCTGAATTTTTTTTTACGCTTCTGCCGAGTGTTAAGTCGCTCAGAGAAAACTGAAAAGACATCCTCTCGGCTTCACAACTGGCTTGTTCTGGCTCAAAATTTCACATTGGTATGGCATTTGGCGGTAATTTCTACGTTTGGGTTGGGTACTTGCCCGAGTCAGTGAGCTTTAATCGAAAGCCCACATCGTATGCCGCAATGCCGGACCAAAAAGTTTTTCAACAGCTCCACTACGAGCATGGCACTTATAGTGCGGCTGTTGCAGAACTATCTTCCGGCTCTCGACCCTGGAAGGTTAAGAAGCGCTCTTCGTTTCGCGTGTAGTGTTAGTGTATGGCAAATCTGAAGAAATAATTCAATACAGTATACTAGAATGCGACGGTATCCATCCGGATGTCAATGCAGTAACTCTTACCAAGGTTCTCGGGTTTAGAGATAACAATGGTCATGTGAATGAATCAGCAGCAGAAATTAGCAAAAAGAAATTGGAAGACTGGTGGCTCAAAAGCAGGGACATGACATTAGGTTAAAAGTAAAAATTGTCTTTAAGGAAACTGGTGAATTAACAGTCATATTTATTACACCAATAACACCATTAACGAAATATAAAAGAAAAACAAAAGCTGAGCTTGGTGGAAACTTCCACAACCCTGTTTCAAAGGGGATGCTCCTATATTCAATCCATCCATCCATGTGAACACTTCATCCGGCATTGCCGCATACAATACACACTCAATTATCGCCAATTCAGACAAGTACCAACTCTGTGCGAGATTTGAGTGGACACAAGGCAGCTGTTTGGCCGAAATAATTGAATAGGTATCTTCAATTTTCCCTGAGCAATGACCTAATCAGTACACAACACGCCATCTCTCCCGCGCTCCCACTCAGTCACTTTCTTGATCCATTTGTGGCCCCCCTTGCTTGCCCTCCTTTGCTCTTCCCTCTGGTATTTTTTTTTTTTGCATTTGCTCTTACAATGCCACAGAATTAAGGTTTTCTGAAAGGTTCCTGACACAAAAGCCACCCCATGAAAAACTAATAAAAGCCATGTTTCTAAGTTTGCTCGTAAGTCCTTTCAGGCTGTCAGTATTTATGTGTTGACTTCCAGTAACACTCGTAGAACTTGGGATGCATTCCGTACCACAGAATGCATCCCAGCACCAGGGAAGCCACATCCTCTTTGAAGGACCTAAAAACAACTGAAACTTATGACAAAGACTGCACACTATGACTCCAGGGAAAACACTCGTGATTCTCTACAGCCGCATACGTCATTTTGGCTCGTTTCCCAGATACTCACAGGGGCGGAAAAAAATCCTTACATGTAACTCTGTCAACACTACAGAACTAAAAGTGCAAGCACGAAGGTAACGAAATGGCTGCCAATGCTAGCATTACCGTGCCAGTTTCCGAAATAGGCCAGACATAACACACCTAACCTGCCACCTAGCCTGCATCGGTCACTTGAAGAAACGAGATAAAGAATTGCAGCAAAAAAAAATTGTCACGAAGAAGACGAACTGTGCAGTGGCACGGGCAGGAGCGCTGCAGAGGCCGAAAGGCATGACTGAATTGGTAAAGGCCATCAGGGGTGACAAAGGCTGTCTTCTCACGATCCCGTTCATCAACAGCAATTTGCCAGTAGCCTGAACGGAGATCAATAGAAGAAAAATAGCTGGCACCGTGCAGGCAGTCGAGGGCGTCATCAATTTTCAGAAGAGGTTAGACGTCTTTGTGATTCGATTAAGATGGCGATAGTCTACACAGAAGTGCCAACTGCCATCTTTCTTTTTGACTAACACCACAGGAGACGCCCACGGACTGCTAGAAGGCTCAAAAATGTTGTTTGCCAGTATCTTGTCAACCTCCGTCTGGATGACATGGTGCTCAGGAAGGGAGACAAGATAGGGCCTTCTGTGTGTGGGGCTGGCATCGCCCGTATGTATGTGATGGGTCAAGACAATAGTTTGGCCGAGAGGACGATTCTCAAAATCGAAGACGTCACTGTAGGAAACTAACAGGGTGGAGAGCACGTGGGCGTGGTCAGGTGGCAAATCCGCCGCGATCATTGCAGAAATAAGGTTCGGACATGAAGCGGCTGAGCGGGGATTATGGTGACCAGACTGAGGCCCAGATGCAAGAGCAGAAACTGTGCATTCAGCCAAAGGAAACAGTTCAACGAGTGTGGTTCCACGGGGTAAAACTTGAGTAGAGAGGCTGAGGTTCAGAATCGGAAGGTAGGTGCAGTTACCGATGACAGTCAGGATGGTGTGTGGAAGGATGATGTTTCGCTGAAGGACAATGTCCTTGATTGGGTAAGTGATGTAGGCACCATCAAGAACGGAGGGAATTGGGGACGTTGGAACATAGACTGCAGCATCGCGCGGCAAGCGAGTAAATTCAGTGGCACGCAAGCGGGGCTGCTTGGAATCGGCGCTTTCAGAACAGAGCGACAGGTCCAAACGAAGAAGGCCCGTGAAGCAATAATTAGCGCCGCGTGGGCCGTTAAAAATTCGATGCCGAGGATCACATCGTGGGGGCAGTGGTCGAGCACAGTGCATAGGACGGCTGTAGTACGACCGGCAATGCAAACACGTGCAGTGCACATTCCAACGAAGGCAGCAGCAATGCCGTCGGCGACACGAACGGCTGAGGAAACGGCGGGTGTCGCAACCTTCTTCAGACGGCGGCAAACGGAGGAGCTCAGGACAGAAATTAGAGCGCCAGTGTCAATCACAGCCGTAACTGGTGCACGGTCCACGCAGATGTCGAGAAGGTTGCAGCGAGGAGCAGGGGTCAGGAGAGGATTTTCGTGCCGGGTCGTTAATGCAGCATCACCTTCGGGAGCTGCATTGGTTAGTTTTCCAAATGAAAGCCAGGTAAGGGCGGAGTGGCCGGGCATTGAAGTTGTGGCGAACAGGAGCGACGGACCTGAGGTGAAGGCGAGCGGCTGTACCTGCGCAGGGTCGGAGTGTCGTTGGCATGCGAGAACTCAGGATGGAAAGACATCTAGCATGGGCCATAGTCGGCACGACTATCTTAGAGCTAGGCCATGTAACAATATGGGCTCTGCAGATGTTCCAGTGGCCAGTCCCAAATTCCAAGCCACATATATGTTCGTCCCTCCTCTGTTCAGTGCCAATTGTGCCCCAACTGAGCGGACCGAGAAATTCGTATCCCATTCTCTCTAGCGGAGGTACACGCATGCCGGGGTAGGCAATCACTTCCACAGCAGTGAGGCCTCATCTACAGAGATCTTGGTGTACAGCTCTACAGCAGGGATATACCACGAACGGTGTTGAACAAATTACCTACCTGAATGTGACAACCAAATTTTGTGAAACCTGACCTCTCTGCTTCTCACTGTAATCGCTCGACTTTAACACACTTATTCCATTTTGGCTGCAGTGTTCAAATGCCCAAAGCAATGGGTGACTTCATGCTCCTGCAGGAACTGTCAATACATCCCTGCCTGCATTGTCATGAAATAGTAGCTTATGCAGCTTTTTTTTGGTTGGAAAAGAGAAAGTACAAATCACTGGGAGCCAATGTTTCATTGCCCATAACAGTTCAAGAACAGCAATCTTTTTTTTTTGTGAGCATGTCTGAATTCTCCTGGCTGGATTACGGACAAGATGTTTTTTGCTCAGATGTAAACATTCGTGGCACCCAATAGGAACTGACCTTTGACATCAAAACGACATGCATAATACTGGAAACTGTGCCAAAAGTCATAAGTTATTGTGACTTTCACCGAACAATCTTCCAAAAATCATTGCCTCCACTTTGAGGCTCATCTTCTCAGACTAACAGGTTGGCATGAATGGAAGTCACCTTCAATTCCATACACAGCAGTCATCCTTTCACAAATTTCTTTAGGCTTAGTTTCTTCCTTTGCAAGAAATTTAATTGCAAAACGAAGTTCCAAAACCTTAAATTACGTTGTAGACCCACACTGTACTTCCTTTGTCATCCAGTGACTTCCAGTGCTTTCATCAGATCAAACTTCCTGTGTATATGCCTAGCCACATCTCAACCTGGCCAGAAAAGCTCAGCTAACACCGGCAGATCATACTAGGATAGAAAACTTATTGAATACCCTTAGTAGGTAATCTCGACACTGCGCTGCTTAAATGGTGAAAACTTTATTGATTTAATACACAACAGTAGCACAACTGCCTCAGCTTTAACATGAAAAAAACAAGTACTTCATTATAGTACCTTATTGTATAAAGAGGTTTAGTACATGCGTGTTGAGATAAAATGCATCAACTTCAATAAAATGAACACAACAGGCACTTCAAAGAAAAAAATTTCAAAATACAGCTTTTTGCAGTGCAAGACATTTGCACGTAAATTCACAGGTGGATTTTTGGCAACCAAACCTCCCGAGCAAAAATTTATTTCAAGGAAACATACTGACTCATTTTTCTGCAAATGTAGGTCGGTATGGTCCCCCCCAACTTTCGCCTCCAAGAGTTGGCCATTATGCACCCCTGTGCGATGTAAAATGTAACAGTTCATTAAGTAAAATCAACTTCAGGTGCACTACATTGTAAAAGTAATGCCAAAAAGAAACCTGAACAAAAAACTGAGCTCTCACACAGCACCACTTCCTTTTGCTCTTTCTCATCATTTAAAAGTAGGTTACACCTGAGATAATTCAAGAGCAGATTAGTCAGAAGTGCGTACTGCTGGGCCAGCTAATTCACAGCGTACAGATGGACGGAACAGTGTAAATACAACACAATTGTAAATCAGTTTTAACCAGTGCTAATAAGACGCAGTAGTAAATTAGTTGCAAGTCCAGTGGTGGTGTGGTGTATGTGTTCCTTTATTCTCCTGTCTTGCATTGTATTTCCGCTGGTTCGTCCACATGTTAATAGATTGGTCCCCATACTGAAAAGCATAATTGAGGGCTGGAAGGCTACAATGAAAGCCTGTCCCTCATACACACATTATAAAGGCTTCATGGGTTGGATAAAAGCTGCCAGACATCAGTGACATCACCGACTGCCAAGAACACTAACAGGGCAATAACGCACAACTTGAATTACAGCAGATAGCCTGAAACAACCTGTCTGAACATTTCTACACACTTAGAAGGATTGGCCACACATATATCTGGGCATATATTGTAAAAGAAGGACAATCCCCAGTACTTTTGGAATATACCCATAGAAACAGCTGTGCAAGTCCCAGTTTCGCACAACGTAAGGCACCGTATAAAGGCATGTTCCGTACAATATGCATGGAAGCTGCCAGAAAATAAATGAAATAACTGATTCACTCATAGACAGTCCAGAGCTCCACAGCCTGACTGATGTAGTAAGACGAATGTCCAAGAGAGCTTTGCACCATACTGTTTCTTGCAGATGGTGGCTGGGCTGATGACCAAAGTGGCCTCTATTGCCATTACGCTGCTGACAGCTAACACAGTGGGCTACTACATCTTCGAATGGAACGTGGCCCCACCATGGCTGGATGGAATGAGCACCAGCGCTACGGCTACAAACCGGTCTCATGACATTGATCCTCAGCTCATGTGATGCCATCCGGTTACTCATCTCATCATCTCACCTCATCACTCCATGAGCTTGCAACTACCAGATGCATGTGGTTCCGTCATGCTGTGTTGGTTGCACATGCCTCTCCCACCTGAACAGCACAGCAACACGCACTAGCTTCATCTGCATGGCTGTAGTAATAACCATGCCTCACACAGCAAGGAAAATTATGAGTCTGAAACAGCTGCTGCTCAGAGCGTGGTGAGAGGCATGGGCAGTCTCACCTCCCAACTCAGATGGGGAGTCGCTCGATTAATATCAAATAAAGCTCCAGAAAATGAAGACTGGTGTGACAAAAACTGATCTCTATAAGGACCATCTATGCAATGCAGATACAGAAAGTGCGAACAGTGGTAAAGTGTGAATACTAACTGCTGCATAAGCATAAGGAAATAATTATAAGCAGCAAATCTAGTTGGCTCTGTCTGTGTCAATATTGTGCTTATAGTACTACACAATGTACCTCACTCAAGAGCTGCTGCAAAGCTTCACAGTCTTCACAGTCACTGCAATTTACTCAGAAAGATCAACACTACTGAACGTACAAAACAAAATGGCAAAGCTTGCCTTCCAAAAAAGGTCCACTAGTGTAAAGAGAACTACAATCCAAAAACCGTCAAATGCTTTCCCTAAAATATAAAGCGCAAGGCACTCATGCAGAAAAGAGCACAGGCTCAACTCAAGGCATCTGCATTCAAATGTCGTGCTGCTGAAAAAAAAAAAAAAAATTTTCTTTTCAGCAATACGACCGACATCTGCAACACAAATACCTTGAGTTTAGCTTAGACTCTTTTTCACGAGTACCTTATATTTTTCAAAACTGCAACATGGACCAATATGGCCAGAGCTTTATCACAGGAGTGGCTTCGGGGCCACCACAGCCCAGACCTCATCTCCAATCTTGATCCTGCCATCTTTCACATGGATGGAACCGATGCCAAGCAGTGGTTTGGAGTCGTACCTCTCCAGCCCCAGCTTGGATTTGTCAACTCTGTACCTGTAAGACAACAGCTGGGTTATGCAAATGCTTTGGACAAAGCACTTGATTCTTGCACTTACGTTCGCAAAGTCACAAGTGGCTCCTTTTCAGACCTGATGCCAGTGTCCTGATCGACTGTTGTCATGATGCATCTAGCAACAAATTAAAAAGTTTAAAAATGAAACATAAGCAGAACAGTAGTCATGAGGAAATATAAACAAAGGAGCAGCAAAAAAAGGAAGCTTCTCTGCGTTTCAACTGCATGGCACCTATTCGGAGTCCTGGCCTAAGGTTTGACCTAAGAGAGTTGGCATTAGTTTACTATACACTCTTAGGAATAAAGTGGCAGCACCAAGATATTTTGATTCTTTTAGTGTATATTCACGAAATACTGAGCAAAGACACTGAAAGCGTTGTGTATGCACATTCCCAGCTCCAAAGCATTATTAGGTAATGCATGATTTAATATGCATGCATGCCAATTTCAAGAAAATGAAACAGGAAATGAAACAGAACTGCTTAATCCCCTGCCTCTACCCTCCCTCCCTTGCCAGAAGCTGCAGCAAATGTATAGCATACCGAAAGTAAACAAAGAAGCCGGGATAATAATGCAGATTTTCTCGCTCAGACACCAGCATCACCTAGAAATATAATTTTTACTCACAGCTGGCAACATTACATGGAGTGCTATTCAGTTTGCAGCAAAAGCCTACAGGATGTGTGTGCTTGGAAAGATATTTATTGCAATGCTGCCTCGTGACCCAGTTCCCTGCCACTGATATGAGCGGACAGAGCATGTGTGCCCCCACACCCTTCCCCCTATATACATCCATGCATTTGAGGCAATTGCCTAGCATGACTGTGCCAAAGTAATTTATTTATTTATTTTATAAAATAAATAGTTTGATTTATCAGTAGTACGATTCCACTTCAAGAGCCTGGTAAAACTAGCATTCTCCCCCAACTACCAATCAGTTTATTTGCACCTGCACAAAATTTTACAGTATATAATATTACACGTTCTTAACTTACTTGAATCACTCATTTTTTCAGTCACAACACAGCTTCCGAAAAAATTCAAGTAAACACGCCATATTATTATATTATTAATGCATAAACTTGAAGGCCATTCTTGATCACTCTTCGATGGAATACTAATTTTTTTTGGACTTCACAAAAGCACGAAAAAGTGAGCCATTAGTTACTGCTATACAAGTTACATCAACTTAACCTTGACCAGAACATTCTTACCAGACGAATTCTCTCACAACCAATCACAGTTTGCTTCACCTAATACTATATATACTCTTAAGAAACCTGTTCGCTCAAGAGTAGCGTATATAGTCGCTTATAAGCTGCACCGAAATTTGAAAAAACATTTAAAAATGGGGGTGCTGGTTATCTGAATTTTTTTCTTTGGGGAGGGGGGTGGGCCGACTTCACGGCAATGCGCAGCGGCCTCCCCTTGTAGTCCGCCATCCCCATCGACACTTGACAAGCCGATGAGGGGCCAACGAAAGGCATAGCCAAATCCACATTCATAGTCTGTTTATTCTTTCCCACGCCATTGGCCGCGTTTTCTTCAGCCAGCATTGTTGAGGTTAGTGTCAGACGCTGTTTCATGCACTACACCCCAGTTTGCATTGTTTGCCTGCTTTGTTTTGGCACCATGAGTGTGACTCTGCAGCAAAGTGTCACAGCAAAAGACAAGCTAAAGATTATAGCCACAGCCGAAGAAATCTGCAACAGAGCTGCTGCGAGACAGCATAACGTCAACGAGTGATGCATTTGCAACTGGAGGAAGAAAAAAGTCTTGAAACAACGAACCGGGACAGGCGAGTGTTTCGTGGTCCGAAGACTGGCACGCACCCCCACCTCGAAACGCAGCTTGCCAATTTAATTGAGGAGCAGAGAAGTCGTGGTCATGCTGTCTCGAATGAGATGGTGCAAATGGAAACCCTGAAGTTGGCCCGGGAAAATAGCATTACACGTGAGTTTCGTGCAAGCCGTGGATGGCTTCAGCGCTTCATGGAAAGACGGATTTTCTATGCAGCACCGAACAACCATGAGCCAGCGACTTCCTGATGCCTACGAGGAAAAACTGTTGACCTTTCAACGATATGTCATTGCACTTCGGACGGAGCACAGCTATTTGCTGTCTCAGGTAGGAAATGCTGATCAGACACCTGTGTACATTGAGATGCCGATGGACATGACCATAGAAAAAAAGCGTTCCTAATCAGTCAGCGTGCTGACCAGCGAAAATGCCAAGCTGCGCTCCACAGCCATGTCATGTGCTTTGGCTGACAGCATGCAACTATGCCCGTATGTGATTTTCAAACACAAGACTCTACCTAGCACTCCACTGCCCCCAGGAATCATTATGCGTGCGGATGAAAATTGCTGGATGAACAGTGGCCTAGCTGGCATGCCGGTCGATGCTTGTACTGGATTTCTTCCGAGGCCACTGCACTGATGCGGTGAAGCCTTGTCTCGCCGAGACCGGTACCGACCTCGTTATAATGCCTGGCGGCATGATGTCCATGCTACAGCCACTCGACGTGTGCCTGAACAAGCCGTTCAAGGCACACATGAAGCGGCTGCATGCCCAGTGGATGGCCGACGGCCTTTACGCCCTCACACTGGCGGGACGCGTGTGAAGGCCCGATATTCCATTGCTGTGCCAGCGGATCGTGGATGCGTGGAAAGCAATACCGGCCGACTTGGTGCGTAAAAGCTTTAAAAAATGTGCCATCAGTAACAACTTGGATGGTTCCAAGGACGACTATGTCTTTGAAAGTGGCGAAGCCTCGTGGCAGCAGTGAGAACGGCGATGATTGGGAATCGGATAACCAGTGACGTGGTGGTGGTCGTTTGAATAAATGTTCTGAAAATGAAATGATCCCTGAGTGTGCAGTTAAATCTTTCTAGTGGTCATTTTTTGTTTTTTTGAGGTAAACGTGCAGGTTATACGAGAGGCTTTTTTTTTCATGGAGCTCAAAGTTAGGGGTGCAGGTTACACGCGAGTAAATACGGTAATTTTATGATGTGATGTCCATTCTAAGTGTCCTTCATGATGGCTGCAATGACCACTCGAAAGGCCCCAATGATTCGGCTCGGGAGGAAAGAGGAAAAGTCAGGAGAGTCTTGAGAGTTTAAGATGGAAGATGTATTTACAAATTATAAACAGGAGCAAACTGAAGTGACAAGGGTGGAGTCGCACAAAGCATTTATCACCCTAGCAAAAGGGTACATCTCACACAGAGAATAAAAGAGAAGAAACCTCACAGGAAAGCTTACGTGCTGCACACGGTGTCACCAGTTGTGCTCAACTAGCCGTAACATTGTCTGTGGGCTACCTTTTGTAAGATGAACAATGACATTAAGGCAGTCACTTCACGTGACCCGCCTCAAAAATTAAGCAGCCAATCAAACCTGTTGATTAACATGCCACAACACCAGTGGTTTGGAAATAATCTCTGACCTAGGTCCTTCATTGTATAAAACAAAAATCGAACATCCACAATATACACTCTCTCCACTCGCAGTTTTTGAACTCTCTCCCCTGGCATCAGTCCTTTCTTTCCCATGGCCTGCCTCAGACGCATCCCTGCAGATGCCGCCTGTGCCGAAAGAGACTGGAGCAGCACCTTCAAGTGTTTCATGAATGTGTAAACAGCTTCATTTGCAGTTACGCCTCTGCACTGGCTTGTTGACAATACAGCGAGAGATAGCTGCGCAAACCGCCATAAAAAGTGCTTCCGAGAACTGCTTCCTGCTCACTGACCGAGGGGCGCGCAGCTGCCGCCACGCGTTCGTGATGCCCCATGCCCGGGAGGCGACAAACTGAAACCCCACATACCTGGCGAGGCGCGGCCAACGCTCTGCGGGCAGTGCTTGGAAGTGAAATGGACAAAAATAGGGATCGCTTTTGACCGTAGCCTTACATAAAGGTACAGTGCTTTAATAACATACATTAATGAGCTACTTTCCCGTGTCTCTGATCTTTGGTTCTGCACGTTGCCTTGTGGTTACGTGAAGACAAAAACCTGAACAAGAATGACGATCTACATACAATGCACAAAACAAGTAATCGTTCAACTAATCGTTCAAATAGGTTGTTGTGCTTACTCAGCCTTGCCTTTTTGTAACCACAAAGCAGCGCGCAGAAACGAAGATGCTAACCCAACAAGCCCTAGTAACAGCGTTACTACCTCTTTGATCCTTAACCCTTTTGCAAAGAATTTTGTTTGCTGGGAAATAACCTGCACAAATGACACAAATGTCCTTAAATCAGGCCTTGACACTATTAAGAACTGGTTCAATACATAATGCATGGAACATAACATTAACAAAGGTAAATACAATGAAACGTTATTACAGCGAACTGGTAAAATATCTTAAAATAGTTAGACATATCCAAAATTCGTAACACAAAATTTTGCCAAAAACTGATGCTGCAGAAGCAAAATTTGGTCAGCAAAAAAAAACTGCAACTGGGAGTGACCTTTTCAACAGTTTTAGCGCAGTTTCAAAGCCGCTCGTGACTTTAGCGGAGGCCGCAAAAAAAAAACATTGGCAAATGCCAGTTAGGTTTAGGTTGGCTTCCCCCACACAGTAACGCAGCACACGACAGCAGCAGATCAAATTCCAGCTAAGGCGGCTTCCTCACATTACAATGGTGTCTTGTAAAAAATCGGACGCCAGGATGAAAGCTATCACCGTTGTCACAACCTCCAGGATCTGCAATGGCTTTTAAAAGTGCCAAGGAAAAAACCTGCATGTCCTGGATTCTATTTCCTGTTGCCTAACATGCATGCAAGAAAGAGCAAGGAGATGCATGGAACCTACAAAAATTCTCCAATTCAATTAATGACTGGCTGTATAGTGAAACAATATTCCTTGAGCAAATTAAGAGTATCAGTCCCGAAGTAAAGTGGCTAAAGAAAGGTGAAGGTTGAGAAACGCATACGACTTAGGTGCTCAAGCAACAGCAAAAAAAAACTGCAACTGGGAGTGACCTTTTCAACAGTTTTAGCGCAGTTTCAAAGCCGCTCGTGACTTTAGCGGAGGCCGCAAAAAAAAACATTGGCAAATGCCAGTTAGGTTTAGGTTGGCTTCCCCCACACAGTAACGCAGCACACGACAGCAGCAGATCAAATTCCAGCTAAGGTGGCTTCCTCACATTACAACGGTGTCTTGTAAAAAATCGGACGCCAGGATGAAAGCTATCACCGTTGTCACAACCTCCAGGATCTGCAATGGCTTTTAAAAGTGCCAAGGAAACAACCTGCATGTCCTGGATTCTATTTCCTGTTGCCTAACATGCATGCAAGAAAGAGCAAGGAGATGCATGGAACCTACAAAAATTCTCCAATTCAATTAATGACTGGCTGTATAGTGAAACAATATTCCTTGAGCAAATTAAGAGTATTAGTCCCGAAGTAAAGTGGCTAAAGAAAGGTGAAGGTTGAGAAACGCATACGACTTAGGTGCTCAAGCAACCCAAAAAGCACTTCAAGGAATCCCATTGCCTCCAAGGAACCTAGTTTGGGAAGCTCTGCACTAGATCATGCTTCACGAGTCTGAATTCCTTTTGCAAAACTATAATCGCGCTTTACAGTAACACCACAAGAGGAGAATCACCTTCCCATACAAACTGCTTCCATTAAAAAGTAACCAGTTCATGAACTTTGGCTAACATTGAATAATTAGCAATCACATTTGTACTGATGAGCTGCTCCCAGTTTCTTGCAGTTGTTTTTTAGCATGCTAACTATTCCCTTCTTTAATGCCTCTAGTCTCTGAGGTTGTGTTAAGCGACAAAACAGACTGTTCATACAGCTGAACTATGACACCCAATATCGAATGGCATACTGCAGTAGCATTGCTTCTGCCCCTTACACAGTCAGAAATGTACTGCTCGTTATAAAGGAAGGCCATTTACATTCCCTACGAGAATTGCCCGCAAAATGTATTCTCAGCTTGTGTGCAGCCTGCTGTTGGGTTTTCAAAGCCTGTAGCATGCTTACTGTTCAAGCTAAAGACATTACCTCCTTGTGCGCTCCAAAAATGCCATTTCTGCTTCTGCGATTCTGTACCGCACCCAGTGGTCCTGTGAACACAGAATAAGCAATCTGTTAAACTGCAACACACTCAAGCCAAAGTGACAAGTTCACCTCCGAATGAGCCTCGCAGCCTTCGACAAAGAGGGTGGGCCGAAAATTGCGCCGCCTGATGTCAGTGCCTGGTGGCAGCTTGGACACTAGCTCGTCGAGAGATGCCTTTGAGAGCACTTGAAATGATGACCTATCCTGGAAGGCCACCTGGAAGTATGTAGGGAAAGTAAATAACAGTATAATTCATACTTACAATGGCTGAGGAGAATCAGAACCATCTATATCAGGGAACTGAAGCTGCTTAACCCTTTAATAGAGGAATTATAACAGAATCAAAGAAAAAAAATCTTACCACCAAAGTCTGCTAGATAATGCACGCACATTCAAAAGACAATATCAGAATTTTGTTAGTAGAGCTAAAATCTGAGAAATAGGGATGTTGCCAATTAGCACCGATAAGCATTCAGTCCATTTTGTGCACATAGTCTTGTGTGAAAGACCAGATCGAAGGCTTCAAACTGTCTCGAAGGCCCAAAGAGACTATTCTCTCATCCTACAATTGTCTGCCTATTTTCCCCACAACATGCATCAGAAAATAAGAGAACAAGAATCTTTGAATGCAGCTGACAGTGTCACATTTGTGCCCGCTTTTTCTTCACACAGCTTGCTCACAGCACCGCCAAACATTTTGACCAGAAAGCACTGACAAGTGAGGACATGTTGACATCAAACTTTGCATGCAAGCTCCATGTAGTAACTAGAACACTGAGTTCAAATGTTATGTTGCGAATTCGCGACCCTAGGCATTGAAAGGTTAAGGGTAATTTAATTGCAATAAAATTGCTTCTGCAGCACCGATGTTCTTAAAGCTAGCATCTATGCATAGTTGGAACCAAATGGGAACAGCAGTGAGCGTTGCTTCAGAATGCGACCATTCATGTGTCATGAAGGAAATGATGCATTCAGATGTGCCATTAGAACCAAGACACACGGAGTGTTAGAAATGGCAGCATCGTTATCTTGCTGTTGTCTACCCAATCAAAAGGTGCCATTAAGCAGCTTCTGCTCAACACATATGCTGCCTGTCAACATGGTGACATCACACTAGCACTGATTTAGTTCGCTGCAAACAGTAGCTCACTGTGTCCCTTCCAATGCTCCAGCTGCAACAAAACTTACAAGCAATGAAAAGAAAAATTCATCACCGAAGCTGTGCCATCCAGTCCTCTGTCAATGGTCGCCTGGTCAAGAAGAATCCTCACAAGGCGAATTTTGTCACTCTTCAGAAAGTTCCTGAACCATTCGGAAGCTTCCTCAGATACTTCCACAGCCTTGTAACTAAACTTCCGAACCCTGCAGAGAATAAATTAGAAAACAAGTGCACTTAGACAAAAAAGGTGCCACAGTGCAGAAGTGCAGCAAAACAACTTGGTACACACCTACTCTGAAAACAAAAAGAATGCTGCTCAAAATGAACAAAAACCATTCCTGTAAATGCAAACATACCAAGAGGATGTACATAAATGGCACTTACAGTACACTCAGCAATTCAAACTTCAAGGAACCAGATATTTTTTTTTTAATTATCAGAAGTGCAGTCTAATACAGACCTAGGCCATATGTGGTTTACTTTGTGGATCTCTACTCATAATAGCAATTCAGAACCTTTCCTCTGCTCAAACATAGCTATTAGCGTTAGCGCAAACTAAAATATAGGCGAAAGGCACTGATATGTTGATTCAACCCACAGCCTTCAACTGGTTGTGTGGCTGGAAAAAAAAAAGTTATCAGCAATGTGCTGGTTTTCCAAGAGAGTAAAACCATGTTATTTGAGACTTCAAAGGACCAGCACAAATGTCCGAATTATCTGCATGTCAAATTATCAAGCAGACTTAAATAATACTGCCGAAATAGTCATCATAGTAAATTTAAATGGAAAAAAAAATGCGCAATGGTCGCCTGCATCTGATGCACAGCAATGATGGCTTTTCTGAAGTTTTTTCTAAACTCTTCCATCACTAGTGGCAGCATGGTTACTGGCATAAGGTAGAAAAGCCAGGCTCATTCAGGTTTACCTATTTCAAGTGTACAAGGCAAACATTTCAAATGCAGGAAAGTGGAGGATATTTAAGCCCTTTAACTGCTAACCCTGAGCTGCATTCGACATGGGAGATTGTATGAATATCACCAATGATGAGTCACACTCGTCCGGCCTGACGCTGCGTTGCTCCCATCATCAAAGACAAGTTATGATCAGCAATTGCATCGGTTGCAATTTTGAAGACTTGAGGGCGCTAGTTGTCCATGAAACTGTTCGTGCCTTTAGTGCGTGTTTTAAGCCTGACAACAGCTATTTTTGCCAAAAAATCACTAAAACAATTTCGCGTTTTTTGTATGTTTTTCAGGTGAAAGTTTGGAAGTCAAAGAGTTAAACACAGAAGCAGGACAAGAAACTTCTTGCATCCCATGCTTCACATTACGAAGCTAAAGAACTGACAAGGTTTGATGAGCTTGATGTTGCAGATACAAGAATGGCAAAATAGGGTGTGCCGCAATGCTGTACAAGAGGCAAGTTTGGATACCATTTCAGTCACGAAAAATTGATCTTCATTACAGCACAGGCAGGCTATACACATTCATGGCCACTGAAATGCACCTCTCAGCTCCAGCCTACATGCCTAGAGGTTGCAAGGAAATCCTTTTTCTTCACACCTCCAGCAACAGCCATGCATTTTCTCTGATTCTAATTGCAGCTGCAATACACTACACTGCCATCACTTTCTATGCTCTTAATTATGAATGCTTCTATTCAGAAAACAGTTATGCTGCTAAGCTGCACCACACAGGAAACTTCCAAGACATGAAAGAAGGTTTCTTCATGTCTGCATCCCTATCACATAAGAGTAATTACAGGTTACTGGAGTGTTTCTTCTCTGTCTATGTCTTTCTGCACTGCAGTCAATGACCTTCAATAACCAACATGCCCAAGCGCCCACTAAAGCAATTGTAGCTGACTGGCCGCAAGCATGCTTCCCAGCTGAAGCAATTGCTTATAAAGTTGGTGGTTTACTGTAGAGGTGTGTATGCTGCCTTAGTGCTAGAGCACCTCGGATTATGGTGGTAGTACAGGCGAAATGTGCACTGCCGCCACTGTGCGGAATATTAAACTGTAGCAGCATGCTGCTCCTGCTGTTGCTACTACGATACAAACCACGGCCTAAGCCATCCCATGTACCAGAAGGTCTGCTGGAAAACTAAGCACCCAGATCAGAGATGACTGACCAATGTATTTGATCTTAATATCCCATTGCCATTTTTAGCCGCTTGTTATCTGTACCAGAGTTCACCTATCCTGACAAATCTGTCACCACCCCCAGCTGTGTGTTTTTGCCACATCCACCTGAATACACCTTCACCCCTGCCTGTTATTTCCATTACCGTCTCCATCCTTCCCTTGCATGCCCCAAACACTATACTAATCGAACATTCCCTTTGCTTTTGCCCTGCTGCCATTCAATCCCCAAATTATACATACTGCTTTCCTGCAATGCAGAGGGCCTGGTTAGCCTTGGACCAGCTAACGTACCAGCCGGCCTTCATGACTCTGGCACAGGACATCAACACTTAATGCTATGTAGCAATAAGTTTCTTCTGTCTCTCAGCTAACCTGGAGCATCGTCACAACTGGGAACACATGGGCACAAGCTACACTGCATTCACACTCTCAAACAAATGATGATAGCACTGGTATTCTCGGGTGTAGCTGCAGTGCACGAGGAGCCTGTCCTAAAAGGGCATCCGTGTGTACAGTCGTGCCTTGTTAATATGACCCCCGTTAATACGGACAACTCGAATTATGGACAATTTTTCTGGGGACCACCAACATTTTTCAATTTATTTACGCCTCATTAATATGGAAACTCGCTGGCCAGACAATTGACAGGGTAAAAATGTACGGAGCTCATTGGGACCCATGTATTTTTGTCATGTGCATAAATATGGACAGCGATGAGAACAAAATCCCAAGTGCCTCTGCCAGATCTGTCACCTCATGTATTTGCAGTGCATAACACCAGTGAAAGGAAGTGCAAATGTACAAATGCCGTAGTAATTGTGTGTGCGTGTGCGTGCGTGTGTGTGGAGAGGGGGGAGGGGGGGGGGGGGGTTGGTTTCATGTTCACAGTGAAAAAGTGTCAGTTCGGACACACCTTGCCATTGCCACATTGCATGAACAGCAACTAAAAAAAATTCTGTGCGCTACTTTCAAAACCACATTCAGCAGCTGCCAGCCAAGTGAGTACAGAGTTCTTGGGTTGTCAACAGTCATAGCAGGAGATACATCACACCAAGAGGAGCCAACACGTGTCTCAGGGACCACCAGGCACTCCAAACGTGCTAAAAACTCCCCTGCATGGTTTTAAAGATAATGGCAACCGGAATAATGCCCCTGGAGCTTCCAAGGTTGCCCGATTTCCACTTCACTGCCTGCCACTATGTCGTGAAGCAGTCCGCAATTATAAAGATTTTTTTTTCTTTTTCAGAATAGCTCTTTTTGTTGTTTTCATGATTTGTTATTACAAACGATTCGCTTTATGGACACTTCCGCTCGGGAACAAAAGTGTTTATATTAACGAGAAACAACTGTATTGCACATTTGTAGCTACACTATCTTCACATTCACTGGCAATGCTTCTCGTTCAATGTACTGCTGCTGCAAAGATTTTTAATGTGAGAGCATTTAGGGTGTCGCCTCACAAAAATTTCCGGCTTCTCCGTCACGAAATTCCCTGATTGGTGAGAGAGGTCATTTGACGTTGACATCACAATTTGCTCACTGTGGCAGGTGGTAACCAGCACACTGGATTATGACCAAACTGCCTTCCCACCATGGTGGCAGTTAATGATTGGTTGAGAGAGGTCACGTGGCTTTGCGATGTTATTACAACCTGGCCACCATGGCACATGGCAACCTGCCCACTGAGTTGTGAGCTACCTCCCTCTCACGGTGCATGGCAATGAAATAAACACAAATAAATTGAATGCAATTGCCACCCACCCACCATGGTGCTAAGCATGAGCTTGTAAGACGAAAGCACGAAAAAAACACACGGACGCAAAGAAAGAAGGATAGCGCTTGTCCTTTGTCTTTCTTTGCGTCCGTAAGTTTTTCTCGCAGTTTTCATCTTACAATGCATTACCAACTAGCCCGCACCCACACCTTACTAAGCATGAGCCTTACGGGAGCTCGGGAAAAGCAGCCTGGGTCTCTCAAGCCCTACCAGTGGCTGTGTTTGAAAGAGCCATCTGGTAGGGCAGTGGTCCTATCAGTTAGCCATCTTTATTTTTTTAAAAAAAAAGGAAGTAAGTAAAATACATTGAGCAATGCCTACAACCTTCACTTTCACTTTCTTAAAACTGTCGGTCCGATTAGAAAATTGTGAATGTCCCTTCCACCAACTCAGGCACATGCCTCCTATGAGGCAAAAATAAAGGAACATGGACACTGTGAATAAAGAGATAAAGTGATGGTGGTTATGGTGGTTAAGTTCTGCAGAAATAGCACGACTGCTGAACTTGAATGCTTTAACGAAGGGAACACCAAGTAGATGCATATATTAGTGCACCAAGATAGTGAATGCACAACTTTCAGACTTCTGATAAGCCAGAAAATTGTGTAAAAGCATATGCCTTGTAGCAATACCCTAGCCGAATTTCATTAACAAGTGGCCACATGCATTTCACTGGGTGCAATAGGTTTGGCTTTCACAAGACACTATTATTTCGATATGCAAGAACCATCAAAATAGGCCAAAGGCACTGCAGCGAGTGCTGCTGAGATATGAGAAAGTGAAACATTGCTTACTTCTTGCACTGCCCATTCAGCCTGTTTTAAGCTGTTGCACATGGTAACTTCAGATCCACAAGCTCTCAGGATATTCGCACTCACAAACATTCAGAAGCAGTCCGAATGCAAAACATATCTGAAAATCCAGAGTCCCGAATTTTGTGTTGGCAACAGTACCTAACCAATCTATTCTGCCAGTGCTCGCCTGTGGGGCAGAGCCTTGATGATTAAGCGAGCACAGCGAGTAATGCCATTTAAAATCAATTTAAGAGTGACATTATGAAAAAGGCAGGTTTGTGGATTAGAGCACAGGCGACAGTTCATGTTACTGCATAGCTTACATTAAAGGGGCTCTGAAACACCTGCCGAGGAGAGGACATCAACTCGCTCAATAAATGCATTGTGTTGTCATGAACACCTGAGCCAAATAATACACTTGTACAAGCAACAGAGGACTCACAATCCCGCACGAAAGTCGGCGAGCCCTTCCCGGCAATTTTTTCATGCTCGCATCCTCCTCCGTCACTCGCATCTACGTATACACGTTGAGAGATGGCTATTGGTTAGATCCTTTCAGACGTCTGGCAGCTACCATGCCCGTGGCCAATAAGCCGCATAGCTCCAGCAGGTCAGGAAGCTCTCCCCGGAGGTGGAGCCGGCGGAGAGGCGCCGACCTTCCAGCGTGCAAAACGTGACGAGAGGAGAGGGAAAGGCGCGAAGACGCTGAAATTCAAATTTTGACCACCGATAACTCTGTTCATACAAAGCGCATTAAAAAAATTCTTCCTGGATAATATTCGCGAAGCAGCGTGCCTTCACATCCCAGGCATGCCACAACTTTATTAGAGCCCCTTTCAGAGCCCTTAAGTCAAGGAATTTGGCTGCTTGGAAGGGCAGGGAAGCTGGCTAGGTTAGGAAGTTTGCTAGAGGTTAAGAGTGATGCAAGCAGTAGAACATAGTGAAGGCCACTAGCAGATGCCTTTATACTGAACCAGACAGCCCGGCTGATGATCAACTTCTAAATGAGTGCATCACTAAGTCTTCCAAACAATGCCTCCTACTAAAGGCAGGAGATGAATGCAGTGTGGCAGCTTTCAACAGAACACCGTGGTTTGTTGAGACCAGCTGAGTTTCGAAGGTACACAGTCAAAAAGGAACTGAGCAGCAATTGGTAAGTTTTTTTTTCATTGCACTAAGCAAAAACAGTAGCTGTTACAGAGTGCTCAAAGTGCAAAGCCATCGCAGGCTGTAGTTTGTCCATTAGGAATAGCAGGAATATCAGCCAAATCTTGTTTGATTCTACCTGTTTCCGGATACCGTATAAACGTGTGTAAGGGCCACACTTTTTTTTCCAGATTTGAGGGCCAATTTTTGGGGTGCGGCCCATACGTGCGATTTGAGAAAAAAAAAATTTTTAATTAAAAACAACAATCAGGGAATGAGGGGCATTTATTGCATGTTCAATCGTCACTCGCAGAGTATTCCGACTCTGAGCAGGTGCTGTGCTCTGGTGCACGCTCATCCCACAATAAGTGGCGCAGCATTTCCGCTGTCAACGCGTAGCCGTTCCGCGCTTCCATCACTTAGCAGAGCAGCTTTTCTTCCAGTTCAGGAAACTTGCACAGCTTGCCTCGGAAAGCGCGCCTTTTACAGCTTGTGTTCCTCAGTGCATCCTTTTGGTTGCACCATCGTCGCACACACTTCTCGGCCACGTTGAATTTCCTGCCCGCCGCACGCTTGCCATGTTCCCAACAGCAAACTCTCAGCCATGTAGCTATTAAGGTGCTTGCCTTATCGTGCTAAAACTGCAATGTTCGGCTACAGCACACGAAAGCCACAACGACAGCGAACTACCACGCTACCACAACTCCCGTGCCTTTGACAGCCGCAAAAGGGTGGAGCTGGTGATACTGATGACGATATGGATAGCGAGAGCTCACAACGGAGGAAAAAGTTGATGATGATAAGCTGCCACCTCAGGCGCCATCCGTGGGCGGCACCTGAAAGCTCCTGTGTGCATGCGTTGCCTCCGCGATCAAGTGCGCCGTTACCCGCAGCCGGAGCTGATCGCGGAGGCCACGGCACGTGCATTTCGAAGGCTATTCCCGTGCGAGTCGTGAAAAGATTGGGTGCGACCCTTACACGGATATTATTTTTCATTTTTCCGTAATATTTCTTTCCTGAAAATGGAGTGTGGCCCATACATGGGTGTGGCCCTTACAAGCATTTATAGGATATCTCTTGGTTTGGTAGCTAACCTTTCCTTTCACTAGTCTTTGTGAGTGCATGCATGTGCACTGAGAAGGAGAGAGCACTTGATGACTGGAACATACTATGGAAAATGTGTGTTGTGTTGTGTTGGGTATAATGGCGCATAAGCAACCAAGGCTATCATGCGCCAAGCTCAAGGTATCAGGAATTGTTTTCTGCCGATTTTTAGAGATAAAATCTTATGGCGGTGTAGAAAGCTTGAAAAGTTATTTCCTTCTACCCAGTATTCAGAGCAAACACAAGATTTATAAATGGCTAACATTAACAGTTGTAACGGAGGTCAGGTAACCTCATCACCCATTCCTTGGCTGGGCGAGGACTGCAGGCCCCTAACCAACCAAATAAAACCTCAGCCCTTTTCTCTGCAATGAGAAAGTAGTTGAGGTGTACTGAAACACAAACAGACCAGTGGGTAAAAAATTTTAGTCTCTTGAAAAATCCAGTTTCTTTGAGAAAGCTAAAAACACATGACATATCAATAACTGCATTATCTCCTAAAAGCAGTGCAGGATGAAAAGGAATGCATTCGGTATAAAATTTAGTAAAGTACTTTTTCCTTAGTTTTTCTAGTTTTGCACAAGACAATAAAATGTGGTTAATCGTAACTTTGTCTCCGCATTCTTCGCAAACAGGTTGATCTTGTTTTGTCTGTAGGAAATTGTGCGTGAGGTGCGTGTGCCCTATACGAAGACGGCAGATAATCACTTCCTGAAAATGTTCCTGATGGGTCCAGGACTTCCATTCACTTATAACTGGTTTCACATTGTGTAGTTTGTTTTATACTTCGTTGTTCCACGTGGACTGCCATTTCTGTCTTATGTTACGATGTATTAAGTTAATGCAATCTTTTAACAGAATATTTACTTTATTTGCTTGTCACGTGCTTGAGCAGCGCATAAGTCTGCTCTCTCGTTGCCTTTAATTCCGATATGACTTGGTACCCTTCAGAGCTTTAGGTTTTGTCCTTTAGCTGTGGCTATTACTATGTTGTGTATGATATCACCAAGTATAGAAGAGGCTGCATTTCTAGAGTGGAGAGCTGTAAGTAGACTTAGCGAGTCGGTGTAAATAATACTGTTTTTGAGGTTCTCCTTTACTTTGTTCAAAGGCTACATAGGCGGCGTAACATTCCGCAGTGAAGATTGATGCACACTGTGGAAGCCTTACTATCTAATTGCAATTCCCTTGTACCACTGCACTTCCAACGTAAGCATCTGTTTTTGAACCATCTGTGTGAGAAGCTCTGAAGGTACTGTATTCCTCTTCAAGTGCAAGAAATTCTTGCAGAATATGTTTCTGTCGGTTAGTTTTTTACAGAACTGCTTAAGAGTAAAATCGCAGATTGTAGGAAAATGATACCATGGAGGCAGCAGATTGAGTCTTCGAGCAACGTCAGGTAATGTGTACAGTAGGCCGAGGTTTTGGCACATCTCTTCAAAACGCAAGAGCAGTGTCCTAGTAGTCTGTGGTTTGTTGTTAAAGAATGTTCTAGATGACACTTTGTTGCTATTTGGTGACATATGTTTAGGCAGTGAATGGATTTTTAGGATGTATGAACACGTTAGCATTGTTCTTCTGTCTGTAAGTGATGCTTCGTTAGTTTCTACATACAGACTGTCTATGGGCGACGTCCTATATGCACCAGTGGAAAGACACAAACCTAAATTATGTACTGGATACAGTCGTTTAAGATACAATGGCCTTGCTGACCCATAAACTATACATCCGTAATCTAAGGTAGAACGAACGACAGTGACATTCCTAGCATTAATATATGCTAGGAATGTCAGCTTTTTGTCAAAAATAATGCCCAGAAATTTTGCTTCACTTTTTATAGGCGGTTCGATTTTGTTTAGATGTAAGCTGGGGTTGGATTGTAGACCTCGTTTTAGTGAGAACAGCATGCCCACTGTTCTCTGTGTGGAGAACTGGAATCCATTTCTGTCTGCCCATGTCTCTAGTTTGTTTATTGTTAACTGTGTTAGTCTCTCACATGTTGCTACATTGGATGATGTACAAGCTATTTGAAGGTCGTCGACATAGACTGAGTACATCATGGACTTTGGGATTATTTTCCTTATGGAATTCATCTTTACAATAAACAGTGTTGTGCTTAAAATACACCCCTGAGGAACCCCGTTCTCTTGAACGAAGTTCCTGGAAAGGGTTGATCCCAGGTGTACTTGAAATGAGCGGTCAGAAAGGAAGTCATTTAGGCAGTTCAACATCCTGCCGTGGATACCTAGATCCACTAGCTCGCAGAGGATCCCAAGCCTCCAGGCTGTATCATACACCTCCTCCATATCGAAGAAAACGGCAAGACAATGCTGTTTGTGTATAAAAGCTTCTTTTCGAGGCAAACTAAATGGTCTGTCGTTGAGCGTCCCTTTTTTTAACCGCACTGATGGACATCAAGAAGTTCGCGGAATTCAAGAACAAATGTTAATCTTATATTAAGGACACTTTCAAAAGATTTCACAAGACAGCTTGTGAGGGCTATCGGCCTATAGATACTTGGGGAAGTTGGTGGTTTCCCAGGTTTCAGGAGTGGCACTATGATGGCTTTCTTCGACTCCTTAGCTATTTTTCCTTCTGTGAATATTTTGTATAAAAAATTCAAGAGTGCCTCTATGGCAGGCTGGGAAAGATAGGCAAGCATTTCGTAGGGTATCTGGTCGTGTCCTGGAGCAATTTTTTTGCCGGCATACAGTACTTTATTAATTTCTTGGAGGGTAATTAGACAATTGTATTTTTCATTTACCCCTCCACTTGTTGGGAGCCCGTGTTTTTCGGCCGTACTTTTGTATTTCAAAAATGACTGGCTATAGTGTGATGAACTTGAAACTGCAGTAAAGTGCTCCCCCAATGTGTCTGCCTGTTCTCCTATATTTGTCTGTGTACCGGGTGTTGTGAAAAAAGGAACTGTGAAGGGCGAGTAGCTACCATTTAATTTTCGAAATTGCTCCCACATTTTCTTTGATGGGGTTGAACTATATATAGAAGACACATGAGCTTTCCAGGATGTTTTTTCGGCATTGCGCCGAATATACCGTGCTTGTGCTCTGGCCTTTTTGAAATGGATGAGGTTCTCGTGTGTTGGGTATCTGCGAAAGACTCCCCATGCTTTATTTTGCCATTTTTTTGCTTCCTTGCATTCACATGTGTACCACACTTTGTGGTTCTGACGGACCACTCCTGATGATTTTGGGATTGATAAGCGTGCGGAAGTAAGGATGCATGATGTGAATGCGTCATTTATTTCGTCTATGTCGAGATTTACTAAAGCAATATTCTCTAAACTGGCCCGTTCTCTGAACAATTCCCAGTTAGCTAAATGTAACTTCCAACGGTGTGGTTTTGTGGGGATGACTGTTGGTGAAGATGACAGGCTTATTATGACAGGAAGGTGATCGCTCCCATACAGGTTGTCAAGAGCATCTCATTTAAAATCGGTAAAAACACTTGGTGAACAAAAAGATAAATCTAGGCAGCTCATTTTCCCACTGCTTGGAGAACAGTAAGTCTGTTTGCCTGTGTTCAGGAGGCATACATTGTTGCAGAGGATAAAATCTTCTAAAATCCAGCCTCTGACATCTGTTTGTTCGCTTCCCCAAAAAGTGGAGTAAGCATTAAAATCCCCAACTAAAAGATATGGTTCCGGAAGTTGTATTAGGAGACTTTCTAAATCCTGAAGCGTGACTGTTAGGTGAGGTTCAATGTATATGGAACATATTGTTATTGTCTTAAAATCGAGGACAGTGACAGCAACTGCTTCATATGATGTTTTTTAGGTCAATTTTTCGAGTAGCAACACCACCCTGGACAACAATAGCAGCGCCTCCTGAGAGCCTGCTTGAGGTCTCTTGGTCACACCGAAAGACTCGATATTTTTTAAGAATGTTTTTTTTCTGTGGTCCTAAGTTGTGTGGTCCCTTGCCGCTGCAGCGGGGCAAGGGAGGACTTATGTCCATTACCTCACGAGAGGTGGTGGAGGACCGCGGCTTTGCCGCGGGTGTTTTGTATTTCAGACCTCCCCCGACGGGGAAAGTCGTGCGGGATGCCGACCCATGGACCGGCGCTCCCTGCTTTGAGGGTGACACAGCAGCCTTCGCTGTCCCTGCCTGGGGCGTGGATGACCCTGCCATCGGCTCTGTAGAAGCCGCCTCGCCAGGAGCCAGAGTGCTGTGTGGTGCTAGGCCCCTGCGCACCACATCAGCGAAGCTGGATTTCGCTGTGAAGAATTGGTTGTTGCGGGCAAATCACCTTCTCGCTTCTCTAAATGAAATGTTTTCTTCGATCTTTATGGTGATTATCTCCTTTTCCTTCTTCCAGGATGGACACACCCTGGAGTATGCAGCATGGTCTCCTTCACAGTTTGCGCAGCGTAGGGCTGCGTCACATTCCTCAGAATGGGGGTCCTTCAAAGCGCATTTCGCACAAGTTTTTCGGCCACGGCAACTTTGTGAGCCGTGGCCAAACTTCTGACAATTGAAACATCGGCGGAGATTTGGTATGCAGTGTCTGACGTTGACCTTAAGATATCCAACTCCGACAGTTTCGGGCAAGGTGCTGGTGTTTAAGGACCATGTGTTTAGTATCTATTTCCTTGTTGTCCTTGCGGATTTTAATTCTGTGAACGTCAATAAAATTTTGGTCAGATAGTCCTTGAAGCATTTCAGCTTCTGTCAGGTGAATAAAGTCAGTTTCAGAGATTACGCCTCGGACTGTGTAGAGAGATCGGTGGGGGGTCACGGAGACAGAGATGTCGCCTATAGATGCAATGTTTGAGAGTTTGGGACACTGGATGCTGTCACGTAATTCAAGCAGTAAGTCACTGCTGGCTATTTTTGAGACCTTGTAGTCGAGGCCTAAGGTATCGGTTAAGCATTTGGACACGAGAAATGGGGATATTATACGAGCTTGCTTTTTTTCACATTGACTGCGTATGACATGGAACTTTGAGAATGTTGGTTTCTTTTTTGAGAAAAAATCTTCTGCTTCGTTCCGCCCTCTTTTCAGAGAGCGATCAGGTTTTGAAAGTGGGGGAGCCATAAAATATTAAGTTCTTCGGACCCACCATGAAGTCCCACCAGGGGACGGGACTGGAACTTGCAAGGAAGGCCTGCCCACGCCAGCTGTACACCTCAACTATAACTAAATATGATGCAACTCAGGGTGGTTGGCCACACAAGGTTAATCCTCGCCGCCTATGAAAAGTGAAAAAACCGAAAAGAGAGGAGGAGAGAGGAAAGTTGTAAGATAGATGATAGGAAAGTGAAAGACGGAGGGGAGGATAGGAAAAGGCGACTGCCGATTTCCCCTTTCCCCTGGTCGGGTCAGGCCGGAGGTGCCGTCTACAGGAAGCTTGGGCCAAAGTGGGGTGTTGCCTCTGCGCAGGGGCCTTAAAGGTCCAAACGCTCGGCATCGGCTCAACCACCAGGATCCCCTTTTCCCCGGACAGGGCAATGCCACGCACGGCTAGGCGCGGGTGCTCGGGTCCGTGATGATGCACGGTTCACCATCATCCCCTTGCGGGGATGTCCCTGCGGATGCTCGGGAACCCGTGGCGTTGCCACTCACCAACGCCTGCAAGCTGCAGACACCCCCCTGCGGGGACTATGGAAAATGGGTGAACAGGTTTTCAAACTGTTTTTCTTCACGACGCGGTGCTTCACAGAGCAGCATTCGCTACCCATACTCTAGTCATGTGAATCCTGGTGTGCAACTTGAGATGCTTGAGGGCTAAAGCTTTAAACCTGTCATGATTTGTGAAGTGCTGCTAATTTTATACTTAATACTTTGCACACCCATTCTTCCTTTATAAGCTATGACTGTGCATGTGCCCATGCGCACTTAAAGCCATAGTGACTTCTGCACACTTGCACCTTTAGTTTCTTGTGAGATTTCTGTCACTAACAGCAAAATAAACTTTTGTTTCAGAAACAAAATATCCCAAAAGAACAGTGTAGCCATAATCATACTGAGCATGATGCAGCCATATGAACACAGATGCTTTACATCTCTCAGAGCAGCGCATCTTTAAATACTGTGACAGAAAGGTGCCTCAAACAGTTTATGCCACTATTCTTTCCCCTAGGGCAAGCTAAAAGAAGCAGATGCACGAAAAACTCTACAGCAGCATATGTCTTCGTGCTCATGAAAATACTGCTCAACTAAAGCTTGGCAAGATAACAGGAGTTTCAATTCTATTTTTGTTGCACTGTTCCACACTAACAGGGATGCCAACACCAGTTTAGTTTTCATATTCAGTAAAAAGTGAATCTGCTTTTGTTACTAACATCAAGCTGAGCACTCCAGAACAGTGATACTCCATGCTCTTGGAGAAGTCCCCTGACTGGAGTAGATTCCGAACAGAAATACAGACGATTCAATAATTAGAGCTTAAAGGGGACCAATAATTTGCTCGCACTATGCAGAGTTCAAATTAATAGGAACCTTTTTAATGGTCTTGATGCTAACAAGAACAAAGCATCAGTTTGAATAAACTGGCTGCTCAATTAAGTGAGCTCAAATTAACAATACATTGTAATTGTGATCGGTAGCTGCTTGAGCACAGCCATGCAGCTATAATGGAAAGCCATATAGCCTTCAAAATCCTTATAGATAAGTCAGGGCTTCTCTGTATTCTTTGCGCTACACCTCTTTCTAGTACACTGAGCTGAAGTTTCTGAAAACACTTATCCCTCTGGCTGGTTTTAAATGAAATTTTGCCAGTTTTAAAAGTACTAACAACCAAGACCATTTCTCTTTGCCATCACCTAACTGGTATGATGCCAGAAAGACTTGGGTATAACTTCAGCACTGCTTGCTCCACGGTTCCTGCTGAATGCAAGAGTCAAACTGTGGCTCTATTTATACAATGTGCATTTTGATCTATTTACAGTAGAACCCCGCTGTTACGTTCCTCACTGCTGCGTTTTCCCGGCTGTTACGTTGTTTTCGTCCGGTCCCGGCATAGCTCCCATAGGATCCAATGTATTGGGTACCCCGCTGTTACGTTGTAGCTGTGAAAACGTTCCCGCATGATACGTCGCAACCTGGCACCCCGAACCCGGCCGGGCAATACGCGCCAACTGCCATTTTGACGAGTCTTGGCCAGGCTTGGCTACGGAACTGGCTACAAGACCATGGCCTCCGAGATCACCCCCTTGCACGCACGTGGGTAATCTCGGAGGCCATGAAAAGCCGTACGCGAGTTGGAGAGTGCCACTAGATGGCCACTGCCTCGTCAGCTGAAGCGAGTAAAACCCGCGGGCCCGCAGCAATCCAGTCTTTCTTGTTTGTGCGGTTCAACCCATCCGAGTCGCCCGTGTCCTTCCGTCAACAGCTACGCTGCCTACGCCTCGTCAGGCCTTGCTAATCGAGTCTTTCTTGTTTGTGCGGTTCAACCCATCCGAGTCGCCCGTGTCCTCCCGTCAACACCTACACCTCGTCGGGCCTCGCTAACACCGCGAGCGATTTGTCGTCCTTTGATGACGTCGCGCAAGCGCAAGGCGCTTTCCCTCGAGGAAAAGCTGGATGTTCTCAACGCAGTCGACAGGTAGCCAGCGCGGAAAAGAGTCGACATCGCCAAGGATCTTGGTCTGCCACCGTCGACGTTTAACGGCATCGTCTCGAAGCGTGCCGAGATACAAGGGAATGCCGCGCTCTTCGGCCCGAAAGCTAAGCAGGCTCGTGGCGCCAAGTATGGAAACCTCGACGAGTCGCTTCTTACTTGGTTTAAACAAGCTCGCGCTGCCAGTGTTAACTTCGACGGCAGCATTTTGCGCGAGAAGGCGATGGAAGTAGCCAACCGACTGGGCATCAGTGACTTTGCGGCGTCAAATGGCTGGATCGACCGTTTCCGGAAGAGGCACGGCATCGCGTATAAGACGGTATCCGGGGAAGCAGCAAGTGTAAACTTGGAAACAGTCGACGACTGGAAGGCCACACTATCTGCCATAATTGAGGGGTATGAGCCTCGTGACATTTACAATGCCGACGAAACGGGTCTTTTCTTTCGGGTTCAGCCATCCAAGTCGTTAAGCCTGAAGGGCGAAGCATGCCACGGAGGCAAATGCAGCAAAGAACGGTTGACGGCGCTCCTTTGCTGCAGTATGGATGGCTCGGACAAGCTGAAGCCATGCGTAATCGGAAAATACCGAAAACCACGGTGCTTAAAGAACATTCGCCTGCTGCCATGTCACTATAGAAGCAACAGTCGTGCATGGATGACGGGTTCTTTGTTCGAAGAATTTCTTCGTTACTTCGAAAACAAGATGGGCTCCCAGTGCAGGAGTGTTGTCCTTTTTCTGGACAATTGTGCTGCCCACCCAAGAGACTCGTCGTTTCTTCGGAACGTTAAGCTTGTTTTTTTTTACTGCAAACACTACAAGCCACTTGCAGCCGTTGGATGCCGGCGTCATAAAGACCTTATAGCACTCGTACAGGAAGTCCATCGTAAAGCGCTGTCTGGCGCGTATTGATCGCGGACAGCAGCCTACGATCGTTTCAATACTGGACGCTATGCACTACGTCGCTTCAGCGTGGACTGCAGTGAGCGCGTCAACTGCACAGCACTGCTTCGCGCGGTGTGGCTTTCGCATGGACGGCGGAGAGGAAACTGCCACGGAAGCTGAAGAGACGGAAGCAGCTCTCATGATCAAGAGCTGAGTGAAGCTTTGAATGCGCTGGGTGCCACGGGAGTCACGTATGACGACTACGTTGCCGTGGATGCTGCTGTCGTGACGTCTGAGTGTCAGAGTATCGCCGAGATCGTTGCAGACTCGGTCGCGAGTGAAGCCTCAGACTGTGATGACGACGAGGAGCACGAGCCGCATAATTCCGGGGAGTTGGCGGACCCGAGCTTTGGAGAAGCCGTCACGGCTCTGGACCTCCTCCGCAGGTACGTCGCACCTCAAAGCGACGCTGAGAGCAATGCGGCTTTCCAGGCCATCGAGAAACGCGTGGTGTTTTCCAGCGAACAGAAAAAACGGCAATCGACCATTCTCGATTTTTTTAAGACCTAAGCTCACTTCATGTTGAAATAAATTGTTTCAAGGCAAAGCTGCACTGTTTTCAATAATTTTCAGACCTTTCCTCACTGTTGCGTTTTCCCGGCTGTTACGTTTTTTTTTCGCAGTCCGGTGAAAAACGTATGAACGGGGTTCCACTGTATTCATTGTACCATAGACAGGGTATTAAGTAAGGGGGTGAGTTAAATAATGAAAAATACAGATGAATACAGATGATGAAAAATCAACCAGATGAAGTAACACTGCGCAATATAAAAAGCTACACGGAAGGTATGATCCTGATTGCCGCAGGCCAATATACACCAACAAAAGAGATATAAAAATAGAAATATACATTAGTACAGCACACAAACAAAATGAATGATAAGAAGAGAAAAGGAACGCAGCAAGAATAAATGCAGCACCTTTTTGAGAACAATACACAATGTGAAGAAGATGATGACTCAGACAAAGCAGATGACTCGTGAGAAGGAAGAAGATGGCCCTGCGCGTCAGCCGTATCGCTATCGCCACGTGTGTCTGTGCCCAACCTGGTTGCCCTCGGATTGTTCTCGCCGCTGCTCCCTTCCTCCCAGCTCTTTTAAATAAACCCCCGCCTTACAACATGAACAAAAATATTTGGTGGGGGTAGTTAAACCGAGTAGACGTGCGAAACCAGGTGTTCATTCTTTAATTGGAGGGGACACTTAAAGGGACTATGCAATAAATTAATTGAGATTACGTAAAGCAGACGAGAGATTGGCATTCGATCACTCGTCACCCCAGTGCAAGAATTTTTGAGCTAGCATCAATAACAGCGAAGATATAGACGATTAAAAATTACGCTCCTCCTCTCCCCCTCAACTTGTACACGAGGAGCACCAGAAGAAAATAAAGAGAACAGCTCTGGGACTGGGCCCCGCCCATGAATACGTCATCTGCTGACGTTTATTTTGCAACTTCCGGTTATCGCTCCTAGCCCCCCAGCAGCAGCGTCGGCGGCGTGGCGGCATCTCTCCGGTCTCTTCGCTTTCCTGGATTGCGGCGCGCGTCAGGTTTCTTTGCTTGTCATCTGTGGTAATTAGCAGTAATAAACCCGGACCTCGAGGTGCGACTGCTCGCTTTTACGGCCATGATGGGCATCGAGCCCTATGCGTGCGCACGAAGAGCCGTGTGAGTGGCTCCAAAACTCTTGACAGAAGGAAGCGGCACAGGAAAATTCAAACCATATGCGCGAAGGCAATGCCCTGGCTCGCGCTTGCCCGAGAGGGTCGCGCGGCGGCACGAGCAGACGACTTTCACGGCTACCGGAAGTGTGCCCGTGACGTCGTGGCTGCCGTGGCTCCAGCGAATGAGAGCGTGTGGTGGCCTGGCGACGTCGTGGGTAGTGTGACGTCTTTGTTTCACGATTTTAGTTCCAAAATCGGTCGGTCACTACGAGCACACCAATCGGCCCCCGAATTTTAAAAAACACGGTTTTTAAAAGTTCATAATAAATTGCCAGCTCAGTTCTGAAGACTCATACTTCATGTGAATGCTTCTTAGCATCATTTCTAAGCATTGAAAACATTTACAAGTGACTTTTTATTCGTTGCATAGTCCCTTTAAGCACCACCTTAAGAGTATGACATCATATCATTAGTGAGTTAATGCCCATATATACAGAACTAGTCGTTCTCTTCTTAACGTGTGTGTATGCCTTCTGCTGCTGTTGCTTGTATGGGATTCGAGGGTTCCTCAAGCTGCTTGCATACAACTTTTACCTAGACGTCCTCCATTTATGGTTCGTTTATGGGGGTTTAACGTCCCAAAGCGACTCAGGCTATGAGAGACGCCATAGTGAAGGGCTCCGGAAATTTCGACCACCTGGGGTTCTTTAACGTGCACTGACATCACACAGTACATGGGCCTCTAGAATTTCACCTCCATCGAAATTCGACTGCCGTAGCCGGGATCGAACCCATGTCTTTCGGGCCAGCAGCCGAGCGCCATAACCACTCAGCCACCGCGGCGGCCTCCTCCATTTATGAGAATGGGAAATAAAGAATGAATGAGTGAACATTCATAGATGGCAGCGAGTTCTCATACCCCTACCATCGCGGTGGCGCAGCGGTTAACGATGTGCCACTGCACATCGAGCTTATCCCCAGGTAACATATCCTCCAGCTACTATCCGAGCTTACCAGAGTAACTCGGGTGAGCTCAGGTTGTAACTGTGGTTGCTAGGCAACGGCAAAAGATCGAAAGAACATACATACGCATGGTGACAAGATTCTTGGTGGGTGTTGGTAAGCATATAAGTGCTCTCGCACTAAAAAAGCCCAAGAAACAGAATATAAGCAAACGCAATGTCAGTGCTAATAGTGCTTGGACAGCTGCCTGTGGAATGTATCAAGATTAGAACAAGCAGTGATAGTCACAAAGGTCATTTGACACAGCGATGATGCGCAGAAGCGTAGATGTGTTGAATACTTGAGTTCTGCAGTAGCTGTGCTTACTGCTAAACTGATTGTGTTAGAGCTCACACACTATCAGCAGACTCACCACTCCTGTATTTACTGCTCACTGCAGGCAACTAACCAACCGGATGCCAGCACAAGAGCTTTTAGTTTTCTAGTATGACTGAAATGCGAGCGTTCAAGGGTTCACCACACAAAATCTTGCACTGAGTGATTTATCTCTTTGAACGGAACATAAGGCACTAGTTAACAAGTATCAATATGTGGAATTCACCTATGCCCGACAAATCATTCATAATTGGATTTCTTCAATGTAGCTTTGACTTCAGTAGCCAGACAAACTGCACAGAGAAGAAATTCAGTTATAAAATATTTACCAGCCACAGGATACTTCCACGAAGTGATCCATGTTTACTAATGTCTTGCGTGCCATCCAAAAGAAAGAACAAAAATTTGGTGCTGCCGCCACTTATATGGCTGAGTTAAACTTCTCACCTAAAGATCTGCAGACAGCTGCCCCGAACAACCAAGCAAACTGTGCAGTCAGGCAGCATGCTAGAAGCACTACTTGACCTTGCTACTACTTGCTACTTACCTGACAGAAAATGAAGGCTTGGTTTCTTCCTCTGGTGCAGAGATATCAAGTACCAGTGGTGGATATCCATTCACTGTCAGTGTCAGTGTACAAGCATCTTCATCAAAAGAAACTCTGATCATGCCAAGGCGGGGCTCTTCCCGCATTGACACAAAGTAGTCATCTTTAACAAGGAGCAGCTGCCTGGAAATGAAAAAAAGAGAGGAATGGGCAACACACAAAACCTTGTTAGGCATGAGTGGTTCATACCACTGTTACTATAAAGGTAAATTTAAAGTGATGTAACTAACATTTCAGTCAAGAAAGAAACTCCACGCTGCAAGACGAGCATATCAGATTTAGGGGAACATGATACGACACTAGATAGCGGCTTGAGCACACCAAACAGTCTTCACTAATTATTCATGCAAATATTTCATACTACAGACTACTTCTTTTCACTAGAAAGCAGTTTTTGTGGCCTGTCCAAGAAGCCATAAATCAACATTCCTTCACACGAAAAAGTACCTGCCCCTACAAAATGATTCCAGCTTTTCCCAGCTGAAATGTGGCATGACCTGGCAAGGCAAAAAGAGAAAGCAAACAGAAGGTGACTTTTTCAGTTGATACAAATTGAGCTTTCAACCTTATCAGTCATGACCTGCTGCAGTGCAAAATGCAATGATATGGATTCTTAACATCTCTGTTCGAATGGAGTGCAAGTTTCCTTTGCGACCACGTATTTCCTATGCACAGACAGCGTCAATTCATATTATTTTCTAACCATAGCTGTGTACACCGCAAGCAGACGACATGCAGATGAAGAGGCACGGAGGAACACTAATGTGCTCTACTGATTGGCTTGGGAGGTCTCTATTTCCATAGCGCTGCAAGGAACTTACAAGATGAAGTATATGTAGGTGATACCACTTTGACTGGAACTGCCTGTTGTCACTTCTAAAGCTTATTTCACTCTTTATAGGATGAGAGTTATGTCTCTGTTTTCTTGAAGAAATGTTTGCATGGTGTATTTGACTTTCCCACGTTGACAGCAGTGCTTTATTTGAATGTGCTTAGACCAAACGCCTGAAGCAGTCGGCCGTTCTATACGACTGTTGCAGTGTATATGCCCAATGATGCGCATTCAACACATGTTTAAATAATCTTCCATGCTTACTGCTGCGAGCTATGCAAGCTAGCCTCTCAACTGTTAGCTTCTTTCAGCCCATTTTTTATTTTTCCTCCTCGGACAGCAACACAAGCTCAACTACATATGTACCCATGTATCTATTCTATTATTACTTGTGTGTAGAGTGCCTAAGCTGACTTATGCTCCATTCATGAATGTTTTATGTATCTCAATGCATCACTGTTCAGGCACAACTGCTATTTGTGGGTACTTGAAGTATTTAATAAATAAATAAGCATGAACAGGTAAGGATCACCTTCAAGCAAGCGCATGTTCTCGATGAAGTTCTGGTGGACTTGAAAATTGTTTTTTTTAGGGAAAGGAAATGGCGCAGTACCTGTCTTGCATCTCAGCAGACACCTGAACTGCGCTGTAAGGGATGGGATAAAGAAGGGAGTGAAAGAAACGCTGCCGCTGCGGTGGTACTCCGGATCAGTAGCAGAGCCCCCTAACCACTGAGCCACCGCAGCGGGTATTCAAATGCGCTCTGAGGACAAGCTTCCGTAAGCTCTAAGAAGCCTTCCAGAAAAGCACTATCAAGGTGAATGTGTGGGCAGAAATGCTAAAAAGGCAGATTTCAGAATGCATAGTTCATGCTCCTTAGCACAGAAGACAATCCACAAAAGAGATGGGCAGAAAATACACTGAAAGACCTTAAAAACACCAGATTACACAAAGAAGTAGGCGAAATGTAACATTTGTGAGCTCAATCATCTCGGAAAAAGTAGAATATGCTTCAAGCTGTGGATTATGACAACCTAAAACACAGCGAAAAGCTTACAGGACTGGTCCTGCTTTCACTAACATGATCAAGGAGGCAACAGGTGGCTTTCTGATGATCCTTCCGATTGCACACAACTGCTCTAGGCACACAGCTGATACCGTATATACTCGCAGCCATTACCCACCACTGCATATAATCCACATATCTAACTTGGACCCTCTTGAGAGCAAAAAAAAATGCCTCCTCATACTATCTGCACATACTTACAGAAAGTATATCTATGTGCTTATATAACTGTGCAAAAAATGCCAAGTTTTTCTCAGAACAACTTTGTTTTGAGGTACCATTTGCAATGCTCCATCAAGAATCATTCAATCATTGCGGTCGTCGCCAGTTTCCTAACCTACACCTATGTTGTTCGAGATTTCGTCACCTTCCGATTCATCGGGCATGTTGCTAATAGAATACTTCAAGCTCAAACTTGAGTGCCACATCCGTAGGAACTGACCTCTCCATTTCAATGATCTATTGTCGACAACGATGGGGCCTGGGGACACAAAAAAAAAGACGTGCACACTGCTGTAAATCCAGCGATATTTTACAGAGATGTGGTTATTTTGCAGGATACACCGATAACGGCAGAGTTTCAGCACAAGCTGGCACTTCGGTTTGTTTTACGCAATTTTCAATGCCAAATTAAAATTACAAACCTTCGTTTCTTGGATACTGGAGGGCTCAATTCCTAGAATATGAGGCAAGACCTTTTATTTTGCACCTCAATCCCAACGACACGTTTTGGCCAGTGTTGGGTCCCTTTTAAACACAGGAAACAGTGAAAGGTCTTTTTCAATCATAGCATGGAAACAGTGCACAGCAAAAGACTCAGAAGTGAATAAACAAAGCACTGACTAGTGCTCGCATGCCATTTTACAAGCTGCCAAATGAAAATGAGAAAGGACTAAAGCTAACCATGCATTTGACCTTACGGGTTCGGTAAGATTCTTTGCAATAAGGATATGGAGGGACACCTGTACAAGCCCCCTAAAGTAAAGTCACTCAAACCAGCAATAATCTTTAATATAAAAGCTGTTTGCAATTGCATGGCTCTGTACATGAATGTCTGGTAATTTGGCTAATGGTGAAACATAGTGTTGGTTTAGGAGAAAAACAGCTAAACAGGATTGCGAAAAGCTTTACCACACATCCCCCAAGTCAACCAGACGCCACTTTTTCAACAAGGAATTATCTATGCTAGCAAATAACCCTCACAGATTCTGGAAAATGATAAACCCAAATAACAATCCTGATATAATTCTTACCGATAATGATGGGATTCCAGTTCCTGAAACCCAGTGTGCCCAGCTATTTAACGATGCTTTCCGTTCTGCATTCACTAACGTGGACGTCTCGTCAGCGCCCAGCTTAAATAATCGTCCTAACATATCAATGTCCGAAATATTAGTCAGTCAAACTGGTATATTATGCCTACTAAATAACCTTAAGATTTCTACCAGTTCTGACCAACATGGTTTCAATAATAAGATAGCCATTCTCAAACAAACCAGGTAATCGTTCTTCTCCGCTTAATTATCTCCCTATCACCTAACCAATACTTCCTGCAAACTTCTCGAACACTTCATTCATAGTCAAATTTTTAAGTACCTGGAAAACAACAATTTTATTTTCAAAAACCAGCACGGTTTTCGCAAGGGCTTCTCTTGTGACACACAACTTGCCAGATTCGTTCATGATTTGCATTCATCCATCGATGCTGGCAGTCAAATAGATGCCATTTTTCTCGATTTTTCAAAAGCATTTGATCGTGTTCCTTATCATAAGCTTATGCTCAAACTAACTCGGTTGAATATTCACCCTGCTGTTATTAGTTGGATTGCGGACTTCCTCAACGCTAGACTTCAGTTTACCTCCATTAACAACTACAACTCCACTTATTCTAAAGTCACTTCTGTGGTACCACAGGAAAGCGTTCTTGGTCCCCTGCTCTTTTTAATATACCGCAATTATTCGAATCTAGGCTGATAGCTTTTTTCAAATAATCATATTCCAAACTCTAGGGTCGGCTTAGATTCGAGGATTTTAAAAAACGCACCATCTAGAAAAGTCAGTATCGCAGCCGCTACTAGCCGTGCCAGTACCCAACCGTACACAACCGAGGTCGCCATTTTAACCTGTGTCGTGTCGGTCGTATCGGTGTGCGGCGTGGTGTTATCGCGATGGCACCAAGCAGGAGATGCCACTAGAGTGCCGCTTTAAAGCGAAAAGTTGTGATAGCCGCACAGGCATCGTCGAACCTTCAAGCCGGGCGGGACTTCGGCGTCGACGAGAAAAACACCTGTCGTTGGAGGGGACAATGACAGCAGCTTTTTGCGTGCGCCGCAATGAGGATGGTATTTAGCGGACCAAAGAAAGGCCGTCACCACGAAGTGGAGACAGTTTTGGCCGACTTTGTTCGGACGCAGAGAGCAGCTGCCCTTCCAGTGACAACAGAAGTGCTCCAACCGAAAGCTAGGGAACTTTCGAGGGTGCGAGGCCTAACGTCAAAGGATTTCAAAGCCAGCCGGGGCTGGCTTCCGAAATTCATGAAGAGCTTCGGCTTCAGCCTCCGACGTCGCACTTCAATCACCCAGAAGTTGCCAAGCGATTTCGAAGAAAAGCTGATAGCTTTTCAGCGCTACGTGCTGCGAAAGAGAGAAGCGGCAGGCTACAACCTTGGGCAAATCGGCAATACCGACCAGATGGCTGTGTATTTTGATATGCCAGTGGCGTACACCGTAAATAAAAAGGGTGCCAAGGAGGTGAAGGTGCGCTCTGCAGGCTACGAGAAGCAGCGCGCAACTGTGATGCTGTGCTGCACAGCTGATGGACATAAACTCCCTCCTTATATGATATTTAAAAGGAAGACACTGCCTGCTCGAGAAACTTTCCCAAGAAATGTCATTGTGCGGGCAAATGAGAATGGGTGGATGACGGGTGCGCTACTGGAACAGTGGGTTAAGATTGTGTAGCGACGGCGTCCAGGAGCCCTTTTGACAAAGAACTCGCTCCTTGTCGACTCTTAACATGGGCACTTGACCGACAACGTGAAGGCTGCGCTCGCCCAAGCGAACACGGACCTCGCTGTCATACTGGGCGGCATGACGTGCCAGTTGCAGCCACTTGATGTCTGCATCAACAAACCTTTCAAGGATCGTCTGCGGAAATATTACACGGACTGGTTGACTGACGAAGACCACATGCTAACGGCAACGGGCCGCATCAAACGTGCATCGCTATCGCAGCTGGCAGGCTGGGTAGCTGCAGCGTGGGACGACATCCCAGGTACTTTGACTGTGCGCGCCTTTAAAAAGTGCAGCATATCTAATGCGCTTGACGGTACCGTAGATAGTGCACTATTTGAAGGTTACAGTGACAAGGAACACAGTGACGACGACGTTGAATGAGCTCTGCACGTTCAGATTCAATAAATGCTGTTTGCATTTTGTGAACGCTGTCCTCGCTTTTTTTGTTCGGCCTACATTTGAGGTAATATAGTTTTTTTTGTTGGCTTCGGACTTTAGGGGGTCGGCTAAGAATCGGGGTCAGCCTAGATTCGAGTAAATACAGTACATTAATGATTTACCTAACGCAGCGTCTTCTTGAGTTGGGCTCTTTGCCGATTACTGCGTAATATACCGTAATATTGTTTCTGTCACTGACCAACAATGTTTGCAAACTGACCTGGATGTAGTAACTGCATGGTGCACATCTTGGCTTACGCCATTTAATACTTCTAAAACTAAGCCTCTGTCTTTCACTCGCAGTTCTCGCATTCCCACAACTTGTTTCCTAAATAACGATTCTGTCTAACTTACAAGTACTTACAAGTACCTCGGAGTTCACCTGCAATCAGACTTAACATGGCTTAACCACATTAATCTAACTTTAGCATCCGCCAACCACTCACTCTGCCTACTAAAACATAACCTCAAACTGGCTCCCCCGCACCTGAAAAAACTTGCGTTCATCACACTCATTCGTCCGAAGACTGAATATGCATCAGCCATCTCAGATCCTGATCAAGCCTATCTCACAGCTAACACTGAGTCCTTGCAGAACCGTGCTGAGTGTTTTATTTTTTTTTTTCAGACTACTCGCATACTTACTGCGTCACTGCCTTAAAAAATCGTGCCGAATTAGAAGACTTGTCTTACCACCGTAAACTATCACGACTAGCACTTTTCCATAAACTGAGTCACCATCCTTCGCTTCACCATGACTTTTCCAATCACCATCAGCCTTCTTTCCGCGGCTCGACCATTCGCACAAAGTTAAACACATTGCGTGTCATTCATCAGCATTTGTGAAGTCATTCATACAACACACTATCATAGAGTGGAACAATTTACCAGCACACATAGCCTCCACATTTCTTGCTGTCATCTGCAGTGGCGTTGGCAAATGAAATGCTTGAAATGTTCAAAATTTTTGAATATTTTTTTTTCCCAGTTGCTGTACTTTAGCGATTCTGTTCTTTTTGTGCCTAATATGTACACTGTAGCATTTTTCATTTCTGTTATGCCTAATCATGTTCTTTAAACCTATAATTTGTATTATATTGTTTTTTATCACCTGCTTCTTTATTTACTCTCTGGTGCTTAATTATTTTTCCACGTTATACCCAGCCTGTTTATCGTTCCTTTGCTTGTTAATGATGTTCCTTGTCCCCCCCCTATGTAATACCCTCGAATGGGGGCTTTTAGGGGTACGCTAAATAAATAAATAAACACCTTCCAGCTTGCTTTAATTCATGTGCTAATAATTCATTTTCAGTTATCACATTTTATAATACCACATTTTCAATTTCATCCAAGTCTTGTGGAAGTAGAATATTTTCATGACTATAATGTGGCCATCAATAAACTGCGAGAAGAAAATATGAGTCCCTATGAAATCAAAAGCTTTGCGTGAACATTGCTTCATCCTTCGTGGCCTCAGTGGCAATAGTTAAGAAACACGTGTGACACAACAAAGCGCAGCAAAACCCCCTATGTAGTGCCACCGCTGCTTCGTGCATCGCTGTGATATGCACACGAAATCGTCGAAGGATTTTTGAACACAGTGCGTCGACTGTGGTGCGCCGGACAGCGGAGTGGTCCGCATGTCAGCTCAGCGTTGCGCGTGTGTCCGTGCGAATGCTGTGTGCGAGGCGACGGCGACGAAGAGCGTGGCGAGCACGAGGAGCGGAGAGTGACGTGTCAGAAAACCGAGGTGTGAAGGGAGACAGCGCAGTGGAGATCGGGTCATTCAACCACGGATGTGGCAGCCGACGGACATTGGGTCCGTGCTGCCGAGAGGCCTCCCATGGATCACCGACGCAAGCCTCCTGCATTCCTTGCAAGCGTGGAGGTGGCAGCGGATGGACTGAGGGTCCGTGCTGCCGAAAGGCACCCTTGGATAGCCTGCATTAAGCCTCCAGTGTTTCGGGATGCCGTCGACGGGTCCTGGCTATGCTTCTGCTGCTGTGAAGTTCTTCGGGCTGTTGACGGGAGACCACCGGCGTCTTCCTGCAGTCCTCCGTCGATGCAACGCCAGCGATGCGTCACAGTCCATCAACCCACATTCCATCCTGTCTGCAAGGCATCACCACTTCACCTGGGACGCTCAATATCTGGTGAACGCTTTCCTTTATTCTGTAGTGTTGTACGCATAGTGAGAGTGTTTTTCTTGTTTTCATTTCGTATAGGCTCTTTCCCTTTAAATTATATATACGGCTTCATTTTGTTTTGACTGAACCCTTTGTTGTTTTGTCCGAACCTGCACGCGATAGCGTTCCCCTTCGGCAGTCGGGGACGCGTTACCAATTCTCGACAATTGGCGTTCGCGCGACAGGACAAAGCCGTGGTATTTTGTTTTTCCCTTTCGTTGGTTAGTAAAAAGAAAGGATGGCAACACTAAGGGATTTGGTCGAGTTGGGTGAACGCATGCGGTTGAAAGACGCCGAGCTGCGCACGTGGGCGGCTGCCGAACAAGAGAAGGAACGCGCAGCACGTGCAGCCGAACGTGAGGCTCAATGCGAGCATGAAAAGGCGCTAGCAGATGCCGAACGCGAGTACGCCAAGGCGCAAGCAGAGGCTGAGGAGTACAAAGCACAAGCCGAACACGAGCATGCAAAATCACTAGCAGAAGCGGAAGAGCGTAGATTGCAGCTCCAATTAAGACTCGCAGCAGCAGGTGGGGATAATCGAGAACCTGAACCGGGGCCCTCAGCAGCGGTTAGCCCACACAAATTGATCATGCCTTTCGACGATCGCAGGGATGACTTAGATGTGCACCTCAAACGTTTTGAGCGTATCGCAGAAAGGCACAGCTGGCCCAAGGAAAAATGGGCTACAGCACTCAGTATGTCTTTGACTTGGGGAAGCTCTCCGTGTGTTCGGTCGACTGTCCCCAGCAGATTCAATGGATTATAATAAGGCAAAACTCGCCCCGCTCCAACGTTTTCGGTTTACAGCAGAAGGTTATCGCGAAAAGTTTCGTGAAAGTAAACCGCTTGATAAAGAAACAGGCAAGCAATACGCAGCATGTTTGCTCAGTCTTTACGATCGACGGGTCGAGATGTCGGGAACGGCCACAACGTACAATGATCGACGTGAGTTGTTGGTGGCCGAACAGTTCAGGAGGAACTGTCACAGTCGTCTGGCGATTTCCTTTGAGAAAGAGTGTAAAACGTTGGACAAAATGGCTGAGGCAGCAGCCAACTTTCTAGACGCCCAGCGGCAAAGAAACTTGTCTTCATTCAAAGAATCGTTCGAGGTGGGCATTCCGAGAGAGAAGGATGTACCATCAAGCAGACAGTCAGGAACGTGTCTCATTTGTACCCGACCTGGACATAAGGCTGCCGAATGTCGGTCTAAGCCAAAACAGCTTTATTGCGTTTATTGTCGAAAAACAGGGCACGATACAAGTTACTGCTCAAGAAAGCATGAAAACCAGAAGCAATCGTCCTGTTGTGTTCAGCCAGAGTGTGTTGCGCCTGAAACGATGTTCACAACCGCATATAGGCTTGAACCAGCGGAGGATAAGGTGGTGGTCGGACTTGTCCGGAAAAAGCCTGCAGACGCACAACACATGCCTGTACTAGAGGGAGAGCTCCGAGGCCTACCAGTACATGTTTTACAGGACACGGGGAGCAATACAGTGGTGGTGTGGACAGCTCTAGTTCCTGACTCAGCTCTCACTGGCTCGACATCTACGGTGTTCCTTGTTGATGGCAGTAGTCTGGAAGTTCCCGAGACAGAAGTCTATATCGCTTCCCATTATTTCACTGGCGCGGCCCTGGTAAAGTGCATGGAGACACCATTGTATGATGTCATAATTGGAAATATACCAGAGGCCCGTGAGCCGTCAAATCCAGATATTAATTGAAAAAAAAATTGCGGTGGTTTAGCTCTGGTTAAACCAGGAGTGACGTGATAGCTACAGCTGGCCATATGGAACTTGGTCACGTGACCAACCACGTGACGAACCTCGTGATAAGCCATGGCGCCGCGCCGCCAACAGCTGCTCCGCACCACGTGACCAATCACGTGACAGCGTGGCGGCGCAACCACGGCGCCGCCACGCTGAAGGCTCGAAATGCTACCATAACGTAGCTATCACTACAAAAATTGGAGGGCGTTGCTAAATTAAGTCCTGGCGTAGTCAGTGACGAGGTTGCCAGTGAAAATGGTGAGGGCGAGGGCATAAAGTGGTGTTGGCTGGAAAGGGAGTTTCCGGACGAAGGAGGGAAAGTACTGCTTTAAGCATTGGTCCCATGAGGTTCACCAAGGAAATGCTAGAAAGAGAGCAAAGAGACGATGAGTCATTGAAGGCCTGTTGGGTGAAAGTAGGGAAGGTGTTCCATGGCAAATGGCAAGCACAGTACTTCTCAATTGTATTCTGTTGAAAAGGGGTTGCTGTATCACCTCTATCATCTCGCCTCTGGCAGAGAGGTTCGACAGGTAGTACTACCAGATTTGTGGATCACAGGTTTTGAGCTTTGCCTATGATAGCCCGTTGGCGGGGCATCAGAGCATTAAGAAGACTACAGATCGAGTTCTGGAAGAATTCTACTGGCCGGGAGTGCAGGAGGAGATTATGAGGTATGTCAAGTCGTGCGACTCGTGCCAAAGGACATGCCAGAAAGGCAAAGTAGGAAAAGCTCCGTTGGGACGCATGCCTCTTATCGACACTCTATTTGATCAGGTCGCTGTCGATATTGTCAGTCCGCTGTCGCCCATATTGGTGAAAGAGTATATATACTCACTCTCGTCGATTTTGCCACGCGGTATCCTGATGCCGTGGCTCTGCCAAAGATAGATTCAGCAACCGTTGCAGAAGGTTTGGTGGAGATGTTTTCACGAGTAGGTATTCCGAGAGACATCCTCTGTGACCAGGGCTCCTGTTTAACTTCCGAAATGATGAGAGAGCTCAATGATCTATTGGTGGTGAAACATCTCAGCACGACCGCTTACCATCCAAAGTGCAATGGGATGGTGGAGAAATTTAACGGCACACTCAGGCAGATGCTGCGGAAGTTCAGTCAGGAATAGCCCAAAACATGGGATCATTATATCGCTCCGATTCTGTTTGCATACAGAGAGGTGCCGCAGGCGAGTCTGGGGTTTTTCCGTTTGAGTTGATATTTGGACGACATCTGTGAGCACTGCTCGCAGTCCTCAGAGAGCTCTGGAAAAGGGAAGAGTTGGGAGGAGACACGAAGACGACATATGGTTACGTTCTCAATCTAAGAGAACGTCTCGAGCAAACTGTGCGAGCGGCACATCAAAATTTGTTGCACGCCCAACAGTCTCAGAAGAGATACTATGACAGGAACAGAAAGAAGCGGCATTTAAGGGTTGGAGATCGAGCCCTCATTCTTTTGCCAAGTAGCCACAATAAACTCTTGATGCAGTGGAAAGGTCCATTCGTGGTTTCTGGCAAAAAGAGCTTGGATTATTGGATCAACTTGGGCCTCGCTAAGAAGCTCTTCCACATCAATATGCTCAAACGATATAAAGAGAGTGTGCCCCAAGAGACCGTGCAGGCATCATCTTTTGTCGTACTCGAAGGTGACAGGCTCGAAAAACATAGGCATTGATTGCAAGAGTCGTTTATAAATTGCTGGTGGGGGATGCCCAACGTAGAGTGCTACTATCCGGTGTTTGCAATTGTTACCTGTGCAAATGTAGCCTGGCAGTGTTTGTGCGTTATTTTTTTTCCTCGTTCTCCGGTTATGGGTTGTTCAGTGTGTACATATTCACCTTTATGGTACAGACATGTTTAAAGGGTGTGCCTGATGTTTTGGATGGTTTTTATTTTCCATTTTGCCAGATATATAACCCCATGTTCCCTCTGTGCGCGTTTCCATATGCCTCCACGTGTCACTGTGTAAAGTGACTTTGGCGGAGTCGAACTTGTCCATTTACCGTACATGAACATAAATGTTGTGTGCACCAGTGGCAGTTTTCTCTATGTGAAAAAGTTTCCCGAAGGGGGGCATATATGTGATGTGCACATGAAATTGTCGGAGGATTTTTTAACGCGGTGCATCGACAGTGGTGCACCGGACAGCGGAGCGCTGCGCATGTTAGCCCAGCGTTACGCGTGTGCGCGTGCGAATGGTGTGCGAGGCGACGGCGACGAAGAGTGTGGCGAGCACGAGGAGCGGAGAGTGACGTGTCAGAAAACTGAGGTGTGAAGGGAGACAGCACAGCGGAGATCAGGTCATTCAAGCGTGGAGGTGGCAGCCAACAAACGTTGGGTCCGTACTGCCGAGAGGCCTCCCTTGAATCAGCGACGCAAGCCTCCTGCGTTCCTTGCAAGCGTGGAGGTGGCAGCCGATCGACTGAGAGTCTGTGCTGCCGAAAGGCACCCTTAAGCCTGCATTAAGCCTCCAGCGTTTCGGTATGCCGTCGACGGGTCCTGGGTACACTTCTCCTGCTGCTGCCAAGTTCTTCGGGCTGTTGACAGGAGACCACCGGCGTCTTCCTGCAGTCCTCTCCGCTCCTACTACCACCTGCCACTTTTTCGCCGCTTCCAGTGACGCAACGCCAGCGACGTGTCGCAGTTCATCAACCCACGTTCCATCCTGTCTGCAAGGCATCCCCACTTCACCTGGGACGCTGAATACCTGGTGAACGCTTTCCTTTATTCTGTAGTGCTGTACGCGTGTTGAGAGTGTTTTTCTTGTTTTCGTTTCGTATCGGCCCTTTTCCTTTGAATTATAAATACGGCTTCGTTTTGCTTTGTCTGATCTCTGTTGTTTCGTCCGTACCTGCACGCGATAGCGTTCCCCTTTGGTAGTCGGGGACGCGTTACCAATTCGCGGCAATCACCCTCCCCAGCGCTACGATTATTCACTCCTTTTTCATATCCCTACTCCTCACTGCATTTTTACTACCTCCCCATTTTCAGTAACTCGGCCATCTCCTTTCCACATTCACAACCAGCTTTTTTTCTTTTCGTGTGTGCCGGGCGTTGTGCCTCACAGCAACAAGGCCTTTGAAAAGTTGGCTACTCCCTGCAGCTCACAAGCCAGGTGCTTAAGCAATTTGAATGACCGCCATTTTAATGTCTTCAATATCCATGTTCCTCAAACTATCGGCTTTGAGATATGCCGTTAGGTGTTTAGTTCTCTCAAATGTCCGTCTCTGCGCAAGCCGTGATGCCAACATTTTGCAGGAAGTAAGTCTCTATAGCCAAACACTGTTTACTATAACCGTGTGTTTAGTTTGGTTTGGTCTAAGGGGTTTAGCGTCCCAAAGCGACTCTGGCTATGAGGGGTGCTATACTTGAGGGCCCGGGATAATTTTGATCATACGTGGTTTTTAAAGGCCTATTCACACGACGGACCATTTGCCCGCGGCCCGCGCATCATGTGTTCGTGCATCACTAAACTGAGAGGCGTGCTGTTGGCCCGTGGACTAGACAACCAAGGAAGTTCAAGTGCCTCTCCCCTCGTGGGAATTAGCGGCGGCCCGCGAAGATGCGCGCGCTAGCTCAGGCAACCACCGCTCTTGCCATTATTTCGGCTGCCACATTTCGCTGTGTGACATTGAGCTGGCGCGCTGTTTTGACAAGCTGCACTGGGTTCGCTACTATGACAAAGCGATCTACTGGGCTAGCAAGACGGCCCAGGCCATTGAGAAATTGGACAAAGGGCCGCACCTGCACCATTCATACGCAGTCATGGGTCGGGAGAAAAAACCAGTTTGACCAGCGTTGCCAAACGCTTTAAAATAATCTGGCAACAGTGGTACACCCAGTGCGTCATCTGCACTGTTGGTCCGTCGCATCCGCTTGACATCATCGGATCGCAGGCCAGTTTTTAGTGGTGCATGAACACGTGATGCGCGGGCCGCAAGCGAACGGGCCGTCGTGTGAATCGGCCTTAATGTGCACTGACACTGCATAGTGCAGGGGCTTGTAGCATTTCGCCTCCATCAAAATGTGACCACCGTGGCCAGGATCGAAACACGTCTTTACTATAAACGAAAAAAAAAAATGTGCAGTCATTGATGGAAGTGAAATGGGAGCAAAGCTTCACCTTACTACACCCGCGCTTTTGCTATATGCGTGTTTCCTGCAGTGAGGTTCTACGACATAACCATCCACTCTCATGATATGGAACGCCTCACATGTCTCTCTCAAGTCTTGATCCTTATATTGATCTGAAATTGTGCTTTGCTACTCTGTCACACCAGATTTCCAGAACTGAGGTGTAGGCAATATGCTATGAAAGTCTACACAAATTTGGCTGCTTTCAGCTAGTTCACTTGGTCATTGGAGCTTCGATAAATTGGAGCCAGCAATGCATCACTGCTGCTTTGAAGAGATAAGCATTTGCCCTCGATTACTCACAGTGGGCTCAATGGGCAGAAATGGACAGCACACTGAATAACCTACAACAAGCAGACCTTCACTTGAACAAGAAACAGATCTGTGCTAGTTCTCTGCAAGATCTACAAAGCTGTAGAGAAGTACTTTATGTCAGCTTTAGATGTCAATTCTGCCAAAGTGAGGGCTCAAACAGCACACTTGTACAGAAGGGCAGATCTTGAAATATAGGAGTCATTCATGAAAAAAGCTCCAGAGCAGCAGCCTGCCTATGCTCTTTTCAGGAAACACCCCCTTTCCTTATAAGTCAGCCTAGCAAGCTCTTTACCAATTTGGACCAGTCACAACAGGAGCCCCTCAAAGGGACACCACGGCAATGACAAATCCATCAGATTTTCATTCTTTATAAAGGTCGACTGTTTAGCTTTTTGTGTCTTTTCAGTACCAGAAGACATTCCTTGCAAAAAATTTGCCAGAAGTTTTTCCTCCTACTGGATTTGAACACATGACAATAAAGAAAGGGGCTCGCTCAGTGATTAGCAAATGGAAGTGAATGGAAGTGTGGCCTAGCCTCAGAGATTAAAAAAAAAACCTAGATGGCTTTGCAGTCCATGAAAATGGCATACGGAAGCAATACTTGCATTTCATTTCCTCACATGTTTCACTTACAAATGCTGTTTTCTGTGGAAGCAGCCTAAAATAAATATAGGTCAACTTCAATTTGTCCTTGGTGTCCCTTGCAGTGTCCATAGTGTGTCAGTGTCCTTAGTGCAGACACTGATGGAGAGAGCAATCAGCAGCACTTTTAGGCAGCAGATAAGATGCACTGTATATCGACTGGCAAGTACCTGATGGTTAAGTAAATGCCAAGCTCATTCCAAGTTGTCGTAATTATAACAGAACCTCGTTGATATGTTTTTTTTAATGACTAAAAACATACCTGGGAAAAAGTATGATCTAAACTGCCTAATTTAGAAAAATGCAACTGCTGAATGAGGTACAAAGGCATTTGGTGACCATTTTACGAAATAAAAATGTTGATTGGAGTTGCAAGCACAAAGTATGCAGAACTTCTTTTCTAGTGCTTGCAGAATTCATTCTGCATTGCGATGTCCGCAGCGCGCAAGAAACTTTGCAACACATCCAGTTTGTCGACATCAATGGCGAAAATAACCACAATCTTAGCCATGTTTTCAGTTCCTTTGCTCCCTTGCGCCAATGCACTGCGCGAAAGCCACCACAGCAGCTGTTGCAGTGCTTTTGCTTTTATTGCTGCGTTCTCCAGAACCGGCCCGATCGTATTTAAGCACATAATTGTAGTTCTCAGATGCTTCGCTCCCTTTAGGCACAATGAAGAAGCCTCTGCATTTCTCCTCTTCATTCCATGAATCCACAAAAACTACTAGCACATTTTTTTTTATGATTCACCTCTATGCACCTAGGCACTGCAGAGGAGTCACCACAACAGATGACTGCCACCGCATTTCAGCTCATGTCACGTGCCCCCTCCCCCCAGGTTTGGCCCACTCCTATGTTTGCACATATGATGTGCGGCTGGTCGTCCAGAAAAGAATTTTCCAGAATATTGAACACAATAGCCAGGAAATTGTTTTATGGAAACATACTGATGGAAAGAAAAAGTCTCTATGGGGAATTTGCATGCAATTCTGAGCACAAGAACATGAAAATCGTATAAACCAGTAATGTATCAACAAGGTTCTGTATTTTGTGTACACTATATTAAGTTTCAAAACTAGGTAACAATCATCAATTAAGTAACAAAAGATTAGACAGTGCCCCTCAACAGCTATACGATTTCTTGGCATATCAACCAAATTTTGAAAGTAATCAAAAGCAGAGCATCGAGTCTTCATAGAATCTTGTACTCCAAGTAAGTGAAATCAGCGAAATGCTCCGAGTATGACAGTGAAGCACTGCGGGGTGTACCATATGGAGTTTCAACCATGAGAATGATACTGCTAAAGCACATGTAAACAAGTCATTGCAAACCAAAAACCACAACTTGCAAACTCCTAATATGTATGCAGGCATATGTTTCAATTGGCTAGGCACAGCTGCATCATTGGGAGTAAAATGAGAGGTGTTATCCCTACGGAAACCAAGTGGGAGCAACATTTTCTTTCTTGCATTTTTAATTCTCCTACTGAACAACTCCCATCCATGTGCACCAATTCCTACAGTTTTTGCATCTTCATCCACACAACATCAAGAATTCCCCCATGGAACTGTACTGGCACCCCTGCAAAGAGTGCTGAAGGGTCACTAAAACATGTTTGGTACTGAAAAATCTTTACTCAAGGAAGTTGAATTCTTTCAATCAGTTTGTTAAAAGTATAAGTTAAAAGTATAAAACATACAACAAGTTGCAGTAAAAATGACTCTTATTCAGGTAGAAGTAGAGTGATTTGTGTGCTATGTATGCTCAAGGAGAGTTTGCCCACTTGCCCTCAAAACTGTCACGGAAAGCTGGTGGTGATTGGTTACTTGTCCTGTTGTGGATCATTACCGATGACAAACGCCTCTAAATTTGCTATCTCTGCAATGCACAGCGCCAGTAAAACCTCATCCATTTGCTTCACTCCAAACTTTGAAGGGACATCCACAATGACTGACACACACAGTAGTAAGAAGCAAATCTGGTATGATTTTCTCACCTGTCTTTGAGGCCTTTGTAGACTGGCCCTGCCACTGTACAGTCAGCATAAGGCACCTCTACGCCAGCAATGGATTTGATTGGGTAGATCACGATGTTCACCAAGTGGGCTATGGGCACAAAGGTATTGTTTGCCGCAACCTTGTGCTTTTGCCACAGGTAATACGCTGCAGCAATCGTACCCCCTACAACCGTGGTTGCAAGGGCAACTGCGCCAAGTGGAGACGCTGTCTGGGTCGAAGATGCCATGACCGGACTTTGCCAACAGTGAACCTGCGGTTCCAGACCAACATTCTTAGGGATAACTAAAAGGTTTATCACAGCAATATGCACAGTGTGCGCCTGACAAGCTCTGCGCATCTACACTGGTTTCTCACGGCCCCATTAGAATACCCTGAACTCGCATTCCCGTGTTCAAGCTAGATAGTACACTGTGCATTACAAAAAAAATTCCAACAAGTCTACGCTGCGGCCTCAATCCCATCCAATGCGCAGTGGAAAAAATGCCAGCATTTCAGCTCCCTCTAAAAATTGTGACCATGAGTGGGATCAACATATACTGCAGAATACCTTGGAATATTAAGCATGCCTTTCTCAGAATGGCTACTGTACACTACAAAACTAAAACTCATTCACTCCATGCAGCCTGCAAGACTTTCCAATTAAAGCACTCAAGCACAGGAATTGCGGCCATGTTCCACAAGCCAATAAAAGTACAAGATTCCAGTGATGCCAAAAATTTCACCTTGACAGAAAAGTACAGTCATGGACAAAAGTTTGCAGGATGCGGGTTCATGAAAAAAATTATTTTGGTGCGGCCGGGCAAAGCAAGTTAATGAAAAGCATTGGAACATGAGGGCACATGCGTGCTCAATCTTCTGGAAAAATCCCATCTGATTGACCAAGGAGCTTGCAACTTAAATTTTTTTTTTCGTGAATCCGCATCCCGCAAACTTCTGTCCATAACTGTACCACGCACATAACATTGTGCATGAGCACGAAATGTGTGCATATGACAGTGTGGAAGAATTTTCAACATTGCTCCCAATTTTCACAGCACACTGGTATGCCATGTTCTGCCCCCCCCCCCAACGATGCAGCCAAAGCATATCAAGAGCGACACACTATTAAGCTTCCTTTGAAGTGTAGCTACCTATTCCACATGGCATAAGCAAGAATTAGACAAAAACATTGTTTTAGCCACAGAATTCAGCTCACTATAACCATATACGTTTCCCAATAAAATCTAAATTACTGGCAGACTGATGTAGAGTAAAAGTTTAGCGTTGACTTTTGCAAAACATTCCTCAATAATAATTTGCAAGCGATGAGAAAGAAAAACACGTTTGTAAACAAGCAAGACTTCAATACGACCGGGGCATATGGCACTGTCATTAAAAAGATAGTTACTTCTTGGGGTTATGTGTATAGTGAATTTCTAATTTGGCGCCTGTATTTGCGCCATGAACACTTGTTTGTTTAGTGCGCAGTCAGCACTCAGCATCAACGGAATTCAGCCCAATGGCTGATTTGGAAAACCACATGCATGATTCAAAAGTAACTGCCGTGAGCAAATAAAACACTGCAGTGCCTCTACTAATACTGCTGCGCAGCCAACGACTCTCTATCTTGCTTCTTTCGTTGGCTTACGCTTTCTTTTTTTTTTTCACAGAAGCTCGTACTTATCTGGTTTGTGAAGATAAAATCCGCTACATAGCCGATACAAAGAGTAAAACTGACCTTCTCTGATAGATCGTGGATAGTTCAAGACCATTACAGATGAGTCTGTTAGGGTCTGTAGTCGCTGTACAGCACAAGAACAGAAGAAGGCGTTTACTTACGAGAATCCCTGAGCGACGCTCCCGTATACTCGGACGTCCCGACAACCAAATTGCCGCCTCTCCGCTCCAGCGCTGGGCGTGATCCACTCGTGCCTCTGCAGGTTTATGCGGCAAATGCTTCACAAATTTTATGTATATGCACAGTGGTAAGAGCGTAATAAATGTCAACTCCGCACTCAAAAGATGCCACACCTTCCACCCGCGCGAAAAGTTACACACACCACAACTGCTGCCGCACAGCGGAGTCCAGTCAGTCAGTCGATTCAGCTCAGTTGCCACATATGCCCGCTATGAGCGCCGTGAAACAGTTTTGATTCCCCAAGTTTCGGTTTCAATAGGTGACGCGCGTTTCCGAAGTGGACACAAAGAACCATGGGAAAATCGTCTGCCAGCTACTTCCGGTTCCAAATTTCTCTTACACACTGCCTTTTGCATAGCAATTGCCGTGCATATGCATGCATCGTTTATTCACTCATTTATTTGTGCTACAACACCGCTTATTGCACAGCATCACCGTAAGACTTGTGCGTGCAGCGCATGAACGCTTCCTGCGCGCAGAAATTACAAAAACGAAAGGTAGGTGTGTATTTTCGTGGTTATAATATGCCTGAGTAGGCTGTGTGCTCTGCGTATGCACGACAGTCAGTTGAACTATTTTAACGCGTTGGTCATTATATATTTGTTTTTTCGCCGCACTACGACGGCGGCGAAGGGCTGAAACGAGCACAGTTTAGCAGGCGATAGATGTGTTTTCCTCACAGCATGTAAGAGCTGCAAGTGGGCTAGCGAGCTATCCATACATGCCATTGTGCGCACAGCCTGTCTCAACACATCGCACTGCATACGCATGCATAGAAAGCCTCCTACCACTTGCATTATTTTGGTTGCATTTCGTGCGAAAAACAACGACGGAGCATAGCAGAGTCGATCTCACGTTGGTCTTGCGATGATGCAACGCATGGTGTTGCAGTGCAAATAACTTAGTGTAAGGAGCGATATTAACACAGCGACTGCTGTGAAGCCAGCGAGAAGGGGGAGAAATTTGGAACCGGAAGTAGCGGTAGCAGAGGACTTTCCCATGATCCTCTGCGCTGAATCAAAACCATGGAGGAAGGCTATGGTTAGAATCCCGCTAGACGAACAGTTTGTTTTTATTTTTATTCTACTCTAAATCACATTCTATTCCATTACAAACACAAGCCGTGCTGGCTAAAAGGAGACAACCGAAAGCGAAGTTCGCGAGCGGTTCGCTTGCATGTGAAACGGGCTTTACCAGTGCGCTTTACCGCTGTCGTGAACTGCGCCCGGAATCTCCGTACAGCGCAGCGCCAATTTTGAAGGCGCGTTTAGTGCACACCCGACGATACCGTCCAAGCTCCGATCTATGCCTTAGCAGATCAGTAAGAGAAACACGTCCTACAAAAAGTGCAGGAAATTGTTTCGTTCAGCTTGACGTCTGCCAGCTGCACAGAGTGCGTCACGCAGACGCACGCTGTCACTGGACGAAGTTCAGTTTCGCAGCTCCGCTCGGGAAACGGGCTAGAGTGGCGGTCGCGAGAACTAACAGCGCTGTCGTCGAGGTTTTCTACATCGTCTGCTGTCGCGGGAGTTTCGCTCGCTGCAGTTGCGACAGGCTAGTCGTATTTTCAAGCTGGTTTTTGCATGAATGATGCTCATAGTGATTGCAAAAACCTCTTTGTGGTGAAATCTGTGCACTTGGTTACTTCAAGCGAGTGTTATACATTCCATCATGTTTTCCGCCCAGCTGCACAAGTGGCAACAGAAACGATGCCACCGATCGTCATTTTTTCGCACCGCCTCGCAATGACAGCCACTTTAAAAGGTGCGAGCAGATACTGCGTCGCAAGAACAGCTGTCTGCCACGACGACCTTACGTATGTGAGCGTCATTGCGAGGATGATATTATCAAGGACTACAAGCACGTGCGATGTACACGTGCGATGTACACGGGAACTCCGCGCTGCACGATGCCGTCCCTGGATTCTTCTTCCTGTCTTCCGAAGCGAATTTCAAAGCCAATAAACGTGCAATGCAGCCGAAAGTATCCCAAAAAGTACGCTTTCATGCAGCCTTATAAGTCCAGAGATCTTGACATCGACAGATACCACGTCGTCTTCAAGCGAGCCGTTCAGATGCACGCATTCGAATGAGTTGATGCCGCTTTAATACTTGTTCGACTGGGACGAGTAGTACGTCTGCACTGACGCTTGGTGACCTGGGGAGTGAGACGCTGCCATTTACGGACTGGCGACATATCTATACATGAACAACATGGAAGTCATGTGTAGTTTTCTACTCAATTGAGAGAGCTGTCTGTAGGTAGTCAGTAATTCCGACGGCTGTTGCCAACAAGGTGGCAGCTGCGTGGTTAATGGCTGCAAGCTGCACGGCAACTGTTGAAAGCGACAGCCTCTGTCGCCGACCTTGAGAGGATCCTGACGGTTAAGCGCGCAGGTGGCCTAAATACGCATCACTGTGTTTCTGTAATAATTGTGCTGTGTACGGTGTTTTTTTTTCTTTCTTTTCTGTTTTATTTTCCCTTTTACTGTTGCAATTGTATCTTTTTGGGTTTCTTGTTTTTCCTTTGTTTTAACTCTGGTCCATTAATAAGCCTTCATTTCCACCCTGCTGCAGCCTCCAGGTGTTCGACAAATCTCAATGAAAAACAGGTGGCGAAGTCGGAAACTGTTGATCACAGACAACTGCCGCGTGGTAGAAAAAAATTAGCTGCGGTTCAACTACTGCTGAACCTAGTTAGAGAGCGAAAGCTGCGGTGTATCAGGCAAGCCTAGACGGGGCTTGTCCTCTAACGTTGAGTGCGTTCCGCACGCTGGATAGGCAACGCGCCCAGCCTGCCAGGTGGCGGCTAAATTAAGAGTCAAATAGGTTATTCAGATAACGTATGGCACAGTTGCCTAGCGCGCAGAGCAAAAGGCAAATGGATGCCTGACAAATAGTCTGCGCCCTTATTGCTCCCTTTCGAGAGCACAAGACATTCGGCGCATAAAATAAACACTAACCGAGATGGAAATACAGAGTGGTTGGTTAACATTGAAACTGGAGTTATTTCATATTGAACATTTATGTACAACAGTTGGGCAAGTACTGTGAGAAACAACAGAATAAAAACGAAAAGAGTGGTCATGCCTGCAGTGACAACAGATACATAGTGATGCTATTTTTGAAAGCTTTCAATGATTGACTTTCCTGAATAAAGCTTACAGCAGGATGGTGATCATTTAAAAAAACTGTAAATTCTGTAGCTAAGCTTCTGTGGGCCGTAGGTATTTTTTCCTTATTATAACATATGTGCCGGGTGTTGTAGGTGTGTGTTTTCGTTAGATAATGATGACAAAACGCGGTAGGATCGGAATGCATTTGTACGTAAGTAGCTATAACGCTATCTTTTTGTTTATAACATTCCACAGTGTAAGAAGTTGGTGTTTTCTAAACAATGCGGCTGTGTGGCTAAGGTATGATGCATTATCTATTAGGCGCAAAAAATTTCTTTTGCAACAAGTATATGTTTTCTATGCCTGTTTTAGGTGCTGTGCCCCAGACAAGAAGGCAATAGTGGAAACACGAATTTACCAGTGCGTAGTATAGTTGTTTCTTTAGCCAGATACGCAAAAGGTCCTTTATTTTATACATGATACCAATGGACCTAGAGATACCAATGCGATCTTTTTCAATTTGAGCTGACCAGTCTAGACGTTCGTGAAATATGACACCAAGAAATTTATGTGATATTACACGTTCGATAGATTTATCGTGAAATTGGATAAGTATTTCTTCGTTTATACACTTGTTACGAGCGCGGAATATTATGTACTTAGTTTTTTTTTTAGTGTTTAACTCTAGCTCATTACCGTGAAGCCACGTCGACAAATTTTCCAGCCATAAATTGGTTTCTACTTGGAGGACTTCTAGATCTTGTCCGCAGATGAATACATTGGTATCATCAGCATACAGTATTATTTCTGGTGTAGACAGCACGTTAATGATATCATTTATATAAAGCAGAAATAACAGCGGCCTAAGGATTGATCCTTGTGGAACTCCATAATGTATTTGACCTAAGCTGGACGTAGCATTCGTGATGTTCGTGTAATAATAATAATAATAATAATAATAATAATAATAATAATAATTGGTTTTCGGGAAAGGAAATGGCGCAGTATCTGTCTCATATATCGTTGGACACCTGAACCGCGCCGTAAGGGAAGGGATAAAGGAGGGAGTGAAAGAAGTTCGTGTACTTGTGACGATTTAAGAGGTAATTCTTTATTAATGTGAGAGGCGTTCCTCTAATGCCATATTTATATAACTTGTACAGTAAAATAGGGTGCTTAATGGAGTCTAATGCCTTTTTAAAGTCTAGAAAAGCACCTATTGTATATATTTTCTGCTCAAAATTATCTATTATCGTATCCTTAAATTTTATTAGCGCCATTTCAGTAGATTTCTCTTTCTGGAATCCATATTGCTGCTCGGCGATGATATCGTTTCACTTGCCGAAGTTTAGTAGCCTGATGTTTATAACTTGTTCACTACTTTCGAGAGGATTGGTAGGACCGAAATTGGCCTATAATTATTTATATCATTTCTATCACCTACCTTGTGTATGATGGAGACTTTAGCAATTTTTAATTTATATGGAAATATTCCGGTACTCAAAATCAGGTTGTATATATGCGTAAGTGGCTGACTAACCATGTGACTGATGGATTTTATAAGTTGAACGGTAATGCCATCAGCACCACATGAACTGCTATTTTTTAGGTTTTTGATTACTGTGCAGATTTCTAATTCTGTAGTTGGAAACATGAACATTGAGCTTTGAATGTTGGACGTGACATACGTTGTAAAGTCACAGTTACTTGCCTGAGATTTACTTGAAGCCCCTGATATGAGAAAGTGCTCGTTAAGTATGTCAGCAAGTCACGCCCCTGTGTAAGGCACACCATTTATAACGAGTTCAGAGATGCTGTCTCTTTTGTTGTTGGACATTAGCTTGCTTACTGTATTCCATACTTGTTTAGGGTTGTGGCAGATATCAGTAAACTTATGTTCGTAATAACTAGTCCTGGCTTTTTTTTTTAATATCAGCTTAGCTTATTACAAATGCGTTTATGTTCAGTCAAACAGCCATATTTTTCGTTCTGATAAAAGAGGGAAATAGTCTGTCACGTTCTCTAATTCTTTTCAGAAGGTCTGCATTTATCCGTGGATTTCTGGCTTTTTTACACTTTTTGAATTCTACTGTAGCAAAGACTTGATTGCAGAGCTCGGTAACTGTTTTAATAAAGACGTCATATGCTGAAACGGGGTCAGACAGTTGAAGAACATCTGCCGAGCTTGTTTCTTCTACTAAGTTTCTAAATATTATGGTCTTAGCTTCAATAATGATTTTGTATATAATGGGTACACATGCTTTGGCATGACTCTGTGGTGTACAGTAGGATTTTAAAGAAGATAAAAATAGGTAGATGGTCACTAATATCAGCTATTAGTACACCTGCTTGCGCATCATCCTTTTTGTACCTTGTAAAACACACATCTAGTAAAGTATGGCACATGTCTGTCACTCTAGTTGGCATATGTATTACATTTTCACAACCAAAAGAGAGAAAAATATCAAGCATTCTTTGCTGATTAGAATCAAGCAATAAAATATCGATATTGAAATCACCACAAATAACTACAGGCAACTTAAACTGCATGCACTGCTCTAACATATTTTCAAGAAATGCTAAAAAAATAGCCTGTGATCCAGAAGCGGCCTATATACAACGGCAAATATGGTACCAACACACTTTAACGTGAGACACTCAAAGAGTTGATTTCTTGCACAAAACTCTTATATGGTGACATAATTTAGGTAGTTCATTACATAAATAGCCACACCTCCCCCTCCCTTATCACTCCGTGAAATTGATACGCATTTGTATCCTGGAAACTGTATAACATTATATTCGTTGGTGAACCAAGTTTCAGTGACAGCTAAAATTTCAAATTTATGGTCTAATGCATTTAAGAAGATTTCCACAGAATCCTGTTTATTCCGAAGGCTTTGAGCATTGAGATGGAATAAAGAAAATTTATTTTTTTCTCGTAGGTGCTTTGAATGTTTCAACGAATCAGCATCATAAGAATATGCGAACGGGGCTGTCATTTTCAAGGGTGTCAGTGCTATCAGTTACCGCGATGTGCGTACCGGCCGTTACTCAACATATCTTATCCGGATCGTTTGTCGTCCTAATCCTGATAACTCGGCTGCGGGGGCCGCGACGAACAACATTTTTCCATTTTTTAGCCAGGCAAACTCATACTCTTTTTCTTTCGCCGTTTTCTTCATTTCCCAAAAGAGCGCCTTGTTCTGTGCTGTCAGGTTTTCATTGAAGAATATATTAGATTTCGTTTCCTTTAGCTGTCCTTTTTTTGCAAGCCATGCGTCTCTGGTTGAACGGGATACGAAGCGTACAAGAACAGGTGCAACCTTCTTAGCACACTCCCCGACCTCATTGTCATTGATAGGCCGTGAGGGCAATCGATGAACAGCCTCAACATCAGCCTCGGAAAGGAGCGGAAGTTCGATATCAGTGGGCAAGACATTAAGATTTTCCAGTAGGTTTTCATTATCATTGTGGGGCAGCCCAACTGTTTCGAAATTTTGACGTCTGCCGTACTGCTCTAGTTCGTTAACTTGTTGCCTTAATTCCTGGTTTTCTTGTTCGGTTACCTGAGCCTCAAGTTTTTCCACTCGCTTTCCGAGGGCAGATATGTCTGCATCCTGCTATTTCATTTTTGACAAAACTTCGTCGTATTTTGTGGACATTTCCTGCATTATCTGCTCAATAGCATCTACAGTGGCCTTTATCTCTCCTAGTGTGTCGATTTTTAACTTAACCTCAAGTACTTCTGTGAGCACGAGACGAATATCCGCAATTTCACTTGCAAGATTTGCTTCCGGTTCCTCGAGAGAGGTTGGTCACGAGAGGTTGGTCACACAATTAACGCTGCGGCTTATTGCTGCAGTGGCGCGTGTATGCCACAACGTTGTCAGCGCTAATGCATGCAGCCCACATCTCTCTCACCCCACCGCCACGTACCTCAAAGCGCGAATGAGGAGTACATGCACTGCCCCAGGGAGCCAGTTATGCGCCTTCCTTTCCTCAAGATCTTCGCAGTCTAGAGCATTGTCGAGGCTAACGGCAATGAATACAAAAAAATGGCAGTGGCTTAGCTCAGCTATGCTAGGATTAAGTAGCGAGAGCTGTAGATCTCCGCTGGTTACGCATGTTGTAGAGTTTGTTGTGACTAAAATGTTAAGCATTGAAGGAGTATTCGGTGAGACACATTGTTTATTTATTCAATTGTTTTGACAGAGATAAACACTGCCCGATGATCGGTAAAGTAACACGCAGTTGTCTCAATGCTGCCTACACAGTATTTAGACTGGTTGCTTTCTCTCAGATACACAAGGTCAATCCTTCCGACCCAGTATCCGGAGTACCCAGGCTCGAACCCGACCGCGGCGACTGCGTTTCGATGGAGGCGAAACGCTAAGGCGCCCGTGCGCCGTGCGATGTCAGTGCACGTTAAAGATCCCCAGGTGGTCGAAATTATTCCGGAGCCCTCCACTACCACACCTCTTTCTTCCTTCCTTCTCTCAGTCCCTCCTTTATCTCTTCCTTTACGGCGCGGTTCAGGTGTCCGCTGACACAGTGAGACAGATACTGCGCCATTTCCTATCCCCCAAAACCAAATTTTCACAAAACGCCGGTGCACTTCAATGCGTTCAGCGGAACGGTAGGTGTGATCCATGTGACGCCTGCCGTGGAGACCGACACCGCGGATCGCGACCGTAAGGTTAAGTTGGTTTTTGGGGAAAGGAAATTGCGCAGTACCAGTCTCACATATCGGCGGACACCTGAACAGCGCCATAAGGGAAGGGATAAAGGAGGGACTCTGGAAGAAAGAGCGGCGACGAAGCGCGCGGCGCACCCCCTTCCCCTCCCCGGTTGCCATGGTAACGGCGCATGCGCACAACCGGCCTCTCGCGTGTACCGCGAAATGCTCGACGGAAAGCCTAGTGTAGCTCCCGCTACAATAAAATTAATGTGGATTAGCTCAGCTAATCCAGGATATACAAACCGAACGATATCGGCGTTCATTGTGTTCATTGGCGTTGGCGTTGACAATGTTCTTGACGGCGATGGCTTTGAGCAAAAGAAGGGCGCATAACTGGCTCCCTGGATATGTGCACGCCTCATTCGTGCTTTTATTCGTGGTGAGAGAGAGATGTGGAATGAATGAATTAGCGCTGACAGCGTTGTGGCTGACATGCGGCACTGCAGCAATACCTAGGCCGCAGCGTTCGTCAATCTCTCGCGATCAACCATTAACTGCATGCGACCTCCTAGGGTGGCAGGGAGGGCGCGCTGCCTATCCAGTGTGCGGAACGCAATTAAAGCAGGCTTTTGACACCAACGCCATGCACATGAAAGCGAGTTGAGGTCTCCACTGACCCGCGGAGCCGGTTGTGCGCCTTGCCTTTCGTGAAAATGAACAGCCTTTGCAAAGTTGTCAACTCAAATGGATTCTATGAACGCCGTCAGCTCAATTGTTTTGTTTGGTTTTTGAGGAAAGGAAATAGCACAGTAACCGTCTCACATATCTCGGTGGACACCCGAACCGTGCCGTAAACGAAGGGATAAAGGAGGGAGGGAAAGAAGAAAGAGAAAACAGAAATCTGAAAGTTGCATTTTGAGGAAAGGCGCTGCGCAGTGGCGGAACACCTGTGGCTCGGTGTGACAAGAGAGCGAGAGAGAAAAGGCGACGGAGTCGGCGGCGGCCACCTGCACCGTGCGTGACGTCACTCGTGCTCCGACATACGCCGGCTCGCTCGAAGCGTGGTGTTGACTATAGCCGGGTACAACTTAAAGGGACACTGAGGAGAAATTGAAATTGGCTTGTATCCATAGAATACCAGCTCCTGATCACAAAACGCCACTCTTCCTGAAAACAAAGCTCTTGTAATGTAGAAAATAGCAAGAACCAAAATACAGGTATCGCCGCCACAGGCCAATCTCGCAAGTACAGTACTCACGGATTGAAATAGGACATTCGGAGCGCTAACCTTGCAGTGCCACGCGGCATGTGGTAAACCACAGGCCGGCTCATTGGCTACTGGAAGGAACAATTCTGCTTTGTAGATGTTCTCCCTCTCGCGCCATACCATAATGCACCACCTTGGTTTCATGAGCGTCTACGGGCGGCACTCCATGAAGCGACGGCCACGCGCTCCGAATGTCCTATTTCAATCCGTGAGTACTGTACAAGCGTGATGACTTCCTAGGACAAGAGGCGCCACCATGGAGAATTTTCCTTACTTCATGGACGCGACGAATCTCTGAGGCTTGCAAAGGAAGGTAGCGCACCGCACCGCTACCTGTCATAAATCACGGAGTCTTCGTTTACGTCACGTTTCACGTCACTCCGTTCTGTGTCGTCATAAGAGTTCTCCGTGTCGTCATAAGAGTTCACGAGTTTGAATCGGAGCAGCGGGAAAAAATTTTTCAACTTCGAATCCAAATTTTTTTGAAATAAATGCATCTTTAGCTCCCGGACAAGCGTCAACAAAGCCATGAAATGCCGAACTATCAGATATTGCTAACAAAAAAATGTTGATAGGGTTCTCCTCAGTGTCCCTTTAAGAAGGCAGCGGCATTTTCCCCTCAAAGGCGGATGCACACGAGCCTCCGCCAATAGGCGCGCACTTCAGGTGACGTCATGAGCCGGACGGCCGGTGACCCCGCCGACGGAGAACATGCCTAACATGGCCGCCCTCGCTTCGAACTGGGCCGAGTCGCGTCAGCTGTGTGCGTCTCCCTTCGTCAGAGTGAATTCGAATTGTTTGTGGGCGTCTGTCATGTCAGAAATATTATTGCAAGCTTACGATGCACAACTTGTGCCGCGTGCGTTTGTTCTGAGCCGTGAGGCGACGAAAAAAGGTTACAGCGAACATCGGTGACTGCGCTGCGCTGCTCTGCACTTCGTCTGGAAACAGGATCCCGCAGCGGCACACCGCTGCAAACAAACATCGTGCGTGTTTGTTCTATGGTGTTTTGTTTTGCTCCTAAGTGAAGTTACGACGAGGAGAATTTGCCAAAGTCTGGTACCTATACTGTGAGCGGCGGGTGTGTTAGTGTACTGTGCCCCTGCGTTTCACGTCGGACGTGGCGAAGTGATGGAGCAAAACCATTCTCAGGATAAATGAGAAAAGCGTGCGCGGATGAAACCAACCTACGAGTTCCTCAACCGAAAAGATTTGCGGAAGCAACCTCCAACGCAAAGATTTGTTGCTGCCAGCTCAGCGCGCAAACGATCGATCGTTGGCAGCAGTATGATAAGATAGCCGAGTGTCTAGCAGGGCGTCGTTTGAGTGTTGTGTAGCACCGTCGATTGATCACTTTCCACCAGTGCTAACAATCAGTGACTAACGCGCGCTGCTTGAGCGAATGTCATCGGATTATTAACGGCCAGGCGTGTGGGAGCAGTGTTTGTTTCCTTAATGTCAGCCTTAGTACTAATATAAAATTATGACCGATACACTGGTGCCTTTACAAGGGAGCTTGGCATTAATTCGCGTCTCAGTATGGCTTAGAATTCTTCACTCACTGCACGCGCAGCTGTAGAATGCCTGCTGTGACACAATCGCACATCAGTTGTGCTGCCAGCGCTCGACTTGCTTTCCCACAACACAGCTTTGCGCTGCTTTTCGATCCCCGCCGTGGTGGCTCAGTGGTTAGGGCGCTCGACTACTGATCCGGAGTTCCCGGGTTCGAACCCGACCGCGGCGGCTGCGTTTTTATGGAGGAAAAACGCTAAGGCACCCGTGTGCTGTGCGATGTCAGTGCACGTTAAAGATCCCCAGGTGGTCGAAATTATTCCGGAGCCCTCCACTACGGTACCTATTCTTCCTTTCTTCTTTCACTCCCTCCTTTAACTCTTCCCTTACGGCGCGGTTCAGGTGTCCAACGATATATGAGACAGATACTGCGCCATTTCCTTTCCCCAAAAACCAATTATTATTATTATTATTGCTTTTCGATTGTTATGATATGTTGCTACTAAAACAATTCCAAGACAGTGAAGGCAACAGAGCCATTATGTACATCAAATAAAAGTACGACAAAGTAGGCACAGCTGCTTGTGAACTGACTCGTAACACCTCTACTCGCGTCTGCATTAAATGTGTGTGCATGTGTTCTTGCGTGTTTGTTTATATTTGTTATTTTCCCCTTTTTTGCATTTTAGATCTTAGTTTTCGCGCTCGCGTTTGTGTGCGTGTGTGTGAATATGTGAGTGCTTCTGTGCGTGTATGTGTTTATTATTCCTATTTGTGTCCTTTTATTTTTGTGTTTGTTCTTGTAAGCATGCTGCATCCACCTCTTCCTTTACAATTTCATTAACTCGTCTCATTCAAAGCACCAAGTCCTGTGAATAGCAGGGCTGGCCTCTTCGATGTCATTAAATCCTTACATTCTTGTCTACCTTGCCTCCTCAGTCTGCCATCTTGCTGTGTTTTCTCCTACTACTCTGACCTTGCTTCTTGTGCTGTTGTCGCAACGTGATTAACCAACTTGCACTAAAGAAACTTCTATCAGCTGTGACGACAGAAACATTGACCGATACAAAATGTTAAAAGCTTCACGTGGCTTTCACGTGCATGTGTTCTTGCGTGTTTGTTTATATTTGTTATTTTCCCCTTTTTTTGCATTTTAGATCTTAGTTTTTGCGCTCGCGTTTGTGTGCATGTGTGTGAATATGTGAGTGCTTCTGTGCGTGTATGTGTTTATTATTTCTATTTGTGTCCTTTTATTTTTGTGTTTGTTCTTGTAAGCATGCTGCATCCACCTCTTCCTTTACAATTTCATTAACTCGTGTCATTCAAAGCACCAAGTCCTGTGAATAGCAGGGCTGGCCTCTTCGATGTCATTAAATCCTTACATTCTTGTCTACCTTGCCTCCTCAGTCTGCCATCTTGCTGTGTTTTCTCCTACTACTCTGACCTTGCTTCTTGTGCTGTTGTCGCAACGTGATTAACCAACTTGCACTAAAGAAACTTCTATCAGCTGTGACGACAGAAACATTGACCGATACAAAATGTTAAAAGCTTCACGTGGCTTGCGCAACAACTTCGTCTCTTACCCCTGTTAATGTGTTTATGCATCAGTGCATACGGCAACTCGCCAGGAGTGCACATGAAAGGGTGCCATATTGTGCAACAGCATCTTGCGATGTTGTTGCATTAAGTCTTAATAAATAGATGGTTTCGCTGCCCGTCACATGTGGGGGTACTCATAACATTGTGCAGTGGATTATCATTTCCTGTCTTGACGCTTTCATCATTACAAATGCAGTTTTCTAGTGGAGTCCAGCAAAGCAGTGCTGTGTGAGCTTTTTCAGCTTTCACCATTTATTACCTCACCAATATCACTGTCTGAATCTGGCCGTCATTTTGCCTACGGCTTGTAATGAACAAAGTGACTCACTAAAACACGTTCAACCTTGCTGAGCATTTTTACGGTACGTAAATATGACAAAAAAAAATGCTGGCAAAGTTATTCACGTTAATAATTGTGCTTGCATTCGCGTTAATGCCAGAGTCAGATAAATAAATTAAAAATTGGCTATGACAAGGCTGCGCTTTTCAGTGCATACTGTGACATTCCGTGTATGCTGCGAGGATCCACGTTCGACGGCGCGGCGTAGACGGAGACCCGTGACAGCGGCATCATCAATTACCCAGCCATGCTCTTTGAGTGACGACCAGAAAAACCGGTCCCGCCGCCGCCCCGGGGAAACAGGCTTTGTCCTCCCCAATTTCCGGTTACATTCCAGGACAAGGGAGCTGTCAGCGGGCCAGAGCGCGCCGTGCCACAGCCGACGCTATGCGAAACCGCGAAGACGACATTCTTTCCCTCCCCCCCCCCTTTGTCGTGGGCTATCGCCGGGAAGGCACCCACAGCTTCCCAGAAGGGCCGCGACGGACACCTGTCATGGCGGACAGGCAGTACTCGCCAGGAATGTGGAAAGACAGGCGCTGGTGAATTAGCTCCGAAGAGAGAGCCTGTGTATACTCTCACTTGAGAGAGAGTGGTGGCGTTTTTGTTGTTTATTTAGTTTGTATTGTTAACAGACTCTGGGGTCGAGGCTAAGCCCAGCCCAAGGGGTGGTCCCCATCTCGCATGTTATTTTGGATTGGAGAATTGATGCTTTGGGCGGGCCACTGGAAATGACCGCCCTTAGTCCTTTGTTAATCAAGTGCTTAAAAGCGCATGTAAACGGATGCAGTTCAGTCTGAGCTGGGGCTCCATGCTTAGCATGTAATGTGATGCTACTTAGGCACTAACCTGCCCGGTCGATGAGTAAAGTAGTGCAAAGTTTGTTCTGTTGTAAAATTATGCTCTGCTGTCATCATCTACAAGCTCGCCTCCTGTTCATCTTCGAAGCCGAACGACACTAGAGGAAGGGTTTGTGAACCATCCTCGAAGAAACGGACGACTATTGAAATTCTACTGCAAGCACGCTCAGGACGACATCGTTCGCCAAGAGGGCCTTCAGCGCCGAAGCCCGTCGGCGTGCAGCTTCTGCCAGCAACCGCTCGAGCCCAACTCCGGAGCCACTCCATCGCCCCCATGAAGTCATCGGCACGTAAGCTCGGACGCCCCAGCCTCTGATGTATAACCTTAATCATGTGTAATTATTGAATATACCTGTTTGTTTAAACTGAGCCATACGGTGTCTCTTTGCCTCTCCGTCCCGTGTGGACCTGCGCATTATGGGGGTCATAACAATACTGCTAACAGAGCCATAAAGCGTGCTCTGACTACTGTTATTTCAACATGGGGCCCGTCAAACTCGACGATGGCTGCCTGAATGAGCATTTTGGGCCTCAATAAGCTAATGATGCTTTATATTTATTCTCTTATTCTCATTACTTGTGTGAGCCAGATAACCAAAATAAACAATGCAACCACATGAATGTGCTTTGGCGTGCAAGCTACTAACAGTGGCTGTCAGTTTCATGTTGACTACTGGTATCGCAGCAGCACTGGCTATGACATGACTGCGATTTCCAGTGCATACTGCTAACAGAGCCATAAAGCGTGCTCTGACTACTGTTATTTCAACATGGGCACGTCAAACTTGAAGATGGCTGCCTGAATGAGCATTTTGGGCCTCAATAAGCTAATGATGCTTTATATTTATTCTCTTATTCTCATTACTTGTGTGAGCCAGACAACCAAACTAAACAATGCAACCACATTAATGTGCTGTGGCGTGCAAGCTGCTAACAGTGGCTGTCAGTTTCGTGTTGACTACTGGTATCGCAGCAGCACTGGCTATGACATGACTGCGATTTCCAGTGCAGACTGCTAACAGAGCTATAAAGCGTGCCTTGAATACTGTTATTTCAACATGGGGCCCGTCAAACTAGATGGTGGCTGCCTGAATGGGCATTTTGAGCCCGCCAAATATAATCAGAGTTAACAGTTGTGTTTCAATTCAGATATACCAGCATTTAAACATGTTTCTATGCCACTTCTTAAATCGAGCAGATTGTGTGCTGGACGTTGCTTATCAGAATTGAGCTTCTATTATAAGGAATACGCCATAAATGGAACTGCTTATTTATTTCAGAGGTCACGGAATGGATGGTTGTCTGTTGCGAACCAACGGGAAAAATTTTGGTAGCCCTAATAAAGGCTGTTCTTTCATTAAAAGAAGCCGTTATGCTTCGTCGAGTGGCTCAATGCCAGACAGCTCGCAGTCGGAGTCGCTTTCTTCAGTGTCATCTTCACCCAGCTGTATGATGATGGGTTGAATGTGCTCACTCCCAGACATGTCAAGTCTGAACTTTGCCTCCAAGTCCATCACGTGCTGAATGCTCTTCGCCCAGTCTTCCGCCGCTACGTGCTTGATTTTCTCCCTCAAGATGGCGTCGACCGTGGACAGCTTGAAGTCTCTGTTGTCCGCAGTGATGCCATTTTTGACCTTGGCCCACACAAGCTCAATGGGATTAAATTCGCAGTGGTACGGCGGGAGCCTGAGTACAACGCAACCGGCGCTTACAGCTGCATTGTCTACGATGTAGCTCAGAAAGCGTGACTTTACAGATGCCACCAGCTCAAGCAGCTGCTTCTTTATCATCCTTTCAGCGTAGGTGATCTTCTTGCTTGTTAGCCACTCCTGTATCTTCTCCTTTTTCCAGGCCGTCGTTGGCAATTTCTCTTCTCGCCGGCTATGGTAAGGTGCATTGTCTAAAACAATGACGCTACCAGCTGGCAACTTCTGCAGAACGCCATTAAACCAGCCCTCAAAGCGATTGCCGTCCATTTCCTCGTGGTAGTCGCCTGTCTTTTGGCCTCGGAATACATCCAAGCAGCCGTCGACGAAGCCCTCCTCGCTGCCGATGTGCGTGACGATCAGGCGCTGACCTTTCCCAGAAGGTTGTTTTAGACCCGTCGTTAGGCCATTTGCTCGAGCGAACAGGCGTCCGCGCTTCTGCACCACGGTGTCTGTCCACACGATCGACCGAGTGTGTCCCGCCGTCACCCATGTCTCGTCCAGGTAGAAGATCTTTCGGCCTTCCGCTCGGTAGCGCTCCACGTCACGGAGGTAGCGATTCCGCCAATCGGTGATGTCATCCCGGTCGATAAGCAGCGAGTTGCGGCTTCTCTTTTCGTGCTTGAAGCCGATCTCGGCAAACAGGCGACGCACAGTACACCGCCTTAGTGATGGGAGTTCCATACGTTCCGAGAACTCGATAGTGATCTTCTCGACCGTCGGTATCTCGTTGCGGCGAAAGAAATCGTGCACACATGACCTCGGCGCGAACAACGTGAAGCTGTCAAACTTCGCGCTGCGTCTTTTCTTCTCCGCATTGCGTGGGCGCTTTCGGGACGGCGTCGTCAGTTTTCCACCCGAAAAATGCGAAGCTTTAACTTCCTTCCTCACCCTGAACACAGTCCTTTCGCTGACACCGAGCATGTCAGCGACAAACTTGCTCGTCTCCTCTACGCTGCGTTCAGGCTCCCTGTTACGCCGAAACGTGTAGCAGTGGAAGATCATGTTGCGTGAATCGCTGTTCAGGATGCGGCCGCTCTTGCTCTTGCCGAGGCTCCTTGGTGGTGTGATCATCGATGCGACACAAGGATCGTCCGGCAACAAAGGCTCGCGTTCCGATGTCACCTCGCTGGGCTCCATGGCGGAAAAGAGGTACGGAATGCCGTGCGCGAACGTGCGTGAACTCACGAGATTGTAGGTTCGCAACCGCAAAAAAAAAGAAACAAGTAGCAATTGAAAAATAAGCCTCACACATTAAAAAATAAGCTTGTGAAAACACACAAAAAGTACATATGAATCCTATGCTATTGAGCCAGACTGTTCTGTAATTACACGCCCGGTGCCGTCGATCTCGCTACGTAGCAGACGACGCACAGAGTTGTAGAAGGCACGGAGTTATTTTTCTCTCGCGATCCGGCATGTGCTGAAGCATTTGCATCATGATAGTTTTACTAAACCACTCATCAAGATACACAAATCTTATTTATACAGAGAAATACGCGTTTTAGAAGCAGTCACGATTTATTGAGCGGGACTATTTCTTTAGTCGCGGAGGCAATTGGCTGTTGCGCTTGGGTCATCTGGGCGGGGCCTCTCCTGTCTTATAAAGTTGTACCCGACTATAGCGTAGTGAAGCTTTTCGCTTCAAAAATTGGAAGACGCTTAAGCTTCGCCTTTAAGAGTGGAACGCGACAGCGTGCTGCAGCACTGCCAGGGAGTCCACGGAACACCATCACCCGTTCGGCGCGACGCCTTGCCCGTTAGACAAATCGCTCTGCTACGTACGGTGAAACGGACACCCGGAGAGGCAAACCACATAGAAGCGCTGCCAGGCACCTTGCCGAAACGCGCGTGACTCAAGTTGCAGTCGTAGTTCGTCGGCACATCGACAAACCAGATGCCACGAACGCCAGCATAGCTTCTGCACCGAACGAACGGGCAGCAAGCCGCAAGCTTCGTGGTGAACGCGCTTTGGATGTGCGCTGCGGTGTTCGCTCCTCACCGCGTGATTCCTGCGTGCCCGCACGGCCTCACTGCGCCCGAACGAGACGAGAGGGAGGCGCTACAGTCGCGCGCCATCTGTTGGGGCAGTGGCGTACACTGTGAGGATAATAATAATTTTTCGCTCACGGAGAGGAGGAGGGATTTTTGGTTCACGGTCGACGCCGACGACGCCGACTTTTCTGCGACACGAGCTCCTTTACACTGTCACGTTAAAAGAACGAAGAGGTGCCGTAGTGGAGGGCTCCGGAATAATTTCGACCACCTGGGGATCTTTAACGTGCACTGACATCGCACAGCACACGGGTGCCTTTGCGTTTCGCCTCCATCGAAACGCGGCCGCCGCGGTCGGGTTCGAACCCTGGAACTCCGGATCAGTAGCCGAGCGAGCGGGAGCTGTGAAACCACGGTGTAAGAGTAGAGAGGTTTACCAATCATACCAAAGGCGCCGCTTGTCCGGCGCTCCGAACGTTGCACGTTAAATCTCGCAGTTTCGCTGCCTGCCGACAGATGGCGACGCAGAAAAGCGAGCACTCTCGCTGTTTGCGTCGCTGTCGTCTGCTTGCAGTGAAGGCGCGTGTGAGCGTAAATTTTGTTCAGCACGGACTTTCAATTCCGTCTGTATTGCTGTTCTTTGACTGAAACATGACTATTTTGACTGTAGTGGTGTATGGGGCTGTCGCCGGTGCTTCGGCGCTTCCACGATGGCACGAAAGTGCTTTGCTCCGCGATGCACGACAGGGTACAAGCCGTGCAAAGAAAAGTTATAATTGTCGCTGTTTTCGGCACCAAAGGACGAAGCACGTTTGAAGGTGTGGAAAAATGCAGTCCCTCATAAGGACCGTTTGCTGCAACCTTCAGAATAATTATTTGAGAAGCATTTCGAGCCTCATCTAGTGTCGAAAATGTGTGAAGCCATGCACAGGGGCCATACTCGTACATTCACAGCGGCGACCGTATCTTGCGAACGATGCGATGCCAACAAGGTTCCTTAACTGCCATGCGCACCTGTAGAAAGTCGGGAAGGAACATGAAAAGGCCTTCTGAGAGGCACGATATTCCGGGACTATAGTCATATATGCCGGATGTGGTTAGGAGTGCAATATTCATGGCTTGGGCAGACCTGTCTTAAAGATTGTAATTATGTTTTCTGAAAATAAAGGTGTTTATTATTATTATATTATTATTATTATTATTATTATTATTATTATTATTATTATTATTATTATTATTATTATTATTATTATTATTATTATTATTATTATGCAGTTTCAGTAGCATGCGGACCGATCGATTCACAGTTAGGCCTGCGCTCTTGTGGCGTGCGTGATATATTTACACACTATGCCAAGAATTTTAAGTTTCATTTATTTAACGTCTCTAAAAAATAAAATAGAAGTTATCAGATTCTGCTCAGATCGCTCACCGCGGTCCGCACCACTGCTCAGACAACCTGCGCTCCGTGTTAAACTAAATCCTCTGAATGTTTTGAAGCAACAAGCTTCACTATGCCAGCTTTTCGAGCCGTCAGCGGGGCCGCAGGTTTGACCTTGAATGTCGCTAGAGGTCGGACAAGGAAATGACGCCTGTCTTACATATCTCAGTGGACACCCGAACCGCGCCCGTAAGGGAAGGAAAGTGAAATAAAGTTGGTTTTAAGGAAAGAAAATGACTGCTTTCTCACATATCTCGGTGGACATCCGAACCGCGCCGTAAACGAAGGAAAATGAAAGTTTGTTTTAAGAGAAGGAAATGATGCCTGTCTCACATTGCGTCATTTCCTCTAGCTCCCCAAAAAACCAATTTCTTTTTCAATTTGGCTTTCTGAAATTATCTGCAGCGTTTTTGCATCGTTTGGAACTGGATTTGGTTCCATATCTCCGCATACAACGAGCAATAATACAGTTGTAAATATCACCGAAGCTATATTAAATACATACTGTCTTGCGTGAGCGCCTTTAATGTCGTTTCGAAGAAAGCAAGATGTTTAACAAATAAAAAAATGCCTACTACTTTGTGTGGGTCAGTAGGCTATCTATGGAAACCGCCAGTCGCTCGACCACAAACGTAGCCAGGGAGATGCAGCTTTTCGCTTTCGACCAAGGTAAACCAGAGCTAAACCACGAGCAATTTTTTCAGTTTAACGGGTTGATTTATTACGGATGACCGATCAATACAGGCATCCACTTTTTATCTACCTGGTAACAAGCGAATTGTTGGAATTCCCAACGTTTCGCACACGCTAAATAACCTGGTGGCTACGAGAACGACTGGTAAGCACAGAGTTCAGAAAATATGCTTCTTATTTTTTGGTTTTTTACTAATTTTGGCTAAGCTTTGTATTTAAACTAGTTGTTCTCATTGCCTCTCAATGTGTTCGTTCCCAATATTCTAACATTTTCTGTCTAACGTGTATTGCTGCCTAATTTACTTATCCGTTTCTAAGTTCAAAAGTGGTCGCAGTCGTGTGCGCCATCTGGCCGAGGGCCGAGAACTGCGAGGGCTTCTGTGCTACCTGCGGAGCGCTCGTTGACACACCTTTCTAGTCTTACAGAATGTGTGAAACTGAAACTGTCTTTGGTCCGCGAGAAACCTTCGGAGCTGGAATTCTATTCTTGCATTCTACTTCACCCCGCCGCGGTGGCTCAGTGGTTAGGGCGCTCGACTACTGATCCGGAGTTCCCGGGTTCGAACCCGACCGCGGCGGCTGCGTTTTTATGGAGGAAAAACGCTAAGGCGCCCGTGTGCTGTGCGATGTCAGTGCACGTTAAAGATCCCCAGGTGGTCGAAATTATTCCGGAGCCCTCCACTACGGCACCTCTCTCTTCCTTTCTTCTTTCACTCCCTCCTTTACCCTTCCCTTACGGCGCGGTTCAGGTGTCCAACGATATATGAGACAGATACTGCGCCATTTCCTTTCCCCAAAAAACCAATTATTATTATTATTATTCTACTTCACTATACCTCGGAGGACGGAGCCACGGGGCGTTCACTTCGAGCGAGTATACCCGCTAGCGACTGCAACGCCAAATGGCTAAATGAAGTACTATATTCCTAACGCTCAAAATTAACAAAAGGAAAACATAAAATCAATAAACAAACTGGATTTCATACTTTTATGTCAAAGTTGTAGAAAGAAAGCTTGCAGAGCTTTATTTTTGGTTTAAATGGTTAAAACAACTTTGACATAGGCAGTAGACTGTATCGCCACTGAGCGGAACGACACCAAGCTGTAAGCTGCGGCATGCAGGTCGCAAGAAAGAATGCGCGCGAGCCATGGCAAGGTGGCTGAGCGGTTAATGCGCTCGTGTACTGCGCCGGAGTACCCGGGTTCGAACCCGACGGCGGCGTCCGCGTTTCGATGGAGGCGAAATTCTAGAGGCCTGTGTACTGTTCGATGTCAGTGCACGTTAAAGATGCCCAGGTGGTCCGGAAATTATTCCGGAGACCTTTACTTCGGCACCTCTTTTTTCCATTTTTCTTAAACTCCCTCCGTAATACCTTCCATTACGGTGCGGTTCGGGTGCCCACCGAGATATCTGAGACAGTTACTGCGTCATTTCCTTTCCTCAAAACCAATTTTCCATTTCCATGGGCGGGACAGAAAATTTCCTTCCTCCATTGGGGAGAGCGGACGGAAGGTGGCCATGGTAACATATGCTGCGCCCGTCCAGCCGGGCGCTGCCGCCGGCCAGCCGAGGCGGAACAAAGGCGTTCGCAATATGAAGCAAATTTCATCACTCGCGCAACTACCGTCGACTTTCAAGACCCGCATGCTACCTTAGTCCAGGCTTACGAGTGGTGGGTTAACTGTACTCGATGTGGACCGTGATTAACGTGATTTCGGACAGCACATGACAAAACGCGATTTCAGAGTTTGAGTACCAAGTGCGGTCTTTGCACCGGTGCGCCTGCTCTTCAAAACGTCAAGGCAAAAATCGGATTAACGCAGCATCATCGAATAGTTTGTGCCTTACTTGCATATGTCGTATTCAATGGCCGGAATAAAATACGTAAATGATTAAAAGGCTTGCCGTGATCTACACCATCTTTAGTCTACGGCGGCAGCTTTCTGCCAAATGCCTTAACGTACAGGTGCGTCTTGATGTGACCTTGAGTTCGACGTTTTAGAAACCTTTCTGAAGAAACGTCATTCTGTAGACATCTTAGAGAAGTGTCTGAAAAACTTATTTCATCAACATCTACGACACGTTTCGATCTAGTACAAGACGTCTGAATCCATTTCGATTTTTTTTAGAACGTTTATTAAGGGAGTTTTGTGTTTCGTGGGGTGCCACATGCACGCACAGATACGTTAGCCAAGAACACACAACTCATTGTTAACAATAGTTCGATGTTAGTGTTAGCGACGGACAAGTCAGTTCCAACACAGACAAAGAAAGCTTAGGCTTTGCTTAGTATGTAGAGCGCGGGCGCGTTTACAATGCAGGCGCATGCCTGATGGAAAAGGTTCTCAGTTGTTTTCTGCTTAGCAGGATCTCACATGGCGTGCCTGTTAACATTTTCCGAGGTGTGGGTCAGTAGGACAGTGTTCGACTTTAACCTGCGACTATGTAATCGGTGCAAATCTTATGTTTCGAAACGCCAAAAAACTTGACCTCGTAAGCTTGGTACTATGGGGGAAAATTCTGCGGGATGCGCGACAAGCGATTTTGGCTAACAGCTGCCGTGTTCGTTAGCGATCCCCTGCTATGACTAGCACGCATAACAGCACGCGAGTCCGGCTTTAAACTCGACAAGTATGGTCTCCAGCCCGCATCTATCACACAGCTATCAGCCTCGGTTCCCGATGACGCGTCCTCGAGACTTTTGTCTCCGACAGTACTTGCAAATGCTGTGCAGCGCAAGCCAGTTACAGGGATGCGCTGCATATTTGGCCAACGAAAAGACTTGCTGCAGAGACTCATGTCAAGGGTGGAAGGGAAATGTGTAGATAACAAAAAAAAATGTTTTTCGTGTAGGTTTTTTTTCCCGGATAGTCTCTGGAACGTTACAAAGAAGGGCCCGGGAAAGCTCTCAAACCGTGATAACAAACAACTTTAGGCCACACATATAGACCGCTATTGATTCTAAGCCAGTGTAACGGAACCAGAAAATGCACTGTCGACGGCGCCCCAGGACAGTTTGCGTCATTTAATTTTCTTGAAGCTTTCGGCTGACGGTCCCTTTCCTGATTAGAAAGTAAACGAACTGCCTTCCCTAGAAAAACTTAAGCCCACGTGCTCTCGCTGTCTTCAGCTAAACACCCGGAAAACCTCCGCCAAGCTGGGTGAACGTTTGTAAAATAGTAGCGGATTGTTTCGCGCATCATGCATAATGAAGAATTAACCCGTACACTTCCGGTTTCAGAGCTACATTGACTAGAACAAAGCCTCTTAATTCTCACCCAACTCAAACACATGGTGGAAGAGGGAAGGAGGAAGATATGGTTCACTAAACGTAATTTACATCTATAGGAGAAAGCGGAAAGCCTCAGTCTTCTAGCGTGCTTTGACAAGAGGCCTAAGACTTTTTTTTTCAATAATTCGTTTATTTCCAACCAGAGGTTGAAGGCCCCCAGGCGAAAAAGCTGTTTCGTGGCAGCTTGAAAAGTGCATGGGGTCCATACAAGGCAGCAGCGGCCACAGAATAAATTACAGTGCAAGTTAACTCCTTCAAACAAATTCCGAATGCAATAATTAACAAAACAATACTTACACATGAAAGTTCCAAGCAAGCGCTCTGCTTCAATTCACAGTGAAGAATACGAAAAATTCCGGAATTCATACATGTCAGTCTGCCTGTAATCATGGTTATTGTACATAGACAGTTTAATTGGTTACAAAATACTGTCGCAATTGGTTTTTATTGAAGGTCTGGAAATATATTTCCCTCTTACCATAATCATTCAGATGAAATGGGAGCAGGTATTGTAGGGACCGACAAAGATATATAATCAGTACGCCGGTGTGGTACGAAACATTTGCCGCAGCTGCGAGTGAAACCGTCAGTTTTTTGTTCGCTTATACTTTCGGAACACTTTAAAAAAGTTTGAAGGGCATGCTTTGCAAAAAAGAAAGTACGTATTAGCCGACATTCTAGATAATGTTTTGCTTTTATTATTCCATAGTTGAGAAACAATTCCTGTGTGCAAATTCAAACTCATCTTTGTTTCAGCATCAGGTACAGCGATACAGAGGGCCGTAGACGAAAAGCCACACAAACGGCTTGACGGGGTCCACGGCCCCATACACTTGGCGTAGGCTGACACAGCAAGAAATCGTATGCAGTGCACAAACTTATACATGTTTCGCACATGCGATCGGAGGAAGGGGGGGGGGGGGGGGGGGAATTGAAAAAAAAACACAACACAAAAAGTGCATGGAAAAAATCAGCTTAAACAACATTATTTAAATAGGTGGGAAAAAGGAAACTTACGATTTGATTTCCTTAGCTGGTTCGAATGCGTGGAACTTACCACTCTTGCAGCATTCGAGTGCTGCCTACTTTTGTTCTTTTTGAGAGATGGGAAGCTCTAGTAAAGGCGCTGTTATTATACTTAACGCCCATTTTTTTTAGCGCATAAGAAGTAAGGTTTTATGAAGCTCAGGTATTGGGGTTAAACTGAGGTCTTTAAAGAGAGGTTCGGTATGTAAACTCTGTGGGACCGCAGTGGTGGCTAAGTGGTTGAGCATCCGACTCGCATGCGGGAGGTGCGGAGTTCGATCCCCAGTGCCGCCACGTACCCACCGGTGCTACAATGGTACAAGCTTTCTCCTGGCCTGGTGATCGGCTTCTTTAGGGGGAAATGTTTGGGAAATGGGTCTTAGAACCTCACCTTGAGAAGACGCACGCACCCTCAATCCATCGGCTGCCACCTCCACGCTTGCAAGGAACGCAGGTGGCTTGCATCCGCAATCGAAGGGAGGTCCACGGCAGCAAGGACCCAATTTCCGACGGCTGCCACCTCCACACTTGAATCTTTGAGAAGACGAAAACACCTTGTGCCTAGGCGCTCTTTGGCCACGGACGCCCTTGCGCCATAAAAATTCACTATCATCACTGTCGATACTCCGGTGAGCAAACTGAGGCTTAATTTCTTCCCTCCTTTTATTCAATTCTTTTTCTGAAAACTCGAGGACAAATTGAAGAGTTCTATTATTTTTTTTGTGATGAGCTAAATCTTGCTTGATAGGAAGTGATAGTTTTGATGGGTTTTTACAAAATAAAATGCATGCATTTGCGATGCCAGCACAATTTCTCGTAATTTCGCTTTGTGGATTTGGCTCTGCTAGAAAAAAAAAAAACTCGGCTCCTATTGCTGTGAGGCCCCGAGCGCTTCGGCAACAGCATGGGTTCCAGGCAGCGACTGGGAACGCAGCAGCACGTGAGAATGAGCAGCGGGAACGGCGAATAGCCACGCAACGAAGCGTGTTCTGCCATATGGGCAGTCTCACTTTGCGTGCCTGATATCAAGTAGTGGGTTCAGATAAACTTTGTTCACAAATTTGGATCGGTAGGGCCTTAAACTGAGAGTCTGCAATCGGTGCGTATTTGGGAAACGCGATCGCATCGATCCTCGTTTCGTCTCGCGGCACGGTGGGCAAAAATCAGTGGTATTCCGTGCCGTAACTGAAGATTTCCTCAATCAGACCCCAAATTCCCTATTTCGAGCCCTTTACAATGTGAAAGCATTAATAGTACCATTACGACAAAAGCAGGTGGCGTGTGTGTTAGTGTGTGCACTCGCAGATGATACGAAAAATCCCAGTAATGGCAAGAAAAATACGGTGACGTCGTGAACCGGACGTATGATGCATACAGCAAGCTGAGCACCGCCACTTTATACACGATCATGTGCATGTCGTTTCTCAACGTGGTTCCAGTTTTCTTGACAACATTCGTTCGAAAATTGTGACGCAACCGTTTGTCGAACAGCGTTTTGGGTGGTGTCATACGATTTCTCGTTGCATTTACATGTGTCAGCCAAGTTGGAGGCTAGCTTGCGACAGGGATTCGAACCGACGACTTATGCGCCTTCAGATGCATGTCTTCCCGGACCCTGCCTCTTCCCTTAAGGTACGGTTGAGGTGTCCACCGAGACGTGAGACAGTTACTGTCTCGCATCTCCAAGCGAAGAACAGAGTCGTCGTCTGCTGGCACCCCAAGCTCCTCAGCTGCACTACGCCAGCCACTCAGTGGGCGTGATGTGAATCAGGTAGCTCTGTACGGACGCTATGGTATGCAATGAACGATAAAATGCAGCTACGCGCGATGCGCAGTGCGTGAAACTGAATCTCAGACTCTCACTTTCGCGACCACAGCGTAGAAACAACTAACAAGAATTTGCACACTTGCTAATGGTGCGTACACATCAACTTTCATCTATTCGCATTCTTATTGATGTCATGCTGTACGCGTAATGACTTTCCTAGTTTACGGCGCGGTTCAGGTGTCCAAAGATATATGAGACAGATACTGCGCCATTTCCTTTGCCCAAAAAACCAATTATTATTATTATTAAATTCGAGCAGTAAGAATCAGGCGCTGCACGTTTAGTGGAAAACATGTAAGCAATTAATTATTCTTTACTTTTCGCGTCTGGTCCTTTTTTATTTTTTGCAGCAAACAAAATTAACTATGACAGTCGTTTTTCGGCAGCATACACTTTTCTAGAGCTTTTGACCGTGCGCTACATAAACGCTTGCTATTAAAGACTCGCAGCCTGCAGCTTGACCGTAAAACAACTGACGCCGGGTGGCTCAGTGGTTATGGCGCTCGGCGGCTGACCGGAAAGACGCGGGTTCAATCCCGGCAGCGGCGGTCCCATTTCGATGGAGGCGAAATGCTTGAGGCCCGTGTACTCTGCGATTTCAGTGCACACTTTAAAGAACCCCTAGTGGTTGAAATTTCCGAAGCCCTTCACTAAGGCGTCCCTCAAAGCTTTAGCCGCTTTGGGACGATAAACCCCATAAACCATAAAACAACTAATTGGATTAAACTATTTCTAACTAATCGCTCTCAGGCAGTGAAACTTGACCAGCATTTCAAACCGCATCACAATAACCTCAGATGTTCCTCAAAGGTCCATGTCTGTCTCTTTAATTTTTATTTATATCAATGACATATCCTCTAACTTAGCTTCACAAATACGCATTTTTTGCAGGTGATCGCATGATGTGCGCATTCTTCAATCCAACGAAGCTGATGATGAAGCGACGTGCGTAATCTTCAGTCCTATTAACTAAACTAACTGAATAGTGCCACATATGGCAGACGCAGATTAATATCGATAAAACTAAATCTGCAAGATTTTCAACCTGAGTCGAACCGCCATTCAATCTGTTCACAGTAACAGTAACTACCCGACTGAAGAAGTTTGAAGTCTCAAGTACGTAGGTGTTTATACGCCTTCAAATGTAACCTTGAGCACAGCTTAGAGGACATAACTAACAAAGCATTTAAGGAACTTGGTCTCCTGAAACGCTGCTTGGTTCTTGGTAACAACGATACGACATTGCACGTACAGAACCCTTATCAGAACTTCCCTTAAATACGCTTCACTGATGTGGCTCCCTCACAAGGATAATCTTAATAATCTTTTGGAGTTGACCAAAGACAAAGCAGCCAGGTTTACCACCTCGTCCTACTCATGTCATTAAAGCCTATCTGCAATAAATAATTATCTAGACCTTGAAACACTAGCCAATTACAAAAAACACACTCGCTTATTATTTTTTATACCTTGCATCACAGTTACCTTCCCCTTTCTCAAGTCAATATAAGACCGGCCGCCCACGTTTCATCTCGCCTCGACCATGCTCATAAAGTCTATCCACGGTTTGCGCACACAAGTACCATAACTCACTTCTCGTTCTGGTCATAAACGAGTGGAATTCTTTGCCATCGAGAATACTGTCATTGCCGAACTTGCCGCATTTTCAGTCTGCATTACTAACTTTTCTTTAAACCCATGACACATCGCAATATTTTGCGATTCTTTCATGTGTTTTTTGGCCCTTGCCTCTCGGTGCCCAACTTAATATCGTCCGGTGATGTATTCTACGTAATATCTTAAATTTTTTGCCCTGTTTAGATGTGTGGTATTGTTTACTTTTTTTCACAAAAAAAAACGCTGTGTGCCTTTCTTCCACCTTCTCATTTCCTGTGATTCCTTTTCATGCCTCCCAACCCCACTGTGTAACAACGTTACTAGTTTGATCTAGTAGCATTGCTATGTAATGGCCTCCTCGGCCCTTGGGACACTCTGAAATAAATAAATAAATAAATAAATAAATAAATAAATAAATAAATAAATAAAAGCTTTTATTGCAACAGACAAGCTGCAAAAGTTATGTTGCACGAACGAAGCGCTCATTAACTCAAGCATCAAGAAGAAAGTTTTATTTAATGTAGTTGAAAGATCGCGCTTCGTCTGTCGTCCTTATAGTGCGTCTTGTTTGTTTTAGTACAGCGTGGTTCCCACACGTTGAACCACCAACTATCCCCTGTAACTGCTCTATTAGCAGTCATGTCAGATAAAAAGTTTGCACAGACATTTATACCGATAGCTAATGATTCTAGTCAGCGATCCAATGCAAACAATAACACGTAGGTCAGCAGCTACATATACATTGAAGATTAATTAATGTTGCTGCCTTGCTTCGATTCCAAGGAAATGTCACTTGCATGCAAGTTTAAAATTCCTCGCTTATTTTATTTCAGTTGGCAACGAGTTCCAAATTTTTTGTTCCGGTATAATCATGTTTTTTTCGTACAAATTGTGACGAAGAGTGAGATTAAAATTGTCATTACTGACTTGCCTGCTCTTGCGGACAGGCACACTGAGCTTACACAGAGGTAAGAAAGAGGCAGTTGGTATCTATCATATTGTTAACAGCGAGACATATTCTGTAGTCGCGTGAGGTTGAAAACGACATTATTTGAAGTGAGTAAAAAACTGGTTACGATCTTGTCCTTAGGTCCACCAGTCCTTTCATTTCCTTTCCATCCGTCTTCCTTTCGCCACTCCCTTGCCGCATTTTTTTTTTTACCGCCCTTATCGTTCGGAGCCCCAGCAGGCGCCGCTGCAGGTACTTGCACGTGGCAGGGCCAACAATACTATCAGCCTCTTTCTCAGCGCTAGTTCCCCTTCAAAGTCGACGAGTCTCAGACACACTTGTGCAGTCTTTATCGGAAGGCGACCCTGTACCTGAAACTGAGGGCTATGAGACATTGAAAACATCGTAACGATGCCTTAGGCTTGCTTGCAGAAAAATAAAATTGTAAAAGCACATCCTGTCACAGTGTGGCATGGTGACTTGTACTACAAAATTGCTCTCTAGGCCGTCGCGGTCGTCGCTTTCATCTTCTACGTTTGGGTGAGAACGGTAATGGTGTCCCATGAGGTTGGTTTTCGGGCCGTTTTGCAACTTCAACGACGACCTCAGCGCAAGAAATGGCTCACAGAATAGGCCCCCGGATTGTCTACTTGAATATCAGCGTTATTTGAAAGGTACTCGAAATAAAATTCCTGCATACATCAACAAACATTTTATGGTAGAAAACAAAACATGTCCACACAGAGAAATTAAAGCTTGTTTTGCAATAAATGGTAAAGTTTCGCTAAAAAATGTGTCGTATTAGGTGGAAGGCAGCGCTTTTTGAAATTCCAAGATTTTGCAAATGTTCGTACTTGTGGAAGGAGGCATATATTTCTTGCCATGTGCTGCTAAATTTCCCCTAGAAGCAGTGAGTTAAACATTTTAGAACGCTTCGGCAGTCGCGAAGCAATTTAGAGAGAGAGGAAAAAAAGACACTGAGTTTTTGGTCGGAATGTCGTTTTTCTCTCTAATTGAATATTTTCCCACTCTAAGTGAAAAAGAGCACATCTAGCTCGAGAAACGTACAAGATGCTTTTTAGGCTTAAGGCTTACTACTTTAAGGCTTAAGTTTTTCTTTCAATGATTATAATGTCTTCATAAAGAAAATAAATGTTTGTGTTAAACCATAAAACCTCATTAAAGAAAAAGCCGAAACTTGCCGAGGGTGCGAAAACTTCTGCACGTGCCCAGTTTTGCCGAATGACCGCCAAAGAATTCTGAACCTAAAACTGCAAGAGCACGCATTATTATTTTGTTGAGAATAAAAGAAACGCACAATTAAGTCCGCAGTTCACACTGCAGCCATGCATACTCGTCAGCCCCCCGTCTACAGCGGCGTGTAAATATTAGAACAAGTAACCTATCCCCGGAGCGGCGTAATGAAACTTGCAGCTCAGCGGTTCACGAACGCGCCGATAACGAGTGCGCCATACTGTTCCCACTCCGTAGTTCTGCAGACAGTGATCACCTCGAAGAACTGTTTTATTCCTTTTCTTGATGAAAGGCTTGCTTCCGGAGGCAACCGGCCAAATTTGAATCACCTACGTTTTTTTTTATTTCCGGAAAAAAAAAATTGCCTTCTGCCGAGCGACGGAAGGACCATTATGAACGAAGACAGAATACGGGCTTGAAACTTTTTGTTTTTTTAACGGAAGTCAGTAAGCCAGAGAAAATTTTAAATGCACTTGAGTCTGCTTACGTGGAGGAATACGAAAGCATGTCTATTGAGCAAAGGAAAGGACACAGTAGCTATCACATCGACATCTCGGTGGACACCGAGGAAGGCACTTCGGACGCTTATTGAACCGAATGCGTAACGCAGGCACTAGTCTAGAGTTACTCAGGCTTTTTTATTTCCCCTTAACTAAGTCATTAGTTAGGTTTAATTAATCAACTTTTTTAAGAATTGGCTGCTGACCCCAAGTGCGATACGCAAAGTTGTAGAGCACCTTCAGAAACCTGTCAATAAATTGTTCCCTACACGATATATCTCACGTGGTCCTTTGTTCCGCGTTCCAAAGAAAGCCCGCGTAATATAAAAAAAAAATACCACGTGACGAGGCGCTTGCGCACAGTTATTGTGCTGCTCTCAAGCGTGCGATAGATGAACAAGGTCGGCTGCAGCGAGACTGACCCGCGAAAGGGTGTTATGCCTGATCAGATGGTGGCCTGTTCGAAGACGCATTATAATCGAGGGCCGCTTTTTGGATTGAAGTTCGCCGAAAAATCACCCCCCCCCCCCCCCCTTAACCCCATTACACTCAGTCTGCAGGCTGCGAGCTATTGCCCATTTCAAGCATCGAAAAATAAAGCTATGTTGTTCTCTTTCGTAGCCTTTGGCGCTTTATCGCTTCGGAACGCGCTCGGCCAGGAACATGCATTTGCGTTGTCATGCGATAAGAGCTGCATGCCCAGATACCTACATCAGGCATAACGCTGTTTCACGTGCCACAAGCTCGTCGCAGCCAACTTTCTTCATCCATCGCATGCACGCTTGAGAGCAGCACAGTAAGTGAGCGCTAAAGCGCCGTAACGTTGCATTTTTTCATATTTCGCGGGCTTTCTTTGGAACGCGGAAAAAAGGACCGCGTGAGATATGTCGTGTAGGAAACAATTTATTGAGAGGTTTCTGAAGGTGCTCTACAACTTTGCGTATCACACGTGAGGTCTGCAGGCAATACTTAAAAAAGTTGGTTAATTAATCGTACCTAATCATTTAGTAAACGGGAAAATAAAAAAAAAATAGCCCGAGTAACTCTAGGCTACTGCGAACATTATGCATCTGGTTCCGTGTGCATCCGGAGTGTCTTTCATTGCTCCGAGCCGCCGCCGTAGCTCAGTGGTTAAGGCGCTCGGCTGCTAACCCGAAAGACGCGGGTTCGATCCCGGCTGCGGTTGTCGGATTTCGATGGAGGCGAAATTCTAGAGGCCCGTGTACTGTGCGATGTCAGTGCACGCTGAAGAACCCCAGGTAGTCGTAATTTCCGGAGCCCTTCACTACGGCGTCTCTCATAGCCTGAGTCGCTTTGTGACGTTGAACCCCCATAAACCAAACCAAACCTTTCATTTCTAAAAACTTGGCTTAAGTTATGTGAGACAACGTGTATGCACACCGAAAGATGCAACGTAACTAACGGAAAATTCGATTCAAACTCGTTTTTCCTCTGTAAGTAGTCTCGTTTATATTGAGTTGAACGCAAACTGCACACTGGGGTACACGCTGGCTTTTTATGCAGAATGTTATACAGTTAACATATTTTTGACGTTTTAAATTCAGTGTCGTTTGGCGATCGCTATTTAAATGAAATCATCGTGAACAGAGTGGTTACATTTCTTTGAATTCACACTGCAAATCTGCCAAGCTTTATTGCAGAAATATGTCAGATTTTTTTTTCGAACAATCGGCGGAGGTCACAAAAAACATCTAAAAGTCGAATGAACGTATCCCGTGGTAGCGGACGCAGATGGAAGCATCTCAGATAGAGCCGGCGCTCGACGCGTTATTTATAGCCGAGGAGTTTTATGATGGACGGACAAAGGCCAACTTCAGCTGGGAAGGCCATCGTGAGCGCCTGTGTGCGCCCAAATTCGACGCAGAGCCCCGACAGTTCGCTGAACAGACGGTCTTCGCGACTTGATGGCGCCGACAGCGGTGTAAATGCGAAAAACCAAAACTTTACTCACGATGAAAAAAGGCTAGAATGTAGATATCACTCTTTTAGACGCAAGCGAAGGCTGCGAGCTAATTTGTAACGGTAAAGGTAACATTCGCTACGTGGCGCTCCAGGTGCGCAGAGCTTACCTCATCCGACTCCGAATGAGAAAGCAGCACGAGGGGCGAATCACGAGATAAGCACAGCATCGGCGCTGCCTCGCAAGTAAATTTGGTATACAAGAACACAGAATATAACCCCAAAAAGAACTTTTCTGACTGGCACAGGTTTATTAGGTTAGTTAAGCGGCGTCGGAGAACGAATAGCCTATAAACATTCTGCATACTCACGGTGGGATAACTAATCTGCGCACCTTTAAACACTTCGGTACGCCAGACGCAAGTTAACTGCACGCCCTGGCCACGGACCTTACAGAAATGACTTGTGAGCTTTACTTGACCCCTTGTCGGGCTCGTGTAGAATCAGCTGGAAACCGACATGAACCCTTTGTATGCTCAACCTAATCAACAGCTGCTAAACAAAATTTTGGTTGGCTGTACTCAACACATTCTATATTGCGCAATTTAGGTTTTTTAAGTTGCGCTTTGACGAACATAAATGTAGTAAATTTAGGCTCATATAGGCGCATTAGTTGAAACGTGGAGATGGACTCCTTTTAGAAAGTATTTGAAAGGTAATGTAGTCTGCTGTATTGCATATTTCAATATATTAAGTGTACAATCTCACATAAGTGGCAAGTTACGCGAGAATTTCATATGTTGTGATAGTTATAAGCAGGCTTGACCAGCAACCATTTACTGAAGGAGTCAAAAGTAGTGTTGTGTTGTTTTTTAATGGCGCATAAGCAACTAAGGCTATCATGCGCAAGCTCAAGGTATAAAGAATTGTTTCCTTGACATTCTTATAAAGATATAAAATATGGCGGCGCGGAAAGCTGGAAAAATTATTTCCTTCTACCTAGTATTGAGACCAAAACAATATTGATAAATACATAATATTAAAAGATTCAAAGAAGGTCGGGTAACCTCATCAACCGTCCTTGGCTGTGCAAGGACTGGAGGCCCCCAACCAATCAATACAATACCTCAGCCCTTTACTCGGGAATGAGAAAGTGGCTGAGGTGCATCGGTGAAGCACTGGGTCATGTTTTGCATCTTTTTAAAAACACCAACTTCTGTTAAAAATCTAAAAACGCAGGACATGTCGACAATTGCATTTTCACCTAAGAGCAGTGCTGGGTGAAAAGGCATACATTGGTTATAGAATGGAGAAAAGCACGCTTTAATTTGCTATTCCAGTTGAGAGCACGAAAATAAAATGTGATTAACTGTAAGTTCATCTCCACATGTACAAACTGGTTGGTCTTTTTTCGTAAGCAGAAAGTTGTGTGTAATGTGGTGTGGCCTCTACGGAGACGGCCCATAAGGACTTCCTTGGAATGTTTTTGGTGCACAGATGACTTCCACTGGTCTAAAACTGGTTTTATTAGGTGTAGTTTGTTATTTATTTCGTTGTTTTAAGCGGACTGCCATTGTTTCCTTGCATTTAAATGTAGAAATGTTATGCAATCTTTATAACGGATATTTTCATTTTTAGTTTGCTTGCCACAAGCTTCAGCCGCGCACAAATCTGCTCTTTCATTGCCTTTTATGCCAACGTGACTAGGTACCCAGCAAAGTCTAATGTTTTGTAGTTTTGCTATGGCTGTTGTAATGTTGTGTATAAGGTCGCCTAGCCGCGGAGTTATTGCATTTTCGGAATGAATGGCTGTAAGCACACTTAACGAGTCTGAGTAAATAATACTGTTTGAGAGGTTCTCCTTTACTATTTTTTCCATGGCTACACAGATGGCGTAGCATTCGGCAGTGAAGATGGATGCACACTGTGGAAGTCTTACTATTTTATTCAAATTCCCTTCTACCACTGCGCTTCCAACATACGACGCTGTTTTTGACCCATCTGTATAATATCCTGTGAAACTACTGTATTTTTCCTCGAGTGTAAGAAATTCTTGCAATATAGCTTCTTCCGGAATTTGTTTTTTGCGAAACTGTGTGGGAGTGAAATCATAGATTTCAGGGAAATTATACCATGGTGGCAGTGGACCTCGCCTTCGAGCAATGCTTGGCAACATGACTAATACGCCGAGGTTTTGGCACATCTCTTCGAATCGCAAGAGCAATGGCCTGGTAGCTTGTGGTTTATTGTTAAAGAGTATTCTAGATGGGCACTTTGTAGCGATGGGATAACAGATATGTTTGTATAGTGAACGAATTTTTAAAATGTACGAGCATGTGAGCATGGCTCTTCTAACTTTGACCGATGGTTCATTAGTTTGTACATACAGACTATTTATTGGTGACGTTCTGTATGCACCAGTGGAAAGACGCAAGCCGAAATTATGTACTGGATCCAGTCGCTTAAGGTACGATGGTTTCGCTGATCAGTAAACTATGAAACCATAATCTAAGGTAGAGCGTACTACAGAGCGATAAATTTGTAACAGGCATGTCCTATCGGAGCTCCAGCGTTTCCGTGAGAGTATTTTTAGTATATTCAAAGATTTAGAAGCTTTCTTTTTCAGGGTGTTAGTGTGACAAGAATGTGAGTTTTTTATCGAAAGTCATTCCCAAAAATTTGTGCTCGACTTTTACTGGTATCGTTACTTCATTTAGATAAAAGGTGGGATCAGTGTGCAGTCCTCTTTTCAGCGAGAGCAGTGACTTCTGCGTGGAAAACTTGAAACCATTTTATCTGCCCGTGTCGTCAGTTTGTTTACTGTCAGTTGTATTTGTCTCTAGCATGTTGCTATGTTTGAGGATGTGCAGGTTATTTGGAGATCGTCGGCGTAAAGTGAATACATGATAGACTCTGGGATTACTTTAGCTATGGAATTCATTTTTATAACAAAGAGGGTTGTGTTTAATATACACCCCTGAGGTACTCCATTTTCCTGAATGAATCTTCTTGCGAGCGTTGAGCCTAGGCGTGCGTGGAAAGAACGGTTTGATAGGAAGTCATTGAGGCAGTTTAACATCCTACCGCGGATACCGAGGTCGCGGAGGATCCCGAACCTCCAAGTTGTGGCATATGCTTTCTCCATGTCGAAGAAGACGGCGAGACAGTCCTCTTTGTGTATAAATGCTTCTCTATGTGTGTTTTCGAGACGAACAAGATGGTCTGTTGTAGAGCATGCATTTTTAAAACCGCATTGATGGACGTTGAGAAGTTCGCGGGATTCAAGGACAAATGTTAGTCATATTTAGAACACTTACGAAAGATTTTGCGAGACAGCTTGTAAGTGCTATTGGTCTATAGCTACCAGGGGAAGTTGTTGGTTTCGCAGGTTTCAGGAATGGCACTATGATAGCTATTTTCCACTCCTGAGGCATTTTTCCTTCTATGAATATTTTGTTTAAGAAAGTCCGGAGTGCCTCTACGGCAGGCTGGCAAAGATGGGCAAGCATTTGGTAGTGTATCTGGTCGGGTCCTGGGGCAGTTTTTTTGCCGGCAGACAGTACTGTATTGATTTCTTGGAGAGTAATTGAATTGTTGTATTGTTGGTTTGCACCTCCACTTGTTGTGAGTTTTTGTTTTTCAGCTATATTTTTGTATTTCAGGAATGAGTGCGTATATTGAGACGAACTGGAAACTGCAGCGCAGTATTCCCCCAAAATATCTGCCTGTTCTTTTATGCCTGTTTGTGTGCAAGGTGTTGTCAAGAAATGAATTGTGAAAGGTGAAAAGGTGTCGTTTAATTTTCTAACCTGTTCCCACATTTTTTTTGATGTCGTTTGACTGTTTATAGAAGTAACATACCTTTGCCATGAGGTTTTCTCTGCATTGCGACGGACATACCTAGCTTTGGCTCTTGCTTTTTTAAAATGTACGAGGTTCTCTTGTGTTGGGTACCTACGAAATTTACCCTAAGCTCTGTTTTGTAGTTTTTTGGCCTCCTTGCAGTCTTTTGTCCACCACACTTTGTGGTTTTGTCGCACAACTCCTGAAGACTGATGAATAGATAAATATGCGGCAGGTAATGTGCAATTCGTGAACTTTTCATTTATTTGATCATTGCTCAACTTTTCTAAAGCATTTTTTTCGAATGTGGCTTCTTTCCTAAAAAAGCTCCCAGCCTGCCAAATGAAGTTTCCAACGACGTGGCCTTGTTGGGATGACTTCCGGTGGGGATATTAAACATTAAAACAGGGAGATGATCGCTGCCATATGGGTTGTCAATGACATCCCACTTAAAATTGTTAAAAACACAAGGAGAGCAAAAAAAAAATAAATCTAGCCAGCTCATTTTCCCACTGCTTGGAGAACAGTAAGTGTTGTTCCCGTGTTCAGCAGGCATATATTGTTGCAGAGAATAAAATCTTCCAGAATTCTGGTTCTGACGTCCGTATGTTTACTTCCCAGAAGGAGGAGTGAGCGTTAAAATCCCCAACTAAAAGATACGGCTCCCATAGTTGTATTAAAAGCGTTTCTAAATAGTGAAGTGTGCCGGTTAGGTGAGGTTCAATGTATATGGAGCATATTGTTATTGGTTTTAAATCGAGGACGGTCACAGCAACTGCCTCATATGAGGTATTTAGGTCAATTTTCCGAGTAGCAACACAACTCTGGACCATAATAGCAGCGCCTCCTGAGAGCCTGCTTGAGTTCTGTCGGTCACAGCGAAAGACTTGATACTTTTTAAGAATGCTTTTTTCTGTGGTCCTAGGTTAGTCTCCCGGAGACACATTGTTAGTGGGGAGAATGAATTTAAAATATCTGTTACGTCTGTGTAGTTGCGTAAAAGTCCACGACAGTTCCAGTGAACTAGAAACGCCATGATTATAGACTACATAGGGATAAGACTTAGAGCCTAGGTTGGTGGGTCTTTTGGACCAGTTATTGGGCTTCGATCTTTTTTTTTTCGAGCTTTGACGCCGCTGCAGCGGAGGCGAGGGAGGAGTTGCGTCCATCGTATTCTCCGATACGCTGGACGAACGTGCTGAACGCACGGTTGTCTTCGTTTTGGGCTTCTCCGTATGGGGAGGGGCCTTAATTGGGGCCGGCTGACCTGGAGGTCCGCGCGGCCAGTTTTGTGGATGGTGGCGCAGAACTAGCTGCGGCCACCAGGGGCACGGATGGCCCTGCTGCGGGCTCAGTGTGTGTGAGCTGTGCAGGAGCTGATGGCCGCTGTGATGCTGTGCCCTGTTGCACCACCGCAGAGTAGGTTGGGTTCTGTCCCAACGAGAGTCGCTTCCGCGCTTCTCTGAATATTTTTTCTTTGACTAATAGTGTTACTATTTCCTTTTCTTTTTTCCAGACTGGGCATGACCGTGAGTAAGCCGGATGGCTGCCCTCACAGTTTGCGCAAAGGTGGTGTTCAACGTTACAGTTTTCAGCGGAATGGTCGTGGGAAGTACATTTGGCGCAGGTCTGTTTGCCCCAGCAGCTCTGCGAGCCGTGGCCGTACCTCTAGCATTTGTAGCATCGGCATGGAATGGGTATGTACGGTCTGAGCTTTAGCTTTGTATAACCTACTTCCACTGAATCGGGAAGTATACTAGATGCAAAGGTGAGGACAATGTGTTTCGTTGGTGTTTCCGTGTTGTCGCGTCTTATTTTGATCCCACAGACATTGGTAACATTTTGGTCTTACAATCCTTCCAGTAGTTCAGTCTCAGTTAAGTATTTCAGGTCATCATCGGAAATTACTCCACGAACAGTGTGTAGTGATGTGTGGGCTGATTGTCAGATGAAGTTATCCGAATGATGCAACATCTGAGAGTTTCTCGTATTGATGCTTGTACAGAATTTCCAGAAGTTGGTCTCCACTAGCTGACTTTTTGATTTTGTAGTCTTGCCCTATGGCGTCAGTTAAGGGCCTGTCACACTAGGCCAACAGTCGGCCGACTCGGTCTGCCAAAACCATGTCGTCGTGATGTCTGGCTCTATGTCACACTGCGCCGACGAAAACAGTCGGCCGACTGTCGGCGTCGGCTCCCTCTCGCTCGCCAAACAGGTGTTGGCCGATGGTCTGCAAACTCCCATGTCACACTAGCAAGACAACGCTCGGAAACCATCGGCCGACTCCGTGCCCTCTCTTCTCGCGTTGTCACGAAAACGGCGCACCGCAGTGGTAGTTTGTCACGTGACCTTCCCGGGGGAATTCCGCTCTCGCTGCCGCCCTTCTGCGCTACTCGGCATCGACCAAAGTGTGACATTCCTTGTGTGTGCTACGAGGGACATTCCTTGTGTGTGCTACGAGGTACATTCCTTGTGTGTGCTACGAGGTACATTCCTTGTGTGTGCTACGAGGTTCCGCGTTCCACGGCGCGGCGTAGACGGAGACCCAGATGACAGCGGCATCATCAATTACCCAGCCATCCTCTCTGAGTGACGACCAGAACGAAGGGACCCGCCGCCGTCGCCGCGGGGAAACGGGCTTATCCTCCCCAATTGGCGTGGCGGTTCCAGGGGCGACCCTCCCGAGCACATTCCAGGACAAGGGAACTGTCAGCGGGCCAGAGCGCGCCTTACCTTGAGGAGCGAGTGTCAGTTGATGGATGGAGAATGGAGGCCGGTGACCCGCGGGAACTGTCAGCGGGCCAGAGCGCGCCTTACCACAGCCGACGCTATGCGCTACCTCGAAGACAACCTTCTTTCCCTCGGACTCAACACGTGAGGGGGGCGAGACAATAAGTGCGGTGGTATGTTTGTGCGCCCAAGTGAAAGCCCTAGCCCCCCTCCTTCCCCTCCGGCGTGGGCGTCCTCATTCTAGGGAGTGTGGAGAAGAGGATATAAAAATCGAGAAGCAGTACGGAAGACGGACGCTCAGGACGACATCGTTCGCCAAGAGGGCCTTCAGCGCCGAAACCCGACGGCGTGCAGCTACCACCAGCAACCGCTCGAGCCCAACTCCGGAGCCACTCCATCGCCCCCATGAAGTCGTCGGCACGTAAGCTCGGACGCCCCAGCCTCTGAATCTTAATCATGTATAATTATTGAATATATCTGTTTGTTTAAACTGAGCCACACGGTGTCTCTTTGCCTCTCCGTCCCGTGTGGACCTGCGCATTATGGGGGTCATCACACTACTCCGGCAATCTCCGCGCGTCTGAAATGGAAGCTGAATCGGCGGCTGCTGTTGCTACAGCTGCTCTAGTAATGTTGGAGCTGTTGGAGGAGCCGCCTGCAAAGAAGCCGCGGACTTCCTGGGTGTCGCCGTGTCTGCAGCGCAGGAAACAGCAGGGCGCCTATGAAAATCTGATGCGGGAGCTGGCCCTTGAAGACAGCGAAAATTATCGCCGCTGGATACGGATGGACACGGCCACCTTTGAAGAGCTCCTTGGTGAAGTAAGGCCGCACATCACCAAGAAAGATACGCCTTTCAGGGAAGCTATTCAGGCAGGAGAACGGCTGGCCATTACTCTACGGTACCTTGCAACAGGTGAGCGATCGAGCGCGTCGCACGCTATGACATCCGGCACATTTTAAACTCAGCAGAGATTCAGGTGCCGGAGCTGGAGGCGACGTTTATTACCATTTGCGCTTTATGTCTAAAATCGCGTAAGAAATTTAGTTGAATGACATGATTTGCAGCATACTGCTCGATCGCTGCCGTTCAAGCGCTGTCATGTCTAAACTCCTCAAGGGCTTCCACTTGCGCATCAGCAGCAATCGGTTCCCTGTAATAAGTGCGCACAGTGATCATCACGTGTATTTAAGCATCTTAATTATTGCTGTTAATGCTAATTAGTGTGAACCAGCCTAGCATTTTATTTACGTTTTCTGAGTGAGTTAATTGAAGTCAATTAAAGCGATTGTGGCAAATAAAAAAAAATCAAACAGTGCGACAGACTGCATTTATAGGGCCTACTGCAGAATATCATGGCGGGAGATACAAAATAAAGAGGCTGAATTGTGTTTAGGGAAACAAGCCAGGCAGGCGAATTGGACAGTTCGAGTGGGACTCACCACTGCAACATAGTTTTGGCGTTAAAAGCATCTGCTGCCTGCATTTTTTTTTGCCGTTTTCTGCAGGTTACATTTTAAATGGCATCTCAGCACCTGCACCTGCCAGCACTCGCACCTAAAGTTGTCTCTGGTGTGCAGTGATTGAATGCTACTTCTTTGCAAGGACAGCTGGGAAGTTTGTTTGTTTTGTAACCATTTTCTGGTGTGTTTTGCAAGCTGGGTTAACAGATAATTTTGCCGTGTGTGTATGCCACATATTCAAATCCCCTTCTGGAGAAAATGTAGTTGTCCACATTACACTAATGCCCACATTCTCTCTTTCAGGAAACAGCGAAATGTCGCTGCAGTTTGCATTTTATGTGGCACATAATACCATATCCGGAATTATATCTGAGGTGTCTCAAGCAATATACAGAGTTCTGAAGCCAAAAGTGCTGAAGGTATGTGCACTTTACTGTAATTTTCAACACTTTACACATTATCAAGGATGGAAACCAATGCTGAAGTGTTGTCGTTTATGTAATGCTGCAGGCAATCTGCAGATGTACACATTCAATCAAAATACTGCTCGACATAAATGTATGGCACTAGAAAAGTTCATTTCCGCAAACAGTGCTTTGCAAAGGTTCCTTGACAAGCAATAAAAAGTGCAGGTGTATAAATTATGGACTACACTAAAAGAAGTTGTCATGGAGAGTACACTAATTTTTACAGTGAAATTGTGTGTCCATTAATATACAGTTGAGCAAAGCATGTCTCAACGTTGCACTTTTGGTTGTTTCCCTTCTACAGGCACCCACATGCCACGACGAATGGCTACAAATAGCGCAAGGCTTTCAAGAACTGTGGCAGTTCCCACATTGCATAGGGGCACTGGATGGCAAGCATGTTGTCATCACGCCACCACCAGGGAGTGGAGCTGCGTACAGAAACTATAAGGGAACATTTAGTATAGTTCTCATGGCACTTGTGGATGCTGACCTCAACTTCATCTTTGCTGTTGTTGGCAAAAACGGACGCCTAAATGACAGTGGGGTCTGGACCGAGGCAAAGCTGCGCTTAAGAATCGAGTCAGACCCAACATGCCTTCCCCCTCCTGAGCAGCTGCCCAACTCTTGTACCAGTGCTCCCTGTGTAATTGTGGGAGACGAGGGATTTGGCCTCAAGCCATATCTCATGCGGCCATATCCAGTCGCCGAGCTGCAGCACGAGAAGAGGATTTTTAACTACAGGTGCGGCCTGCGTAAAATCGTACAAAATATCCATTCCTGCATCTGTTTTGGTCACTAAGTTTATTTTTTGAAGGCGTACAATTATTTTCAAAAGTAGTTTCGCAGCAAAGGTACCTTCCTGGTGTGGGAATTGTTTGGATCTCGGGCAGAGGATGATGAGGGTCAGGGTGCGGGTTGCACAATGACGGAATTTGCTTTCATCCAGCTGATTCTCCATTTTTCCGGGTGCAGTTCGGGATTGGTGGCCTTGCAACCTACTTAATTTGCATTGTAACCAACTTCCTTGCATCCAGACTATCTTGTAATGCAGTAAACCATGCTTCCGCTGTTCCTTTGGAATATTATGTACTTAATAGGAGCATTTACTGCCCAGTCACAGTGTCATGAACGGATGAAGCAGCTATGAAAGGGTTTTTTTTTTGCACTTTTGTCCTCATTCTTGAACCCATTCATTTCAGGCTCTCTCGTGCCAGGCGCACTGCAGAAAACGCTTTCGGCATTTTAGCCAGCCGCTGGCAGATATACAGGGCGCCGATGCGACACAAGCCCCTCAAGGCAGTGCAACTTGTGCTTGCCACAGTTGCATTGCACAATTATCTTCGGTCTAGGGGGGCATCAAGACAACTGTATACTCCACCCGAGAGCCTTGATGTGGAAGATGTGCTAACAGGCAAGACACCACTTTCTCCTACTTTGCGAAATTCGTGGCAATCTTGGCTTGCGTCTTGAAGCTGTTGCACTGCTAGGAACGCACAAGGCCTGCCTAGTCTGTATAACTGTGTATGCCATTGATGACTTGACAGAAAACATTCTTATAAGCAGCAGTTTATTAATGCGCTTCCAAGTATTTATTTGGAATACTGATCATGAGAGTATGCACAGGGGCAGACATCAGTAAATGGAGCACTGTACCCTTTTGCAAGTGTGATCGTAGCTCGCCTCTTCAAACAGCACCAGCAGGCTCTACCAGGCTATGCATCTGATACCTGCCAGTTTTAGACCATGTGTGAAAAAGGCAAGGAGGCCAATAGCCTGTCCTGTTCACCTCTGTTGAAACCTGTGCATATCTGTAATCATGGCTGCATACAGTGCTCTCCTTCTTTTACAAGTGATCAGGACAAAGAGCAGGAATGCTGTGCCTACAATAATTTTATGACTTGGAATAGATGTCACGCAACATTTTCCCAGCTTCTTTTTCTATTTATGCAACATACATGGGTCTGGTTTGTCAAGATTGCATATCTGAACGGCCCTCCGCTTCAGTGTTTCGGTTCGTCATGAACAACTGCTTTCAACCCAACAGATCACTCTCGCTTGTGTACTGCTGTGTGCAGTGCCTCGTTCAATATTTGAATTTGTTATATCTGTCTTCTCTACTTTGGAACGTTTATTCGTTTTGCAAGGTCTTGAAAGGAGGGCCACTGCCAAGCATTTACTCTGCAGTCAGATCAGCAGTGCCAGTCTTCAAAGTGCTGTGTGAGCTTTGCCAATGTGTAGGTTGAGTACAGTTGTGTCCTATTAATGCGACCCCAGTTAATGTGGATGATACAAACTATGGGCAGCTTTTCTGGGGACCAAGGTTTTTCAGTATATTTTGTGCCTTGTTAATATGGAAGCTCGTCCAGGCAATGGACGGGGGGAAGTATAGCGCCCATTGCAGGTCATATACTTTTGCCGGCTAATATAGAACTGAACTATCCATATTAACGAGCCACTGCTGTAGCAGAATGTTGACTGTTCAATCTGGAGCTTTCCAATATTTTGGCCACAGGGTACTATTGAATGGCAGTGAGAAAGGGGAAATGTTTCTAGTCACGGCTTCTCTTTTGTGGTTTCATGCTTTAGGGTGCCAAGAGTCCAGTTGACACCCCTTACTGTCTGCTATATTCATTGAATGGCTGTGAAGACATCTCTGTCTACTTTATATGCTGCATATAAATTAGCTTTTAGCAGCTGTGAACTGACTGAGTACAGATGTGCACAGTGGTTTGAGAGATCTCAGCAGCCACAGTAGGAGGTGTATTATCACTCTGAGACACATCTCATGGACCACTAGGTGCTTCAAACTGCACCACTTTAATTTAGTGTAACGGCTCTTTCGTTACTACAATTGGTGATCTGGAGATCTTAACCATAGAATTGTTTTCTTTTTCCTGAGCTTTTTGCCCTTCGCAATTCACTGGACTGGCTGCTCTATGAACAGATTTGCTCAGCAGCCAAATTGTTCACATTAACAAGGCTTGACTGTATTCCTGTCCGTGCAGTGTGACAGTCTGAATTTTTTTTCAAAAGAAATTTACTGACGATTACAATACTCGGTAATGCGAAGTTTGAGTTGTCCTTACATTGTGATCGCGTTAATGGTTCTTGTCTACGGCTCTTTTCAGATTTACGTTCACCTTAATGCACTTTGCTGCCTGCTTAATCACTACACCCTTAAACTCCCTCTAAAAAGTATGAGATCACTGCGGCACCTGCATTGGAGGAATGCGCAAACATTGACTCCTCCTCGCACCTCCTTGCCTCTGTTTACTCAACTCGTCACCTCTCTTTCAAATTTGGCGCCACTTTCGCTGTGGCCCCGCCCACTTTTTCTTATAACTCAATTTGTTCGAACGTTATCGTGATGAGAAGCTCGTGAGAGCACAAAACCGCAAACATAGCCATAAAATGCTTACGCATTCAAATTCGCTCATTCTCATCTTACACTTTATCTTAAACATACATTGAATACACTCGTAAACTAACGCACTGTGTGAAAGACCACCTGACCTAGATATAATGCCCCACTTTAACTAAGCTGTCCTAATGTCCATGCATGACCTAAGGGTTACATGTCTTATTCGGGATCCAAAACTGCCAGGTTCAAATTCAAGGAGGGGATTTCCATCTCTCCAATCTACCACCTGCTCGCCGTGGCATTTCGCTCTGCTGCTACCTGCCACAGCTGGCAGGTGGCGTGTGAGGCCACTGACTAGGAATCTAGAAAAAGAAGCCTGAGCTACGCTTTAAATACAGCAGGAGTTAAGGAACGGCACCTAAGAGCTGAGCTCTAAAAACAGCAGTGTGTATTTCTGACCGAATGGCCTAACATGTGTAAAGACAGAAGGATGATGCTTTCATTTAAAATGGAGATTATGCGTGTGTTGGAAATGTCATTAGTTATGCAAATAGTCACATTAACATTCCCCTCTGTAATGCCAAATGGCCCGGGGGGTATTAATAAAGGAAAAGAAATAAAAACACTTTATGAAAGAATAACGTTGACTTGGTGCACTTAAATTGCTATTTAAGTATTGCAAAAATATTTTAAGGTGGGTCCCTTGAAACAAAGCATGCACCATCATGTGGACGTTCTTATTAGCCTTGCCTAAGGTATTGTTGTGTTCTTATGCTACAAGGAATGCTTCATGCTGCTGCCGTACATTGCATTCTTTGCTCATGCGCAGGACATGTCCATCAAGGATCCTGGCGCGACCGGGCAGGCCCTTGTGGTGCCATGAAGCCGCTCTCAAAAACTGGCGGGAACTGCAGCAGGAGTGCTCGGGAAACTAGAGAAGTTTTCAAGAGCTACTTCTGCAATGAAGGCCAAGTTAGCTGGCAGTAAAAACTTGTGTCCAGGTGAAATAGAAATCTGTTTTTATTCCTGCATGTTGAGGACGTTTAACATTTCCACTGGAACACTGTGTCTTGATAAATTAATTTTTACAATTGCCTGATGGGCATTTAGCACGGCCAACTGACGGTCTGGCCCTGGCGGTATTTGGCGGACAGCATGCGCCATCATGCTGCCAAATGCGTCGCATTCGTCATTGGCCGCCAGGCGTTGCTGACTCCTCTGTAATGTTTCCACCGCTGTTGTCAGCAGAACTTTCCTTTGTTCTGTCTCGTCATCATTTCGCCTTCTCTTTTTTCCAGGCCTTGAAGTCCCCTCTCCAATCTGCTGTGTTGGCAGACTTGGCTCTGCACAATTTTGTGGCGAACAAGGAAAATCCATTTCTTGATCTGCGGATTCGTTGTTCCAGTGCTCGCACTGCCGTTCAGTCTCCTAAAACAAAAGGACACAAAATCGTAAGTCAAAACTACACAGGCTAAACTGTATCTTATTTAACGTATGGGGCCACAATTGAAACATAGTTATGCTTGTATTAAAATTCCCAAGGCGACTCAGGGACGCTACAGTGAAGGGCTTCGGAAATTTCTACGACCTTGGGTTTTTTAACGTACACTGTCACTGTAGTAAACAGCTGCCTTGCTTTTCGCCTCCATCGAAAAGCGGCCATGGCGGCTGGGATTCAGCCCGTATCCTTGGGTTCAGCAGTCGGGCACCCTAACCACTGAGCCATCATGGCAGTACTAGGATTTAATGATTAATTTATCCCATACAGTAATCCCCAATGCTCAAAGTTGCACATTGTCACATTTCATAGGCAGTTTAAAATAAAATTATGGAGGCAAGAGGTTGGCAATAAGGATAACGTGGATTAACCGAAGACTATAGAAGATGAAGAAGCATTCGGTAAGGTGGAGAGAGATGATTGGTGGAGAAGAGAAGAAGACGACAAGGCTTACATGGACTAACGCCAAGGCTATAAAAGGACGACGGAGAGCGAGGCACGAGGGGGAAGAACAGAGAAGCGGAGGCTCCGGCGGGTCAGGGACGCTTTGGCTTGAATAGTGCGACGCAGGCTACTGCTCTGGTGAGCTCGCGTTCTACGGCAATGCATCGTGGGCTTCCTGCTGTTCCTGAGCCCGTTCTGGGGAGTTAACTGAGGACGCTACCACCTGCTACAGCCAAGTGTGTCTCCAGCGCTGTTGCCACCCATTCGGGTGGTGCCCCCAACGCCAACAACACTGGCATCACCTCCAAGGACGCTTGGACCGGGAGCTTATACGACACAGCCAGCGACGCCAGCCTCAGCACGTCGAACGCCATCTAGAAGCCGGCTACTGGACGCATGCAACGCCGCATCCGGACAGAACGAACAGTGAGCACGAACGCCGACCGTTAAGAGTAGAGTGCTAGTAGTTGACGCTGGTAGCAGTGGTTCCGGGTCGTGTGTATTTACAGTCTGTTTTGTGTTAGTTTTGCGTGCTAGTGTGCATGCCACGTAGGGTGTATTAAATGTGCGTCTGTGTGGGTACAGCTGTCGCCTAGTCTATTCTTTCGGTCCGAGTGTTCTCCGAGGAAATTCGTGACACAAATCGAGTATGAGAAATGGTCTATTGCAGGATTACTAATTAATTTTGACCACCCGAGCTCTTCTGCACTAGTATAACCCAGTAACATTGCCATTTTTATGTGCTGCTTTCCCCGAAATGCAGCAGCCATGGCCAGAACTTGATCCTTCATCATTGGCCTCAGCAGCCATTTGCCACTGATAAAGATATTGAGATGAATACTGTGGATGTAGTCATGGAAAAACTGTACGATGTAAAGAAAAAAGGTTGAACATTAAAGCCATCTATGGAACAATGAGTTAATAATTGATAGACATCAATGTCTTTTGTATCCATTTGTAATCCTTTGTGACGAAAGCTCTTACTATGAGTAACCTGGCTCTCTGCCATCTATTTTAATGTACCCAGAGTACTGCTTTTGTTTCGGAAGTGAGCTACAGTATAACGCAAGACACAGTCTGTTGTTAGATGCGGGCGTTGAAACAATCATTTATGAATAAATTTTTTGCAAAACAGTAAGAGATTCGGTTGCACCTCATGCGTTCATGTCTTTATTTCATTACCCTTTTTTACAGTTCATAGAGTTCTTGAGTATTGACTGGTTATGCTTTGTTAAACTTGTTTCCTTCACTATTCTTGTTTGTGCATTTATTTTTGGGTGTAAGTTTCTTTATGCACTGTTATATCCATATTTTCTGTGTTTCTTTTCTTCTGCTGTGATCTTGTTTTTGAGGTGCACTGTAGTTGTTCAATCCTGATTATATAAAAAGCATCTGCTGTTCTCCTTACACAATGTTCTCTTTGTAGTTTTTAATGGAGTGTCCCATTGCTGTTACAGACTGTGGAACCCTTATCAGTACATCTTAAGGAATGTGTGTATGACTGGTACACCATAATTGCAATAAACAAAGATGTACCTTGCGCTAACGTTACTCAAGCGCAGAAAGGCAAAACACAGTGCAAAGGCTTTTAATAGCTACACGTCATGATTACTGCAGTGTCACTGGACACATGTGAAAATGTCATAGTGCAAGTGGTCACATTCGTTGAGGATGTAATGCCGTAGAGAAACACCAGTATGTTGAATATTCAAGTTCTTTTTTTTCATACTGAGCAATGCCTGTTCTGATGCTTTTTTTTAAGAAATAATGCTAAAAGGCACACTTTTTGTTCTGTTCAACTTAACGTTTTGCAAATTTTCCATAAATGAATGGAACACTAGCCAATGAACGCCAAGAGAAGTCCATCGCCCCTAGCCGTCGGCCGGAATCCCTTGGGACACAGCAGCAGCAAAGACTGGACCAATGATGTCCTGCTGGAAGTTAGGGTCTGGGCTACAGAGCAAAGCCTCCCAAGGGTTCTAGAGTGCGCGAACTCTCGTACTTAGCCAGACACGTCCACACTATGTGGACCAATGTTGCTGCCTTGTCGCAAAATTTGCACTGTGATCTGAAGACTTCAGGGTGCCACTTGCTGTATAGTACTGGGTTGGGAAAAAAAACCCGCCTGTAATTTTCTCCACACAACCTCCTCGTTCTTATTGAGCTTTCTGTCCACTGGCGGATGAATTTGTCGATTTAGTCTGTAGTATAGTGCGATTTCCTGGTACGAGCGCATATCCTCTCTGCTGTTTATAGTTTCGGTGACTTGGGAGGTTCCAGGAGTCAACCGGCAATTGAGACTTCGGGCGACTAAATGAGCCTCCTCGTTTCCTCTAAGTCCTTGGTGAGCTGGTGCCCAAACCAGCAGAACCAGTTCTCTGGGTCCTCCTTCCCTGTTTAATATACGGACGGCAGTCTCCATCACCGTCCCCAATTCATTTACAGCGTTTTTTGAATCACTGATGACCACCCTAAACCCCCTTAGCTCATGGCCAAGGCTATGGCCACTTCCTCTGCTTCTGCGGTCTCAGCGCCACAAACTGTGCAGCATGCCACCAGGGTTCAGTCTTCCTCCACAGGCGCGTATGCCGCTTTGATCTCGTATACTGCAGCGTCTGTATACAGGACATCCTGCCAACCTGTATACCTAGTTTGTAATGCATCTGTTCAGTCTTTACATCTGCCTTTGTGAAAGGCAGGGTGCATGTTTCTGGGCAGCGGAGCGATTTTAACTTTGTCCTTGATTTGTCGCGGTATGTCTCTTGAGTGCACATGCTACTGCTTAAGCTCGTAGCCCAATCTGTCTAAAATTTTCCTCTCCATTTTAGATCCGAGTAGTCTTTCATGCTGCACTGTAACGGCAGCCTCAGTCAGCTCCACGAGAGTGTTCGAGACCCCTAGCTTCACGTCTGTCAGTAGGCATGTTCGGGGGGAGTCCGAGTGCCACCTTGATGCTTTTCCTGATAATAACATCTAGTTTGTTCCGTTCCACTGTGTTCAGATTGAAGTAGGCTGCCACATACACTATCTAACTGAATACGAAGGTTTGTGCAAGTCTCAAGAGATTCGCCTCCTTCATCCCAGCGTGCCTGTTTGCTATTCATCTGATAAGATGACGTGTTTGATTTGTGCTGGCTTCTAACCTAGCAAGCGTTTCGTGTTTCGTCTGTTCGCCTGAATTCTAAGCCCGAGGACGTGGATACTGACGACCGCGAGGATCTCTCCGCCGTTGACATACAAGCGGATGCCTGCCTCGTGCTTTTGGTGAAGCCATCATTTTCCGAGGGGCATGAGGAACAATGCTTCCGGCTTTTCGGCTGAACATTTAACTCCTTTAGGTTTGAGGTACTCTTCAATGATGTCAATTGCATTTTGTAGAGAGCTTTCAATTTGCCAGTCGCCTATCTTGTTTATCCATAATGTTAAGTCATCTGTGTAACTGGTGTGGTTTATATTTCCAATTTCCGCCAAATGGTCGGGGAGTCTCAACATTACAGTGTTGAAGAGGGTTGGTGATAACACCGAACCCTGTGGAGCCCCCCCTGTCACCCACTGTAATGTCCTCGATGGAGTCTTCCCCTAGCTTGAAAGCGGCTTTCCTGTTTGTAAGAAAGTCCTTGATGTAGTTGTTCACTCTCCTCCCGACATTAAGTGAGTTCAACTTCTCCAAGACCGACACGTGCCTCACATTGTCAAATGCCTTTGCCACATCCAACACCACGACCACTCGAGTCTCGGGTTTGCTTGTCTATGAATTGCTCCTTGAGCTGCAGCATCACGTTGCATGCTGACAGCTTTGGTCTGAAAACGATCATGGTGTCCGGGTACAGCCCACTGTCCTCTGTATACTTATTTAGCCGAGTCTGAAAGATGTGCTCCATAAGCTTACCCATGCAGGAGGTTAGCGATATCGGTCCGATGTTCTCGGAGCCCGGTTTCTTCCCTGACTTGGGAATTAAATAAGGTTTCTGAGTTTACACTCCTGCGGTATCGTCCCCTTCTACCAGCAGTCCTGCATGTATGTTGAGAGGTTGGAGATAGACCTGACGTCTAAATTACGCAACATTCTGTTTCTCACTCTATCAGGCCCTGTTGCTGACTTATACCCTGTCACACGGGCACCGCAAAGGCGTTTGAGAGTCAGGTCTTTATATCCAAAGTCATAAGGAGTGCAGCTACACGGCACAAATGTTGTGCCTTTGCTGCTAAGGGCCTTGGCCCGTCCAAGACCTTTGGAGCCCAAAGGCGCGGCCTTCGAGAACCTGTGATCGCAGTGCCATCCAATGTGAAAAAGTAAAATAAATTAAAAAAGAACGTAGATGCAGCCAAAAATGCTTGAAAACATCTTCAAGAAATACGAAAGGTGTGTCTGGCTTTGCTTTTTGTACGGGTGTTTATATTTTATGCCCAGATTTCAAGACAGTGAAAGCGTTGCAGAACACCGAGTGCCCCTGGTGGCCAAGGCAATGCGCAAAACCTGCTGCTGCTGATGAGAGTAGCTGTTGCAGTCCTTTTAAGGAAGCAATCAGAATAAAAAAAAGTTGCCTGAGCTCAACGAATGAACAGAATACCCCACTTTAATTTTAAAACATTCACTTAAGCCGCCTCGAGCACAGCAGCGGGTGCTAAGTCTGAATGGCTGTTCCACCTTTGGGCTGCACCGTGTAGCTGCGTCACTGCTCCTTTAAGCTTTCGCTCCTTTGGTGAAAAAAGGTGCCTTTGCTGGAAAGGCCTTCGAGGAATGCCGTGTGACAGGGGTATTAGCCCAATATCTGTTTCTGTGCATAGGGGACGGCAGTGAAGCGGTGATTAGTCAAAAGCTGGGAAGTTCCAAGTGTGTTATTGTGGTTGCCATTACTTTTAAAATATTTAGATACAGTTCGATGTGCTCCTGAAGGAGGCTTTGATGTAACAAAGCAGCACAGAGGACAGTAACTCATGCAACATGGCAAATGATGGGGCCTTCCGGCCAGGCACCATGACACTGGAAAGCACTAAACCACAGAACAGCCATCATGCTAGCTTTTTTACTCCTTTGCGGTGGTGTTCAGCAATAAAACACAAGAATAGAAATACTTGGCAGGGGAAGTCGATATTGTGTTCTCAGTACTATTAATTTTAATGTGACAAGATTTCCAAGAGGCTGTGCGCACTTTCACCCTGTTTACCGTCTGGGCAATGAGTTTCCATTAACAAGGTTAAAATGAATGCAAAAATTTGGGTTTTTAAGAAAATGCTCATAACTTGAGCCGCGCATGTTAAAGAAAATTGTATTGATGGGGCACAACTGTACACCAGTGTAGACATAATGTAATATGGCCTGCAGCAAATTTCGGTTGTCTGTGTAGGCCACGATTTGCTTCAGGCCAGCTTGATTGAAGATGTGATGCACTGTTGATTTCAAAAAGCATGCCAGTTTTCATCCTGTAACATGCTTTATCAGAATGAGTTTTGAACATTATTTAAAGATTCGGTGACATAACACTTTATCCTGGATGCTCAAAAAACAGATGTTGTACTCAAAATGCAGCTTCAATACAAAACATTTAGAAATGCCCCTGCATACTCGCCAGCTATCAAGGAATAAACACAACATACCTCCTCTTCTTCCTGCGTGTGGAGTGTCGAAAAACTTGGCTGCGAGGAGCAGGAGGTATCCAGGAACATCAGGCTTTTGTAATGAGCCCACTTTGGCTGGTAGAGCTCGTCCGGGCTTGCGCCGGAGCGGGCCTTGATCTTGCGCCTCTCGCGCATAAATTGTGTGCGCAAGTTAGCGAACCGCGCGCGCACTTGGGCAACTGAAAAGTAACGTCAGAAAAGGGAGCATCGGTACAGCGTGGCAGTCAAATAAAGTTGGTGGCTGCTGTTTGACTTCTCGTGCGGACGACGCCAAGCCACATAGTTAATGCAATCGACGGTCGGGAAGTCACGACGCCACACTAACCATAAGCAGTGCTAAAAAAAACAGCAGACACCACAGCATCAGATAGTCTCCGATACTCCGTGCAACGTGGTATGTTCCCGTACGTACCGGTGAATTGGCCTCCCAGTGCCTCGCATACCTCCGCGTATGCTACTTCTTTAAAGTCGCGGCGGTGGTAATGGGGATGTTTAACGTCCCATATGAGGCGACGCTCTTCTATTAGGGAGATCAGCTCCGTCTCCACTTCCAAAGAAAATGCTGCAGCAGTCATTCTCGTGCGAGGTGGCGATTGAAATGACCAGCGCACGCTTAAAAACCTGACCAAAGGAGGGTTAAAGCAATGTGGACATGATGTCAATTCGGCTGTCATAATAATTTGAACGTTTTGTGAGCGCCGAAATGTATCCGAAATTTATTCTCCGCAGGCTGGATATGGAAGCAGGGCCTTGTTTCGGTAATGTTTTTGCTCGGCGACCGATCTCGCGACGACACGGTCGGCAGACTGGTTTTGTCGGCGTCGCGGTCGTCAAAGCTTGTCACACTACGAAGACATCCGGTCGTCGGCCGCGTTGGTGTCGTAGTCGGCCTAGTGTGACAGCTCGGTCTGCCACAGACAAGGTCGGCCGACCGGGTTGGCCGATCTTTGGTGTCTTTGTCGTGTCGGCGTCGGCGGCGTGTCGGGCTAGTGTGACAGGGCCTTAAGGGTTCTTGAAACAAGTAAAGGTGACAAGTCGAGCGGTTTTTTCAGGGTCTTCGCTATGCACTACATGATAGCGCGGGAAATTTGTCTTGCTGCCAAAGAATTGAGCAGTCACTTCGTTGCGCCCTCTGTATGGAGGACGATCAGCGGAAAGTAAGAAATGAGCCATCAAATATCTGCAGTTTGGTCGCAGTGCTAGCCACACACCATGCAGCCCAACTAGGGGGCAGGACAGGAGCTTGCAAACAAGTCCTGCCCACGCCAGCTATACACCTCAACTATAAACAGATCTGACGAAACCCAGGGTAGTTCGCCACACAAGGTTAGCCCTAGACGCCTATGAAATATGTAAGAAAAAACGAGAAGAGAGGAGGAGACAGGAGAGTTATGAGAAAGAAGATAGGAAAGTAAAAGATGGAGAGGAGGACAGGAAAAGGCGACTGCCGATTTCCCCCAGTCGGGTAAGGCCCGAGGTGCCGTCTACAGGAAGCGGGGGCCAAAGAGTTGTGTTTTATGGCACATAGGGAACTGAGGCCATCATGCGCCTAGAACAAGGTATAGGAAAGGTCTTTTGTTGAATATTATAGAAATTTAAGAATCATCCCTGCTCTAGAGGCCCTCAAACATTAATATTACCCAGTGAACACATACACAAATTTTATAAATGGCTACAAGTAAAAGCTTTAAAGAGGGCCGGGTAACCTCAGTAGCTTTCCTTGGCTGCGGAAGGATATCGAGGCTCCCAACCGATCAAAATAAACGTCTCAGCTTTCTTCTCAGGCATGAGAAAGTGGCTGAGGTGTACTAAAATTCAAACAAACCAGTGGGTAAAAAATTTAGTCTCTTGAGAAATCCCGTTTCATTAAGAAAGCTAAAACACATGATATAACAACAATTGCATCATCTCCTAAAAGCAGTGCGGGATGAAAAGGAATGCATTTATTGTAAAATTCAGTAAAATATAATTTTGTTAGTTCTTCCAGTTCCACAGAAGAGAATAAAATGTGGTTAACCGTGAGTTCATCTCCGCATTCTTGGAAAACAGGTTTGTCTTGTTTTGTTAGTAGGAAGTTGTGCGTAAGGTGTGTGTGGCCTATTGGGAGACGGCATAAGATCACTTCCTTGAAACGTTCTTGGTGCACAAACGACTTAAATTCACCTAAAACTGGTTTTACCAAGTGTAGTTTATTTTCGACCTCATTGTTCCAAGCCGACTGCCATTTTTTTCTTAGTTTCCTTGCTACTAATTTTATGCAATCATTAAACGGCATATTTACTTTATTTCCATGCCACGAGCTTTTAGCAGCACACACATCTGCTCTCTCATTGCCTTTTATTCCCACATTACTCGGGACCCAGCAGTTTTATATTTTGTCCTTGAGCTGTGGCAGTTACCATGTTGTGTATGATGTCACCAAGCAGAGGGGAGCTTACATTTTTAGAATGGAGAGCTCTAAGTACACTTAAGGAGTCTGTGTAAATAATAGCATTTTTGAGGTTCTCACTTAGTATTTTTTCTATGGCCATACATACTGCGTTGCACTCCGCGGTGAAGATGGAGGAACACTGTGGTAGTCTTACTATTTGCTCCGAATTCCCTCGCACCACTGCGCTTCCTACGCAACTATCTGTTTTTGATCCATCAGTATAAAATTCTGTAAAACTACTGTATTTTTCTTCAAGGGCACGGAATTCTTGTATTATATGTTGCTGTGCAGTTCGCTTTTTACGGAAATGTGCAAGAGTGAGGTCACAGATTGCAGGAAAATTGAACCATGAAGGCAGAGGACCACGTCTTCGAGCAACGCCAGGTAATGCAACCATTACGCCGAGGTTTTTGCACATATCTTCAAAACGCAGGAGAAGTGGCCTTATAGCTAATGGTTTGTTGTTAGTGTTCTAGATGGGCACTTTGTGACTATTTGGTGACAGATATGTTTAGGTAGTGAACCGATTTTTAAAACGTACGAGCATGTGAGTATGGTTCTTCTCTCTGTAAGTGATGGTTCGTTGGTTTCCACATGAAGACTGTTTATCGGTGACGTCCTGTATGCACCGGTGGAAAGACGCAAGCCTAAATTGTGTACTTGGTCTAGCCGTTTAAGGTACGATTGCCTCGCTGATCCATAAACTATGCATCCGTAATCTAATGTAGAACGTACTACAGAGCGATGAATCTATAAAAGACAAGTCCTATCGGAACCCCAATGTTTTCGTGAAAGTACTTGTAGTATATTCAGCGATTTAGAAGCTTTCTTTTTGAGTACGTTTGTGTGTGGTAGAAATGTGAGCTTTTTGTCATAAGTTATTCCTAGAAATTTGTGCTCATCTTTAATTGGTAGTGCGACTTCATTTAAATACAGGGAGGGATCAGTGTGCAGTCCTCTTCGAAGCGAAAAATGAACAGCTACTGAATTTTGCGCAGAAAACTTGTAACCATTTTTGTCTGCCCATTTTGTCATCTGTATTTGCCTCTCACACGATGTAACGCTAGAGGATGTGCAAGCAATCTGGAGATCGTCAACGTAGACAGAATACATGATAGACTTTGGAATTATTTTTGCTAGGGAATTTATTTTTACTATAAAAAGCGTGGTTCTTAAAATGCACCCCTGAGGCACGCCGTTCTCTTGAATGAAATTCTTAGAAAGAGTGGCACCCAGGCGTACTTGAAATGAACGGTTCGTCAAAAAGTCACTAAAGCATTTTAACATTCTACCACGGATTCAGAGGTCTCCAATGTCCCGCAGTATGCTAAACCTCTATGTGGTGTCATAGGCTTTCTCTAAATCGAAAAAGACCGCAAGGCAGTGTTGCTTGTGTATAAATGCTTCTCGGACTGTGTTCTCTAGGCGGACTAGATGGTCGGTTGTAGAGCACGCCTTTTTAAACCCACACTGATGGATGTCAAGAAGATCACAAGATTGTAATATAAACATTAATATAATGTTAAGGACGCTTTCGAAGGATTTGGCAAGTACGCTTGTTAGGGCTATAGACCTGTAATTGCCAGGGGAGGTAGGTACTTTTCCCGCCTTCAACAACGGTACAATAATGGCCTTTCATGCCTCTGGAATCTCTCCTTTTAACCATATTTTGTTAAAAAATTTCAGAAGAGAGTCTACAGCGTGTTCGGACAGGTAGGCAAGCATTTCGTAATGGACTTCAGCTGGTCCTGGTGCAGTCTGTTTACCGGAAGAAAGCACACTGCTAATTTCTTGTAGTGTAAATGGGCTATTATATGCTTCGTGAGCACTGCCCTCTATCGGCAGTCTTTCTTTTTCGGCTGTTTTTATATTTAAAAAAATGATTCTGTATAGTTAAAGGAACTAGATACAGTGGAAAAATGTTCACCTAATATGTCTGCTTGTTCTTTTATATTTGTCTGTACACCAGGGGCTGTCAGAAGAGGAACTGTGAATGGAGAGTAGCGACCATTCATTTTGTGCACTGCCTCCCACATTTTTTTCGAAGAGACTTGGCTGTTTATCGAGGAAATGAAACGCTGCCAGAATGATTTTTCGGCATTTCGACGTATGTACCGCACTTTTGCTCTTGTTTTTTAAAAGTTTATAAGGTTCTCCTGTGTGGGGTATTGGCGAAATATACCCCAAGCTTTATTTTGATGTTTTTTTTTCTTCTTTGCAACCTCGTGTCCACCACATTTTATGGTTACGTTGTACTATTCCTGAAGATTGGGGGATAGCCAAGTGTGGGGCGGCAAGAATGCAATTTGTGAACTTTTCATTTATTTCATTTACATTAAGATTTTCTAACGTAATATTTTCTAACGTGGCGGCTGTTCTAAAAAGCTGCCAGTCTGCTAAATTGTGCTTCCAACACCGTGGTTTTGTCTGGGTGACTGATGGTGGGGATGACAGGCAGATTTCAACAGGGAGATGATGGTTTCCGTATGGGTTGTCTAAGACATCCCATTTAAAATCGATAAAAACTGATGGAGAGCTAAAAGACAAATCTAAAACACTCATTTTTCCTGAACTAGGGGAGCAATAAGTAGGTTTACCGGTGTTCAAGAATCAAAAATTGTTTGATAGTACAGAATCCTCAATAACCTGACCTCTGCCATCGGTTTCCTCACTGCCACAGAAACAAGAGTGCATTAAAATTGCCAACTATCAAGTATGGCTCCGGTAACTGTTGTAAAAGGTTCTCTAATTCATGCTGTCTTATTTCGAGATGTGGTTGAAGATACGCGCTACAAAGTGTAATGGTTTTGTAACCAACCACGGTGGCTGCTACGGCATCGAACCTAGTTTTGAGTTTGATCTCGCTAGCTGCTACGCCAGGTTGCACAATGATTCCTACGCCTCCCGAGAGTCTGCTCGCCCCCTCTCGGTCACGGCGGAAGACAGTATACTTCTTTAGCACCTTTGTGTGCTGAGGGCCTAGATTGGTTTCCTGCACACATAAAGCAATAGGAGAAATTGTGTTTAAAATGTGTTTTATGTCGTTAGTTATTTACGAGACCTCTGCAGTTCCAGTGTATTATGAAAGCCATCTTAATGTGTGCGTGTGTGCAGATAAAATTACATTAACTTTGATTTGGCCCCTTGACTCGGAGCCTCACACTTTTTTGATCGATCCAAAGACCTCCGCCGTCCGTCCGATGTGGACGGCACGGGGCTGCCCTGGGTCGTGTCCATCGCCTCAGCAGAGGCGCTGGACGACCGTGCAGGATGCACGCTGACTTTTGAGTTAGACCTCGACCTGTGGGAAGAGGTCTTGAGGCCCGCTGACCCGGGGGTCTGCGCAGCCTGCTTTGGGGTTGGCGGAGTAGTATCAGCTACTCCACCAAGGGGCGCGGATGGCCCTGCCATAGGCCCACTGCGTGCGGCCTGGACAGGTGCCGAAGCCTGGTGTGGTGCGCCGCGCCCACGCACCACATCGGCGAAGGTTGTTTTCGCAGTGAAGGAGAATCGGTTTGTTTCGGCGTATCGCCTCCTTGCTTCCTCGAAAGAAACGTTTTCAGCGGTTTTCAGAGCAATTATTTCTTTTTCTTTCTTCCAGGTTGGAAAAGCCCTGGAGTATGCAGCATGGTCTCCCTCACAATTTGTGCACCGCGAGGCAGCAACACATTCATCTGACTGGTGGTCCTTCGAGGAGCATTTCGCGCTAGTTTTGCGGCCGCGACAACTCTGAGCCGTGGCCGAACCTCTGGCAATTGAAACATCTGCGTGGGTTGGGTATATATGGCCTTACATTTATTTTCAGGTACCCGACTTAAATGCTTTCAGGTAGCGTGCTGGTGTTGAAAGTGAGGATCATGTGTTTCGAATCTATTTCCTTGTTATCCTTCCGGATTTTTATCCGCTGAACATTTATGACATCTTGGTCGGCAAGGCCTTCAAGCATTTCTTTTTCAGAGAGGTGAACAAAATCAATTTCTGATATGACGCCTCGGACTGTGTTCAAAGATAGGTGTGACGTGATGGAGACAGGAATCTCTCTTATCGATACAATGTTTGCAAGTCTCGAATGCTGGGCGCTGTCACGTAGTTCGAGCAGTAAGTCGCCACAAGCCATTTTTGATACCTTGTACACAAAGCCCAAGGTATCTAGGCACTTTGCTACCAGGAATGGGGAAATCAGTCTTGCTTGTTGTTCTTCAGCTTTGCTGTGAATAACATGAAATTTTGGGAATGACACTTTTCTTTTTTGGAAAATATCTTCATCGTTCCGCCCTCTTTTTAGAGAGCGATCAGGTTGGGAATGGAGGAGAGCCATAAAAAAATTTAGTTTTTCAGTCACGGTGCCAGCCACCCACTACGGAGCCCACTAAGGGGACGGGACAGCAACTTGCACGCAAGTCCTACCCACGCCAGCTGTACACCTCAACTATAACCGAATATGGCGAAACCCAGGGTAATTCGCTACACAAGGTTAACCCTAGCCGCCCATGAAGAAATGAAAAAACGGGGAAACGACGAGGAGACAGGACAGTAGTCAGAAAGAAGATAGGAAAGTAAAAGATGGAGAGGAGGACAGGAAAAGGCGACTGCCGGTTTCCACCGGTCGGGTCAGGCCGGAGGTGCCGTCTACAGGAAGCTGGGGCCAAAGTGGTGTGTTGCCTCCGCCGAGGGGCCTTAAAGGTCCAAACGCTCGGCATCGGCTCAACCACCAGGATCCCTTTTTCCCCGGACACGGCGATGCCACGCACGGCGAGGCGCGGGTGCTCGGGTCCGTGGTGATGCACCGTTCACCATCATCCCCCTGCGGGGATGTCCCTGCGGATGCTCGGGAACCCGTGGTGTCGCCACTCACCAACGCCTGCAAGCTGCAGACGCGCCCCTGCGGGGAAAATCAGAAATAGATTACATTTAACAGAAATAGCATTTTTGCATTTTTAAAACCGCCTAGGAACCTAAAAATTGCAAAATCAACATTTACAACATGTGGATGCGTTATCAGTTATAGGTTGGTGCATCGAAAAGACGCTAAAAAACTATACTATAGACAACGCGGAAATACAACAGAGGATGGCGACTGGGCGGGCAACTGTCAGATTTGGTATGCTGGTCCTCGCATTCGAATAAAAACAGGATTTGAAGAAATGACAGTTCACATCAGCCAATACACAGGTCTAGCAGAATGCAGCCAAAGGCGACTATTCTTTCATCAAAAATGAATTTAGATATTTATATGTTGAAGTTTGGCTCTGTTCATGTGGATGGGTAATTAGTTCCTAGGTAGCATACGATTTTAGGGCTCTGCGTTCAAAGTTTGCAGCGGGGCTGGAGAAGTCCCTGAATACCTACCTTTGCCTCCTGTGGTAAACACGTGGGCAGCCTAAACTGGCCATTGGAACAGTTAAGCGGGCTCGGCTTCCAGCGTACTACCTGCATTGGTCCTCATTCGGCTTTGCGAGGTCAGACTACAAGACAGATGAGGAGCCCTGTGAACTGCCGACAATGGGGCGGTAGAGGCTCGACTTCAAATTCTACCCGACATGGTCCTACAGCGCTGCCCACACCGGTCGAAAATGCGATGAGGAAGCCAGGTGGCCTGCACGCATTGGGGTGATGCTGGACTGAGTTGAACACACGCCGGCCATTACATGGGCTGCCCACATCGCACCCACAGCAGCCGCCAGCTCATAAACCCACTTTATACGGAATGTGGCGCATAATTCAATGACCGTCTTGTGCATGTGCCCATGCTTTAAAACACACCATGGGATTGGCACACAATATATAATAAAACGAATAACACGAATACTTCTCCAATGCCATTATTGCTGACGCTGCAGTAACACTAAACCTGCATGCAAGGTTGCCTGCCTAACAGCGCGCAGCAGGAGGTCGATGCAATGTAAATTACCATAAGTAAACAAAAGAAAGGTTTATTAGAAAACACGAACAGCGACGAGCAGAAAACGAGACCAGTTTCTTGGTTACAAGGTGGGCGCGGCACCCGGGAAGAGGAGGAGGGGGATCACAGCAAGGCGTCGTACGTGGGCTCTTCCAGCGCGTTGAAGCTGTTGAAGAAATAGGAGGCGGTTTCCTCAGACAGCCACAGTGGGGACGCTATCCAATGGTACTCGACGTAGCCCAAGACTGCGCCGGCCAAGGAGTCTCCGAGGAACTGTCGGCCCATGAGGAGCTTGCAGATGGCTACGGCGATGCACCAGACAAGGAAGGGCAACTTGAAGAGCGGGAACAGATGGCTGTGCTTGACCACAATCAGGGTGACCAGGAAAGCCCGGGAGGTGAAGCCCGAGGGGAAGCTCAGATTCGACGACAGCGGCTGGCTCTCGTACTGCTCGCGGCTCACCCCTGGACGGCGGCGGCGAGCAACGGCCTTGAGCACCGCCACCAGCACCACGTCGATGAGAAGCGCTGCGCAGTAAAGGGTGTGGCGTGTGAGGCTGCGCTCGCGATGCATATAGTATACATTCAACTAGGCAAACGAAAAAGCAAGCAAAACTAACTCCCGAAGCATAGCGTACATTGCGCAATAACAGCGACAGCCAGCAAAGTCAAAAGCAAAGGGACACGTAACAGCAGCACAGAAGAATATACGCACGAACAACTACGATGCAACATGTCCACGGCAGACAGCGAGCTTTCCTGCACGCTCCAACGGCGGCCCGGGCAGGCGTATATATCAATAACGGTTCGTTTCGAAAAAGCCCGAAGCAGCAAGACGAAGTCCGTAATAACCGGCGAAAACATTGAGGAGACGTGACCACAGCAGTTGACAGACAGCGAAGCGGCAGCCTCCAGAGAAATAATGGTCTTCCCAGCGTTTCAGGACAGAGCAGACAGACACAGGGTGTTCAGCAAGCGAACAACTTTTTACCTTCTCGATTGGTGGTGCGCCATCACACCTCAGTGAAACAAGTAGCGCGTTGCACGCTGGACTTGGCGCCGACATTCGTAGCTTCGTCTTGCGCATACTGACGACGACGAAGCCTTCTCAGGAGAGTGTTGGATCTTTTTTATGGAATCGTTAAGAGCAATCCAAGCCGAAGTGGCAAAGATACAGGCCAGCTTGTGTTTTCGAGTAGACAAGGTGACTGCTTTGAGAATTACGCCAAGCCTTTCATGTTAGACACCACGTAGGAGCTAGGCTTATTCTGTTCGAGGAGGCGCCGCTTTACTGCACCGGCCAAGAGCACACGTCGGCGAGCTCGCTTATGAGTATACTCACCTCGCCCCACATTCGCACGTGTGAACTCTTGCGAGAGTGAGTTAGAGGACGCAAGTGAGCCTCTGAGAGTACGCCAAATACGAACCCGTGGCGCTGTCTAGACAGGTAGCGCGCGCGTAAATTCTTCGGCGTACTCAGCGAAACGGGCTCCAGAAAACCATGCAGCCCACCAGCGCCGCGGTCGAAAGGAGCAATCGGCTAAGCGTATTTTATCCTGGGCGAGGCCGCCCAGAGCATAATAAACGGTGCGACAAGTCACAGACGTGGACAGGCCGGAAACAATGCGTCACGTGGCTTCGTGGAGCCGGATTGAATCCCGCGCAGCTTGTCGAATCCCGCGCACCTTGTTTACACAAGTACACAGAAATTCGGCGATAATGTAACGCTTCACTAGGCCTGCAATCAGCGTTGGTGGCAACTTGCGACGTTTACGGTCACGATTTGGGCAAACCGATCAGATTCCAATCTGTCGTGGCACGGTGCTCGCTCAGATTTTTAACCGCGTGTCGGGCGCGTCAGGAAATTGAACGCAGGGAGAAAAAAAAGCACTCCACTTTGCGCCCTGGTATGTAAACTACTCGAGAAAACGGGACAGAGTCTATCGAAATCAAAAAGCGAAACTGTTTGTCGTAACCTGCACAAAAAAGCTTTTATTGTGCCAGCAAAAAAAAACAAAAACATAATTTTGGTTTCCTGGCAGTAGAAGCCGTTTTCTCGCAGCGCCAATAGTGAATAGACCTCTGGTCCCCGCAGTATGCTTCGCACAGAAAGGCGTCCTCATCACCACAGCAGCGAATCGTGTGTGGGCTCTTCGAGGGCGCAAAAAGCTTTGAAGAGCACGGACACCATTTCTTCGGAGCACCAGATGGGCTCCACGACGATGCGGTACTCCAGGTAGCCTAGCGCGGCGCCCATCAGGGAGTCGCCCAGGTAGTGCTTGCCCAGCAGAGTCTTGGTCAGAGCGACACCGATGCACCAGGTGACGAAGAAAGCCTTGAGCATGCAAAACGCCCCAGTGCGGTTGACCACCACGAGAGTGACCAGGACCGCGCGTGAAGTGAAGTTTGACGGGAAGCCGAGGGTAGACGACTGCTGCTCGTCGCAGTCGCGCTGGCTCGCTGCCGCCTTGAGCATGGCCATCAGGACTGCATCCACCAGGACGGCTGCACGGGCCACGCAACACAGTTTGTCTCTGAAGGGGCGCAGGAGCTGAGGCGGCTGCAGCAAGCGGTGTCCAGCGCAGAGCACGCACAAAAGCGACCGCATAAAGAATGGGGATTTGGAACGCGACAACGCTATAGGTCCCGTTCGGCAAAAAGCCCGGCGTCGTGACTGGAATATACTGATTGGTCGAGAGGGTAGTGATGTAGAAAAGCAGTTTCGCTGCAAAAGAAAAAAGGGTGGTCAGGCGGAATCGAACAGCTGTCCTTTCAGCCAGGAGCCGAGCACGAACGTTCGTTCCGTGGGATAAATGCAGGCCTCGTACGAGCACCTCACACAGCACAGCAGGCGAATTAAATCACGGGAGCACTTAGTTGATTAGGGTCAGTAATTAACGTCACCAATTAATATGGACGATAAGAGGGTGCACCAGGGGTCACCCAAGCGACCGTAGGGACCCTTTAACGCTATCGCGCCATAGTCTTAAGGTGAACTTAAGTGTACCCCAAGATTTTACAGCGAAAGCTGTAATAGCTTTGTGGCCGCGTTACGATGGGGGGGGAAACGCAAAAGGCGCCCGTGTGCTTTCGCTTTTTTCCAGTCGACTGTAGTGAGAGCCACCGGTTAGTTTTGAGGAAAGGAACGGCGCAGTAACTGGCTCGATCGATCCTTTCACGCTGGGCACCTCATCCTCAAAAGTGTTACCTGTAACGCGTTACGACTCCTATACTGTACCCCCTAAATGGCTTATACGGCTGCTGCTGTAGCCCCTAAATGGCTTATAACGGGTAACACTTTTGAGGATGAGGTGTCCACCGTGAAAAGAGCCAGTTACTGCGCCACTCATGTCCTGATAACTAACCGGTGGCTCTCACTACAGTCGACTGAAAAAAAGCGAAAGCACACGGGCACGTATTGCGTTTCGCCTCCATCGTAACGCGGCCGCCGCGGTCAGGTTGGAACCCGGGTACTCTGGCTTATTAGCCGAGCACTTAACCACTGAGCCACAACGGCAGACGGAGCCAATGAGACTATATAGCAAACACCATCATCGCAGGCAACTTCGATAGAGCAGCGGGCTTCCAAAGCCTCGGAGTTTTCCTCTATAACCCGCTTACTTGCGCGAGACGTTGCTTAAAGATGTTACAAAATGCGTTTTTCTCGATTTATTCTTAATGTCCGTTCACGCTATCTCCGAAGTTAGCTTTGCCAACTACGCATTAAACTGTCACTTATATAACGACACTGCGAAAGCGGATACACAAAGAACAACTTATGCTTGCAGTGATGTGAACATTAGTAAGAGACAGCCATGAAGCTTTATAACCCGGTGGTGGGAAGAGCAGGAAGGGAGAAAGAGGTGCCATAGTGGAGGGCTCCGTCGGAGCCGCGGCACCGCTTTCTCTCTTTTCACTCCACCTTCCTGCCTTTTCCAGCTCGCTGCTCTTCCATTCAGGACCACAGCGTGCGGGACAGGGAGCCGCGGAAGAAGAGACGTGGAGAAGCAGGAAGAAAAGCGGCAGTCAGAGGCGCGCAGGGTTGAAGCGGCGTTCATGCTACAGGCGCGAAGCGAAGTACGGAAGCGGGACGCAAAGTTGGGCGCGTTGGTATAAGTTCACTTATCTAACTGCAGCGCGAAATAACTAAAGACAGACTGCCGACACAGGACGAGCGCTTACTAACAAACACAGCTCCAGTCACGGACGTATACTGCTCTGAAGCCCATCGCTGTGAACAAGGCTATGGCGTTCGGCTGCTAAGTTCAAAATCGCGGCAAGACGCGGCCACGATGGCCGCATTTCGATGGAGGCGAAATGCAAAACCTCCGGTGTGGTAAGCGCAGTCGAAATTCACCCGAAGCATGCCACTACGGCCTTTCTCATCGTGTACAGCTCCGAGATGCTAAACCTCACACTCTACATGCCCCGCCCCACGTGCTTTAATTGCACGGTGACGAGCGAATGCACAATACGGAGAGGCGGATTTTCCCGCTTGTTAACGAGGCGAATGAAACTGACTAAATCAGCCACACCCTTCGCGTCATGCATTAGCTTCCGCCGCCAGGAACTGGCTGCGGCTTGTGTGAGTGGTTAAAACTTCGTGTTAATGTGGCGCATTTTCACCGAGCTACCGCTTGTACCGAGCCGACGCAGGCTTCACGAAATGGCGGTGCTTCGTGCCACCGTGCAGCTTTCCCACCACCAGAAGCTCTGCATGAGATGCCTGCTATATATAGATAAATGAGATCACACGTGCCTGGGTCCGCGCAATATCTTCGCACGCATTGTCCAGACAGCGCGGGAAGGGTGCTCTGTTGCAGCCACAAAACTCACTATGGATCAACGCTGCTTGTCTACAGAGAGAACTTTTTCGCATACTCGTGCACTCCCCACAGAGATTTGGTTTATGGAGGTATAACGTCCCAAAGCGACTCTGGCTATAAGGAAAGCCGTAGCGAAGGGCTCCGGAAATATCGATCACCTGGGGCTCTTTAACGTGCAGTGACATCGCACAGCACACGGGCCTCTAGAATTTCGCCTCCATCGAAATCGGATCGCCGACTCAATTCACCAAACATGGCGGCGCTGCGGAGGACTGCTCCTGGGGTGAGCCTAGGTAGAATCGCGCTTGTTTTAAAATTTCACGATGAATTCGCACTTGTTTGTGGACGATGGGTGCGAGCCAAACCTTTTCTCTTCCGGAGGTTGCAAAAGAAATAAGCGCGAGACAAGGAATGATGACTCTCTGGCTTTTCAAACGCCGGCGAGAAAGCCGAGCGGTAGCGGCAGACGTGTGCTTTGGAGATAATTTAAAACCTATGACACTGGCGATGAAGGCTCTTGTACAACGGGTGAATGTCAAATCCGGATGGTCAGGTAGAAAACACCTAGAGATTGTCAATTTGTCATGCTCATAGCGAGAAATTCTGGACAAGTGCATTTTTTCAACGGGAAGCTGTTTATGAACGCCATTTTTTCGTATATCCTAAAGGATGTACGTAAAAAAGATTGCATGATAACTATAAATGCATCCGCACAGCTGCCCTCGGGACACTAGTAATGTTCTTCTATTATGAAAAATGCACTCCACTGGTTTTTTTATGGCAGTCTTCACTTCTTTCTCTCTGGGAGCGCAGGACAAACTTCAAAAAGGAAGATTTTGCTACGCATCAAAAGATTAGACAATTACAACACGAATATATTCATAACAGTATTTTACAACATTCCGCAGTTGCCTCACAATTTAAAGTGATGTCCACGAAACCTGGATTTGCTCCGAAGAAAACAAGCTGGGAATGTTTGCCAGTCCCTCTCATTGGAGTTTTAACTTATTTACGACAACGAGGAATACATAACCGAGGCTGACATATCAAATGCTTTTAGTGATCATTTTGCCACTTGCCAGAACACGCTATCGCCTAGTGTTTTACGCCACCTCCCACGTTGCCCTCAGTCATTTTTCCTTCGACCGGTGTCTTCCGAAGAAGTTTTAAAGGTAATTTCTTCTCTTGATGTCACTGGACCTGGCCTAGATTCTATTCCGCCTTCTAGAATAAAACTGGTTGCGGCAGACATATCATTTTTTTTTTGAAGATATCGTTAACAAAACATTTAGCACAGGCATATTTCCTGATTTGATGAAACATGGTAAAGTAATCCGTGGTCAAAAAGGGTTCTCGTGAAAACATTAATAACTACCGCCCAATTTGCATTTTGCCGTTTTTTAGTAAGATCATTGAAAAACTTATTTACACTCGTCTAATGCGCTACCTCAATAAATTTAATTTGAAAAACTTATTTACACTCGTCTAATGCACTATCCCAATAAATTTAATCTTCTTTCTCCATTACAATTTGGTTTTAGGCAGAATTATTCGACGGAATTGGCATTAATTAATTTCACGGATAACATTAAACGTTTTATTGACAAAGGGTTTGTTGCAGGAGCCATATTCATCGATCTAACAAAAGCCTTTGACACTCTAGATCATTCTATTCTTCTGTATAAGCTCGAATCTTTCGGTATTACTGGCCCACCTTTAAATCTTATTCGCAGCTACTTGTCTAACAGGCCTCAAGTAGTGTATCTTAATGACCAATTCTCTTCTACTAAAGTAATTAACTGTGGCGTTCCCCAAGGCTCTATACTAGGCCCATTGTTGTTCTTATTATTTATAAATGATCTACCTAATGTACTTACCAATTGTAACTGTTTGTTATATGCTGATGGCACGACCATCTACTCATCACAGAAAACGCTTACCGCACTTCAAGACACACTTAACACTGATCTTAACAATGTGTATTCCTGGTGCACTGATAATAAACTTCAAATCAATCCCTTAAAAACAACCTTTGTACTATTTCATAATCCACAAACGTCGATTTCTTCTGCGCAGTATCTGTCTCATATATCGTTGGACACCTGAACCGCGCCGTAAGGGAAGGAATAAAGGAGGGAGTGAAAGAAGAGAGGAACAAATAGGTCCGTAGTGGAGGGCTCCGGAATAATTTCGACCACCTGGGGATCTTTAACGTGCACTGACATCGCACAGCACACGGGCGCCTTAGCGTTTTTATGGAGGAAAAACGCTAAGGCGCCCGTGTGCTGTGCGATGTCAGTGCACGTTAAAGATCCCCAGGTGGTCGAAATTATTCCGGAGCCCTCCACTACGGACCTATTTGTTCCTCTCTTCTTTCACTCCCTCCTTTATTCCTTCCCTTACGGCGCGGTTCAGGTGTCCAACGATATATGAGACAGATACTGCGCCATTTCCTTTCCACCAAAAACCAATTATTATTATTATTATTCTCCAATAACTGTCTCGTTAAATACTTCTGTTATACCGACATCTGATACTGTTAAATTTCTAAGTATTACTCTCGACAAACACCTTAAGTTCAATAGCCATGCCAACTCGCTAATAAAAAAGGTTTCATTTGGCATCCGCATTATCATTAAAACACGCACATTCTTCCACCCTCATATTATTACATCGTTGTATCATGTTTACATTAACAGTCATTTATCATACTGTTTATCTTCATGGGGTAATACATATGCCATTCATCTCAAACCACTTCAACGTCTTCAAAATCAGGCAGTAAAATTAATGACCTTTAGCTCATTCCGCTGCCATTCTTTACCTATCTATCAACGTCTTAACGTTTTACCCATTCAACAGCTGTTCTATCATAAGTTATCACTCATTACATTTCGTCTCTTTCATCGTGAAATAACCTTAGACAGTCTTCCTTTTGATAACCTCATGAACAAAAATACTAGGTTTTCAGAACGCTATAACCTTCTATTACCTAAAATCAGATCTAACTGTGGTAAATTTACACTTCGTTTCTATGGTATTTCACTTTGGAATCGCATCCCTGTTAATATTAAGTCATCTCTTTCATTGCAGTTTTTTAAACACAATATGAAAAGAATACTGTTAGCAGAACCATCTTTTCATTTGTCATAAATACATTTATTAAATTTTCTTTACATTATTTCTGTTATTGTATCGTTAGGCTTCATGTTTCTGTAAAACACTTTGTATTTTTCTTTGTTCGTAATATGCAGAAGAGCCAAATTTTTATTACAGGTTACTAGATATTCCTGCTTATGATTATTTATTGCGATATTACTGTATAACGCTGTTTTTAGTATATATCTAATTGTCTTCTATTTATTTGCACTTGTTCCCTATGAATTGTATTTCTTGACGTGTTTTTTCTTTTTCTTTTGTTTTGTTTGTTTGTTAGCCCTCTACTTGCTGCTCTAATACTCTTAGGCACCCACTAATGATAGGAGGTCCCCCTGGCAGTTTCTCACTCTGGGACCTCCTGATGCTGTATATAATATGTAAGCCTGTTTCTTGTACATGCAATTACAATAAACGAACTTGAACTTAGTGCCACTGCTCTTCCTGGTCTACTTTAATGATATAACGAGAATTCTTGGTTCTCCCTCATTGATCATGTATGGCGATGGTACAAATATTTTTTTAAAGCAGAGACAAATAAATCACTGGAAGAAGCAGTTAATGCCTACCTTTCGAATCTGCCTGCATGGTTGCGAATCTGAAGACTGAACACTGACAAAGCTAAATCCGCGACTTCTAAGCCAATTAATAACAAGATTTTTACGTGATGAACAGTGTTTGAAAGCACCTCAGCCAAGTTACTTACCAGAAATTTCTGGGGATTTGGTTCAGTGAATATCTTCCATAGGCAAGCCATGTTAGTAAGCCCTGCACAGATCTGCCCCGAGTGGCTAGTACCATATGTAAAATACAGCACTTACTGCCTGTGTGGCTTCAAATAAATTTATAGCATTCTTTATTCTACTCCATGCTGTGCTATGACATCCTAATATAGGAAACAAGACAAACTCAAATTGCAATAGGTTATTGGTTGATAAAAGAGGACGTTACACATGTATGAAAACCATCAAGGAAATAACAGAAACTTGCACAGGCAACCGCTGTTTTTAAAATATGCCATGCACATGGTCGACCAGGTGTATTACTTTGAGTTGCTACTATGGATCCACAAATATAGACTTCACTGCATACCTTCAGATATTTCATATCAATATGCAATCAGAAATCCTACACTTAGACAACCATCTACAAGAACTAACTACAGACAACAAGCCTTATATTTTCAAACAGTCAAGATATTGAACAGAACAGATATAAACATCGATTAAAAAAAAGGCTTTGCTGCTTTTAAAAAAGAAGCTGAAAATTCGTTCATTTCATGCAGTATTTTATGTTTATTGTGATGTTTCCTATCATTTTTTATTGTTTGATGGAATTCCCAGCGCAGTGTCACTCTTGTTCTTGTGCCCGCGATCTGTTTGTGCTAAAAAACAGGTGAAAGAGAAAAATGATGGTATGCTTTATACTTTGCTTTTTCTTCTATCAATCCGTCCCAAAGGTTTATTTTACCGATGCATTTGTACTATGCCTGATGAAATATCTCTGTTGCAGTCATTTTTTTTGCTGTCTCATCTGTTTGCTCAGTAACAAGAATGTGCTCAGTAACTATGAAAAAATGAAATGAAAATTGGTTTTCGAGGGAAGGAAATGGCGCATTAACTGTCTCACATATCTCGGCGGACACCTGAACCGCGCCGTAAGGGAAGGGTTAAGGAGAGAGTGAAGGAAGAAAGGAAGAAAGAGGTGCCATATTAGAAGTCTCCGGAATAATTTCGATCACCTGGGGATCTTTAACGTGCACTGACATCGCACAGCTCACGGGCGCCTTTTGCGTTTCGCCACCATCGAAACGCTGCCGCCCCGGTCGGCTTCGAACCCGGGTGCTCCATGAATAGCATTACTTTTGTATTTGGCATGTTAATGCGATTGATTATTTCTTTTTTCACAATGTGCATATATTTGGCTTCCCAAGTGTAGTGCCGCTTGCCGAATTGTATTCATCAATCTTTTGTGCTACGTATGTATGCGGGAGGCCGAGGCTCCGTCAGGCGTTGCTACGGTTTTAGCTTCAGCCTCCAACCACCCCTTTTTTTAGACTTGTTCTAAAAAAATACAAAAAAGCTGCCCTCTTTTGCACTTTTTTGTGCTCAAATTTTATTAATCATGTCCAACTTTAAATATGAATATAGATTTAGAATTTTGTGCATATGTGAGACGCGAAACAGTAAGGTCGCTTTTTTCAGCGCACTGTCTTCTCGAAGAAATCAATCGCGCCATGCGCACTCAGTTCGTCTGTAAGGCATGCAATGAATGTAACGCGTTTGACAATTCGTTTCGTTTGATTCTGTTCTATTCTTGCCATCCACCCGTCTACCTGATTGATTCCAGCGACAACGAGGCCATGGGTAATTAAAGTGAAAAAATTATTTATCACCCTCACCTCAGTTTTTCTGGATAACAAAGTACCATATAATAATAAACGCACGCCGCTACAAGGCGTGCAATTACAGATATAGTCAAGGGTAAAATAAACACTATACGCGCCTGGAATGTGCCTCTTAGTCATAAATGCTAATGATGTTTCATAACAAACAGCAACACGTATCTACATAGGCTTTTGAACTCTAAGCGCATTATCTTTTTACAAATATAGGCTGATAAGCACTGTGCTATCATGGTTCTGCAAGCGTTCCACTAAATCGTGGAAACATTGTTTTCATGCTCATTGTGTTGCCGGTAGCAGAAAACTCACGCGATGACGTTTAGCGGCTTTTCTATCTCGTTATGTGTATTTTAGGTGGGTATATTCGACAGGAAGCCAGCCAAGGTTTATTTTTACAGCAAAACTCTGTTAACTTCTGAATATGAAGGCGAACAATTCGGGCAACGGAGCAAACGATGTTGTTCCGTGCGCGCTGGTCTTTGCTGGACTAGTTGGTGGCTTCGCCGCGGCGTGGCGTCGACTTCGTGAAAATCAACACGCGACCAAGTGCCTAACTCATTTAATGACATTTATACTGGGACCGCTGCCGCAATACCTTCAGTTCCATCAAGGGGCATAAGAAAGATCAGCCTGCCGCTAGAGCGCCGCATGCAGGCTTTCTTCCAAGGCTTCCCTCGTTCCCAAGTCGTCTTGTTTTTATTATTGCTTTTACATCACGCGCTTGAAAACACAGCGCACATGCTCATCGAAAGCAGAGTTTTCCTATTCGTTTCAGTTGTTTCACGCTCATGTTCATCCCGTTTTTTTTCTAATGTCCTGTTCTCTTGTGCGCTGTTTGCATGAGCAACTAGCCGCACGTTACACGCTACTGAACTTCATTCCAAGTTTCAAGCTCCTTTCATTGCATATCGCTGGTTTACAAGAATGTAAAACGGCTCGAAAGACGAAGACAAACAGCGCATAAGAGACAGGCGGGCGTCAACCGAATTTCGTTGTGAAATCAAGCCAGCTTGAACAGAGAAAGGCGATCGCATATCCACAATGTGACAGTGCTCAAGAAAAGCAACAAGCTGCCCGCACGCTCTTTGGGGAAAAGGAAGGAAGAGAGCACAAACCTAAGCATCTTTTGAAAGCAGCCAACAACAGTGACGACGTGGACAGGTGGACCGCAAAGAAGCAAGGAAACCGTAATCAGCAAGTACGTACGTTGCCGGGCATTCTAGGCGAAAAGCTGGTTCGAGAGAATGCCTCGCACCGAGGGGCCGCTGCGCCGGCACAGCGGCAGCTCACGACGGGCACTCACCTAGGAATACGTTCAAGAAGAACGTGCGCACCGGCACGTCGAAGGCGAAGAACCAGAGCAGGAATGTGAGACCACCGATCCAGACTGCGCTGTGGGCGGACATCTCAAAGGCGGCAAGTATGTGCCTGTACTGAGCCAGCGGCGCCTTCTCGTGGGCTGCCAGGAACAAGTGTGATGAGAGGACCTCGTCCACGCCGCGAAGAACGAGAAGGATGGGATTGCGCTTCCATCCTGGAGGAGGAAGCTCCTTGGACTCGTCGCCATCCGAGCGAAGCTCGCGGCCGGACCCCGCCGAAGCGCTGATTGCGAGAAAAGGGAAAACAGGGGAGACACGGTTAAAGAGCTGTTGTGTGTTGGGTTTAATGGTGCATAAGCAACTAAGGCTATCATGCGCAAAGCTCAAGGTATAAGGAATTGTTTTCTGCATATTTTTACAAAGATAAAATATTATGGCGGTGTAGAAAGCTTGAAAAGGTAGTTCCTTCTACCCAGTATTCAGAGCAAGAACAAGATTTATAAATGGCTAACATTAAAAGTTGTAAAGGAGGTCGACTAACCTCATCACCCGGTCCTTGGCTGTGCAAGGACTGGAGGCCCCTAACCAATCAAATAAAACAACTTCAGCCCTTTTCTCCGGAATTAGAAAGTGGTTGAGGTGTACTAAGATACAAACAGACCAGTGGGCAAAACATTTTAGAGTCTCTTGAGAAATCCGGTTTCTTTGAGAAAGCTAAAAACACAGGATATATCAATAATTGCATCATCTTCTAAAAGCAGTGCAGGATGAAAAGGAATGCATGCGATATAAAAATTGAGTAAAGTACTTTTTCCTTAGTTTTTCTAGTTTCGCACAAGACAATAAAATGTGGTTAATCGCAACTTCGTCTCCGCATTCTTCGCAAACAGGCTGGTCTTGTTTTGTCAGTAGGAAATTGTGCGTCAGGTATGTGTGTCCCATACGAAGACAGCAGATAATCCCTTCCTTAAAACTTTCCTGATGGGTGCCGGACTTCCATTCAGTTATAACTGGTTTCACATTGTATAGTTTGTTCTTTACTTCGTTGTTCCACGCGGACTGCCATTTCAGTCTTATGTTACGATGTATTAAGTAAATGCAATACTTTAACGGAATATTTACTTTCTTTATTTGCTTGTCACGTGCTTGAGCAGTGCATAAGTCTGCTCTCTCGTTGCTGATTTGATTTGATTTATGGGTGTTTAACGTCCCAAAGCGACTCAGGCTATGAGAGACGCCGTAGTGAAGGGCTCCGGAAATTTCGACCACCTGGAGTTCATTAACGTGCATTGGCATCCCACAGAAGACGGGCCTCTAGAATTTCGCCTTCATCGAAATTCGACCGCCGCGGCCGGGATCGAACCCGCGACTTTCGGGCCAGCAGCCGAGCGCCATAACCACTCGGCCACCGCGGCGGCTATCACCAAGTATAGGAGTGACTGCATTTCTGGAGTGGAGAGCTGTAAGTAAACTTAGCGATTCGGTGTAAATAATACTGTTTTTGAGGTTCTCCTTTACCCCCGCCGCGGTGGCTCAGTAGTTAGGGCGCTCGACTACTGATCCGGAGTTCCCGGGTTCGAACCCGATCGCGGCGGCTGCGTTTTTATGGAGGAAAAACGCTAAGGCGCCCGTGTGCTGTGCGATGTCAGTGCACGTTAAAGATCCCCAGGTGGTCGAAATTATTCCGGAGCCCTCCACTACGGCACCTCTTCTTCCTTTCTTCTTTCACTCCCTCCTTTATCCCTTCCCTTACGGCGCGGTTCAGGTGTCCAACGATATATGAGACAGATACTGCGCCATTTCCTTTCCCCCAAAACCAATTATTATTATTATTCTCCTTTACTATTTGTTCAATGACTACATAGACGGCGTAACATTCGGCAGTGGAGATTGATGCACACTGTGGAAGCCTTACTATTTGACTGCAGTTCCCTTGTACCACTGCACTTCCAACGTAAACATCTGTTTTTGAGCCATCTGTATAAAAAGCTGTGCAAGTACTGTATTTTTCCTCGAGTGCAAAAGGTTCTTGTAATATATGCTGTTGTGGAGTTTGTTTTTTGCTGAAATGTGTAAGAGTGAGATCACAGATTTCGGGGAAATTGTACCATGGCGGCAGTGGATCTCGTCTTCCAGCAATGCCAGGAAATGTGTCCAGTACGCCGAGATTTTGGCACATCTCTTCAAAACGCAAGAGCAGTGGCCTGGTACTTTGCGGCTTGTTGTTAAACAGTATTCTATATGGGCACTTTGTGACTATTTGGTGACAGATGTGTTTAGGTAGTGAACAGATTTTAAGGATGTAGGAACACGTGAGCATCGTTATTCTGTCTGTAAGCGATGGTTCGTTTCTTTCTACATACAGACTGTTTATGGGCGACGTCCAGCATGCACCAGTGGCATGCTCTGTTGTGGAGCATCCCTTTTGAAAACCACCCTGGTGGCTGTCAAGAAGTTCACAGGACTTTAGGACAAAAGTTAACCTTATATTTAGGACACTTTCAAAGGATTTGGTTAGGCAGCTGGTAAGGGCTATGGGTCTATAACTGCTAGGAGGTGTTGGTGGCTTCACGGGTTTAAAAAATGGTACAATATTTGATTTCTTCCAGGCTTCAGGTATTTCCCCCGATATTCATACTTTGTTAAAGGATCTTAAAAGTGGCTATACAGCAGGCTGGGAAAGATTTTCCAGCATTTCATAGTTTATTTTGTCGGGTCCTGGAGCAGTTTTTTTCCGGCAGACTAGTCTATTGATTTCCTGGAGGGTAATTAATCTATTGCATTCTTCGTTAGCACCTCAACTTGTGGGGAGTCTTTGCTTTTCGTCCATAGTTTTGTACTTTAGAAATGACTGGGTATAATGTGATGAACTAGAGACTGCAGCGAAGTGTTCCCTTAATATGTCTGCCTGTTCCCTTATGCTTGTCTGTGTGCCAGGTGTCGTTAAAAAAGTAAATGTGAATGGTGAGAAGTTGCCATTTAATTTTCTAAACCTGCTCTCACATTTTTTTATGTGGTTGAGCTGTTTATGGGAGAGACATAAGCTTGCCATGACGTTTTCTCGTCATGGCGTGTAATAGCCCGCGCTTGTGCTCTCGCCTTTTCGGAAAAAAAATAAGGTTATCTTGTGTTGGGTATCTCCGAAAGACTCCCCAGGGTTTATTATGTCGTTTTTTTGCCTCCTTACATTCTTGTGAGTACCACACTTTGTGGTTCTGGCGCACCACTCCTGTGGATTTTGGAATTGACACATGTGCAGCAGAAAGAATGCATGTTGTGAACATTTCATTAATCTCATCTACGCTGTAATTTTCTAGAATTATATCCTCTAAACTGGCTTTATTTGTAAACAATGCCCAGTCTCCAACGCCGTGGTTTTGTCGGAATAACTGTTGGCGAGGATGACAGACTTATTATTACAGAGAGATGATCACTTCCATATGGATTATCTAAAACACTCCAGTTAAAATTACTAAAAACAGACGGTGAACTGAAAGATAAATCTAAAACACTCATTTTCCCCGAGGTTGGGGAAGAGTATGTAGGTTTACCTGAGTTTAGCAGAGAGACATTAGTGGTTAGAATAAAATCCTCTATAAGCTGCCCTCTAGCGTCAGTTTTCTCTCTTCCCCCCAAAACAAGAATGTGCATTAAACTCTCCAACTACCAGGTATGACTCTGGTAGCTGCTCTAAAAGAACCTCTAAGTCATGAAATGTTACCTTCAGCTGTGGCTCAATATATACGGAGCACACTGTTATGGTTTTGTGTGCAAGCAGAGTGGCTGCTACAGCTTCAAGTCTTGTTTTTAGTTTTAGCGCACGAGCCCGGACACCGTTCTTCATTATGATGGCGACACCTGACAGCCTGCTCGCCTGCTCTCGGTTACGACGGAAAACAGTATAATTCTTGAGGAAATTATTTTTTTGAGGCCCGAAATTTGTCTCTTGAAGACAAAGCGACAGGAGCGTGTGCTCCAAGGATGTCTTTAATGTCGCTGTAGTTGTTCAAAAGTCCTCTACAGTTCCATTGAATCATGAAAGCCATCTTAATTTTGTGCTTCGATGGAATGAAAAACTAGATCAAATTGTTTAGGGCCCCGTGACTTGGAGCTTGACTTTTTTTGACCGATCCAGAGAGCTCCGCCGACCACGCGACGTGGACGGCACGGGGTTGCCCTGGACCGTGTCCATCGCCTCTGCAGAGGCGCTGGACGACCGTGCAGAGGACACGTGGACGTTAAAGTTAGACCTCGACCTGTGGGAGGAGGTCTTGAGGGCACTCGACCCGGCGATCTGCGAGGCCTTTTTTTGGGTTGGCACCGTAGTCCACCCGGGGACACAAATGGCCCCGCCACAGGCTCACTGCGAGTGGCCTGTACAGGTGCCGAAGCCTGTTGTGGTGTTCCGCGCCCACGCACCACATCGGCGAAGTTTGTTTTTGCGGTGAAGGAGAATGTGCATCGCCTTCTTGCTTCTTTGAAAAATGTTTTCAGTAGTTTTGAGTGATTATTGCTTTTTCTTTCTTCGAGGACGCACACGCCCTGCAGTATGCACCATGGTCTCCTTCACAGTTTGCGCAGCGTGGGGCGCCGTCGCAGTCATCAGAAGAGTGATCTTTTGCAGCACATTTCGCGCAAGTTTTACGACCGCGGCAACCCTTTGAACAGTGGCCGAACCTATGGCAGTGGAAGCATCGTCGAGGGTTACGAACGTAAGGTCTCGCATTTATTTATAGATAACCCACTTCAATTGAGTCTGGGAGAGTACTATGTGTAAATGGTCAAGACTATGTGCTTTGTTGGGATTTCTTTGCCCTCTTTTCTTATTTTTATCCTGTGGACATCAACGACGTTTTGTTCAGCAAGCCCTTCTTTGATTTCTTGTTCAGTGAGGTGGAGAAAATCGTTCTCTGAAATTGCACCACGGACTGTATTGAGAGATTGGTGGGCAGATATGGAGGCAGGGATGTCACCCATGGACACAATGTTGAAAAGTTTTGAGTGTTGGACGCTATCTCGGAGTTCCAGTAAGAGGTCTCCACTGGCCATTTTTGTAACCTTGTAGCCTAAGCCCAAGGCACCCGTCAAACATTTTTCTACAATGAATGGGGAGATTATTCTGGCAGATTTATCTGTTTGCTCACTATGAGTCACCTGGAACTTGGGGAAACTTCGCTTCTTTTGCACGAAATATTGAGTTACCTCGGTCCGCCCTCTCTTGCGAGGGCGATCAGTTGCTGAGGGAGAGTTGAACATAGGATAAGTGTGTTTTAATGCTACGGTGCCAGCCACCCACCATAGAGCCCAACTTGGGGATGGGACAGGAACTTGCAAGCGAGTCCTGCCCTCGCCAGCTGTACACCCCAACTATAACCAAATATGACGCAACTCAGGGTAGTCGGTCACACAAGGTTAACCCTCACCGCCAGGAAAAACGGTAAAACCAAGAAGCGAGTAGGAGACAGGAGAGTAGTGAGAAGATAGGAAAGTGAAAGATGGAGGGGAGGACAGGAAAAGGCGACTGCCGATTTCCCCCGGTCGGGTCAGACCGGAGGTGGTGCCGTCTACAGGAAGCTGGGGCCAAAGTGGTGTGTTGCGATACAGATGAACGATGTGCGCAAAACGTCCGACGAACCACATACACGGGAGAAACACAAGGACTGGCGCAACTGTTGCGCCAGTCCTTGTGTTTCTCCCGTGTATGTGGTTCGTCGGACGTTTTGCGCACATCGTTCATCTGTTGCGCCAGTCCTTGTGTTTCTCCCGTGTATGTGGTTCGTCGGACGTTTTGCGCACATCGTTCATCTGTATCACCACGCACCAACTAGGCCCAACAGAAGTGTTATTGGTGTGTCGGTGGGGCCTAAAGGTCCAAACGCTCGACATTGGCTCAACCAACAGGATCCCCTTTTCCCCGGACACGGCGATGCCACGCACGGCGAAGCGCGAGTGCTCGGGTCCGTGGTGATGCACTGTTCACCATCATCCACCTGGGGGGATGTCCCTGCGGATGCTCGGGAACCCACGGTGTCGCCACTCACCGACGCCTGCAAGCAGACGGCCCCCTGCGGGGACTCGGTTAAAGAGGCACAGACAAAACTCTGAAACTCTAGAGTGTCCGTTTCTTGTTTTGCCTTGAAAGACTACGGGAAAAGTGATCGTGAAGCTTGGCTCAGTAAACCAGTGCGCAGCATTAATAGTCCACTCCAAACGATTTTGTGCCGTGCAGTTTGGGTCTCGGTCGCCGCAAGCGATGAAGTGTACTCTCTTGACGTCAAGGTAAACCGGCCAACCTGGCCTACTACAATACTGATCACGTAATCTTAGCCAGCAAGCAGTGGTGATTCCTGTGAACAACCACTAGGTTCGGTGACGTCACAATAAATGGTGCAAGAGCACCTTGACTTCACTCAAATTGGAAATGTCAAGCGGCTCCGCGGACGACATTAAAAAAACATTAAGTTGAAACACAAAAGCATCTCCTTACGCCCTTGAACAAATTATATCGTTTGTTTTCATCGACATTGTGAGTGTGTACTCCTCTTAAAGTAGGTTTGGCATGTAGTCAGGCGGGAATGAAACGTGAACACGCTTATGCCTCACTTTTCTGCTTTGCAGCAAGATATTCTTTTACAACTGGCTTATAAATATATACTTCGGTAGACCTTTGACCTTAAACATGAATAAGGATAGTTGCGCACTGGAGCTGAAAGTACACAGGTAAGATTGTTTTGTTCAGAGGCGTTGTTCGCGTTTAATTCCGGCCTGACTGCAAACATTGCAGATGAACAGCTTCTCCGTACAGTGGTACGGTGGAAGAACCGAACAGAGCACGCTATGGCGTTGGAAGTATTTACACATTGCCTTTGTTCCGTACGGACAACGCCAACAGACCAAGAATATTCAAGCCACGAGAAGCATCAATCGACAGAAGCTTCAACGGGCCGTCGACGTGGTTGCGGCGCCAAGAATGCAGGTGATGGCGTCTACAAGGGACCCCCCCCCTCCCCCGCTGTTTACGTGGTGAAACGGCCATCCGCTGCCCGAGAACGGCTTTCAGGAACTTGTCGTTTGTTCTCAACGCCGGACCCACCCGGGACATAATGACGTCCTTCTCCCGGAGGGGACGGCAAGCGGCGCGGGGCTGCAAATGAGCCGTGGCAAACGCGGCCGTGTTTGACTAAGCCAACGACGCCGGAATCCTCGTGCTTCGAAAACAACCTCGTGTTACCCTAAGTGCTTTTCCTTATACGTGGAACCTTCTGCAAAGTGCAGTGGCAGCCTTTCGTTCCCACGCTACCGCTGTGAAGTGCAGGTGACTGACCTTCGACGCTGCTTGGGGCCCCCTTCCAGCTATTCATCACTGCTGCCTGGACAGCGCGGACCATAACTTGCCAGAAGTGGCAAGTGTGTTGTTGGGGGCGTCCTGGAAGGCGGACCCTAAAGACTGGACACGTGACCTACATCACAGTGATTCGACGCATTTTTAAACTAAATTCCCCAACTAGGGACCTGGGGACAGGAGACCCTATTTAAGCAGCGATCTGGCGTGTGATCAGCAGCTCCCGATTCACTATTGAACCATGTAAAAATGTAAATAAACCCTTTCAGTCTCTTCTCCACCTCGAAGCCCATCTCGCCTCTTCGTCACCCCATAACGGCAGTTTCCCGATCCGGAACCCGTGGACCTCGACCTTGGCGTGAGACGGCCCAGGCGAACCAAGGGCCCGCATCTAACACCTTCAAAACACCAAAACGAATGTGTTCAAAACGCGCAAGCCGACTGGTGACCAAACCATGGAGGAAACGACGGAGAGCTTACGAGGACGCCTTAACACTGTCCGTTTCAAAAAGTGAGTGTTACGCGCCCTCTGTGCCGAGCAGATCGTGGAGGCTGAATATAGGCTGTAAGAATTATGAATTGTAGATTCACGCCCCGAAGCGACTCGATTCTATGCGAGGGAAGCCGTAATGGAGGGCTCCGGATTAATTTAGGCAACCAGATGTTCACAGGGGAATTTTTGCATTTCGCCTCCAAGGCAATGCGGCCTCCGGACCCGGATTTGATCCAGCGAACTTGGGCTCAGAGGCCGAACGCGAAAGCAAGTGAGCCACTGCGTTGGGATGCAGCATCACGAGAACAGGAGCGTCTGCTAAATAAACGCGGAGCTTGAGTCAGCAAACTGCAACCAGACCGAACACGCTCGAATGGTAGCACCATGTGTGTCGTGCTCTGTTCCAAAGATGATGGCGTCGCTGGCGCAACAAACTGAAGTGTTCTATTCTTACACATTCGGCGGACGTGTGAACGATGGCGCACATTGACCTCAGCACGGTTACTCGAGAGTCCTGAGCACGTGCTGCTCAGACAACTTGCGCGCGCTCATTCCTTTTCTTTCACTATATAGAAACGGCGAGCGGCGCCTCGCATGCAGGCCCGCCGCGGCTCATTTTACAGACCGCGTGATCAAACCGCAGTCAAAACGCACGGACGCCTCCTCTCGAGGTACTTCCACTGAAAGTGTCCGACAAAATCAAAGAGTGTAGTTTCCCCGCTGCCTCAGCGCAAGCGAGAACACAGGCAGTGCTATTGAGCGCATATATCCTCGCGGTCGAAAAAGGACACCACACTCGGGCCGAACAGGCAACACAGCAAAGTTTAAACGCCCGGTCCTGCGCATTTCTTCGAAATTCCGTTCTCAGGGAATAACCAGCCATTGTTTAAGTGGGAAAGAGCACGTATTCTACACCCCTCGTGTTTTACGCTTTACATGAGCCCGACAGCGGCGGGTCGAGTAGGGGCGCACCAGATGTCGGGCTGACCTGCCCGACGCAACCGCGTTGATATGGACCCGTTTTCTGTTGGGCAGAGATCGCCGCTACCCCTAGCGTCGAGCAAGCAAACCGTGCGCGGAGGCTAGAAGAGGAGGAGGAGCGTCTAGGCTTGCGCAGCGCCGCCATGCCAGACAGGAGGCAGGAGAGGAGGCGATAAGCCGACGCGGCAGCGTATACATGGTCCTTCCAACCGGGTCGGGCCAACATTGGGACGAGTCAACCCACCCCCTGCAGCCGGGCTGGCCCAGCTCGACTCGACGACCACTTAGCTCGACCCCCTAGCCCCCTAGCGTATGGACCTCCTTCATCCCGCGACGTCACGAAGATGCGGTGGCGCTGATGTTAGCAGCGACTTTCGCATGGTAGGCAAAACAGGTTCCGCTTGCCTGTGCCTACCGCAGCTACCGGCGGCTGCTTCAAGCCTGTGCACTGCAGAAGTAGAATGCATTGACCAGCTGCGTCACTGCTGGATCCGCGTAGTAGCATAAAAAATATTAAATTAGCCTCGACAGGTTTCTTGCGCATAAAATGACGCATTCGGAAACTGGCTAACAGGCATTGGGCCACGGTAGTAAAGCGCGAAGTCTGGGAGTCGATAGGCACTGCCACTCAATGCACTTAATAGCATGCAAGTTACTGCGTTCATTCACCTGAACTTCAGGATAGTAGGCTGATAATTGCTCAAGGAAAAAAAAAAGACATATGCAGCTGCACACGTACTTATCACCTTGAGCCGGAGTGCACGGGGCGCCGACAGGTTCACTCGCCCCCAAGGAATGCGTTCTTTTTTGTTAATAGCACAGCATGTTTTAATGGCGCGTTTTATGACATTTAATATTTACTTGAAACTTTCTTGATATGACGACGTAATTATTTCATTCGAGTAGAAAGAAGTCTGGTAAGTTGTGTCAGTCTTGCGCGGTCGCGTTGGTGTGCTTAGAATAGCGTACCTTAAGTGTGCTAAACGCCATATGCTTTTTCATTGCATCATGCATGTTTCATGTTTCATGAGGTAGTACATGATCGCGAAGCTTGTTTGGGAAGAAGCAGCCGCAGGCGTGCTACTAACAGACACGTGGCGGTGTGAGAGGGGACGCGGCAATGAAGTGTTTTCGTTATTCATGCATGCGATATGTAACTAAACTTGGTGCAAATATGAAATTCCTACGCTAGTTTCAGTAATTCCTTTTATTTATAGCTATACCTGGTGCAGTTCTGGGTAATTATAATTAACACCGTCGTCAAGTCCCCCCAAGGTCTCAAATAATTGAGTAGATAGTGCGGTTTTTTTATGCAAGCATGTACATAAAGCCCTGTTCTGTACGATGACGCGATTAGTTCTTTTTCTATATGATCAGTACTTATGCATGCATAGTTACATGAAAACGTTTCTTACAAGAAATAACTAACACAGTACTGCACGTGTAGGGAAAAAAATCGAAAAAAATTATTACGCTCTTCACCGTCTCAGGAATAGTTCGCGACAAATGGAATCATTTGATTTTCATGCGAATTACGAAGGTGAGTGATCCAGTCGCAGAAAATGTGAGAGGTCAGAAAACGAACCTTAATGTTTATTCCCTCGTTTATGGCATCTTCGCTTTCGCTTTGGTCAAAGAAATGTGGCACCGAAATCAAAGAAATTACCTCACAATTTTTGACGACCACACTTCTAAAAAGCGTAATTTATAAATTTGTACTCAATATTTTGCTATAATTTTTCGTCACGAAACTAGACTTCAGGGCTAGGAAAGAAAACAATTCTAGAAATCAAAAATTTTCACCAAGTCGACCAGCTTAACAAGAGGACAAGTCGGCCTGGCTGGTGCGTGGTCATGCGGCTAAAAACAGCGCTAAGCGAGACAGAGGAGATCAGGGACACGACGCTGTCCCCACTTTTCGCACAGCGCGACACGTATGCCAACAGACGATGAGCGTACGTCTGCTCCGACGAAGCAACACCAGCACTTCCCCTCACTACTGTCCCGAAGTAAAACCATTCCGGCTAGTGCAGAGTGTCAAAACTTGTTTTATTCAATGCCTAGCGCATAAATAAACGGCAGGAACACTTTCTAGATGTTTACTACAAACCATATATACAATACAGTGGCAAACTATTTCTCTTTATAGGCCGCACGTGGCCAACGCGAGCTCGTGTACTTCAACAAATTACTAAGTTGGAAGCATCGACCATTGCTATGATTCGCAGAAACTGGAAACGCGCCTACAAGCCTTGAAAACCCGCCTAGCGCATAAATAAACGGCAGGAACACTTTCTAGATGTTTACTACTAACCATATATACAATACAGTGGCAAACTATTTCTCTTTATAGGCCGCACGTGGCCAACGCGAGCTCGTGTACTTCAACAAATTACTAAGTTGGAAGCATCGACCATTGCTATGATTCGCAGAAACTGGAAACGCGCCTACAAGCCTTGAAAACCCGCGCTCAACACCTATCCGCGACGCCACTCCCCGACCTTTTGCCTACCACGAGCTCGCTAGCGACTGCAGCGCCACCTCGTTTGTTTACAAACATGCAGGAGGTCTATATAAGAGCCCGACAACCGGTTTTCTGCCCGACAGCCGACCTAACCCGACTTTTGTAGGGCTCATGTAAACCCCCAGTGAGGTTACAGCGCGGCTTCCTCCAGATTCTCACTCACTGTCGAGACAGCTGTACCTGGCGGTTGACCGCAGGCGCTGGCGGGGGAAATACCTGCCGAGCTTCGTCGCGTTCGGCTGCAAGGCGCCGGGAGTGGAAGGCGACGTAGTGCGTGTGTTAAGTATTTCTCGTGGCTCGCGTATAATAAAAAAACAAATGGTAACAAGCAAGTGAAGGCACACGATATAGACGGTACAAAATTCAAATAAGCGAAGTTGGTCGCTTTATTAGAGTCTCACTTATAATAATGGCATAGCGAGAGCTGCCTACAAGAAGATGCCGTTCTGCCGCCCCTCGGAAGGAAGAAAGCCCGGTCATAAGGCGCACCCGAAGCTTCGGACGGCGCCAGACGGGTAAGGGCACTGCGCAATGCCGAGCTTCCGTGCAGGCTTCAGACGACGGAATGTAGCCTCAAGGTCACAAAGACCCACGAGGCGGCGTATTTCTCAGCAGTTTTTTTTTTTTTTTCGCTCCGGCTAAACTCAAGTTCAAGAGCCAAAAGAAAGCGCTAGTCGAGGTCGTGACTGACGCAGTGCAATGTCGTGCGCTGTACGCCCCGAGAGAAGAAAAGAAAGCAAAGCGCGTCTTCTGCAGTCAACCCTCTCCCCAAGGAGCAAACGCCTCTCACGGATTGCGGCCGCTCACGCCACCAGGGTTTCGCCTTCTCAATTTGGCGCTGAAGCCTTTGACGCCCCACTTTTTGCTTCCATCGAAATGAAATATTTCTCCACCTACATAGTATGTTTAGGCGTTAAGAAAGACAATTTGAAAATTTTCCAGCACCAAATACTAGTGGTCGATGTCTTGCAGGGACGTGCGATATTTCGTGCGAAGTCCATCCTGATCACAATAGCAGCATCAAAATGCCGTGACTTAGCAAGTACACCCGAGCTACCATGAAATAATTAAACTTGTACCTCGAAGGGGCACATTAGGCTCGAAACTGCGAAAAGAAAGAAAAAGATATTACAATAGACGGCAAAATGTGTGCATCAAAATGCCGGACGACGTGCGACGCCGCTTACTGTTTGGCGAAATATTATTAACTGCGTTTATTTTATGGCGTAGAAAATTAGACTGTTTGCGAGATGAAGGACGCGAAATCCACCTGAAAGAAAGAAATTACTGCTAAGTACAGCCCAGTCAGAAAAAGCTGCGAGTTCGCTTTGTAGTTCACAATTGTGCACGCAGCGTGTCGAAGGGTTAAATCCGAGGACAGGGCTCTGCCCGTGCACTGCCCATTTCAGTCCCCAGCTATAACCATGGGAATTTTGCAAGCGAAGTCACCAAAGCGCTGCGCTGTTGGCACCGCCAACAGTGACTCATGTTTAGACTGCTGTAGTACACGGGTGGCACAAATGTAACGCCGCAGGCGAGGGGAGGTTGGTGCTATACACACTAGAGAAGTCGCGCCATTCTAGGAAAGAAGAAATTCCATGCTTACATCTAAAAATGTCAGGAAGTTGCAGCCCAGTGGGAGAGCAGTAATGCACAACCGCCCTTCCTGTGCGTGCGTAAACTACGGACATGAGGATTGTCGCTAGCAAGACGCTGGTAAGTAAAATGGAAAGGTTAGGTATACGGTCCGCTTTTGAATAAGGGGCATACCCCGTACGCCATAAAAAAAGCCATTATCCTAAAATACCGCCACTCAAGTACCCGAAGTTGGTAGTTGCGTGCGGCACCGGTAAATGTGCCGCTGGTTTTCCAGTGCACCGCAGCACGTCGTGTTCGCAGCGCCGAGCTCCTTGGCGTGGAAGGGCGCGAGGAGCCAATTTCACGGTTCGCGCTGGCGGACACAATTCATTTATCGTAATAAGTATGTTAGCCTAGCAGGTGGGGTGTTCGCTCCAATCATGCCCGACTGCGGTGCGCTCTTGTCGGCGCCGGGACACCCTTCCAGAAAACAGCCTTGACAAAAGAAAAAAAAACATCTTTATATCCTCCTTAACAATCCAACAAGGAGGTATAAAACTGGTGGAAAACAAGGGGAAAAGGCTGCAAAGAAGGCAGTTTGACTGGCCCCAAGTGCTATTTAAACAATCGATAACGTCGTCAAATTATGTAACACGGTCCTCATATAACAACACAGAAGGATGGATGTTCGAAAAAATTGTGATCTGTTCGGTGATCTGTTTTATAAAATATAAAATGAACAGCTTAAAAGGATATGAATCACAGAAGGGGACCACTACAGTGAGAGAGAGGAAGAGAAAAAAAGAGAACGATTGAAGGAGAGAAAAGAAAAGAAAAAAAAGAGGAAACAGAGAAAGAGCGAGTGAAAGTGAGAGAGCGTGTGTATGTGATTCGCAGCCTGAATGAGCAACTGCGCATGATCAGTTTCTATTAAAAGACAATCCTTTCATTCTTCCGTAGTTGGTTTAACGATATGCACCATGTTTTCTTCGCTGGTCCGTTCGAGCTGCCATTTGGAGAGCAGCGCTCGCTTGATTGCTCTTTTATTGCCCTGGAAGGGTACTAGGCAGCAATCACGGTTGCGTTTCTACGGGGTCAGCTACCTCATTCGCTGCAATCCCTATATGGCTGGGAACACGGCGGTACTGCACGCTGTGTCCGCGTTCCGCAAGTTCTTAAAGCTGTTATAGAGGCGCATTGAAAGAGGGTTTTCATTTTCCGATAAATGCGGCGATGGCACTTCTCGAATGTGCATAAACTTCAGCATTTTAAAATTTTGTTTTCAGGGGCGTTAATATGGTATACAATTCATCAGAGTAAATGGCACTACAGATTCATGCCTTATGTGCACATTATGCGCCAAAAGGGCCACGTGTTTTGCTGCGAAGTGAGTACAAAGCTGAAAAACTATTGCATTTTTGCTCAATTTCTAAAAACTAACGTTTAATCATCACCAGACAGGAAGCCAGATTGTCGTACTCAACCAGTAGAAAATTACATTGCAGTGTTGCAACGGCATTTCCATAGGGAAACATGTACGGCAAGATTAAAATTTCATGCTTGAACAATGTTTTACCCGCATTCGTATATGGAAGGTATGCAGTTTGGCTTACTCCGGAGAAGAGTCGTCAGGCGATTGATTTCGAGAATAGTCTACAGGGATGGTCCGACAGTGAAAAGACCAAAGTTTGTGAGCACTCTTCGCGACTGCAAGGATGGTTCACAGCATTCCACATACAGGTTCGGACTGGCGATGGAATATAGTGTTCAGAGCCATCAACGTGGACGGTCGAGCTAAACTATAAACAATACTCCCGTTGTCCACCTTTGGGCGAATCAGTGACTGATATAAGTAGAGTAATCGAACAGACCGCACTTCGGGGACATATAATTCAGGATATCTGTCGCTTTCTGTGCGCGTAGCTTTGACTTTTTAATTTGCGGTCCAAATGCTAGCGTTATGTAGAGTAGTAAGCCATGGGGCATTCGTTGATGGAGCAAAGAACTAAGAAGAGGACATGGCGTCACTTCATCTGAAACTTCCTCTCAACCAGATGTTAACGCGCCCCGTCCGTTGTTTCTCTCTGCACGCTTCCTTCAAATTTCAGTGAAGCTTCGGCGTGCGGATCACACGGCGTTTAAGGCTTCGGGAACGCCGCTTCGTGTGAAAGCGAGACTTCTGAAAGCGTGTGTAGCGTGGTCGGCGGAGTTTTGAGACGTCCACGCCTAGGGGGCGGTGTGTCGTATGCAGCTACTGTGTTTGGCGCTGCAAGTCGCGTACACGATTTTTAGGAGGCGATTGTGAGGTTTTTATGTGCTCAGTTGCTCACGCCGAGCGAAACGTGCTACGCAACATTCACTCTCGCACTTTCTTCAAAAATAAGCTCTGTCGAAAGAAATATGGGCCAACGCCGCGCTTAAGCGCAGTATTAGGAAGGTTATTAGTCTGAAATATGCGTGCTGATAGCGCAGTACAGAAAATCGTGAAGCAAATATACGTGTATCGTAGCTTCTATAACGTCCAGCTTTGCTTGCACTGGACATATTAACTGGGAAATGATGGAAGCGGAGATTCAGGCCGCTCGTAGAGATACATAGACAAAAGTAAAAAGCGGAAAAGCATTTTTTATCGAAAATTTTCGCGAAGATTACTCAATTTCAGAATTGTGCACCTGTATTATGCACAAATCTCCAGGCTGACTCCACAGCTTTTCCGAAGAAATCCTGTCTTCAAGAGGTGCAGGTTCTTCACAGAACCATAAACAGGGACATCATACGCAACTTGCACTTGCACATGGTGCTAATACATTACAATGTTTTCTTTGTATGTTTGCATGTGTGCTCTGGTAAAAAGAGCGGTACATTCGTTTCAGTCAGCATGTCATGTCAGCACAAATTCATATATGTAGAGAGTATTAAGGATTAGTCTACAAGCAAGGATTAGGTTTAGCTACAGGAGATGCCACTCGGAACACCTCTCACAGATTGATGTCAGCCATGTGGGCTGGTTAACACTATCACACAGCGCAGGAACATTTTTGCATTTTGTCACCACTGAAAAGTGGGTGCTAAGACCTAGCAGTATCCCGTGTTTACAGGTGGCAGTAAGATTTGTTGTTTTGTAGAGATTAATGAAATTATGTACACGCTTTGTCCTTACCAGAACATTTACATTTCACACTGTTATGAGACATTTTTCTGAGCCTAGTTTTCGCACTGTACTATCATTTGGTTTCATAGCATGTGTACACACTGCATATTTAGCTGTAGTGCTACTTTATGCCCTCTGATTGATATATATCGGCTTGATTTTTAAGATTCGTTAGCAGCATGGCATCCTGTGTTTGCAGATGGTCGCTAGTTTTGTTCCTTCAAATTATATATAATATGTGCAGGCCACTCTTACGTGCACACTCTGCTGTAGGACTGGAAGATCCGTACGTGACACATTCAAACGTAGCTCTTTGTTACTGGAGACATTTATTCTGCTTTCAGTGCGGACTACCGCTGTTTAATGACATGCTGATAATGTGGCAATACCCTCCATAAGTGTTCACTGGCTGTGTTTGTTGGTAGAGACAGCTTTATCAAAAGTTTTTCACGTGTTGTGTTGGCTTTAATGGCACACAGGCAGCTAAGGCCATCATGCGCCAAGCACAAGGTATAGGAAAAGTTTTCTGCGGAATTTCACAAAAAGCGGAAAGTGATCGCTGGTGTAGACAGCCTAAAACGTTTGTACTACCTAGCAATTCTGAGGAAAAGAAATTTAGAAACAGCTAATGATGAAAGCTTTAAAGAAGGTAAGGTAGCCTCGGCGGCTATCTTTGGCTGGGCAAGGATCTCGAGGCTCCCATCTAATCAAATAAAAATCTCAGCCTTCTTCGCAGGACTGAGAAAGTGGCTGAGGTGTATCATATGAAAGCAACCCAGTGGATCAAAAGTAAGTTTTTCAAGAATGCCTGCTCCTTTGAGAAAAGCTAAAAATAGAAGATATGTTAACAATTGCATTATCAATTAAGAGCAGTGTTGGGTGAAAAGGAATGTACTCGTTGTAAAAGTGAGAAAAGTGATTTTTTTTAGTTTTTCCAGTTTCGCACCAGATAATAAAATGTGGTTAAGCGTAAGTTCATCTCCGCATTATTAGTTTTTGACGTAAATGCATTTGCGGTCTTAATGCATTACTTTAAACACAGCATATTTTAAACAGCCAACGCAATGCAGAAAACAAGACTAAACATTGACCAAACTGATTAGGCTATAGGCAGCTCAGAATAGATGACATGCTTAGAACTAGAGGAACCGTAAGCTAGGTCGGATGTGCCCTGCATATGATGAAGGTGCACTTGTAACACTGGCCGCATACGCACAGCAGCGGTACCCGAATTCCTCCCTTGTTAAACAAGGCTTCGAAAGAACTTTAGGAGAGCAGAAAGTTGGGCTAGTTGGTTGATATGCATGCTGAAGAAGTTGGCGCGGAAAAACGAAGACCAAACAAAGAAAAGTTTATTACTCTCAAACATACAATAAAACAGCACTTTCTAGCAGAACAAAATTCCAAGAGTGCACTTGAGTGCAGTTGTACACTGACAGCCCAGCTTGGCTCTCCATTGAAAACAGATCATGAAAAGGGGGAGAGCCCTCACGAGGGCAAGCGAGACAAACAAAGACGAGCGCTACTCACAACTGAAGGTTTATTCCAGACATAAGCTCGAATAAATAGGAAAACCAACAAGAACAAAACAGAAAAACGTCATGAACATCACGTGAATCCGAATGATTTGGCCAAAGACATACTTCCTATCATAGAAGCGGACGGAAGTCCTACTAACGCACCTGTCTCCACTGATGCCCATATGGAAGGCTTCCATGAGCTCACGCGTGAGTTGATTGAGCTGAGATTAGGGGAACATCGAAGATTAGTCGGGGGGAGATTCCCTTGATAACCTCCCTAAAGATTGCCGCACGTGTGACACAAAGGGAGAGAAAAAGAAAATGCAGTACAAACGTCTTTTCGACAAAACGACCATCCTGTTCAGGCACAGGGATCAACTCACGCGTGAGGTCATGGAAGCCTACTTTCTAGACTGGTGGCAAATATATTCAAGGACAGACTACAAACTAGAGGGAATACGTAAAAGTTTGATACGAACATACACTGCCTCGATTGCACGCGTCTACTCCAACGTGCCTGCCATCGCAATCCGAACTCGCACCCCCCCATTGTAAGTTTTCCTCGCTCCTCGCACTTCCACTCACACACTCTCGCGCGGCGGCCCGCAAACTACAGGCTAAAGCTGTGCATCGGAATCTCTGGCGATTTCCGGCGTCCGGTTCGGCGCTGCTCACAACTCGGCGAGTCCAGTTTTTTATGCGCGCGTCGGAAAAAAGGCAGGTCCACAATGGCGAGTCGCGGAGATCGCGCGACAGGTTTAAATCGATTTGTTACGCTCCCTCCCCGCTTTCCTAGTGCTTCGGAAACCGTAACTAATCGACCGAAATCAGTCGCGCGACGTTTTCGACTCGCCAGTGCAAACCCACATAAACAGCGCTCAAAAACTGAAGAAATTAAAGCCGTACGCTTACAAACCACATCCGTGAGTATGGTGTTTGCTTTTGCGCGCCATTCTTCGCTGTTTTCTGGCGTGCATTGTTGCAAGCCATCAGCTGCGATCGAAGGCGGTCGCTCACGGCAACACGAATCACCGCTGCACAAGAAATTGGGAACAGAGCAGCCAGCCGACATTATGACGCTAATGAGTACCGTATCCGTAGTTTCGGTGAAAGAAACAGTCTCTTTCAATAGCAAGCGGGGACCGCGGTGATCACTTTGCGCCCGAAGACTGCATGGTGCGTATGTACAGTTGTCAGCATTATGAGAAGGAACAAACTTTTGGCACAAAATTGCGAATTGCCCGGTTATTTCCTCGCTAAATTTAAGAGCGAAGTTTAGATATTATACACCAAGAGGAAAAATACGTAGAAAACGAAAAAAAAAACTGCTTGTCGCACATTATTACGGAGTAATCAGTAAATGAGTGGTCAAACTTCTTTCCCTCTCCAACTTGAGGTGCAATTCTCCAAAATTTACGAAGAACAGAGGTGGCGGCCGTGTTTAAAAAGATGGCGTAAACCCAGGCTCGACTGCAGGCCCGCGAACAGGTCTTATCGTGCGACAGGTATCGAGCTGTGGATAGTTCCACGTCATGAAGAGGCAAGTTCCTTTCGTGACGAAGCGAACGACTTTTGTCGGCGGCTTCCCGACGCGTGCGTTCAACGTGAAATGATCGGAGTTGGAAAAAAACACTACTGTTACAGGGATTTATACGGCTGTCAGCTGCGCAATCATCCTACCATGTCTCAGCGCCACATCGACACGCCTCGGCTCCTGCGCACAAGCACGCGACCGTGCACGCAAATACGGTAAAAACGTCAGGCGAAAGGAGATTCCACTCAGCCGAAGCGAGCAAGATTAATGATAAAAAGCGGCTGCTCTGCACGCCCTAGGTGTGCACTTTGGTCTGGTGGGAAGGAAAGAAGGAGGGGGCACTGACAGAGCACCGTTTCTGCCGATAAACTTCATGAAAGACGCACAAACATGGTATTTTTTTTTTGCGATTCCCAGGCAATACAGTGCAAAGGCTGTTTTTCTTCATATGGACGACATGATGCTGTTCGCTAGGCTGTAAATCGGGATCAAGGCCCTTCGTCCTTGGTAAAACCAGCTTTTTCTTCGGTTGTTGCACGCCGGAAAGGTTTCTAGAGATTAGGATTACATTCCATTTTTACCCGAAAATGCTCCTTCCAGAGAACGTATGTTATCTAATGCACAAAGCTGAAGACACTGGACAAAAATCAGAGAATAGAGGGATGTTTTCAGTTAGCTGATTTATACCTGTTTTAACTCAAGCTTTTTAATCACGGCATAACTAAATTTGATGATGGGTTCGAAAGGTACGCGTAAGATGGGAGAGATCAAAACACGGGTCTTATTGGCATCATTGCATTGAGTGATACCCACTCTAACAACGTCCTGCTCCAAGGCTTTTGAATAAATGCTTTCGCAGTGTCCTAAACACAGTATTCGGGTCTTGGACGGACGAAGAAGTGCTCCGTCGAGTATGTAAGGAGAAAATATTTGTAAAAAAAAAGGAGAAAAGAAAGAGTTTGGTACGCAGTTTATGAGTGAAACATGCCATTTACATATGTTTTCTTTGTGAAATAATGAGCAATATAGAGAATTTTATGTCCAGTACAAAAAGGAGCGCTTACAGAAATTTCCTGCTGAAAAAAATTATCCGAAAAACACGAATTATGGAAGTTTTTGCTATAATGTCTCGATTAGTGCCGGAATATGAGCTCAAAACATATAGCTCGATTTTTACCCCTAGTAAAGATGCATTCGTCATTTCTTCTCGATCAGGATTTACGCCTCTTGCTGTATCGCAGGAAAGACGGAAACTCGGTTGTCGTTGAGTGCATATATGGTTTGTATGTATACAAACGACTGTGCACAGCAACAAGTTGATGACAGCATTGGGTCTCGCTGGTCGCTCCGTGAGATGCTCGAAGACACGCTCCGCGTGCCTGGCTCCAGCCGTGACGAGAATCAACGTAGTTTAGTGCGACGGCGGCAGAACATCGCGCATTTCGCGTCCCCTTTCCACATGTGAAGGTAAAACCCATAAACGGGCTCCTCCCACGACCTCACACTGACCTCGAGTTCGAGTTTGCCTTAGACCAAATTTATGCTACGGCTTTTCCACTCTCCTTTTATAGGTGACACAACCTGGGCCAGAGGGCGCTGCGCTGCGATGGATGCATGGATGGATGGATGGATGGATGGATGGATGGATGGATGGATGGATGGATGGATGGATGGATGGATGGATGGATGGATGGATGGATGGATGGATGGATGGATGGATGGATGGATGGATAATAAGACTGAACCCTTTAAATCGGGCGGTGGTTCAAGCCACCTAGCCATGACTTATGAAATTTTACTCTTGTCTTGATTTTAGCCACCAATCAGATAACCTTCGCTTGGTTACTTCTACCCGCTTAAAATCTACTTTTCCTTCACTCTCCTTAAACCCCAATGCCTTGGATAAATCAGCCCCGCTGCGATGGATGGATGGATGGATGTATGGATGGATGGATGGATGGATGGATGGATGGATGGATGGATGGATGGATGGATGGATGAATGGATGAATGGATGAATGGATGGATGGATGGATGGATGGATGGATGGATGGATGGATGGATGGATGGATGGATGGATGGATGGATGGATGGATGGATACGGCTGAACCATTTACATCGGGCGGTGGCTCAAGCCACCTAGCCAGTGAACAGCGCCCTCTCGGAGCGATTCCTCCTAGTTGATCGGGCAGAAAGACGAGCTTCGCCACTGACTTGTGTGCGTTGTCTCGCCCGCACGTGAAGGAAACTAGTCTCGCGCGCGCGCTCGTCCTTAGTCTCGCGCTTCGGCGCCGTTGTGAGAGGAGCTCGTTACGCGCGCGCTATGCTCTCGCCGCTCGTGCATGGCCGCCGTTATTAGAGAAGATCGCGCCCGCTCTAGGGTTTTCCTCGCGCTTTGACACTGCTGCGAAAATTTTGCGCGCGCTTTAGTGCTTTAGAGAGGGAGCAGCTAGTGTGCGCGGCGTCAAGCAAGCAGTCCAAAAGGGCGCTGTTTTCGTCACGCCCTAGCTTAGTGCCCAGAGCGCATAACCACGTGGTGTACGAAGTGAAAACTGAAATTTAGCCTACCTTCGAACGAAACTGCGGCACGAATGCGCTTTTTTTTTTCGTGTCTTCAAATTGTGCTAGCTCGGCTCGATCTGCTTGCTTCCGCCGTGCGTGCTGGTGACATGTTTCTGCTACCTTTTTCTTTCCCCTTTCCGCGGTGTTTCAATAGCTTTGGCCCTAGGCTGCTCACCCCAGTGCCAAAGGTCGAATTGCGCCGCGTTTAGATTAGTGCGAAATACGAAAGCGCATTTCGCGATGTCGGTGCGTATTAATGAATCCCATTCTGTTGAGCTTTGAGAGCGTTAGCATGGGCGTGCGGCTGATGCGACCAATATGGTAACGCATTGCCGTTCCTACCGGCCGTGTCGCGCTTGTCTAGCCGCTTCTGCCATATGGTCGCATTTACAGCAGATGGCGTATTTACCATACGGATACCTGAAAATATCTGTTATTACGGAGCCCTTCAAAAACGGCTTTGCGCACAATATACGTACAGCCTTAGGACGTTAAACCAACAAACCACTGGCACAACTCAGTTCTGATGCGCATCGACGGGGCACGTAACACTATTGCGCGGCCGCCGTAGGTCTACAGTCTAATTTGCAGAGCCACACTGCTACTCGTGTGTACGACAGAGACACAAGGTTAGTTCACATGTGGAATCGTGTCTGCCATCTTCGCCTTCGCAGTTGTATGCGCTGCCAGTTTACATGGTGTCGGCCGAGTAAGTGCACATACTTAAGTGCCCGCCAGCGCTCTCTCCTGTTGCCTCAGGTGATGGATCATTAGTACTATTTTTAATCAATACTGCAGCGCGCGATGATGCACCGGTACTTCGCATTGAACGATTCCTGCCACCTGGGTAATTTCTGTTGACAGCACACACGTCGGTAAGCAAATGCGTCATTCCATAGAAGCCCACAAGTCAAGCAAGACGCTTCCCCACCTTTATGCAACCACGGTGCCACTTCGATCACCGCGTAAAAACTGCCCAGCGATGGACATAAACGGCGCACTGTGCAGTCGTCAGGCTGTGCTCGCATCGGCCGTGCCCGCGAAGAGACGGGCGCGAGAAGCACGCTGAGAGAGAAAGCCCGCGCAACACGCGAACACGGCCAGTCAGAGCGCCCCGGCGCCGTCGTGCCCGATCGACGCCTCAGAATTCCGCCGCTACGCGAGGAGCACGGCGCTGTCGTAGCGCGGCAAACTTTAGGTTGGGGTCCCTATAGGGCGCGTGTAAACCCAGCACCGACTGCAATGACGACCGCGGACCTCCTGCAAGCGGGCCATGGATGCGTGCTGCCAGAACGGAGGAATCCGACACCTTCGCCATGTTCAGCGCGCCGAGCAGCGCGGCTAAGTCACATTTTTAGTAGAGAAGGGGCATCCCAAGAAATTTTTAGCGAGTATAGCGTTTCGTAGCATTATACAATCGCAGCAGAAAAGCCACCTCTTGAGTAGCCCAGCGAGCGGGAGTATAACAAAAAAAAAACATTTGCTGACTGGAAACGCCGCTAAATTAACCCACATGAGAGTCCTTGCATGTCACCTACTCCAAATATGCCGTTTTAAGAATAATGAGAAGAGGGAATCATTAGTATGCGTAAAACGCGTATGTTTGCTGCTGTTAAGATTCACTTTCCAAGCCATTTTAGTTTGTGATACAATTGAGAACCGCCTGCAGCAGTAAACAGATGTTAGAAGCGTTACGTCCCCGAGGGTGTGCGATGAACCCAGATTTACAGCCTCAACTGCAGCACAATGACCTACACCTCGTGAACGGTCGAGGTCAAAGCAATATTGGACTCCACGAGTAAAAAAAGTCCGCCACCTGTGCGTCATAAAATCCGAGGCACACCGTTTTGCGCGCGCCTCACATATGCGTGCTGAAGGCTGTATACGGGAGGACCACATAGTAATGAATCTACTCAGCGACCTTTAGCACAAGCGACATTCAGAGCTATCAACGCGGCAACGATAACGGGGAACAATGACGACGGCTTGTCTAATGCAAACCGCGTCGGTGCGATAACAGGAAGTCCGGGTGCAATGCGATGCGCGGGCACGGGCGCCGAAGCGGCAGCGCATGCGGCCTGTGCCTATCAAATCACTTACTCGCCATTGTTCGCTGCTGGCAGTCAACGTACCCAGCCCCTGTCTACGCCAGGTTCGAGCGCCGCCGACTTACGTATACCGCGATTCCTAAGAACACACCACCACAGGAAAACAGGCAGTCTAGGAAAGCGTCCATGATTGTGTACTACAGCACAGGACCTTGCACAGCCCCTACACTGCCCACGTAGACGTCCTTCGACGGTCATGCTCACAGACGTTTATCACACAGCTATCAACGCGTCGAGAGAAACTACCTATGCAACTTTACGATAAGAATAAATCCGACAAAACAGCAACAAGCTATGACAAGAAAACGAAAACGAATGCAAGAACAGAAAGAAGGAAATATATGCGAAAGATGAAATGCAAGGAAGAATGAGTATGGAATTGCGGCATAGACTCGAACGTTCGAAAAGCGCTCAAGCACGGTGGTTCCAGGGTTCCAGCCATTTGCCAAAACTAAACGATATTACGGCTCGCATGGTTGATAAACGACGCTTGTTATGTCAGCTACGAACACGTCAGGCTCTCGAAAAACTAACAAGAACTTGCTGTTGAGATGTGCAGCAGCCGTTGTCCGTCGATCTAATCACAAACCAGAATTTACCACCACTGAAACCTTGCAAACTGAATTTACTCCAATTAGGCGCCAAATGATCACAACGCTGCCACACACCGCGGGACAATAGAGCAGTCCGGCAAGCGAACTGCTCGTCGTTCAAAATCCCGGGCCGAGTCGAAATGTCCCGCTCTTTACAAAAATAAAAAAACAACAACAAATACACACCATACCACAAGGCGGCGGAGACCGCGCTCTCCGAAACGCCCCTGTCCCCCAGCTCTTTTTCCAGGCAGGCAAGTCTCTTTGGTTACCCGGAATGGCCGAAAACAAGCATAGCATCGCTCAGTCGCCAGAGCGCTAGCCAGAACCAATGTTTTTGCCAGAACCACTCCCTTTCCCAGCGAGATGTTGGGGGGGGGGGGGGGGGGGGGGGTCAATAGGTAAAGATCGCAGGCCGCTCGTTAGGAACGATGGAAAGCGCGAAGTACCCGACAAGCACCCCATCGTGGTAAAAAAAAAATAATAAAGCTGCTCACGTCGCAGTCTCAATACTTGCAGCTGTCATGCTGCCGATTGATAATTACAACGCAGAGAGAGAGAGAGTGCTGGCCGGACAAATGCGGGTATAGTTAGCTACACTGTCCTTAAGCTCGCCACCTGTGCAAGAGGACAGCGGGAGCATGGATTAAAACTCAACTCGATGGGGAAGGCAGAACACGCACCTACAGCATAAAGGATAAAAAAAAAAAATCTCGCGGCGATTCCTGGCCCAGTTGGGGAATAAATGTATTGGAGACAGCCGGGCTAATGTACTTTGACATTTTTACGAAAGTGTGTTGACCGTGCGTGCACGTGTAAAAGTAAAATGGCATTTCGCAAGACCAATGCCATTATTTTGCCTCGGCACGTTTGCGCTTGAACTGAAGTTGCTCCTCCTGTGAGTGAACACGCTTTGCCGGAGGCATCACTGGTTTCCGGAGATGTGAGCAGCGGGTTTAACCTTATATGTTATCGCGCTGTCGCACACGTCTGGTACCCGTGACCGACCGGTCGGCCTATTGCACAGCTTTCGCGTTTCCGCGGTACGCCGGGCAAATTTGCCGTCGTGCCCGCGAATGCTCGTCAGACGCCGTTCCCCCTCGCGACGCCACTGAGCTCAAGAGCGTATAGGTGGTGCTCAGAGCGATAGTTACCGAACCTCTCCTCTCGTCTTATTATGGGAGCCCCTGAAGAAGCCCACGAATTCTATCGAGCTTTCGGAAGACGACCGACTTGTCCGCGCCAACTGAAGAGCGCCATATGACTGCTGTCGCACGTAACAATCCAACGACCCATCCGTGTTTTAAGAAACAATGGCAAGAAACTGGCATTTGGGGGCTATCTGCTCCTGACCGCAAACAGATGCTCAGCGTTCACCCTGCTCCGAGTGAAGGACACGCGGACACACAGCGGCAACGAGATGCTCAATGATCAGCAGAGCCGCGTAGAGCGCACACACGCTACCCGTGTCGAAGTGAAAGGCCGACGGCGTTGTGAGCATCGGCCTGAGAGCGCGTCAGCTCCTTCGTCCAGAACGCGGAAAGCTCTCGCCGCCGTCACCGATAAGGGATACGGCGGGCCACAGAAAGCCACTTGAGGCAAAGTGTTTATTCGGTCATCGCAAGGACAAAACGAAAGGACAACGGCAAAGCCAGGTCTGTACAGAAAATATCACAATTACGGAGCCCAAGGGGTTTGCTTCTAAGGCGTGCAGTGGTGCCCTTGTAGCATCTGTGGAAGTCCCAACTTTTGGAGTGGTGAGGGCGCGAGCTCCTCTCACCTCTAGGAAAGTTGAAAATGCTCTAGATGCATAGCGAGCCACACAGCGCACTTTGGGCTCGAAACATTGGCAAAGGCTGTACTATATACATCAAGGTAGCCTCGTTTTATTTTATTTTTCCATTATTGGCAATCACGTCGAAGCGAGCGTCGGCCGTTCTCTTTGGCACGGCCCCAGCGTGCAGACTTCACTCTCTGAAAACTCGGTTGGCACTGCAACAATACGGCAGCGCAAGCATGCAGTCACGTGTTTTTTTCACACTTCGTGAACTTTCTTTAAATTCCAGAAAAAAAAAAGGACGAAGGACTTCAGTCGCAAGAAAAAAACTGCACCGGCTGCTTCTGAACCTCCTCTACAACTTAATGAAACGCGCTTGCGCCTATAAGTGAACATTAAATTTGCATAATTAATCTTAGCTAAATAACTAATTATACGGCATAAAAAACACCCCGAGTTGCGCCACACAATCGCAAACAATATATCACGCGTTTCACTCGTCTACAGCGCACCACTTCATTTACTGAGCCTCGATGAAAGTGAAGTCAAACACGTATGTTACATGCATGGCGCGAGGGGTAGCGCGAACCAAGACTGCGAACAAAGAACAGATACTCACACCACAGGTGCCAAGTTTCGACTGAAAGATTCCAAGACAATCGAAGCGAACGCGACACGATTACACTGCCCTGTCAGCCTTGTCACGTTCTTCTTGGTCGTCTGGGGATCTTTCAGTGAGAAGTTAGCACCTGTCGTGTGAGTATCTGTTCTTTGTCCGCAGTCTTGGTTCGCGCTATGCCTCACGGCACCGATCACCGATACCGACTTGCCGAAGTTTCAACGTTGTATGTGCATCTACGGAAGAGCTATATCATAGTTGCAGCAAGCTCTCGAATGTAATCAGCAAGCAAAGGAACGCATGCTTGGGTATGTACTACCTAAATAACAGCCACGAGTGTTCTCGTAATCCGCGCCCGAAAAAGCTCGCGTTTTGAACATGTCGAGTGGCGCTCATGGAGAGGACGATCGATCTATGTTCCGGTCAAGTTATGCTCGTGTAAATATTGCACGACGATTGTACTCATCACAGAGAAAGGTTTGGTTTGGTTTAGGGGGGTTTAACGTCCCAAAGCGACTCAGGCTATGAGAGACGCCGTAGTGAAGGGCTCCGGGAATTTCGACCACCTGGGGTTCTTTAACGTGCACTGACAGCGCACAGCACACGCGCTTATAGAATTTCGCCTCCATCGAAATTCGACCGCCGACCGAGGACGGGATCGAACCCGCGTCTTTCTGGCCAGCAGCCGAGCGCCACAACCACTCAGCCACCACGGCGGCATCACAGAGAAAGGCACCGCAGGCAAGAAACCTCTGCAAAGCTATGAGGAAAAGGACGCTACTGGGGGAGCGCGATTGTACTGTCGACATTTTACTAGGTTCAGGCCTCACAAAAAAAAGAAGCTGACAGGTCGGTGCACTATACGAAATAAATTACGGCCAGAACAATTGAAACGCCACCTCGGAAATAAGAACAGAAAAATTGGCCCACAAATGGAGCTCGTTATGAATATCGACGGGCGGTCATCTCACTTCCAAAGTGACAACGAATATTCCAGGAAATTTTTTCGTTCCTATCCCATATACTACAGATAAGAAACAGTACATGGGACCCAAACAGAGGACTTTGTGTTGTATAAAAAGCAACAGAACAATGCAGCAAAGTGGCAACACCTTGCAGAGAGAGCGCAGCAATAGCGGACTGCATGATAGGGAACATGCATCCCGGTACAAAGTAAAAGCCTCTGTGGCAGCTCGTGCTGCCGAGGACTAGTCAACTTGAGTTAAACTTGGAGAATATCAGCAACCTTCGAAGTCTCTGACTGCCTCTCAACCGCCGTGCTCGTAAGAGCGACCAGTCTTTTGCAACATGCCTGCTGGCACCCCGGAGAAAAGCTCGGACCCCGAAAGGAGAGATTCATCTTCGTTTGCTATAGATCCTGTCCTTCAATTACCTCCGCAAAACAAACAGGCTTTCAAAGCAATGCGCACTAATCACTCCCGGGTCCAAGCGCAAAGTCCCCCTTCAGAGCGGGTCACTAACCACTCGTTAACGTTGAGCCACTCTATCCCGCGCACTCTCTCGACGGCCACCAGGTTGTCGGAAGTTGCAGGCAGCATCCGCAGCCCGCGGGTACGTGCTGGCTGGGAGTGCTTCCGCTCACCTTACGCGAGTTCCGCCCCTTACGTAAATAGCAACGCACGCTAGGCTTCGTTGTCTGTGCACCGCGACAGGCGATCCCGTGCTCCTGCTGATAGATTTGACGACTGAACGGTACGGGATGCAAAATGTCAATGGTGTTTGTTTCTGCCCGCAAAAAGGATGCCACGTTCAAGCCCTCGCCATTAAACACGCAGCGTTTCCCCTGGCATACTTCTCAAAGTAAAATCAGCGTCAGCTCGCGGAGTTACAGCGGGCATGTTGCGAGAGCACTTTTTTTCATAAGCTGAGCCTCCCGACAAAGGACCCTCACATTTCGACGGGCGTATGTCTGGTACTTAACTGGACAATGTAGTATACGTGATACGGAATTTTGGCGTTAATTTAATTTAGAAACTGCTCGTCCTAGCTTTACTCTCATGAAATCTGGCAACCCTGTGTACTACATGCTCTACAAGGAGCAGTCTTACTGCATTAAACACCAGTCGTTGTGTAACACGAAGCAATGCTGTCATTTTTAGCCTCTCTATAAGTTTTAACATGTAGTCCACTTGCTTCAGTGCTGCGAATTTATAGGATTCGAGTGTCTGAAGATACACGCAGTTTCTTAATTTTATTTACAGAGTAATACAATTCTTCTCAATAAATCAGCCAGTGTGACATATATGACTTGCAGGAGCCAATAGCGAAGAAATGCTTGAAGGTAGGAGCTTCTACCGTATATTTTTTGTCGTCCGGGCATTATTAACAAGGGTATATCAAGGGGCCACCGAAGTTTGTTCGCAGGCGATTAAGGTCCCGGTGAACTGAACTGCCTCGGCGCCTTTAAGCCTCAACCTCAACCTCAACGCTCACTCGCTCGCTACAGCATTCGCAGCGACGATTTGTTCACTTGCTCACAGCCTGCAACGCTTGGCCTGCGAGAAACACCGGTTCTCCCAACGTCTAATGTGCTTCACATGTTGCTTCACATGGTAATTGCGTCTGAGGTACTTGTTTGCCGCCCGCATGCTTGCTACTTGCATAAATCAAAAGGCAAATCTCGGCGGTATGCCAAGTGAGGATTTTACTTTGTCACACTGACCGCTATTTCCTCAGAAATAAGCGTAACAGCGACCGATTTGACGGTTAACTTTTACGCGCCGCAAAGTTCAAGCTCCACACAAATATCCCATGCTCGAAAAACGCTGTATGTGCCATTTACGGCACAGAATAATAATAAAAAAATATTCTGCTTACAAGACAATCTAGGCATATGGATTCTGGGCCCAGTTTGTTTTTTTATACAGCTGTGCATGTACTCAAAACGCATTACCTTTGTGCCAGGGCCGCTATGGGCGCTGGTTTGCAGCTTGTACACGCGGGAAATCAGAATGATGCAACAAAGCGTTAAGTGCAGGATCATAGAGACAGAAGGTGGAGCCAAATCATTTCGATGAGTAAATTAAGACGCTCAGTACGCAATACAGAACGGGAATCGATAGAAATGAGAAAGATATGAAACCAGAAATAATTGGTAGATAATTTCAGATAGACACCCTACTACGTGAAGCAGAAAAAAGGTGCCTCAGAACGCGCAGCAACAAAAATTAACATTTACGATATTTAGTTCGGAAAGTTTTAAAAAACATTTTCTCACAGCGTCGCAGCATTGTTCCAAGCGTTGATACATATACACGATCCGCATTCCTTGAATTCTTGGGTTCAGTCATGAAGGCAATGCGAATGTCTTTGCCCGCTGGAGACGTCCGTAAAAGACTTGCAGGATCGGTGGCCTAAAGAAAGGAAGCGCACACTAAAGATTGCATTAACACGAATGAAATTCGGCACGGCCTAAATGCACTGAAATTTCTGGAAGGAAGGAAGGAAGAAAGGAAAACGTTTATTGAGCTCTAGAGAGCTAGAGAGTAGGTGAGCAATTTGGCGGAGTCAGGTGTGTCGTCCGTCTTCTTAGCAATGGTCGTCTGCCCCTAGTCCAGGGCTCTGCTGGATGCCGCTGCCAGCTGTGCTCGACGGATCAGCCCAAGTTGGACGTCCTGACGGTCGCTGGAGAGCATTCCTTCCCATTTCTCCGCACTCGGGTTTGCTATTTTTGGTGCCACCTCTACTTTCTGGCAGGCCCACGTTATGTGATAGAGCGTGGGTGTTTCATGGCACCATGGGCATTTGTCTGTGTATCGTGTGGGTTGTATTTTGTTGAGTGTATTTAGATTCGGGTATGAGCCCGTCTGTAGCAGCCTCCAGGCGACGGCGTCTTCCCTGGAGAGAGATTTATGTGGTGAGGGGTACCGGTACCTGCAGCCCTTGTAGTGGTTTAAGATTGCCGAGTAATCTCTAGGGACAGGTTCGGCTTCCTAGAGGTCGCTTGTGGGGGGAGCTCGGTAAAAAGTGTACCCTCGAGCTACCCTGTCGACCGCTTGGTTGCCTTCCACTCCCGCGTGTCCCGGCGTCCATACCATCGTATGTTTTATTGGTTCTTCTTCTGTGCTTTGTTTAGGTCGGTCCCCAGAGCGGAGTATGCAGAGCGCTCTGTGACCTATTCTGCCGAACATGAAATTTCGGCATGCCGTTTGAGAGTCGGTTAGTATTGTTAAGGATCGCTTAGTCCGGTAGCCCTCCGCTGCCGCTAGAGCGACGGCCACTTCATCAGCCTCGACTACCGTGCAGTCCCGTAGCGACGCGCTGATGATTTCCCGCATGTCCGAGTTTATCACAGCCGCTACCGCGTTGGGGTTTTGTTCCGTCCTTCTGGAGTATGTGGATCCCTTCCTTGAGCTGCGGTGCAGTGCGAACGTGCGTCTCATGGGCTCCGCAGATTTTTGCTTCCCCGGACCTTCTCAACCCACAAGGCCCCCAGTTTTTAGCAGGAGCTTGGAGGAAACACAAGCTGGACCACTGTGACACCAAATTCAAGACGATGGGAAATTTGTGGAGGCGAATTCCAACGCAGGGCTCGTTAATGTTCGAAAGGAAACATTTGCCAAGGCACGCACCACTAACGCCCATTGTTTCAGGAGGGGGGGGGGGGGACGCTGCTCTTATCCATCCATCCATGTTCCGGAAAGCCAAACACGTTCTGCCCGACTATCAACAGCTTATCACCAGCGCTAACGTATGCCGTGTGGCAAGACACGTGGCAAGGCTTAATGCAAGTATTACTGTTTCAAGTTGAGGTGTCGGTGACGGCCAGCGACATATAGGAGACATCCGCGCAGTGGCGAAGCTCGTCACATGCGGTCTTGTGTGAGCAGCGTCAACGCCAAGCGCTCGCGTTCCTCTTCCCGCCCCCGAGATAACAGCAACCGCGACGGGAATATTCTTTGGATTTCGCACGCGTACTATATGACCGGCGAGAAAGTAGCGCTTTCACGACTGACCCTCAAAGCGACGCCTATCGATAGAGCATGTCTGGGAACAAGAACGGCGTATCTGCCACGAATAACCCAGGAAAGATTGAGCCGCTACGGTGCCCTGGAGAGCCGCATTGAAGGCTGTACTGATAAAGCACGGCGCGCTGTCGGAAACCAAGGTCTCCAAAAAACCGCTTGCACAAACACTTTCCTGGCTGAGTAAATTTGCTCCGCGAGTACCATGAGACGAAATCGTCGCCAAAAAGGGTAGATATGATTCCAGCCGTCTCCGAAGCCGCGGCGGACCGGGCGGAGACAGATGTTTGGCTTGGTTTTGAGGGTTTAACGCCCCAAAGCGACTCAGGCTATGAGGGACGCCGTAGTTAAGGGCTCCGGAAATTTCGACCACCTGGGGTTCTTTAACGCGCACTGACATCGCACAGGACACGGGCCTCTAGAATTTCGCCTCCAACGAAATTCGACCGCTGAGGCCGGGATCGAACCCACGTCTTTCGGGACACCAGCCGAGTGCCATAAACACTCAGCCACCGCGGCGGCTGGAGAAAGATGTATTGGTGCTTCTCAATTATCGGTGGAATACAAACGATTCCGCGCGGGTCGTCTCCTAGGCGATCGAAAAAAACGCAAAAAAAAACGCAAGCAGCGTCGTTCATACACTCAATGACGAAGTTCGGCCCGATCTCACCGAGCGCATCCGTCAGCGGCTGCGCTGGGGGAGGGGGGGGGGGGGTGATTGTCTCGTTGCCCACACCTCCGCGCAGAGCGCAGCTGGCCGCCAACATGCCCGCCGTGCGCCTGACTCGTTCGTTTGGGGCCGTTCCGCCGAGCCTAGTTTTCCGCTGCCGCGCGAACCCAGCTGAAGCCGGGATGACAGCTAGCAGCTGCGCAAGCGATGTCGTTTCGGCCGCAAGGGCGTCGCCTTCATGTCGTTGTCCAATCTTCTGCGGTACCGGGATATTAATTTTCAAACCCTCAGTTCTGAGCTATTTTGTTTTTTGCCGGTCGCTGATAGCTGGCTATAAGACGACACGCGCAATTAGCGGCCAGTCATCCGTGCATGTATGCTGCGTTATCGAAATTATGCCCAGAAACTTTTTGCGCTCTGTGCTTTGAGTGCATGCAGCGCATGCCGAACGAAAAGCAGAGATTTTTGGCGCCGAGGTGTACGGAATGGCTCCATTTCACTCCAGTCCAGACCAACGCCAGCGCAGTCTTTCGTGCGGCGTTCGTACTTGCCTGCCAGCGCGGTTTGAGGCCTCCTCTCTCGACGGCGCCACGTGACTCTCAGCATACAGATCACTGCTGACTCAAAACCTGGCCGAAGGAGAGACTCGTTTCACCGAAGCGGCAGAGCCTTTTCCAAGGCAACCAAGGTCACGGAGGACAGCAAGCAATGGACAGAAACGCTCCGAGGAACACGATTCCAGGGTCTAGAGAAAAGCTTTTGACCAGGGCAGCACAGAAAGTGTTCGCAAAACATGGAGCCCCAGATGCGCAAGCGCCTCGCCGGGCGCCTGTTTGTGCTAGTCCTTCGTCTTGTGTCCCGTTCGTGTTTCGCTGAGAGCGAAAATGAACACTTACCAACTCGCCCAAATTTCCGCCTTGCTGATCGCCGGGCGAAGGCGCGCAGAAGATTTAAACTGAGCTCTCTCAGAGGACGGCAGAAGTTCCTGCATGCGCTCTCATGTAAACGGCGCCTTTCTCTGGAATCAGTCACGCCTTGCGCAGGAGTGCAACGGTAGACTGCATATGACGCAAAATAACGCTTTCAAAACTCCTGGCTTTTTAACGCTAAGGTACGCGTTACAGTGGTTTAACATTCGGTTGCAACAGTCGAACGGCCGCTATGACGTCACAAATAGGGCTGAGGTCCCTTGAGGCATACAAAACTGGCACTACTGCCAAGCGTTGCTTTTCCGTATCTGTCGACCGCACGCCGCCGGCACGCGGCTTTATCGGTTTCTTTGCCACGCCAGACTCGACAGTATTTTTCTGTAACGATTGCAACCGCGGAAATGGCTTGTATGATGTTCCAGATTGTTGTGCCGCAGACGTCGTATCAGGAAACTGCGTCGGCACCGACCATCGGCCGTCCTCGCTACTGTCGTCGCCGCCGAGTTGTTTTCCGTTTCCGAGCGCAAGTTCGTCTAGTAAGTATACTTTGGCGCCGAAGCCTTTTGATTGCCTGCCTGTGCGTTTTCACCACCACGCCACAACTTAACTGCTGTTCCGCTGTTTTAATTCGGTGCAACACTTAGCCAGCGTGCCTAAGGAGTAAGAATGACTGCGAGTGCACAAACAGCTATTATATGGCACCTTTTGTACTCCTCACGGGTTCAAAACTGACTGGTTTGGTTTATGGGGGTTTAACGTCCCAAAGCGACTTCAGGCTGTGAGAGACGCCGTAGTGAAGGGCACCGGAAATTTGGACCACCTGGGGTTCTTAATGTGCACTGACATCGCATAGTACACGGGCCTCTAGAATTTCGCCTTCATAGAAATGCCGCGGCCGAGATTGAACCCGCATCTTTCGGGTCAGCAGCCAAGCGCCGTAACCACTAAGCCACCGCTGCGGGTAAAAAAAACTGACTTACGTCAAAGCCAAAGAGTTAAGTTGCTAAAACTAAAACCTCATGACAGTGGAAACTAAAGTACCGATTATTTACCCGCAGGAGACGAATTTCACACGGCTATATATGTGCTTTTTTCTCCAGCACCGTTACAAAAAAAAAGGAAAAACGAAGGTATTGGTGTGTCTTCCCCTTTTAAGTGGAGACAAGGGACAACTTCATGCAATTATTTATGGTTCAGTACAAATTCATTTTTTTGGCACACACTGGCTGTGTTGATATTTGTACGGCGGAATTTATCGTCGAGAAAGTTGGGTTTAAATATCTTCTTACCACCCAATTAAAGTAAGTGACGCAAGTGAAAGCAAGTGAGTTAGCACAGCCTCTGGAATCCGCACTCGAAAATCAGTGTCGATGCGCACATTTCACTTGCGGAATCGGCCGGTGATGGCGACACCTGCCTTTCGTTTTTTCACCACTTCTATTTTACACGGGCTTTTAGAACGCAGCACCATGTCAATGCAGGACAACTTCAATTTTTGCGCAGTGTCCCTTTTATGCCAACAAACAAGACAGCAGTGTCTTGCTGTCTCATACCTAAGCATAAGAAAGGAAGCAATAGTGCACAAATAGTATAGCGTGTGTAATGCGGCGTGGGAGCGCCAAGAAACTTGCATACTAAATGGCCTAGCCGAAGCTGGCATCTCGCAAAACGCTTGCACGTTGGGGCCACAGAGAGAAGAGACAGAAGATTCAAATCGCTCTATGGTGCCAGCCACTGGTCCTTTCCCGTCCAAATGGGCGAATAACAAGTTAACACAATACTCGTCATCTTTTTTCGAAGTGATGCAAATAAGAAAGAAACAATTGTTATCTGTGCGCTTCCTATGCGACCTTATAGGAAACAGTGAGTCGCGGGGCATGCTTCTTAAGCGTTACACAGAGCTCGGGGTCGCCACCTGTTCTGGTATACAGGCGCATCTTGGCGTTGAAGTAGGACATATCGCCGGCTGCATGCGACGCAACAAATTTAAACTACGCGGTCCGTGACATTTTGGGAGGAATACAAGTTATTTTTTTTTCGAAGCCTCGTTACGACTCTACGAGGTGTGAAAGGCTGTGCATCTGCTGCAACGAGACCTCATCCTGTCAGCAAAGCAGGCGCTGCGAAGGGCAGAGAAAAACGCACTAACGACGGCAATGATATTTTCACTGGGCAAGGATTTCCTTCCAGCGAGTACGATTTTCCACTTTTGTGAAACAACGAAATCGGACGGGGTCCAAGGCGGAGAACACGGGTAAGGAACAGATTCGGAGCTTTATTCGGGTAGTTCTGCCTCTGCGATGGCAGATTTGTGGAACGCGGAGCTGAATGTCCCCAGAATATAGTGGCCATCAGCCTACCGTGCGACAAAGTAAGCTTTGCTTTCTTTGGAGGGCTTTCCCGATATTACCTTCTAAGTGCTGGTTTCACTGCTGCGTCTACTCAGGGTGGTGGAGATGAAATAGCGCATTGATACTTTGTTTCCAGTCACGTATCTACGTAGGGAGTTCTACGCAGAAAGACGCCATCGCCGGTGCCTTCGGTGGCCTGCCTGGAATGTGGACTAGTTGGCGGTTTATTCAATCGCGCATCCTATACAGGCTATCACCCAACCTGCTCTTCCATGGGTGATTCACCGTCCAGAATAGGATGTCTGCAGTATCAGCAACCTTGTGCGCTTCCGTCGTCTGTCGTGGGGCCATGGAATTTTTCAGCAATGCCCGGAGTGGCGATGACTTGGATTGAAAATCCGGAGTATGCTTTATTTTCAGTTTGAGTGCCCGTCTTACCATTTCATTAGAACAAAAATAAAGCACATGACCTCATTCACACCATCCGATTAGCTGTGATCGGCGCGGCCATTTTTTTTAACAGAAATGTTTACAACCACACTGAAAAAAGTCACTTATCACAGAAAATGTGATAAGTGACTGCACGCTCGCATCGAATCAATGAACAACGGAGATCTTCTCGCTGACATCTTAACTAAATGAAAACACTGTACCTCCTGGAAAGACCTTTTCGCACCTTGCGCTTTTCTTTCGTAGATCTCAACCATCGTGGACAAACAGGCAGAAATACGTAGCTACGGTCCAAGTAATTGAAAAGAACGTTTGAGAGCACTGCGGCGACCCGTGCTGGAGAAATGCGAAAGCATGTTCTGCTCCCATGACTAAGCACCTCTTTTGTGCATGCGCCTAGGAGCCTTTGTCACTCCTGCGTCATCTCACGTGACTTCGGTATGGCGTCATCACTTTGTCACATGACTTCGGAACTTTTTGCAAGAATCTTGTCCCATGACTTTAGTATGACGTATCACTTAGCATCATCATCACTTCCATCACCGTTATCACCCTAAATCCCATTTGCGTTAATTCATTTCATTAATTTTAAGCAATTATCTTAATTACCATTTACTAATTAACAACATGACGTCAGCAGTCTTCATAACGACATATTACACCACTCATTAATTTATTACTCAATTACATTACACTCACACAATCACGCATTCAAGCTGTGACGTCCTAGTGCGGACACATTTTGTCGACACGTTTCTCGGACATACGTTGCGTTTGAGCCATAAAATGCTTTCGCATTAATAGTCACTACTGAGTTTCCCAAAACGTCGTTCCTTGCAACACGAGCCGCGTTTACATGAAGGTGACAGAAGTCGACTCCAGTCCACTTTTTGAGGGATAGCGCAGGTTTTAAGAAGGAAAGGCTTGGCTCGTCCTCTACCCTTTTCCTAGATGTTTTTGCACTTTCCCTCAAAAAGGTGACTGGAGTCGACTTCTGTCGCATTAATGTAAACGCGGCTACGGTGACCACATTTAAACGAAAAATAGCTTCAATAGAGTAAAAAGCCGGGAGGTCTTCTCGTACTCGGGCCAATTAACAAATGTATCGACATAGCGCTGGTGTTGATTGAACAGGCTTTCTTGACAGCGCAGCAGGCCTCCAAAAAAACCGGAGACGAGTTGTTAAGAAAGGCGCGGAGTCCTGCAAGTCACATGAGCTAACAGATTTCTCTCTCGCTCAGTTTGACAAATGACCGTTTTAAATTCCCTCCGAACGAACAATTAGATACGTGGCGTAGCTGAAATTCAATGTCAGTCAGCTGCAGTTTTTGGTATTGGGACTGGTATTTGGGTCGTAGCGTCCCGAAGCGACTAATGGGCTCCGGATTAATTCAGAACACCAGAGGTTCTTCAACGTGCGCTGACATTGCACAGCAAATGGATTCTTTTGCATGAGGCCGCCGCTGCCGGGATACGATCCCGCAACCTTGGGATCAGCAACCGAGGGCGGCCCGTTTATTTTGTATTGTCTAACCGGCGCAAACACAGGAGGAGGCGCCGCGCTGCCACCGGATACCTCCCGCCGAGGAGCGAAGTGCATCCGGTTCGCTTTGAGAATGCAGTATCACGTGCCCGGCAGGGTTTACACGCTCTTGGCGGGGGATTGCGCAATCCAGAAGGAAAGTGTGCAACGGAGAGCGAGAAACGCTCACATCGCAGCGCTTTTCAGTTCAACACAGAGATGTCACGGGGAGTGCAGTTTATATATTTTTCTTTGACGCGCGGAGTGGGGCGCGAAAATTTGCTCATTAACGCGATAGCGTTTATAGCGGCCCAGTTCCCATTCGACGTGAACCCCAGTGCTTGTGGGGCAATAACTCCCGACTGGTCGAAAGAAACTGACGTCAGAAGTTTTGCAGCGAATCATGCTTGGCGTCGACGTCAGAAGTCACATGGTGGTTTGTGGGGTCTGACGTCATACCGAAAGTTCAAAGGAACATGCAAGGAAGTACATTAACTGCACGATAAAATTAATTACTGCACAGTGAGAATTGGAACTTTGGCACCCTGTATCACGAAGCGAGCGCGCTACCTTTAGGCACGTGCAACAGAGATAACGGGAGACAATGGTGTTGGCATCGAGCATCGGACGTCACGAGATATGATGGATGTAAAAAGAAAACCTCTAAATAAAAAACAAGTTGAGGCAGTGCGCAGTGTGTCGTTGTCTCCAAAAATGTTTGACAATGTACCGGTAGCCCCAATGGCATCTGAACGCGACAGCGCGCGGGGATCCCTCGGCTTGAAAACCCTTGCGTGAAACCCTTAGCAACCATTCGTTGCCCTGCATTTTTGCTACGCAATTTTTTGCCCACTTCAAGCCGGACAACGGATAGTTGGCTACGGTTTTTACGCAAGGGTTTTCAAGCAGAGAGATCCCCGCGCGCTATCGCGTTCAGATGCCATTGGGGCTACAGGCGCGTTCTCGTTTATAACCGCTAATGTATCTGCACCAGGCAGGGGTTCTTTCGCTGTGTCTACTCCTCGCTGCGAGACGCTCGGGCCGGCCGAGTGCGGTGTGTAGTTTTGTGGAGAGCTAGTGTAAAGCGCGCCATTTCGGTGACTCGGACGTTTGTAGCCGTGTCTGGCGTGCTGCAGTATACTGTTTCAAGCGCATATTTCTTCGACTGCAAGTGCGGTCGTCTGTAGGCCTACAAGCAGCGCATCGTGCCACCGGGAACCAGCGGACAACACGACTTCTCTCCTGCCCCCCCCCCCCCGCCCCTTAATTATTACCACGGAGCCATTAACGCCCGCAGGCGGCTTGAACACGTTCGACTGAACGTAGAACTTCCTGAAAACTTAATACACTATAGTGCAGAGTGCCAAGCCTGCGGAATTTAATGTAAGGCGTAATATAATGTCATATCACCGAAATGTCAATGCCAAGCACGGCAGTGCTTTAGCTTGGAAAGCAGAAAAAACAGCCGAAAGGTACAACTAGCAACAAAGAGTCTACAGGATGTTTGAGTAAAACGGCACCTGTCGCATCACAAATACAGATATTCCTAGTGGGACCGACAGTTAATTACTTTACAAGAAGCTGTTTGCAATTAAACGTACGCTGCGCTAAATGAGCACTGGGGACGACCGCTACAGCACGCAGATCACGGGCGAATGGCTTGTGGTGGGCTCAACTGCGAGCGAAATTAGGGCGGGAGTGATTATTAAGTGCTTTCCTTTTAAAGGTAGCGCTATTGCTGATGCCGTTTCTCCCATGAGGGGGTTAATCACACACACACACGTGGTGTCCAGCATCGTGTTCTTTACTCAGACGTATATATAGAACGCTGTCGCACACCTACGGCAATACCGGACACGCTGTCATCCTCCAGTTAGTGCGACACGCAAAGACTGTTCAGGCCACGGTCACACCCCGGCGACGTGGAACATTTTGAGCCGAAAGTGCTGCGGCGTGCTTCGGTCAAACCCTGAAAGAAGCAGCCCAAGCGTAACAGCAAGTTCAGCTTAATTCAGGCTCTGCTGGTCACCTCGGTGTGCATTGTACGCGCGAAACAACGCACGCAAAGCATGACGATGCGACTGGTCTGCAGTGACGCGCAGCCGTGTATAAAAGAGGTGGTATAGTGGACTTGCGTTCTACGGATACAGGTACCGCCACATGCAAGGACTCTCAGCTCACTCAAGGTCGAGCCTACGGTTTGGTGACAGCATTGTTTTGCGACTACGGTTTCCTTAACCAGCATGTTGCCTACGGGCTCTCCAGCTGATCGATGTCAGGTGGAAGCAAAGAACGCAAGGAATGGACCCCGGGACCTCTAGATGTGCGGCACAGCGGGCAGCAAACAGTCGTACACCGCTGCCAGTGTTCTGTGTTTGCCATGCACACAACTAAGACAGCCTCTAGCTAATAAGTGCTAGGCGCGTCGTTGCTGGACGATTTCGTATCTCGGTGAAATGATACCAGCTGCGAGAAGCCCCTGTTTAAAACAAGCGTAAACGAAAAAAAAAGGAACAATAAATAATGCAGCTCGTGATGTATGCAACGCTGAATCGGGCAGCTTTGTTTTCGCCCAGTGAAATAAGTCTACGATTGACAAACTACAGGTTGGAGTCAGTGTCAATGCGACGAAAGTATACAAAAACTGACCAATCAAACCGGAGGAACCAACGCAGCTGGTCGCCTCCGCTTCGGTGAGGTCAGTTTAAGTCCGCTGCTGGACGTAAGCTCACCAAACTCAAAGCTAGGTATGAGGAATGGGGAAGGAACGACACACCGCACTCACCGTTTCATGACGCCGGTACGCAGACTCGTGTGCAGGGCGCTCGGGGGAAGTAACGAGCGACGTCGGCACTCGCAGAAAGCGGCGGCGTGGGGGGCGGATGGAGAGAATCAACACGAGGCTCCTTATCAGCTGGCCGAACCCATTTCGGAGCTGGACAAGAGGGGGCGCAGCCGGTCTCAGTCACGCCGACGGCCAGGGGTTCGAGGCGGGGCCCGCGAATCACGCAAGGACGCTGCTCGCTGCGATGCTGCGCGGTGTCGTAGCACGGAGCTGCGCGAATGCACGACTGCCACGCGAATGAAGCGGACAGAAGAGCAGGCGCCAGCTGCGGCAGCGGGTCAGTAAACTCGAGCGGGTTTCGATGCGCGCGCCCTCCAAGTAAACCTACGTTGGTTTCGCTTTCGGTTTTAGAGTGCAGTTTCGGTTCCGTTGCCGAGATTTCGAGCCGTGCCGCCGCATGTGCTCTTGTATGCGCCGTTAATGCTTTGCGCGACAGCAACTGCGTCGCAGTTTTGCACTGGTTGCGTTCAAAAAAACGAGGATAGCTACGTTACTAAAGATAAGGAAATATTACGTAGTGTAATGCAATGCTCGTTTACTGCCGGCGCCGTTACTCTAGATCAGGTCGACGGAATCAGTTTTTTTTTTCCGTTAGAAGCAGCGCAAAAGAGACACGAAGGAAAAGAACTCTTAGTAACAGGACTGTCGCTTTAGATGTAGGCGTGCGACTTGTCTTTCCAGGAAGGATAATTCTTGGTCTGTTTTTATTATTCTTCGTACCAACGCCCGTCCAGCCATTGAATGTTGCTTGTTCATCCTGTATTTTTCGCGCTGATTTTAAAGATCTAATCCCCAACATGCCAATCCATCAAAACCAGAATTTCGATCTAGCATACATATACATAGTGCGTTTAAAGTCAAGCTACGGCGACTTAGTAACGCCCTGAAATTTACTGAAATTTAAATTTCGTCCACAGTCACCGTCATGTGAGCTAAGAGAAAGCTCACATCTGCGCGCCGCCATCTTAAAATCTCGCGTGTTGTTAGCAAATTTCTCTCCAAATAGGCTGGAATTCGCAATGAGGGTTAAGCTTGGATAGGCGCTCTGAATTAAGACTAGTCTGCCATCTGCGCACTCCTCACCATGCAGAGGAATGTCCGTGCCGTTGTATTGCACGTCCCACTGGCGCCTTGATATTTGTCGGCGCGGTAAACAACGCTGTCAGCCGCGCTTCTGTGCTTCTGCATTTTCTTCGGGCTCTTCCCAAGGGGAGGTGCTTCCGGCCCGTAAGGTGCGCTGCCTTATAATTACCAGCGGGGTGCATCATATCACGCAATCTAGAAAAGCAAGACAGGGTGAGTTTTGTATCTGGATGCCAAAGTGAATACCGGTCACTCAAGGCAATAAAAAGATTCAACATACCGGAGACGCACTAGCGGAGACGTATACCGGTTTACCGGACCCCTCCTGCGCACGCGCAGTGGCAAGGGCGTGGCCGTGTAGGACCACTGTCCGTGAGCAACAGGCGTACGTAAAATGAAGAAATCAGCCCGAAACTGCGGCAAGGAACTCGTTTTAGTATTTTTGAAGGGACAATGAGGACACCATGCATCTATAGTGCTTAGAAGAGATAGATTTTGCGGCTCTTTTGCTGGCGCTTGTCCGGAGGAAAAACAGGCGTTTATTGCCGAGGAAATCAGATTTACCAACCTTCCTACCGCACGGTTCAAATTTTCAACGTCCATACCGAAAAAACTCCGTGATCACCATCTGGAGTGAATGGCTGTTTGGCCTAGCCTCAGCTTTGTGTAGCATTTTCGGCTGGTGTTTACTAACAAACAGGCGGTTACGAATAAGCGTCCCATCCCGTCTGCCCCCATCCTCTTCGTTTTCTGTGGTTTGTATTTCCTTTAAAAAGGTATGCACCAACTGGCTCAAATCAGTGCTTTTTAAGCTGAGGCCAAAGTCGTTTGGAAAACAAAGTTTTTTAGCTTCTTTCATCGAGTAAAGCTACAAGATTTTCACGCATTGAGAGGGAGTTTAAATATTACGTTTTGTTTCTGAGCTGGCGAACGATGTGCTTCACGGGCGCTTCCAGTGTTCCAAGGAGTCGCCTATAACTTCAATGCAAACGTGATGATTACCGTTTATTGCACTTTAACTGAGGGTATAGTTGTGACTTGCAAAAAACTGTCACCGAACATTAGATTGCAAAAGGGAGGAAAATTGGGCGAATTGGTATGGATACATGTTATTGAGGCACCACAAGGACAGAGACGGAGGCGAAGAAAGACAGAACAAGTGCTCACTATCAACTGACAAAAAACTATTGGGGGACGCAATGTATACAACAGATAAAACAAAACAAACACCGGGGAATGCAAAGAGCCCGGAAGATTGTGGAGGCTCTTAGAATAAGAAAGTCAGCCGATACCTGTGTAAGTGCGCCACCGCTGTTTTTACTTGATTGATAATGCATTAGCCTTGTGATATGGTCTGAAGCGTGGTGCTGTTTCACGTGCTCCTTTTCTGGCTGGAGCGTTATATCATGAATTGGACAGCGCATGTCATGTGGTTTTTGTTCTTTTGTTTTATTTTCTATTTTGTATATATTACGTCTCCCAATAAGATTTGATCAGTTGTTCGTGAGCACTTCTCCTATCTTTCTTCATCTCCCTCCTCGTCCTTGTGTTGCCTGAGTAACATGGAACAATAGATGCCATCATCCTGGACGGAAGTTGATATTGTTATAAGCGACCAATCAGCGTTTGATTTCTGCCGTGGAAGAAACGGCGGTGCCTGGGACAGATTTCACGTAGGAATGAGTGTTGCCACGACCCCCCACACTGCGCAGGTCCGCACGGGACGGAGAGGCAAAGAGACACCGCTAGACTAGTTGGGCCAAAGAGAATATACATTCAAGAATTGCATGTTATCGAGTACATGATGCAGAGGCTGGGGTGCCCAAGCTTACATGCCGTTTCGTTGGCATCGGAGACTTCGTCAGAAAGAACGGGGGGACTGCAGAGGGGACCTTGTCCGTTTTGCAGAGGCTCAGCTTCTCCACGAAGGCTTGCTCTCTTGGGGCCCCCGGAGGACCGATCGCCAGCGTTGTCGTCTCGGGCCTTGTCGTGCCCCCCACTGAACAGCTTTCGCGGCTTTTTCACGTCCATTAGCGTGAGCCTGCTTTCCAGACTGGAGCGTCTCCCTAGCCCTCTTCTCAGGGCCGGCGACTGCGGCATTCCCCGCATTTTCCCACCGGCTCGGGCCTTTTCTCCACCGGCCGGCGCCACTGACACTCATGCGGGGGTGTGCTTGATCAGTTAAATGCTTGTAGGCGTGGGAATAAAGACGATGGCCAGGCTGTCGGCATTCGGACCCCTAATGAGCCTTGGCCCCCGACAGCGGAGTATTCGTGGTGCCACACAGTCTATCGCTCAAGCGCGTCCTAGGCCCAGAAAGGGAAGGTGTACACAGAGACAGCGGCCCTCCGAAGACGCGCAGCGCACTGCCAGAGTGTTGCGGTCGATTTTGACAGGTGCAGATATATAAATGAATCAATGATCATTTCCCCTTATGTCGTTTCAGTAATAAAAACCTGGCAAACTCTCCTAGAAACTGCTAATTGGAATTGAAAGCCGACTGCCAGAATTGCTTTTTTTTGTGGACTGGCCAGTAAGATTTAGTCCGATGCGTTTCGTCTGAACGCGTGCCCCCAGATCACGCGCGCAGACAACAAGGACACCACATAAAGTATCACAAGCTGCCTCTTAAAACACGCAAAATAGGGGCGGGCCAATCGGACATGTTCCGACGAGCTCCTCGGAGCACTGACCCGGAGGCTCGTAAAAAGGTCGACTCCGCCCCGCGAAGGCAGTGAGCTTTCGGGAGGTCCAGTCTCTCGAGTGCCTCCTGCGGAAAATGTTGTCCGCCGTCCTTCGTTCGTGATCTGCCAACTGCCACGCCGGCAACCCTGTTCGCCTCCGAGTAGGGTGCGGCGCTAAAATCGAGGCACACTACCTTCGACTGCCTACGTGACGAGGATGTCTTAGTGCCCCCTCTCCGGGCTGTTGCAAACCGGTTCCGCTGCCGCTTCCACTGCGCTGGCGCCAAGTGCACACAACAGCCCAGCGAGCATTGTGGCGACGACGAGGGAGCCCTCAATGGAATGGTCTATACTCCTGAACTTTTAATTCTCGCTCACTCGCTTTTTATTATCTTAGCCCGTGTATATATCATCCTACCTTATCCCGCTGCCGTCTTGCGTTTTAGTTATTTGTAATTATTAGTGCGAAAGCACTGCTGCAGACGTACCAACGCCGAGCAAGAATCTTATCTTGTGTGATAGGAGTAACTCGGGTTAGCCCAGAGGAGCGTCGTGCAAGCTGCGGCCTATGGAAGGAAGCTCGGGTTAGTTCGGACGAGCGTCGCGCCAGCTGTAGCCACTGGGAGGAGGGAGTCGCACGAGCTGCCGCCGAGTGGAGAGAGGACGACGAAGAGCGAGAAACGCGGGTGCGTGCACATGCAGATGCCAGAAAGAAGAGGCGAAGAGTGAACACATGCTTTCGCAAGTCCACTCGGTTTAACTACGTCAAAAACCTACCGCTTTTTTCAGTTTCTTCAGTGTTCTAGTTCTTTTTGCCACATTATTTGGTCATTCTAAGACTCTAAGGCTTTTTGTCTTATACAAATATTCAGTTTCTCTTGTGTGAGCAAACTGCAGTACATCTGACTCCTTTTGTCGATCCACACGACACGCACGTCGACCGGCCTAGTGAAATTAATGTCCCACAGAGCTCCGTAGTGCGAACGCGGGCAACCGTTGAGTGGATCCGCGCCTTAACCTCGTCCACTGCGGAAGTTTGTGGCATTAAGCTACAGAGCTTTCCCGGCCAACGTAATTGGCGCACGTGCGACAGGGTGTGCAAAACATTCCGCTCTTAAGAGAGAGCGGGGTGAAGCAACTAGGTGGGGAACTTAGGGAAACACTCAGAAAGCGACACGAAATGTCGCGGAGAAACCTGTGGGAGAACAGTTACCGCCCTGGTATCGCCACTGCCCGAAAGATGATAGAGTGCACTTTTCTGCATGCACCACGCGAGGTTAAAAATGTGCCTTCCCTCCCTGCACTATATGGCCACCCGCACAGCATAGGTATCTTAGCGTGACATCGCAGGTGGCTGGCAGGTGCCTCCGTGAAATGGGATCAAGCAGGGCATTGTGAAAATCGGTCGACGCCATCGTATGGAGGGCCTAACTTGATGGATGTTTGCCGCTTCGTTCTTGAGTTGGCTCTCACCATGTGCTGCATGGCACTGAACGAACGTAAAAAACAATACCGTGGGAATTTTTAATATTTGGAGCACCCCGATGATTTCCTATGGCCGCCGGAATTAGTCCGTACGAACTCAGGAAGCATTTTATGTCAGATCCTACAACGCGTAGGTAGTG